>NC_054490.1:13381448-13981448 GCF_017639515.1 Carcharodon carcharias
AAATTACAGAGAGATGCAAGCATTATAGAGTAGGTATAATGGGGGATTTTAATTACCTGAATGTAGACTGTGACAGTGGTAGTTTACAGGGTGGAGAGGGCCCAAAGTTCCTAGATTGTGTTCAGGAGAATTTTCTACAGCAGTATGTGTCCAATCCAACAAGAAAAGATGCACTGTTGGACCTGGTTCTTGGAAATGAGGTGGGCCAAGTAGATCAAGTGTCAGTGGGGGAACATTTAGGAGACGATCATTGTACTATACTTTCTAGGATGATAGAAAAGGACTATAGGCAATCCATAGTAAAAATAATTAACTGGACAAGATGCAACTTCAATGGGCAAGACGGGAGCTGGGCTGGATAGACTGGAATGGAAGGTTGGCGAGAAAAACTAGCTGAGCAATGGGTTACCTTCAAAAAAGAATTGGTTCGGGCACAGTCAAGGTATATTTCATCGAAAAGGAAAGGTAGGGCAAGCAAATCCAGAGCTCCCTGGATGAAAAAAGAGATTGAAATGAAGATAAAGAAGAAAAAATGTGCTTATGACAGGTGTCAGGTAGAAAATACAGTTGAGAACTCAAGAGGAATACAGAAGGCTCAGTGAGGAGGTGAAAAAGCAAATAAGAGAAGTGAAGCGGGATTATGAGAAAAGACTGGCAGCCAACATTTAAGGGGAATCCCAAAAAAAGGTATAAATAGTAAAAGGGTGGCAAAAAGGAGGAGTAGGGCCTACTGGGGACCTAAAAGGGAATTTACACATGGATGAAGGGGCCGTAGCTGAGGTATTAAATGAATACTTTTCATCCGTCTTTACCAAGGAGCTAGATGCTACCCAGGCCATGGTGACAGACAAGGAAACTCTGTCACTAGAAGGGTTCAAAATTTTTAATGAGTAGGAATTGTTGAATAGACTGACTATACTTAAAGTTGACAAGGCACCAGGATGGGATGAGATGCATTCAAGGATATTGAAGGGGGAGAGAGTAGAAATTGCAGGGGCACTGGCCATAATCTTTCAGTTTTCCCCCTAGACCCAAGTGGTGCCAGAGGCTTGGAGAATTGCAAACATTACGCCCTTGCTCAAAAAAGTTTGTAAGGATAAGCCCAGCAATTACAGAGCAGTCAGTTTAACCTCAATGGTGGGTAATATTCTAGAAACAATTATTCAGGATAAAATTAGTAGTCACATGGAAAACTGTGGGTTGATAAGGAAGAGCCAGCATGGATTTCTAAAGCTGAAATCTTGTTTAACTAACTTGCTGGAGTTTTTTGAAGAGGTAATAGAGAGGGTTGATGAGGTTAATGCTGTAGATGTGGTGTACATGGACTTTCAAAAGGCATTTGATACAGTGCCACACAACAGACTTGTGAGAAAAGTTATTACTCATGGAATAAAAGGGACAGTAACAACATGGAAACAAAATAGGCTGAAAAATGGGAAGCAGAGAGTAATGGTCAATGGATATTTTTTGGGCTAGAGGAAGGTCTGTAGTGGAGTTTCCCAGGGGTCGTTATTGGGACCCTTGCTTTTCTTGATGTATATTAATGATCTAGATCTTGGTGTGCAGGAGACAATTTCAAAGTTTGTGAATGATACAAAGCTTGTGAGTGTCGTGAACTGCGAGGAGGGCAGTGTGGAACTTCAAGAGGACGTAGACAAGTTGGTGGAGTGGGCAGATAGGTGGCAGATGAAGTTCAATGTGGAGAAGTGTGAGGTGATGCAATTTGGTAGGAAGAGCATGGACAGACAATATAAAATAAGGATGTGAACACATTGGAGAGAGTGCAGAAGAGGTTTACAAGAATGGTTCCGGGGATGAGAAACTTCAATTATGAGGATAGATTGGAGAGGTTGGGACTGTTCTCCTTGGAGAGGAGAAGGCTGAGAGGGGATTTGATGGAGATGTTCAAAATCATGATGGGGCTAGACAGAGTAGATAGGGAGAAGCTGTTCCTGCTGGTATAAGGATCAGGAATGACATTTAAAGTGATTTGCAAAAGAAGTAAATGTGATGTGAGAAAGAACGTTTTCACACGAGTAGTTCGGGTCTGGAATGCACTGCCTGGAAGCGTGGTGGAGGCAGGTTCAATCGAGACAGTCAAGAGGGAATTAGATGATTATTTGAATGGAAACAATGTGCTGGGGTAGGGGGTAAAGGCTGGGTAATGGCACTAGGTCATAACACTCATTTGGCAAGCCAGTGTGGACACAATGAGCAGAAGGGCCTGTGCCATTGTGATTTTGTGACGTGTTTGAAGGTCTGTATCCATTTCTCAATAGGCAACAGTTCCTAAGGCATAGGGGAGTGAAATAACCTGGTGCTACTGCTCTTTTGCATCCAAACGCAATGCTGCTCAGCACCTTTGCTCCTCCCACTGCTGAACCTCTTGAGGGCCTTTGAGATTTTTAAAGGGCCATGAGAGGAGCAGTGCTTGCTCAGCTGGTGCTGCGACCACTACAGATTCTCAATGAGCCTCTCTCGTGGGTAAGTTTCACAGTGGCAAGACCTGGGCAACATCCAGGTTTGGGCTTACAAATGAGAGTTTGTTTCACACAACACAAGTGCCAGAAAATGACCACCTCCAACAAGAGAGAGTCTAACAATCCCCCCTTGATGTTCAATGGCATTACCATTGCAGAATCCCCCACTATCAACGTTCTGGAGGTTACCATTTTACAGAAACTGCACCAGGCCAAACATATAAATACTGTGTCTGCAAGAGCAGGTCAGAGGCCGGGAATCCTGTGACAAGTACCTCGCCTCCGGACTCCCCAAATGCCTGTCCACCATTTACAAGGCACACATCAGTATTGTGAATGAATATTCTCCATTTCCCCTAATGAATGCAACTCCTACAATGCTCAAGAAGCTCGACACCATCCAGGACAAAGCAGCCCCGCTTGATTGGCCCCCCATCCAGAAACATTCACTCCTTCCAACAATGACCAAGTATAGCAGCAGTGTGTACCATCGACAAGATGCACTGCAGGAACCCATGAAGGCTGCTTCAACAGCACCTTCCAAACGCATGATCACTGCCATCTAGAAGGACAAGGGCGCCAGGCATATGGGGAACACCACCATCTGGAAGTTCCCCTCCAAGTTGCTCACCGTCCTGACTTGGAAATATATCGGCCGTTCCTTCACTGTGGCTGGGTCAAAATCCTGGAGCTCCCTCCCTAACACCGCTGTGGGTGTACCTACACCACAGGGGCTGCAGCGTTTCAAGAAGGCAGCTCACCACCACCTTCTTAAGGGGCAATTAGAGATGGGCAATAATAAATTCTGGCCCAGCCAGTGAAGCCCACATCCCGTGAAAGAACATGAATGAAATCAATTTATTCTATCAGCGAACTCGGTGCCATAATCTGTTTGTTCGTTCAAAAATAACTCAGTTCAAGGATTTTGCAACCTCACAATCCCCAAGGTGGTACCACAGGGTATTAATTGAAAGCTTTAGCAATGCATCAATTCATGGTTTAATATAGAGAGAGATTCCCTGCAGTACAAAGTGAAGTGTTACTTCACATTGAACATGATGTAAACATTGCTAATAATCCAGAAAATATTCTATGTGGTTCTTGTGAACATTGGAGTTCCTGGTAAGTGACTATAACCATTGAAATGTGCCGGAAGCTGCAATCTGGTTTTGCTTAGTGATGGTTATGGATATACAGCCACCAACCAGAGATATCATTGTCTTCAGTCAAATATCTTCAATCATGTCTCCAGTTTGATTCTATTTCCTCAACTGGTAATAAACCTCCCTTTGTGATGCACGGGTTCTCTGAATTATCAAGTTATTACATTTGGTGGGATATGGTATAATGTTTGCTCAGAGCTCAGTGAGTGCAAACTCTCTGATGGTGAGCGACCTCTCCACCCCATGAAACTGCCTCTGTGTTTTCCCAATGTCAGAGATTGAAAACAGGCAGAGTTTTGTTGTTGGAAAAACTCAGCAGGTCTGGCAGCATCGGCGGAGAAGAAAAGAGTTGACGTTTCGAGTCCTCGTGAACAAGTTCTGTCGAAGGGTCATGAGGACTCGAAACGTCAACTCTTTTTTTCTCCGCCGATGCTGCCAGACCTGCTGAGTTTTTCCAGGTAATTCTGTTTTTGTTTTTGTTTTGGATTTCCAGCATCCACAGTTTTTTTGTTTTTATCAGAGTTTTGTTGTTGGTTGATGATATTTGGTGATGAATGTATAAAGTGAAATGCCTCGTCATTTCTTTGTTTCCTATTGAACTGCTCCAATAGAACTAGAGAGCAATTAGTTACTTACATTTCAACAAGCCCACAGCATTGCTATGGCATTCCAATCCTCAGGGATTTATTTCTAACTTTCAGTCATTTGCATCTAGCAAAATTTGGCTATACATGATGTAGATGTGGGGGATTCAGTTTCAATAAGGCAACATCCTTATAGATTAAATCCAGTAAAATTAGCCCAAAAAGAAATTGAATTCCTGCTTCAGGATGACATCATAGAGTCTAGTTGTACTAACTGGAATTCACCCATCTTGATGGCACCAGAACCGAACAGAACACAAACTCTGTGTGTGGATTACCAAAAGCGGATTCATACCCTATTCAACGGTTGGAAGGTTGTATTGAGAAAGTGGGACGATCAGAGTTTATTACAAAGATTGACTGGTTGTGAGGATATTGGCAAGTAGCCTTATCGGAAAAAGTGAAAGAGATATCAACTTTTGCAACACCAGGTGGACTACATCAGTTCAAAGTTATGCCATTTGGCATGAAGGATGCACCAACAACATTTCAAAGACTGATAAATAAAATAATTGCAGGAATGAGCAATTGTGCTGTTTATATTGACGATTGAATAGTTTTCAGTCAATCGTGGGAGGAGCATTTACAACACCTGGAAGAACTGGTTGATTGACTGCAAGAACCTAATTTGGTGGTGAACTTGGCTAAGAGTGAATTTGCGAAAGCACAAGTTACATATTTAGGCCGCACCGTTGGACATGGTCAGGTGCCCCCATGAGATGTGAAAGTAAAAGCCATCATGAATTTACAACACAACAAGAGGTTTTGAGATCTCTGGACCTGAGTGGATTTTATTGGAATTTTGTACCAAATTTTAGCCGAATGGTTGCTCCACTGACTGAACTATTCAAAAAGAACAAGAGGTTTCAATGGACACTGGACTGTCAGAATTTATTTGACAGTTTAAAACCTGTGTTGACGATGACAGCATTTTTGGAAGCACCTTAATTGTGCCAAGCAATTTAAGTTGGCGACTGATGCAAGTGATGTGGGTATTGGTGCTGTGCTGTTACAAGGAGATGAAACAGGAATTGAAAAGCCAGTAGGGCATTTTTCACAGAAACTGAGTGGACATCAGAAAAGATACTCAGTCATCGCAAAGCGACTCTAGATCTGGTGTTAGCATTGCAGCATTTCAGGGTTTATATAGCAAGCAATTCTTCAAAAACAATTACTTTTACAGACCACAATCCTTTAAAATTCCTGGAAAAATTTTGAAACCAGGATTCCAGACTTTTCAGATGGAGTTCATTGCTGCATCTGTTTGATTTACAAATCATACAGTGGCAGGACAAGAAAATTTAATTGCAGACACGTTGTCAAGAGTTTAAAGTTCAAAGGAAATTGAACATTTGAAACATGGATGATGAACAGAAATGACCTCTGTTGATACAAAGGACTTGTGTATATTGTCATGTTAATGCATGCACCTGGTACATAGAAACATAGAAACTAGGAGCAGGAGTAGGCCATTCAGCCCTTTGAGGCTGCTCCGCCATTCAATATGATCATGGCTGACCCTCTAGTTCAATGCCATATTCCTTCTTTCTCTCCATGCCCCTTGATGCTCCAAATATCCAAAAATGATCAGTTTCTTTCTTGAATATACTCAGTGACCCGACCTCCACAATCTTCTGTAGTAGAGAATTCCACAGGTTGACCACCCTCTGAATGAAGAAATCTTTCTTCATCTCAGCCCTAAATGGTCTACCCCGTATCCTGAGACTGTGGCCCCTGGTTCTAGACTCCCCAACCAGGGGAAACATCCTCCCTGCATCTAGTCTGTCCAGCCCTGTTAGGATTTTATACATTTCAATCAGATCCTCTCTCATTCTTCTAAACTCTAGTGAATACAGGTCCAGTCGATACAATCTCTCTTCATACAACAGTCTTGCCATCACCAGTATCAGCCTAGTGAACCTTCACTGCACTCCCTCTATGGCAATTATATCTTTTCTTAGGTAAGGAGACCACAGCTGCATGGAATACTCCAGGTATGGTCTCACCAAGGCCCTGTATTACTGGAGTAAGACATCCCTACTTCTGAACGGAATCCTCTTGCAATGAAGGCCAACGTTACCATTTGGATTCCTAACTGCTGGCTGCTCCTGCCTGTTTACTTTCAGTGACTGGTGTACAAGGACACCCAGATCCCTTTGTACATTCACATTTCCCAATACATCACCATTTAAATAATACTCTGCCTTTCTGTTTTTCACACCGAAGCACATAACTTCATATCTATCTACTTTATACTGCATCTGCCATGTGTTTGCCCACACACACAACTTGTCTAAATCGCCCAGAAGCCATAAGACCATAAGACCATAAGACATAGGAGCATTAAATTAGGCCATTCGGCCCATCGAGTCTGCTCCGCCATTCAATCATGGCTGATAAGTTTCTCAACCCCATTCTTCTGCCTTCTCCCCGTAACCTTTGATCCCCTTACCAATCAAGAACCTATCTATCTCGGTCTCAAATACACTCAATTTAATTGCATCCTCCTCACAACTTACAAACTCACCCAGTTTTGTGTCATCAGACTAGTTGGAAATATTACATTCGGTTTCCTCATCCAAGTCATTTATATAAATCGTGAATAGCCGGGACCCAAGCACTGATCCCTGCGGTACACCACTAGTCACTGCCTGCCATCCGATAAAAGAGCCCTTTATTCCCACTCTCGGTTTCTGGTCTTTCAACTAATTCTCGATCCATGCCAGTATATTACTCCCAATCCCATGTGCTTTAATTTTGCCCACTAGCCTCTTATGTGGGATCTTATCAAAAGCCTTCTTGAAATCCAAATATACCACATCCACTCCCTTATCTATTCTACTAGTTACATCCTCAAAAAACTGTGTAGTGTAGTAGTTTTGTGTATAGAGTTAAGAATACTAAGTAATGAAAAATGGGCTGAGAAACTGAAATCGCCTTTAGAATTATGATGGTTTTTTTCCATAAGGATGGAGGTGTAAATAAAATATCATTTTTTCCAGTATAAGTGGGATACTATGAAGCAGGCTGATGGGGGCGGCGTGCAGGTTAGTGTGTGGATGTGACTAATTTAATTAAACTGAACACAGTCAGACTGCAAAGTTTAAATCATCAAAGGGTTTGGCGTAAAAGCAGGCATTTTGAAGTAGAGTTGAGCAAGCTAAGATGGGAAACCAGTAGATACATCATGAATAGGAATTTGCATTTGGGGTTAAATGAAGGCTTGAGTTTTTAGCTTTTGAATTTCAAAGAAATTAAAGGAGGTTTTAGAACTGGCAAAGATCATGAATGGATAAAGCAAAGTCATTAAGTTTATTTTTACTGAAAGCGATGGCCGTAAAGACAACATTAAAGATGTTTATTTTCTGGAAAAAAAACTCCCAAATAAAGTTAAGAAGAGTGGCATTAATGATGAAAGAGAAACAAGAGATTTAAGGGAAGATTGAGAGCTTCATGAGGTGTGTGGCCATGTGATCTTGAAGAGTGAGCTGTGTGAGCACAGTCCTATGAAGTAAGCAGCTTCTAGCCACCCTAGAGAATTGCCTGGCTGTTCCAGAAAGCAAAGTTTTGTCACAGGCCTTGGGTTTCCATTGTCGAGTGAGAGAGAGAGAGAGAGAGAGAGAGAGAGAAGCTTGTGAAATACCTCCCCTATAGAAACAGCAGGGGCCTTGTGGTAATATTACTGGATTTCTTTTATTGATTAAGAACCTATATAGGCATTTATTTGGGAATCTAGCTTAGTAGAAATCTTCTGGGAAATGTTGTAAGGCTAAATTTAACTGTGTAACTGTAATCTTATGCGTTTAAACTTTATTTTGTTAATAAATTTTTAATTCTTTTGTTAAATCACCAAAAGTGGTAGTGGTAACTTGACTTCTGACTTAAGTGCACATACGTCCTTGTAATATAAACACAAATTGAAAATCACTATGACAGCTTGGCCAAGTTTCTCTTTGGGGGATTGGTCAGCCTGGCAATTACCACCTGCCTTAGCATAACAAATGTCTGAACAAGAGGGCATAAGTTTTGCTGAAGATGTGGAGCCCATACATCACTGACTACAAAATTTCAAACAGCAGCAACGCGCAGGCTACATTGAATTTGAAAAAGCACAAGAAATAAGATGAAGAACATGCTGTCCTTTAGGAGTACTGCATCAAAGGGTGGCCAGAATATGTTCCAAATTTTATCCCAAATTTTTATTGCCAGAAGCTTCCCCACCATTTCCCCGCCAGGGATTTGGGGGTTCAGTGATAGTAGAGTTTCAGGCCTAAGTGTTGGTGGGATTTGTGGATTTAGTGGTAGTAGTGTTTGGGGGGTTCAGTGATAGTGGGATTTGGGGGTTCAGTGATAGTGGGATTTGGGGGTTCTGTGATATTGGGATTTGATTACTAAGTGTCAGTGGGATTTGGGGTTCTGTGATAGTTGGTTTGGGGGTTCTGTGATAGTGGGGTTTGAGGCCTAAGCATTAGTGGGATTTGGGGGTTCTGTGATAGTTGGTTTGGGGGTTCTGTGATAGTGTTTTTTGAGGTATAAGTGTCAGTGGGATTTGGGTGTTCTGTGATAGTTGGTTTGGGGGTTCTGTGATAGTGGGGTTTGAGGTCTAAGTGTCAGTGGGATTTGGGGGTTCTGTGATAGTTGGTTTGGGGGTTCTGTGATATTGGGGTTTGAGGTCTAAGTGTCAGTGGGATTTGGGGGTTCTGTGATAGTTGGTTTGGGATTTCAGTGATAGTGGTGTTTGGGGGTTCAATGATAGTGAGAATTGGGGTTTCAGTGATTGTGGGGTTTGAGGACTAAGTGTCAGTGGGATTTGGGGGTTCAGTGGGATTGGGATTTGAGGACTAAGTGTTAGTGGGTTCAGTGATAGTGGTTTATGAGGCCTGAGTGTCGGTGGGGTTCTGCATTAGTTGGATTTGGGGGTTCAGTGATAGTGGTTTATGAGGCTAAGTGTTAGTGGAATTTGGGGGTTCACTGATAGTGGGATTTGGGGGTTCAGTGGTAGTGGGATTTGGGGGTTCAGTGGTAGTGGGGGTTGACGCCGAAGTATTAGTGGGATTTGAGAGTTCTGTTGTAGTTGATTTGGGGCTTCAGTGATTGTGGGGCATGAGGCCCAGGTGTCAGTGGGATTTTAGGGTTCAGTGATAGTTTGTTTGGGGGCTCAGTGATCCATGTATCCCCCCTGTCTGTGTCCCCCTTCCCCTCTGCGTGTCCTTCCCCCTTCCAGTGTGTGTGAAAGCTGCATATTTAAAACTTTACATACATACCAACACAAAAAGGTTTAAAACAATTCCTTATTCCTTTAATAGTGATTTATTCATTGAAAATAGATTACTTACTCTCAATTACTCTTAATAATCTAAAATTAGGCGAATAGTGGATTTAAATTCACTGAGGATGTTGTCACATTTAGACCAGTGACAATGACATAAATTTTAAACTCAAGATTAATTATTGGTTAAAGGTTAGTTTATCAATTATGACATGCATTAACATTTGCAATTACATAATAAGATGAATTAATAATGAAAGGCATTAACATGTCTTAGCATCCCATTAACACTGAACCCCAAATCCCACTAACACCAAACACCAAAGCACTGAAGTCCACAAACTCTGCGTGAATAGTGGATTTAAATTCACCAAGAAGGTTGTAAAGTTTGACCAGTGACAATTAAATAAATCTTGGAATATATCAACATGAGAATTTACTTGAATAATCAATTTGCAGAATAAATAATAATCAGGTCTATTAATAATCGATTATTAAGAGTAATGAATAATTTGGTTAATGAATAATGAATTAATGAGGTAAGATATTGATTAGGGATATTACCAATGGATTATTAGAAATAGTATTACATTAGGTATATAATTGGTTGAGGTCAATTTGCCGTTAAGTATATTAAAGATTTATTTAGGTTAATTAATAATCTAAAATTGAACTTGAAACAGATTGTGTCCCTGTCTTACAATCGAGCTTACAATGAGTGACCCTCTAGCTCAGCTCCCTGTTTTAGTCATCATTCAAGTGACTGACAGTTAAATGCCACTAAGACAATTGCTTGTTAAAAATCTGCTAGTCCTAGGCCAGAATCAGACTCTTGAAAACTGAACTTGAAAAATTTACCATTCGAATTACCACTTTGAAACAAACTCCCAAACATATTCCAAAAATGCTGGAAAAACTCTGTAGGTCTGACAGCATCTGTGGGGAGAGAAACAGAGTTAACATTCACAGCTCTGAAGAAGATTCACACGGAGCCGAAATGTTCAAATGTTCAATGTTTCTGTGCGGTGGAGACGGTCAATCGAGTGGTTAGGATCTGGAATGCACTGTCTGAGAGTGTGGTGGAGACAGGGTCAATCGAGTGCTTAGGATCTGGAATGCACTGTCTGAGAGTGTGGGGGAGACAGGGTCAATCGAGTGGTTAGGATCTGGAATGAGATTTTGAGCTGTGCTACCTCATTGGCTAAGAGATTTGAGATTGGTTGAGGCAGAAGTCAGTCATCAGCTGATTGGCTGAGAATGGAACTTGCTTGCTGCAATCAGTTGTTGTTGTTTCTTAAATAAATAAATTAATGAAATCATTAATGCAAGCGGATATTTCTGTACAGGGCCCTGTCCAGCAGGGGAAGCACTGACTCATCTCCTGCCCCTTTTATGTCCGCTCCTCATGTGGCACAGTATCTGTGTCCCGTGTCGACTGGGAGATTGTGGATAGATATTCATTCATGGACTGGAAACCGTGGATACCGCCTCTGGGCTGATTTCGGTTGTTTTATTTCTTCATTAATTGATTAATTGGTGTAAGCGGATATGCCACCACCTTCTTGACCTGGTCTCTGAACTTGGACTGAGTCAACCCATAAATAAAAGTGATGGTGCAACAACTTAAATTCTGCAGCATATATCTGATTTGCTCAAATACATATTCAGACTCGAAATCATTAGGATCTGTTTCTGTAATGGTATAATATAAGAAATTTATAACAGTATGAAGCTGCCGGAGATGGTGCAGAGTAAAATCACAGACTTCCTCCTGCTCTCCATCTCTAGGTCACTGCAATTCTCTCTCTGGCTCTGACCCCTCAGTCCCTTACGGACTCGACTGGTCACTAAAATGTGTCTGACTGTCAGAGCGTTGAGCGATAGAGTTAAAGCGATAGGGAGCAATGGGGTTAAAATTGTATCAAACCAGTCAAATCCCACCCATCCAGGATCAGTAAAATAGCTTGTCTTTGCATAACAGCCCCACGGTACATTGTCGATTATCTCTCCAGGTTCTCGTGTAAAATAGTGTGGGATGTTTTTTGAACAGAGCAGAATGCCAGTTGCTGCTAGAACCACAGCCGCAGTTTTCCTGGTGCTGTGTGTTGCTTTCAGCTTCTGCAAACCAATGGCCATGAATCAATCAAAGGCAAAAGTGACGGTGAACCAGACAGAACAGTCTGTGGCTGCATGAAACAGGACCATGAGGACACTACACACAGGGGTGATGTCCAGGAAACTCTGTCCAAAATAATAATAACTGGGCCTCCACAGTATGACCTCTGTGATAACGAGCAGTAGATCCATCGTTGCCATGGCCACCAGGTAGTGAGTGGTGCAGGTGGAGAGGCCACACTTTCCCCAGGACAGGATCACAATCGCTAGTAAAATAACTGTAAGAGAGCGAGAAGGGAAAAGAGACTGGAAATTAACTGATCCAACATTCTCTCTGCCTCACACGGACAGTAAGGCCAAGTTATAAGCAAAAAAAAAGGTCATTTTGGATTGTGTCAGAGGCTATAAATTGTAAATAAAAATCTACATCCCACTCCAACCCATCACCATCTTGCGAAATTCCGAGTTAACAAAATTCAGACTGGGGAGCGTTAAATATGATGGGTTCAGATACACAGAACAGAAACAGGCCATTCGTCCTAAGCAGCTCATTCAGTGGTGATGATCCATTCGAGCGCCTGCCCAGATTTCATCAGTTAAATCTGACATCGCAACCCTCTATTCCTTTCTCTCTCACATCCTTGTCGCGATTCCCTTAAATGAAACAAAGCTATTAAATCAAACACTCTGTGTGGTGGCGAGTTGCACATTCTCACCGCTCTTTAGGTGAAGCAGTTCCCTCTGAACTCCCTATCGGCTTTCTTGGTAACTATCTCATATTGATGGCCTCCGGTCAAACCCCTCCCCACAAAAAGAAATATTCTCTCTATACCCGCTCTATCAAAACCTTTCATCATTTCGCATTTGAAATTAGCTCACTCCTCTGCCTCCTGTTCTCAAGAGAAAAAGACACAGCCTGTCAACCCATCTCTGAAATTTAAAGCAAGTATTTCTGATATGTGCAATGTAAATCGTCTCTCCACCCTCTGTGTCCTTTTCTCTACAATATCTGTGCAGAATTGTATCCAGTATTCAATATGTGCCCTGACAAGGTTTGATACAGCTTTACCTTAACTGCTTTACTTTTGCAGTCCTCCGGAGTATTGGCCACACCCCTTCACCACCTGGCGTCACCTGTAAAAGGTAGAAATTGTGTTTTTGATTCCAAACTCCAAGTCATTAATGCGTTGTAAAGAGCAGTGATCCCAGCGCTGAATCTTGTGGAAAACCACTTCCCACCTTCTGCCATTCTGAATAACAACCCTTGACTCCCACTGTCTGCTCTATGCCCTGAAGACAGCTAGAAATCCATTCGGCCACTTCTCCCCTGTCTCCAAACCTCCTGAATTTATTCATTAGTCTGTGCTGTTCTCCTGTATTCCTGACAGTGAAATTGTGTTTCTGTTGGAGCAGTTCAATAGGAGCCAGACAATATCAATAACTCCACTGTATACACCTAGAAACAAAAAACAGCAATAATCTAACCCAATCTTTAAATATTACATCCTTAAAAAAAGAGAGATAGCCACATGGAATGGAGAGATCAGTCACCTAAAACAACCATTTCACAATCAAACCAGTTTGTTTCATTCCAGTTATTGACCCAAATTAGGTACAAGTCTAACCAAACAGTTACTCCCTGTAATACATGGTCACTGGCATATTCCTCCCCAGCCCCTCCCTCCTCGTGTTAGTTGTCCACAGTCCCTGCAATTCTACACTGACACATTCTCCCAGTAATCCATGGTCATTGTGGTCGGGGGCTCCACTCCAGCTAGTGACCCACACTCAGTACAATTCTACACTGACGCATTCTCCCATTAATCCATGGTCATTGTGGTCGGGGGCTCCACTCCAGCTAGTGACCCACACTCAGTACAATTCTACACTGACACATTCTCCCAGTAATCCATGGTCATTGTGGTCGGGGGCTCCACTCCAGCTAGTGACCCACACTCAGTACAATTCTACACTGACGCATTCTCCCATTAATCCATGGTCATTGTGGTCGGGGGCTCCACTCCAGCTAGTGACCCACACTCAGTACAATTCTACACTGACACATTCTCCCAGTAATCCATGGTCATTGTGGTCGGGGGCTCCACTCCAGCTAGTGACCCACACTCAGTACAATTCTACACTGACGCATTCTCCCAGTAATCCATGGTCATTGTGGTCGGGGGCTCCACTCCAGCTAGTGACCCACACTCAGTACAATTCTACACTGACACATTCTCCCAGTAATCCATGGTCATTGTGGTCGGGGGCTCCACTCCAGCTAGTGACCCACACTCAGTACAATTCTACACTGACACATTCTCCCAGTAATCCATGGTCATTGTGGTCGGGGGCTCCACTCCAGCTAGTGACCCACACTCAGTACAATTCTACACTGACACATTCTCCCAGTAATCCATGGTCATTGTGGTCGGGGGCTCCACTCCAGCTAGTGACCCACACTCAGTACAATTCTACACTGACACATTCTCCCAGTAATCCATGGTCATTGTGGTCGGGGGCTCCACTCCAGCTAGTGAACCACACTCAGTACAATTCCACACTGACACATTCTCCCAATAATCCATGGTCATTGTGGTCGGGGGCTCCACTCCAGCTAGTGACCCACACTCAGTACAATTCTACACTGACACATTCTCCCAATAATCCATGGTCATTGTGGTCGGGGGCTCCACTCCAGCTAGTGACCCACACTCAGTACAATTCTACACTGACACATTCTCCTAGTAATCCATGGTCATTGTGGTCGGGGGCTCCACTCCAGCTAGTGACCCACACTCAGTACAATTCTACACTGACACATTCTCCCAGTAATCCATGGACATTGTGGTCGGGGGCTCCACTCCAGCTAATGACCCACACTCAGTACAATTCTACACTGACACATTCTCCTAGTAATCCACGGTCATTGTGGTCGGGGGCTCCACTCCAGCTAGTGACCCACACTCAGTACAATTCTACACTGACACATTCTCCCAGTAATCCACGGTCATTGTGGTCGGGGGCTCCACTCCAGCTAGTGACCCACACTCAGTGCAATTCTACACTGACACATTCTCCCAGTAATCCATGGTCATTGTGGTCGGGGGCTCCACTCCAACTAGTGACCCACACTCAGTACAATTCTACACTGACACATTCTCCCAGTAATCCATGGACATTGTGGTCGGGGGCTCCACTCCAGCTAGTGACCCACACTCAGTACAATTCTACACTGACACATTCTCCCAATAATCCATGGTCATTGTGGTCGGGGGCTCCACTCCAGCTAGTGACCCACACTCAGTACAATTCTACACTGACACATTCTCCCAGTAATCCACGGTCATTGTGGTCGGGGGCTCCACTCCAGCTAGTGACCCACACTCAGTGCAATTGAACACCTATAGATAATAGAATCTTATGTCCCATTGGAGAATATAACTTGAGATTTCAGTGTATTTGCAAGATATAAGCAGAGATTAATCTTCAGTTGAAGCAATAGAATGGATCGCTAGAGATAATTCAGGTTACTTGACAGTAGAAAATGCTACCACTAATCAAGTGTTTATATAATTCCACCAATTTAGCATGTAACATTATGAGTCACAGAATAAAATCACAGACCAGCTCATATACAGCTTCACAGACTTTCAATGCTTATACTCTCTTACCGGCTACATCAATGATCGCCAGGATCAGGTAATATATTTTCTTGAAACCGTTAAACATTTCACTCAGATTCTCAGTGTAGTGATATGTTTCTTGGTGCAGCGGCAATCTCTCTGTATTAAACTGTGGGGCAATACATTCACAAAGCCTTTAATTTATACCTTGTGGGATCACCTCTGGGAATTTAAAGTTGCAGCTGATATTTTGTTAACTTGAACAAGCAGACTGCGAAAGTGATTTAATTCCCTGTTGTGACAGTTTGTATTTAGCACTGAGATTCCACTGGACAATTCTGATCACTTCAATTAGCTAACAAAACAATGAGGTTTCATTCACCCACCATTGATTCTGATCTCTCAAAAAAAACCATCAGTTGAAAAACAACATTTCAAATTGTCCCATTAATGCGGATCCACATGCTCTGCTCATTCAGTAATTGAACTGCTAATAGTAGAGTCTCTTTTTCTCTCTCTCTCTTTCTTTCTCATTCTCTCCTTGTCTCACTCTCCTTGACTCTCTCTCTCCCCCTCCTTCTCTCTCCCTCTCTCTCATTGTCTCATTCTCTCTCCCTGTCCTTGCCTCTCACTTCTTCTCTCTCTCTCTCCTTCTTGCTCACTCTCCTATTCTCTCTCCTTGTCTCTTTCTCTCTCCTTTCTTCTCTCTCTCTCTCTCTTTGTCTCTCACTCTCTGTCGCTCACTCTCTCAGGGACCTGACTGCCCTCTTTAACAGCGATTATCCAACCAAAGTGTAGAATGCCTCATTAAGGATCACAGATTTATAAAATTGAACGTTGTATCATTCAAGTGTCTAGGGTAGAAAATGGGTTAGAAGGGCGGATATAATATAGATGGGATATAAAAATGGGGATAATAAATGAATAAAATTAAAAATAAATCTAAAAAAGTGGGTAAAAAAAGAATGTAGAGAAAAGGGATTAAAAGGGGGGTGAGGATGGAGGAGAGAGGTCATGGTCTGAAGCTGCTGAGCTCAATGTTAAGTCCAGAAGGCTGTAAAGTGCCTAATTGGAAGATGAGGTGCTGTTCCTTCAGTTTGCGTTGAGCTTCACTGGAACAATGCAGCAGGCCAAGGACGGACATGTGGGCATGAGAGCAGGATGTTGTGTTGAAATGGCAAGCGACATGGAGGTCTGGGTCATGCTTGCGGACAGTCTGAAGGTGCTCTGCAAGGCGATCACCCAGTCTGCGGTTGGTCTCTCCAATGTAGAGGAGACTGCATTGGGAGCAGCAAATACAATAGACCAAATTGAGGATGTGCAAGTGAGAATCTGCTTTACCTGAACGGAGTGTTTGGGCCCTTGGTCGGTGAGGAGGGAGGAGGTAAAGTGGCAGATGTTGCACCTTTTGCAATTGCATGGGAAGGTGCCGTGGGAAGGGGATGGGGTGTTGGGGGTGATGGAGGAGTGGACCAGTGTGTCCTGGAGGGAACTGTCCCTACTGCATGCTAAAGGGGGGTGAGGGGAAGATGTGTTTGGTGGTGGCATCATGCTGGAGTTGGCAGAAATGGCGGAGGATGATCCTTTGAATGTGGAGGCTTGTGGGGTGAAAAGTGAGGACAAGGTGGGGAACCTATCATGGTTCTGGGAGGGAAGGGAAGGTATGAAGGCAGAGGCACGGGAGATGGGTCAACACGACTGAGGGCCCTCAGGGTAGTGTCCTTGGCCCAACCATTTTCCGTTGCTTCATCAATGACCTTCCTTCCATCATATAGTGAGAAGTGGGGATGTTCGCTGATGATTGCACAATGTTCAGCACCAATCTCGACTCCTCAGATACTGAAGCAGTCCATGTCCAAATGCAGCCGGATCTGGACAATATCCAGGCTTGGGTAAATGTTAGGAACAAGAGAGTTTAAGTAAATTATATTCGCATTTGTGGGTGTTAGGGAGGAATTTTAGCTTACAATTTAATTTGTGTATTTTTAACGTGTGAATCAAAAAGGCGAAACCTTGGATCTAGTTACATTTTTGAGTGGAGTCAGCAAATCTAAGCTCGGTTTGTATACCTGCATTTTTAATGAGATTTATGAGCCTGGATGTGGAGAGCTGTGTTATCAAGTGGGGTAGTAGCTAAGGGAAGTTAAAGTACAAAAACTGTGCTGCTACCAAGCAATAGGAGTCCAGAGAGAGTGGCCACACACACACACACACACACACACACACAAACACCGATAGAGAGTGAGAAACCAAAAGCATTTTGAATTCATTTGGTGAGGGTTCTCCAAGGATGAAAGCAGTTGCCAGCAGCAGTGGCCTAGGGGAGGGACAGATAGCAAGTACCAAACTAAAGTTGGAACCTGCTGCCAGGAAAAACAGGACAGGAGGGAACTGCAGGAAGCAGGTTTCCCTGAAGAAAAGAAGAGTGGTCTGAATAAGACCTTCTCATCAAAACAAGCGAATAGGAAACTGGAAAAGTTCCTGTTAGGTGAAGTTAAGAGTGTGGAGCAGAGAAAGGCTCCAAGTTTAAAGGAACAAGCTACAGGATGCACATTTAAAGCAATTTCGGCTTGCAACAATGCAGAAGATCCAAGGAGACAGCTAGAGTTCTGTAACACTTTACTATGGGTGTGTGAAGCAATGGTGATCTGTTGGTATGGCTGAGAAAGTGAGAGAGAATGCATGGAAGGAAGCTTGAATGCAGGTGGCGATCCAGGAGAGCTCAGAACCCTGGAGGTGGACCCTTGTGGAAGGCATCTGAGGGAAAGTGTTGTTTGGGAGAAGATTCCAAATGAGTTCTTTGAGAGAGGAGATTGGAAACCCATGTGTGAGTGACGGAGTTCAGTGAGATCGGTTGGCTCAAGGTTTGACAAGTGATTGGGGGGAGTTGATGAGGGATCCATCGCATCTGTTTAGGTTGGAATCTGTCACTGTGGTGTGTCTGACCACAGGTCACCCACTGGTTTACATGGATTCTGTAACTACTGTGAACATTAGAGTACAAGATAGCTTTTCTAAATTGTGTTATCCTTACTAACCTGCATATATCTAAAAAAGTGCAGCTGTGGTGAAGGAGCATTGTAATATAGTTAATCTTTTCTTGTTTAATGAATGTTTTATTCATTGTTAAAAACTCATGAGCTGACTCCTGTGAATCTGTTCAGTAGCCGCTCTCCATGTATCGAAACGAAGAAGTAAAAGTCATGATCTCTCAAGCTGGCTTCCACCCTGGGATCAGATTTCTACAGTAGGAACATCAGCAGGGATCATACCACTGACAAGTGGCAAGTAACATTCGCGCCACACACATGCCAGGCAATGACCATCACCAACAAAAGAGAATCCAACCATTGCCTCTTGTCATTCAATGGCATCCCCCACTATCAACATCCGGGGGGTTACCATTGACCAGAAACTGAAGTGGACCAGCCATATAAATACTGTGGCTACAAGAGCATTTCATAGGTTCAGAATCCTGTGGAGAGTAACAAACCCCCATCTCTACAAAGTCTGTCGACCTTCTACAAGGCACAAGTTAGGAGTGTGATGGAATATTCTCCACTTGCCTGGATGAGTGCAGCTCCAACTGAGGGTCCTTAGGCAGCCCCTTCCAAACCCATGACCATTACCATCTAGAAGGACAAGGGCAGCAGATAGATGGGAACACCACCACCTGGAAGTTCCCCTCCAAGTCACTCACCATCCTGACGTGGAAATATATCAGCCGTTCATTCACTGTTGCTGTGTCAAAATCCTGGAACTCCCTCCCTAACAGCACTGTGGGTGTACCTGCACCACAGGGACTGCAGTGGTTCAAAAAGGCAGCTCACCATCACCTTCTCAAGGGGCAATAAGTGGCGAGCAGTAAATGTTGGCCTAGACAGCGAAGCCCGTATCCCATGAATAAATTTAAATAATGATCTAACATGAAACTGTGTGTAGGTAGAAATGGATCTCCTTCTGATTGGCAAGATCTAATGAGTGGTGTGTCACAGGAATCAGTGCCAGGGCCTCAAAGTTTTACAATTTATATGAATGACTTGATGAAGGGATTGAAGGAATGTTTACCAAATTTGCTAATGACACAAAGATAGATAGGATAGTAAGTTGTGAAGAGGGCATAAGGCGGTACAAGGCATGTAGGTGGGGTAAGTGAGTGGGCAAATACCTGGCAAAAGGAGAATAATGTGGGAAAATATGAAAGTCTCCACTTTGGCAGGATTTCTTTTTAAAAAAGAAGCTCATTATCTGAATGGTGAGGGATTGCAGAGCTCTGAGATGCAGAGGGATCTGGGTGTCATAGTGCATGGATCACAAAAGGCTAGTATGCAGGTAGCTCAGGTAATTAGGAAAGCTAATAGAATGTTATAATTTATTGCGAGGTGAATTGAATACAAAACTAGGGAGGTTATGCTTCAGTTGTAAAGGGCACTGGTGAGACAACAACTCGGGTATTGTGTACAGTACTGGTCTCCTTATTTAAGGAAGGATGGTAATGTGTTGGAAGCCATTCAGAGAAGGTTTAACAGACTAATGCCTGGCATGGGCACTTTGTCTTATGTGGAAAGATTGGACAGGTTATCCTTGTATCCACTAGAAGTTAGAAGAGTGAGAGGCTACTTGATTGAAATATATACAATTCTGAGGAGTCTTGGCAGGGTCAATATGGAGAGGATCTTTCCAGTTATGAGAGAATCTAGAACTAGGGCCCAGTGTTTAATAATGAGGCGTCACCCAATAAGGACAGAGATGAGGAGATTTTTTTTTCTCTCAGAGGGTCATGAGTCTTTGGAACTCTGTTCCTCAAAGGGCGTTGGAAGCAGAGCCTTTGAATATTTTTAAGGCTGAGGTGGATAGATTTTTAATAATCAGGAGATATAAGAGATTATTGAGCATAGGCAGGACTGTAAGTTCCTACAGTGCATCTTGTAGATGGTACACACACTGCTGCTACTGTGCATTGGTGGTGGAGGGAGTGAATGTTTGTGGATGTGGTGCCAATCAAGCGGGGCTGCTTTGTCCTGGATGGTGTCGAACTTTTTGAGTGGAGTTGGAGCTGCGCTCATCCAGGCAAGTGCAGAATATTCCATCACACTCCTAACTTGTGCCTTGTAGATGGTGGACAGGCTTTGTGGAGATGGAGGTTTGTTACTCACCACAGGATTCTGAACTTATGAAATGCTCTTTTAGGCACAGTATTTATATGGCTGGTCCAGTTCAGTTTCTGGTCAATCCCCCAGGATGTTGAAAATGGGGGTTTTGGTGATAATAATGCCATTGAATGTCAATGGGCAGTGTTTGGATTCTCTCTTGTTAGCGATGGTCATTGCCTGGCATGTGTGTGGCGCAAATGTTACTCGCCACTTGTCAGTGGTATGATCCCTGCTGATGCTCCTACTGTACAAGTCTGATCCCAGGGTGGAAGCCAGCTTGAGAGATCATAACTTTTACTTCTTCGTTTCAATATTTGCAGAGCGGCTACTGAACAGATTCATAGGAGCCAGCTCATGAGTTTTTAACAATGAATAAAACATTCATTAAACAAGAAAAGATGAACTATATTACAATGCTCCTTCACCACAACTATACTTTTTCAGAGCCATACAGGTTAGTAAGGATAACACAAGGTAGAAAACCTGTTTTGTACTCTAATGTTCACAGTAAATATACAATCCATTCTAGCTAGTGGGCGGCCTGTGGTCAGACACACCACACTCTGAAACCCAGTGACAGATTCCAACCTAAACAGATGCGATGGATCCCTCACCAACTCCCCCCAGTCGCTTGTCAAACCTTGAGCCAACCGGTCTCACTGAATTCAGTCTCTCACACGTAGGTTTCCAATCTCCACTCTTGAAGAACTCGTTTGGAATCTTCTCCCAAACAACACTTTCCCTCAGATGCCTTCCACAAGGGTCCACCTCCAGGGTTCTGAGCTCTCCTGGATCGCCACCTGCATTCAAGCTTCCTTCCATGCATTCTCTCTCACTTTCTCAGCCATACCAACAGATCACCATTGCTTCACACACCCATAGTAAAGTGTTACAGAACTCTAGCTGTCTCCTTGGATCTTCTGCACTGTTGCAAGCCGAAATTGCTTTAAATGTTCTTCCTGCAACTTGTTCCTTTAAAATTGGAGCCTTTCTCTATGTCACACTCTTAACTTCACCTAACAGGACCTTTTCCGGTTTCCTGTTCACTTGTTTTGATGAGAAGGTCTTCTTTAGTCCACTCTTCTTTTCTTCAGGGAAACCTGCTTCCTGCAGTTCCCTCCTGTCTCGCTTCTCCTGACAGCTGGTTCCAACTTTAGTTTGGTACTTGCTATCAATCCCTCCCCTAGGCCACTGCTGCTGGCAACTGCTTTCATCCTTGGAGCACCCTCACCAAATGAACTCAAAATGCTTTTGGTTTCTCACTCTCTATCGGTGTTTGTGTGTGTGTGTGTGTGTGTGTGTGTGTGTGGCCACTCTCTCTGGACTCCTATTGCTTGGTAGCAGCACAGCTTTTGTACTTTAACTTCCCTTAGCTACTACCCCACTTGATAACACAGCTCTCCACATCCAGGCTCATAAATCTCATTAAAAATGCAGGTATACAAACCGAGCTTAGATTTGCTGACCCCAGTCAAAATGTAACTTCTTCCAAGGTTTCACCTTTTTGACTCACAAAGAGAGAAACAGAAATTAAATTTTAACATTTAAGCTAAAATTCCTCCCTAACACCCACAAATGCGAATATAATTTACTTAAACTCTCTTGTTCCTAACATCTACCCAAGCCTGGATGTTGTCCAGATCCAGCTGCATTTGTACGTGGACTGCTTCAGTATCTGAGGAGTTGAGAATAGTGCTGAACATTATGCAATCATCAGCAAACATCCCCACTTCTCACTATATGATGGAAGGAAGGTCATCGATGAAGCAACAGAAAATGGTTGGGCCAAGGATACTACCCTGAGGAACCTCAGCCATGTCTGACCCATCTCCTGCATTTCTGCCCTCACACCTTCCCTTCCCTCCCAGAACCATGATAGGGTCCCCCTTGTCCTCACCTTTCACCCCACCAGCCTTCACATTCAAAGGATCATCCTCCACCATTTCTGCCAACTCCAGCATGATGCCACCACCAAACACATCTGTCTCTTACCCTTTCATCAGCATTCCTTAGGAACCACTCCCTCTGGGACACTCTGGCCAGCTCCTGCATGACCCCCAACAACTCACCCCCTTCCCAAGGCACCTTCCCATGCAATCACAGAAGGTGCAACACCTGCCACTTTACCTCCTCCTTCTTCACCGACCAAAGGCCCACACATTCCGTTCAGGTGAAGCAGATCGTCACTTGCACATCCCTCAATTTGGTCTATTGTATTTGCTGCTCCCAATGCAGTCTCCTCTACATTGGAGAGACCAAATGCAGACTGGGTGACCGCTTTGAGAAACACCTTTGGTCTGTCCACAAGCATGTCCCAGACCTCCCTGTTGCTTGCCATTTCAACACAACACCCTGCTCACATACCCACATGTCCACCCTTGGCCTGCTGTAATGT
Organism: Carcharodon carcharias; assembly: GCF_017639515.1. Lineage (NCBI taxonomy): Eukaryota > Metazoa > Chordata > Chondrichthyes > Lamniformes > Lamnidae > Carcharodon > Carcharodon carcharias. The sequence continues at coordinate 13,404,291 of NC_054490.1, forward strand.
TTCAGTGAAGCTCAACGCAAACTGGAGGAACAGCACATCATCTTCCAATTAGGCACTTTACAGCCTTCCGGACTGAATGTTGAGTGCAATAAATTCAGACCATGAACTCTCTCTTCCCCCTTTTTAATCCCTTTTCTCTACATTCTTTAACCCACTTTTTAAAATTTATTTTTAATTTGATTCATTGATTATCCCCATTTTTATATCCGCCCTTCTAACCCATTTTCTACCCTAGACACCTGAATGATACAATGTTCGATTTTATGAATCTGTGATCCTTAATGAGGCATTCTACACTTTGATTGGATAATCGCTGTTAAAGAGGGAAGTCAGGTCCCTGAGACAGTGAGTGACAGAGAGTGAGAGTCAAGGAGAGAGGAAGAGACAAGGAGAGAGAGAGAGAGTAGGAGAGTGAGAGAGAGGAAGAGAGAGAGAGAAGACGTGAGAGGCAAGGAGAGGGAGAGAGAATGAGACAATGAGAGAGAGGGAGATAAAAGCAGGGAGAGAGAGAGAGACAAGGAGAGAGAGCGAGCGAGAGGGAGAGAGAGAGAAAAAGAGACTCTACTATTAGCAGTTCAATTACTGAATGAGCAGAGCATGTGGATCCGCATTAACGGGACAATTTGAAATGTTGTTTTTGAACTGATGATTTTTTGAGAGATCAGAATCAATGGTGGGTGAATGAAACCTCATTGTTTTGTTAGCTAATTGAAGTGATCAGAATTGTCCAGTGGAATCTCAGTGCTAAATACAAACTGTCACAACAGGGAATTAACTCACTTTCGCAGTCTGCTTGTTCAAGTTAACAAAATATCAGCTGCAACTTTAAATTCCCAGAGGTAATCCCACAAAGTATAAATTAAAGGCTTTGTGAATGTATTGCCCCACAGTTTAATACAGAGAGATTGCCGCTGCACCAAGAAACATATCAATATACTGAGAATCTGAGTGAAATGTTTAACGGTTTCAAGAAAATATATTACCTAACCCTGGCGATCATTGGTATACCCGGTATTTGAATATAAGCATTGAAGTCTGTGAAGCTGTATGTGAGCTGGTCTGTGAATTCGTTCTGTGGCTCATGATGTTACATACTAAATTGGTGGAGTTATACAGAAACCTGATTCGTGGTAGCATTTTTTACTGTCAACCTGAATTATCTGTAGTGATTCATTCTATTGTTCCAACTGAAGATAAATATCTGCTTATAACTTGCAAATGCACTGAAATCTCAAGTTATATTCTCCAGTGGGAAATAAGATTCTGTTATCTGTAGGTGTTCAATTGTACTGAGTGTGGGTCACTAGCTGGAGACGAGCCCCGACCACAATGACCATGGATTACTGGGAGAATGTGTCAGTGTAGAATTGTACTGAGTGTGGGTCACTAGCTGGAGTGGAGCCCCCGACCACAATGACCATGGATTACTAGGAGAATGTGTCAGTGTAGAATTGTACTGAGTGTGGGTCACTAGCTGGAGTGGAGCCCCCGACCACAATGACCATGGATTACTGGGAGAATGTGTCAGTGTAGAATTGTACTGAGCGCGAGGGGTCGACGGTTGAAGGGAAGCGCGCGAGGGGCCGGCGGTTGAAGGGAAGCGCGCGACGGGTCGGCAGTTGAAGAGAAGCGCGCGTGGGGCCGGCAGTTGAAGGAAAGCGCGCGAGGGGTCGGGAGTTGCAGAGAAGCGCGCGAGGGGCCGGCAGTTGAAGGGAAGCGCGCGAGGGGTCGGGAGTTGAAGAGAAACGCGAGCGGGAGTCGGGAGTTGAAGGGAAGCGCGAGAGGAGTCGGGAGTTGAAGGGAAGCGCGCGACGGGCCAGGAGTTGAAGGGAAGCGCGCGAGGGGCCAGGAGTTGAAGGGAAGCGCGCGAGGGGCAGGCAGTTGAAGGGAAGCGCGCGAGGGGCAGGCAGTTGAAGGGAAGCGCGCGAGGGCAGGCAGTTGAAGGGAAGCGCGCGAGGTGTCGGCAGTTGAAGAGAAGTGCGCGTGGGGCCGGCAGTTGAAGGGAAGCGCGCGAGGAGTCGGCAGTTGAAGGGAAGCGCGCGAGGTGTCGGCAGTTGAAGAGAAGTGCGCGTGGGGCCGGCAGTTGAAGAGAAGTGCGCGTGGGGCCGGCAGTTGAAGGGAAGCGCGCGAGGTGTCGGCAGTTGAAGAGAAGCGCGCGTGGGGCCGGCAGTTGAAAGGAAGCTCGCGAGGGGTCGGGAGTTGAAGAGAAGCGCGCGTGGGGCCGGCAGTTGAAGAGAAACGCGAGCGGGAGTCGGGAGTTGAAGAGAAACGCGAGAGGAGTCGGGAGTTGAAGGGAAGCGCGAGAGGAGTCGGGAATTGAAGGGAAGCGCGAGAGGGGCCGGGAGTTGAAGGGAAGCGCGAGAGGAGCCGGCAGTGGAAGGGAAGCGCGCGAGGGGCCGACAGTTGAAGGGAAGCGCGCGAGGAGTCGGCAGTTGAAGAGAAGCGCGCGTGGGGCCGGCAGTTGAAGGGAAGCGCGCGAGGTGTCGGCAGTTGAAGAGAAGCGCGCGTGGGGCCGGCAGTTGAAGAGAAGCGCGCGAGGGGTCGGGAGTTGTAGAGAAACGCGAGCGGGAGTCGGGAGTTGAAGGGAAGCGCGAGAGGAGTCGGGAGTTGAAGGGAAGCGCGCGAGGGGCCAGGAGTTGAAGGGAAGCGCGCGAGGGGCCAGGAGTTGAAGGGAAGCGCGCGAAGGGCCAGGAGTTGAAGGGAAGCGCGCAAGGGGTCGGCAGTGGAAGGGAAGTGCGCGAGGGGCCAGGAGTTGAATGGAAGTGCGCAAGGGGTCGGCAGTGGAAGGGAAGCGCCCGAGGGGCTGGCAGTGGAAGGGAAGCGCGCGTGGGGCCGGCAGTGGAAGGGAAGCGCGCGAGGGGTCGGGAGTTGTAGAGAAACGCGAGCGGGAGTCGGGAGTTGTAGAGAAACGCGAGCGGGAGTCGGGAGTTGAAGGGAAGCGCGAGAGGAGTCGGCAGTTGAAGGGAAGCGCGAGAGGTGTCGGCAGTTGAAGAGAAGCGCGCGTGGGGCCGGCAGTTGAAGGGAAGCGCGCGAGGGGTCGGGAGTTGCAGAGAAGCGCGCGTGGGGCCGGCAGTGGAAGGGAAGCGCGCGTGGGGCCGGCAGTGGAAGGGAAGCGCGCGAGGGGTCGGGAGTTGTAGAGAAACGCGAGCGGGAGTCGGGAGTTGTAGAGAAACGCGAGAGGAGTCGGGATTTGAATGGATGCGCGAGAGGAGTCGGGAGTTGAAGGGAAGCGCGCGAGGGGCCAGGAGTTGAAGGGAAGCGCGCGAGGGGCCAGGAGTTGAAGGGAAGCGCGCGAGGGGCCAGGAGTTGAAGGGAAGCGCGCGAGGGGTCGGGAGTTGTAGAGAAACGCGAGCGGGAGTCGGGAGTTGAAGGGAAGCGCGAGAGGAGTCGGGATTTGAAGGGAAGCGCGAGAGGGGTCGGGATTTGAACGGAAGCGCGAGAGGAGTCGGGAGTTGAAGGGAAGCGCGCGAGGGGCCAGGAGTTGAAGGGAAGCGCGCGAGGGGCCAGGAGTTGAAGGGAAGCGCGTGAGGGGCCAGGAGTTGAAGGGAAGCGCGCGAGGGGCCAGGAGTTGAAGGGAAGCGCGCGAGGGGCCAGGAGTTGAAGGGAAGCGCGCAAGGGGTCGGCAGTGGAAGGGAAGCGCGCGAGGAGCCGGCAGTGGAAGGGAAGCGCGCGAGGGGCCAGGAGTTGAATGGAAGTGCGCAAGGGGTCGGCAGTGGAAGGGAAGCGCCCGAGGGGCTGGCAGTGGAAGGGAAGCGCGCGAGGGGCCGGCAGTGGAAGGGAAGCGCGCGAGGGGCCGGCAGTGGAAGGGAAGCGTGCGAGGGGTCGGGAGTTGAAGAGAAACGCGAGCGGGAGTCGGGAGTTGAAGGGAAGCGCGAGAGGAGTCGGGAGTTGAAGGGAAGCGCGCGAGGGGCCAGGAGTTGAAGGGAAGCGCGCGAGGGGCCGGCAGTGGAAGGGAAGCGTGCGAGGGGTCGGGAGTTGAAGAGAAACGCGAGCGGGAGTCGGGAGTTGAAGGGAAGCGCGAGAGGAGTCGGGAGTTGAAGGGAAGCGCGCGAGGGGCCAGGAGTTGAAGGGAAGCGCGCGAGGGGCAGGCAGTTGAAGGGAAGCGCGCGAGGAGTCGGCAGTTGAAGGGAAGCGCGCGAGGTGTCGGCAGTTGAAGAGAAGCGCGCGTGGGGCCGGCAGTTGAAAGGAAGCTCGCGAGGGGTCGGGAGTTGAAGAGAAGCGCGCGTGGGGCCGGCAGTTGAAGAGAAACGCGAGCGGGAGTCGGGAGTTGAAGAGAAACGCGAGAGGAGTCGGGAGTTGAAGGGAAGCGCGAGAGGAGTCGGGAATGGAAGGGAAGCGCGAGAGGAGTCGGGAGTTGAAGGGAAGCGCGAGAGGAGCCGGCAGTGGAAGGGAAGCGCGCGAGGGGCCGACAGTTGAAGAGAAGCGCGCGTGGGGCCGGCAGTTGAAGGGAAGCGCGCGAGGTGTCGGCAGTTGAAGAGAAGCGCGCGTGGGGCCGGCAGTTGAAGAGAAGCGCGCGAGGGGTCGGGAGTTGTAGAGAAACGCGAGCGGGAGTCGGGAGTTGAAGGGAAGCGCGAGAGGAGTCGGGAGTTGAAGGGAAGCGCGAGAGGAGTCGGGAGTTGAAGGGAAGCGCGCGAGGGGCCAGGAGTTGAAGGGAAGCGCGCGAGGGGCCAGGAGTTGAATGGAAGCGCGCGAAGGGCCAGGAGTTGAAGGGAAGCGCGCAAGGGGTCGGCAGTGGAAGGGAAGCGCGCGAGGGGCCAGGAGTTGAATGGAAGTGCGCAAGGGGTCGGCAGTGGAAGGGAAGCGCCCGAGGGGCTGGCAGTGGAAGGGAAGCGCGCGAGGTGTCGGGAGTTGTAGAGAAACGCGAGCGGGAGTCGGGAGTTGTAGAGAAACGCGAGCGGGAGTCGGGAGTTGAAGGGAAGCGCGAGAGGAGTCGAGAGTTGAAGGGAAGCGCGAGAGGGGCCGGCAGTTGAAGGGAAGCGCGCGAGGTGTCGGCAGTTGAAGAGAAGCGCGCGTGGGGCCGGCAGTTGAAGGGAAGCGCGCGAGGGGTCGGGAGTTGCAGAGAAGCGCGCGTGGGGCCAGCAGTTGAAGAGAAGCGCGCGTGGGGCCGGCAGTTGAAGAGAAGCGCGCGAGGGGTCGGGAGTTGTAGAGAAACGCGAGCGGGAGTCGGGAGTTGAAGGGAAGCGCGAGAGGAGTCGGGAGTTGAAGGGAAGCGCGAGAGGAGTCGGGAGTTGAAGGGAAGCGCGCGAGGGGCCAGGAGTTGAAGGGAAGCGCGCGAGGGGCCAGGAGTTGAAGGGAAGCGCGCGAAGGGCCAGGAGTTGAAGGGAAGCGCGCAAGGGGTCGGCAGTGGAAGGGAAGCGCGCGAGGGGCCAGGAGTTGAATGGAAGTGCGCAAGGGGTCGGCAGTGGAAGGGAAGCGCCCGAGGGGCTGGCAGTGGAAGGGAAGCGCGCGAGGGGTCGGGAGTTGTAGAGAAACGCGAGCGGGAGTCGGGAGTTGTAGAGAAACGCGAGCGGGAGTCGGGAGTTGAAGGGAAGCGCGAGAGGAGTCGAGAGTTGAAGGGAAGCGCGAGAGGGGCCGGCAGTTGAAGGGAAGCGCGCGAGGTGTCGGCAGTTGAAGAGAAGCGCGCGTGGGGCCGGCAGTTGAAGGGAAGCGCGCGAGGGGTCGGGAGTTGCAGAGAAGCACGCGTGGGGCCGGCAGTGGAAGGGAAGCGCGCGTGGGGCCGGCAGTGGAAGGGAAGCGCGCGAGGGGTCGGGAGTTGTAGAGAAACGCGAGCGGGAGTCGGGAGTTGTAGAGAAACGCGAGAGGAGTCGGGATTTGAATGGATGCGCGAGAGGAGTCGGGAGTTGAAGGGAAGCGCGCGAGGGGCCAGGAGTTGAAGGGAAGCGCGCGAGGGGCCAGGAGTTGAAGGGAAGCGCGCGAGGGGCCAGGAGTTGAAGGGAAGCACGCAAGGGGTCGGCAGTGGAAGGGAAGCGCGCGAGGGGCCGGCAGTGGAAGGGAAGCGCGCGAGGGGCCGGCAGTGGAAGGGAAGCGCGAGAGGAGTCGGGATTTGAACGGAAGCGTGAGAGGAGTTGGGAGTTGAAGGGAAGCGCGAGGGGCCAGGAGTTGAAGGGAAGCGCGCGAGGGGCCAGGAGTTGAAGGGAAGCGCGCGAGGGGCCAGGAGTTGAAGGGAAGCGCGCGAGGGGCCAGGAGTTGAAGGGAAGCGCGCGAGGGGCCGGCAGTTGAACGGAAGCGCGCGAGGTGTCGGCAGTTGAAGGGAAGCGTGCGTGGGGCCGGCAGTTGAACGGAAGCGCGCGAGGTGTTGGCAGTTGAAGAGAAACGCGAGAGGGGCCGGCAGTTGAAGGGAAGCGCGCGAGGAGTCGACAGTTGAAGAGAAGCGCGCGAGGGGTCGGGAGTTGTAGAGAAGCGCGCGTGGGGCCGGCAGTTGAAGAGAAGCGCGCGAGGGGTCGGGAGTTGTAGAGAAACGCGAGCGGGAGTCGGGAGTTGAAGGGAAGCGCGAGAGGGGTCGGGATTTGAACGGAAGCGCGAGAGGAGTCGGGAGTTGAAGGGAAGCGCGCGAAGGGCCAGGAGTTGAAGGGAAGCGCGCAAGGGGTCGGCAGTGGAAGGGAAGTGAGCGAGGGGCCAGGAGTTGAATGGAAGTGCGCAAGGGGTCGGCAGTGGAAGGGAAGCGCCCGAGGGGCTGGCAGTGGAAGGGAAGCGCGCGTGGGGCCGGCAGTGGAAGGGAAGCGCGCGAGGGGTCGGGAGTTGTAGAGAAACGCGAGCGGGAGTCGGGAGTTGTAGAGAAACGCGAGCGGGAGTCGGGACTTGAAGGGAAGCGCGAGAGGAGTCGAGAGTTGAAGGGAAGCGCGAGAGGGGCCAGGAGTTGAACGGAAGCGTGAGAGGAGTCGAGAGTTGAAGGGAAGCGCGAGAGGAGTCGGCAGTTGAAGGGAAGCGCGCGAGGTGTCGGCAGTTGAAGAGAAGCGCGCGTGGGGCCGGCAGTTGAAGGGAAGCGCGCGAGGGGTCGGGAGTTGCAGAGAAGCACGCGTGGGGCCGGCAGTGGAAGGGAAGCGCGCGTGGGGCCGGCAGTGGAAGGGAAGTGCGCGAGGGGTCGGGAGTTGTAGAGAAACGCGAGCGGGAGTCGGGAGTTGTAGAGAAACGCGAGAGGAGTCGGGATTTGAATGGATGCGCGAGAGGAGTCGGGAGTTGAAGGGAAGCGCGCGAGGGGCCAGGAGTTGAAGGGAAGCGCGCGAGGGGCCAGGAGTTGAAGGGAAGCGCGCGAAGGGCCAGGAGTTGAAGGGAAGCGCGCAAGGGGTCGGCAGTGGAAGGGAAGTGCGCGAGGGGCCAGGAGTTGAATGGAAGTGCGCAAGGGGTCGGCAGTGGAAGGGAAGCGCCCGAGGGGCTGGCAGTGGAAGGGAAGCGCGCGTGGGGCCGGCAGTGGAAGGGAAGCGCGCGAGGGGTCGGGAGTTGTAGAGAAACGCGAGCGGGAGTCGGGAGTTGTAGAGAAACGCGAGCGGGAGTCGGGAGTTGAAGGGAAGCGCGAGAGGAGTCGAGAGTTGAAGGGAAGCGCGAGAGGTGTCGGCAGTTGAAGAGAAGCGCGCGTGGGGCCGGCAGTTGAAGGGAAGCGCGCGAGGGGTCGGGAGTTGCAGAGAAGCGCGCGTGGGGCCGGCAGTGGAAGGGAAGCGCGCGTGGGGCCGGCAGTGGAAGGGAAGCGCGCGAGGGGTCGGGAGTTGTAGAGAAACGCGAGCGGGAGTCGGGAGTTGTAGAGAAACGCGAGAGGAGTCGGGATTTGAATGGATGCGCGAGAGGAGTCGGGAGTTGAAGGGAAGCGCGCGAGGGGCCAGGAGTTGAAGGGAAGCGCGCGAGGGGCGAGGAGTTGAAGGGAAGCACGCAAGGGGTCGGCAGTGGAAGGGAAGCGCGCGAGGGGCCGGCAGTGGAAGGGAAGCGCGCGAGGGGCCGGCAGTGGAAGGGAAGCGCGAGAGGAGTCGGGATTTGAACGGAAGCGTGAGAGGAGTCGGGAGTTGAAGGGAAGCGCGAGGGGCCAGGAGTTGAAGGGAAGCGCGCGAGGGGCCAGGAGTTGAAGGGAAGCGCGCGAGGGGCCAGGAGTTGAAGGGAAGCGCGCGAGGGGCCAGGAGTTGAAGGGAAGCGCGCGTGGGGCCGGCAGTTGAAGAGAAGCGCGCGAGGGGTCGGGAGTTGTAGAGAAACGCGAGCGGGAGTCGGGAGTTGAAGGGAAGCGCGAGAGGAGTCGGGATTTGAAGGGAAGCGCGAGAGGGGTCGGGATTTGAATGGAAGCGCGAGAGGAGTCGGGAGTTGAAGGGAAGCGCGCGAGGGGCCAGGAGTTGAAGGGAAGCGCGCGAGGGGCCAGGAGTTGAAGGGAAGCGCGCGAGGGGCCAGGAGTTGAAGGGAAGCGCGTGAGGGGCCAGGAGTTGAAGGGAAGCGCGCGAGGGGCCAGGAGTTGAAGGGAAGCGCGCGAGGGGCCAGGAGTTGAAGGGAAGCGCGCAAGGGGTCGGCAGTGGAAGGGAAGCGCGCGAGGAGCCGGCAGTGGAAGGGAAGCGCGCGAGGGGCCAGGAGTTGAATGGAAGTGCGCAAGGGGTCGGCAGTGGAAGGGAAGCGCCCGAGGGGCTGGCAGTGGAAGGGAAGCGCGCGAGGGGCCGGCAGTGGAAGGGAAGCGCGCGAGGGGCCGGCAGTGGAAGGGAAGCGTGCGAGGGGTCGGGAGTTGAAGAGAAACGCGAGCGGGAGTCGGGAGTTGAAGGGAAGCGCGAGAGGAGTCGGGAGTTGAAGGGAAGCGCGCGAGGGGCCAGGAGTTGAAGGGAAGCGCGCGAGGGGCCAGGAGTTGAAGGGAAGCGCGCGAGGGGCAGGCAGTTGAAGGGAAGCGCGCGAGGAGTCGGCAGTTGAAGGGAAGCGCGCGAGGTGTCGGCAGTTGAAGGGAAGCGCGCGAGGTGTCGGCAGTTGAAGAGAAGCGCGCGTGGGGCCGGCAGTTGAAAGGAAGCTCGCGAGGGGTCGGGAGTTGAAGAGAAGCGCGCGTGGGGCCGGCAGTTGAAGAGAAACGCGAGCGGGAGTCGGGAGTTGAAGAGAAACGCGAGAGGAGTCGGGAGTTGAAGGGAAGCGCGAGAGGAGTCGGGAATGGAAGGGAAGCGCGAGAGGAGTCGGGAGTTGAAGGGAAGCGCGAGAGGAGCCGGCAGTGGAAGGGAAGCGCGCGAGGGGCCGACAGTTGAAGGGAAGCGCGCGAGGAGTCGGCAGTTGAAGAGAAGCGCGCGTGGGGCCGGCAGTTGAAGAGAAGCGCGCGAGGGGTCGGGAGTTGTAGAGAAACGCGAGCGGGAGTCGGGAGTTGAAGGGAAGCGCGAGAGGAGTCGGGAGTTGAAGGGAAGCGCGAGAGGAGTCGGGAGTTGAAGGGAAGCGCGCGAGGGCCAGGAGTTGAAGGGAAGCGCGCGAGGGGCCAGGAGTTGAAGGGAAGCGCGCGAAGGGCCAGGAGTTGAAGGGAAGCGCGCAAGGGGTCGGCAGTGGAAGGGAAGCGCGCGAGGGGCCAGGAGTTGAATGGAAGTGCGCAAGGGGTCGGCAGTGGAAGGGAAGCGCCCGAGGGGCTGGCAGTGGAAGGGAAGCGCGCGAGGGGTCGGGAGTTGTAGAGAAACGCGAGCGGGAGTCGGGAGTTGTAGAGAAACGCGAGCGGGAGTCGGGAGTTGAAGGGAAGCGCGAGAGGAGTCGAGAGTTGAAGGGAAGCGCGAGAGGGGCCGGCAGTTGAAGGGAAGCGCGCGAGGTGTCGGCAGTTGAAGAGAAGCGCGCGTGGGGCCGGCAGTTGAAGGGAAGCGCGCGAGGGGTCGGGAGTTGCAGAGAAGCGCGCGTGGGGCCGGCAGTTGAAGAGAAGCGCGCGTGGGGCCGGCAGTTGAAGAGAAGCGCGCGAGGGGTCGGGAGTTGTAGAGAAACGCGAGCGGGAGTCGGGAGTTGAAGGGAAGCGCGAGAGGAGTCGGGAGTTGAAGGGAAGCGCGAGAGGAGTCGGGAGTTGAAGGGAAGCGCGCGAGGGGCCAGGAGTTGAAGGGAAGCGCGCGAGGGGCCAGGAGTTGAAGGGAAGCGCGCGAAGGGCCAGGAGTTGAAGGGAAGCGCGCAAGGGGTCGGCAGTGGAAGGGAAGCGCGCGAGGGGCCAGGAGTTGAATGGAAGTGCGCAAGGGGTTGGCAGTGGAAGGGAAGCGCCCGAGGGGCTGGCAGTGGAAGGGAAGCGCGCGAGGGGTCGGGAGTTGTAGAGAAACGCGAGCGGGAGTCGGGAGTTGTAGAGAAACGCGAGCGGGAGTCGGGAGTTGAAGGGAAGCGCGAGAGGAGTCGAGAGTTGAAGGGAAGCGCGAGAGGGGCCGGCAGTTGAAGGGAAGCGCGCGAGGTGTCGGCAGTTGAAGAGAAGCGCGCGTGGGGCCGGCAGTTGAAGGGAAGCGCGCGAGGGGTCGGGAGTTGCAGAGAAGCGCGCGTGGGGCCGGCAGTGGAAGGGAAGCGCGCGTGGGGCCGGCAGTGGAAGGGAAGCGCGCGAGGGGTCGGGAGTTGTAGAGAAACGCGAGCGGGAGTCGGGAGTTGTAGAGAAACGCGAGAGGTGTCGGGATTTGAATGGATGCGCGAGAGGAGTCGGGAGTTGAAGGGAAGCGCGCGAGGGGCCAGGAGTTGAAGGGAAGCGCGCGAGGGGCCAGGAGTTGAAGGGAAGCGCGCGAGGGGCCAGGAGTTGAAGGGAAGCACGCAAGGGGTCGGCAGTGGAAGGGAAGCGCGCGAGGGGCCGGCAGTGGAAGGGAAGCGCGCGAGGGGCCGGCAGTGGAAGGGAAGCGCGAGAGGAGTCGGGATTTGAACGGAAGCGTGAGAGGAGTTGGGAGTTGAAGGGAAGCGCGAGGGGCCAGGAGTTGAAGGGAAGCGCGCGAGGGGCCAGCAGTTGAAGGGAAGCGCGCGAGGGGCCAGGAGTTGAAGGGAAGCGCGCGAGGGGCCAGGAGTTGAAGGGAAGCGCGCGAGGGGCCGGCAGTTGAACGGAAGCGCGCGAGGTGTCGGCAGTTGAAGGGAAGCGTGCGTGGGGCCGGCAGTTGAACGGAAGCGCGCGAGGTGTTGGCAGTTGAAGAGAAATGCGAGAGGGGCCGGCAGTTGAAGGGAAGCGCGCGAGGAGTCGACAGTTGAAGAGAAACGCGAGAGGGGCCGGCTGTTGAAGGGAAGCGCGCGAGGAGTCGACAGTTGAAGAGAAGCGCGCGAGGGGTCGGGAGTTGTAGAGAAGCGCGCGTGGGGCCGGCAGTTGAAGAGAAGCGCGCGAGGGGTCGGGAGTTGTAGAGAAACGCGAGCGGGAGTCGGGAGTTGAAGGGAAGCGCGAGAGGAGTCGGGATTTGAAGGGAAGCGCGAGAGGGGTCGGGATTTGAACGGAAGCGCGAGAGGAGTCGGGAGTTGAAGGGACGCGCGCGAAGGGCCAGGAGTTGAAGGGAAGCGCGCAAGGGGTCGGCAGTGGAAGGGAAGTGAGCGAGGGGCCAGGAGTTGAATGGAAGTGCGCAAGGGGTCGGCAGTGGAAGGGAAGCGCCCGAGGGGCTGGCAGTGGAAGGGAAGCGCGCGTGGGGCCGGCAGTGGAAGGGATGCGCGCGAGGGGTCGGGAGTTGTAGAGAAACGCGAGCGGGAGTCGGGAGTTGTAGAGAAACGCGAGCGGGAGTCGGGAGTTGAAGGGAAGCGCGAGAGGAGTCGAGAGTTGAAGGGAAGCGCGAGAGGGGCCAGGAGTTGAAGGGAAGCGCGAGAGGAGTCGGCAGTTGAAGGGAAGCGCGCGAGGTGTCGGCAGTTGAAGAGAAGCGCGCGTGGGGCCGGCAGTTGAAGGGAAGCGCGCGTGGGGCCGGCAGTGGAAGGGAAGCGCGCGTGGGGCCGGCAGTTGTAGAGAAACGCGAGAGGAGTCGGGAGTTGAAGGGAAGCGCGCGAGGGGCCAGGAGTTGAAGGGAAGCACGCAAGGGGTCGGCAGTGGAAGGGAAGCGCGCGAGGGGCCGGCAGTGGAAGGGAAGCGCGCGAGGGGCCGGCAGTGGAAGGGAAGCGCGAGAGGAGTCGGGATTTGAACGGAAGCGTGAGAGGAGTCGGGAGTTGAAGGGAAGCGCGAGGGGCCAGGAGTTGAAGGGAAGCGCGCGAGGGGCCAGGAGTTGAAGGGAAGCGCGCGAGGGGCCAGGAGTTGAAGGGAAGCGCGCGAGGGGCCAGGAGTTGAAGGGAAGCGCGCGAGGGGCCAGGAGTTGAAGGGAAGCGCGCGTGGGGCCGGCAGTTGAACGGAAGCGCGCGAGGTGTCGGCAGTTGAAGAGAAACGCGAGAGGGGCTGGCTGTTGAAGGGAAGCGCGCGAGGAGCCGGCAGTTGAAGAGAAGCGCGCGAGGGGTCGGGAGTTGTAGAGAAGCGCGCGTGGGGCCGGCAGTTGAAGAGAAGCGCGCGTGGGGTTGGGAGTTGTAGAGAAACGCGAGCGGGAGTCGGGAGTTGAAGGGAAGCGCGAGAGGAGTCGGGATTTGAAGGGAAGCGCGAGAGGGGTCGGGATTTGAACGGAAGCGCGAGAGGAGTCGGGAGTTGAAGGGAAGCGTGCGAGGGGCCAGGAGTTGAAGGGAAGCGCGCGAGGGGCCAGGAGTTGAAGGGAAGCGCGCGAGGGGCCAGGAGTTGAAGGGAAGCGCGTGAGGGGCCAGGAGTTGAAGGGAAGCGCGCGAGGGGCCAGGAGTTGAAGGGAAGCGCGTGAGGGGCCAGGAGTTGAAGGGAAGCGCGCGAGGGGCCAGGAGTTGAAGGGAAGCGCGCGAGGGGCCAGGAGTTGAAGGGAAGCGCGCAAGGGGTCGGCAGTGGAAGGGAAGCGCGCGAGGAGCCGGCAGTGGAAGGGAAGCGCGCGAGGGGCCAGGAGTTGAATGGAAGTGCGCAAGGGGTCGGCAGTGGAAGGGAAGCGCCCGAGGGGCTGGCAGTGGAAGGGAAGCGCGCGAGGGGCCGGCAGTGGAAGGGACGCGCGCGAGGGGCCGGCAGTGGAAGGGAAGCGTGCGAGGGGTCGGGAGTTGAAGAGAAACGCGAGCGGGAGTCGGGAGTTGAAGGGAAGCGCGAGAGGAGTCGGGAGTTGAAGGGAAGCGCGCGAGGGGCCAGGAGTTGAAGGGAAGCGCGCGAGGGGCCAGGAGTTGAAGGGAAGCGCGCGAGGGGCAGGCAGTTGAAGGGAAGCGCGCGAGGAGTCGGCAGTTGAAGGGAAGCGCGCGAGGTGTCGGCAGTTGAAGGGAAGCGCGCGAGGTGTCGGCAGTTGAAGAGAAGCGCGCGTGGGGCCGGCAGTTGAAAGGAAGCTCGCGAGGGGTCGGGAGTTGAAGAGAAGCGCGCGTGGGGCCGGCAGTTGAAGAGAAACGCGAGCGGGAGTCGGGAGTTGAAGAGAAACGCGAGAGGAGTCGGGAGTTGAAGGGAAGCGCGAGAGGAGTCGGGACTGGAAGGGAAGCGCGAGAGGAGTCGGGAGTTGAAGGGAAGCGCGAGAGGAGCCGGCAGTGGAAGGGAAGCGCGCGAGGGGCCGACAGTTGAAGGGAAGCGCGCGAGGAGTCGGCAGTTGAAGAGAAGCGCGCGTGGGGCCGGCAGTTGAAGGGAAGCGCGCGAGGTGTCGGCAGTTGAAGAGAAGCGCGCGTGGGGCCGGCAGTTGAAGAGAAGCGCACGAGGGGTCGGGAGTTGTAGAGAAACGCGAGCGGGAGTCGGGAGTTGAAGGTAAGCGCGAGAGGAGTCGGGAGTTGAAGGGAAATGCGAGAGGAGTCGGGAGTTGAAGGGAAGCGCGAGAGGAGTCGGGAGTTGAAGGGAAGCGCGCGAGGGGCCAGGAGTTGAAGGGAAGCGCGCGAGGGGCCAGGAGTTGAAGGGAAGCGCGCGAAGGGCCAGGAGTTGAAGGGAAGCGCGCAAGGGGTCGGCAGTGGAAGGGAAGCGCGCGAGGGGCCAGGAGTTGAATGGAAGTGCGCAAGGGGTCGGCAGTGGAAGAGAAGCGCCCGAGGGGCTGGCAGTGGAAGGGAAGCGCGCGTGGGGCCGGCAGTGGAAGGGAAGCGCGCGAGGGGTCGGGAGTTGTAGAGAAACGCGAGCGGGAGTCGGGAGTTGTAGAGAAACGCGAGCGGGAGTCGGGAGTTGAAGGGAAGCGCGAGAGGAGTCGAGAGTTGAAGGGAAGCGCGAGAGGGGCCGGCAGTTGAAGGGAAGCGCGCGAGGTGTCGGCAGTTGAAGAGAAGCGCGCGTGGGGCCGGCAGTTGAAGGGAAGCGCGCGAGGGGTCGGGAGTTGCAGAGAAGCGCGCGTGGGGCCGGCAGTGGAAGGGAAGCGCGCGTGGGGCCGGCAGTGGAAGGGAAGCGCGCGAGGGGTCGGGAGTTGTAGAGAAACGCGAGCGGGAGTCGGGAGTTGTAGAGAAACGCGAGAGGAGTCGGGATTTGAATGGATGCGCGAGAGGAGTCGGGAGTTGAAGGGAAGCGCGCGAGGGGCCAGGAGTTGAAGGGAAGTGCGCGAGGGGCCAGGAGTTGAAGGGAAGCGCGCGAGGGGCCAGGAGTTGAAGGGAAGCACGCAAGGGGTCGGCAGTGGAAGGGAAGCGCGCGAGGGGCCGGCAGTGGAAGGGAAGCGCGCGAGGGGCCGGCAGTGGAAGGGAAGCGCGAGAGGAGTCGGGATTTGAACGGAAGCGTGAGAGGAGTTGGGAGTTGAAGGGAAGCGCGATAGGCCAGGAGTTGAAGGGAAGCGCGCGAGGGGCCAGGAGTTGAAGGGAAGCGCGCGAGGGGCCAGGAGTTGAAGGGAAGCGCGCGAGGGGCCAGGAGTTGAAGGGAAGCGCGCGAGGGGCCGGCAGTTGAAGGGAAGCGTGCGTGGGGCCGGCAGTTGAACGGAAGCGCGCGAGGTGTTGGCAGTTGAAGAGAAACGCGAGAGGGGCCGGCAGTTGAAGGGAAGCGCGCGAGGAGTCGGCAGTTGAAGAGAAGCGCGCGAGGGGTCGGGAGTTGTAGAGAAGCGCGCGTGGGGCCGGCAGTTGAAGAGAAGCGCGCGAGGTGTCGGGAGTTGTAGAGAAACGCGAGCGGGAGTCGGGAGTTGAAGGGAAGCGCAAGAGGAGTCGGGATTTGAAGGGAAGCGCGGGAGGGGTCGGGATTTGAACGGAAGCGCGAGAGGAGTCGGGAGTTGAAGGGAAGCGCGCGAAGGGCCAGGAGTTGAAGGGAAGCGCGCAAGGGGTCGGCAGTGGAAGGGAAGTGCGCGAGGGGCCAGGAGTTGAATGGAAGTGCACAAGGGGTCGGCAGTGGAAGGGAAGCGCCCGAGGGGCTGGCAGTGGAAGGGAAGCGCGCGTGGGGCCGGCAGTGGAAGGGAAGCGCGCGAGGGGTCGGGAGTTGTAGAGAAAGGCGAGCGGGAGTCGGGAGTTGTAGAGAAACGCGAGCGGGAGTCGGGAGTTGAAGGGAAGCGCGAGAGGAGTCGAGAGTTGAAGGGAAGCGCGAGAGGGGCCGGCAGTTGAAGGGAAGCGCGCGAGGTGTCGGCAGTTGAAGAGAAGCGCGCGTGGGGCCGGCAGTTGAAGGGAAGCGCGCGAGGGGTCGGGAGTTGCAGAGAAGCGCGCGTGGGGCCGGCAGTGGAAGGGAAGCGCGCGTGGGGCCGGCAGTGGAAGGGAAGCGCGCGAGGGGTCGGGAGTTGTAGAGAAACGCGAGCGGGAGTCGGGAGTTGTAGAGAAACGCGAGAGGAGTCGGGATTTGAATGGATGCGCGAGAGGAGTCGGGAGTTGAAGGGAAGCGCGCGAGGGGCCAGGAGTTGAAGGGAAGCACGCAAGGGGTCGGCAGTGGAAGGGAAGCGCGCGAGGGGCCGGCAGTGGAAGGGAAGCGCGCGAGGGGCCGGCAGTGGAAGGGAAGCGCGAGAGGAGTCGGGATTTGAACGGAAGCGTGAGAGGAGTCGGGAGTTGAAGGGAAGCGCGAGGGGCCAGGAGTTGAAGGGAAGCGCGCGAGGGGCCAGGAGTTGAAGGGAAGCGCGCGAGGGGCCAGGAGTTGAAGGGAAGCGCGCGAGGGGCCAGGAGTTGAAGGGAAGCGCGCGTGGGGCCGGCAGTTGAACGGAAGCGCGCGAGGTGTCGGCAGTTGAAGAGAAACGCGAGAGGGGCCGGCTGTTGAAGGGAAGCGCGCGAGGAGTCGGCAGTTGAAGAGAAGCGCGCGAGGGGTCGGGAGTTGTAGAGAAGCGCGCGTGGGGCCGGCAGTTGAAGAGAAGCGCGCGAGGGGTCGGGAGTTGTAGAGAAACGCGAGCGGGAGTCGGGAGTTGAAGGGAAGCGCGAGAGGAGTCGGGATTTGAAGGGAAGCGCGAGAGGGGTCGGGATTTGAACATAAGCGCGAGAGGAGTCGGGAGTTGAAGGGAAGCGCGCGAGGGGCCAGGAGTTGAAGGGAAGCGCGCGAGGGGCCAGGAGTTGAAGGGAAGCGCGCGAGGGGCCAGGAGTTGAAGGGAAGCGCGTGAGGGGCCAGGAGTTGAAGGGAAGCCCGCGAGGGGCCAGGAATTGAAGGGAAGTGCGCGAGGGGCCAGGAGTTGAAGGGAAGCGCGCAAGGGGTCGGCAGTGGAAGGGAAGCGCGCGAGGAGCCGGCAGTGGAAGGGAAGCGCGCGAGGGGCCAGGAGTTGAATGGAAGTGCGCAAGGGGTCGGCAGTGGAAGGGAAGCGCCCGAGGGGCTGGCAGTGGAAGGGAAGCGCGCGAGGGGCCGGCAGTGGAAGGGAAGCGCGCGAGGGGCCGGCAGTGGAAGGGAAGCGTGCGAGGGGTCGGGAGTTGAAGAGAAACGCGAGCGGGAGTCGGGAGTTGAAGGGAAGCGCGAGAGGAGTCGGGAGTTGAAGGGAAGCGCGCGAGGGGCCAGGAGTTGAAGGGAAGCGCGCGAGGGGCCAGGAGTTGAAGGGAAGCGCGCGAGGGGCCGGCAGTTGAAGGGAAGCGCGCGAGGAGTCGGCAGTTGAAGGGAAGCGCGCGAGGTGTCGGCAGTTGAAGGGAAGCGCGCGAGGTGTCGGCAGTTGAAGAGAAGCGCGCGTGGGGCCGGCAGTTGAAAGGAAGCTCGCGAGGGGTCGGGAGTTGAAGAGAAGCGCGCGTGGGGCCGGCAGTTGAAGAGAAACGCGAGCGGGAGTCGGGAGTTGAAGAGAAACGCGAGAGGAGTCGGGAGTTGAAGGGAAGCGCGAGAGGAGTCGGGAATGGAAGGGAAGCGCGAGAGGAGTCGAGAGTTGAAGGGAAGCGCGAGAGGAGCCGGCAGTGGAAGGGAAGCGCGCGAGGGGCCGACAGTTGAAGGGAAGCGCGCGAGGAGTCGGCAGTTGAAGAGAAGCGCGCTTGGGGCCGGCAGTTGAAGAGAAGCGCGCGAGGGGTCGGGAGTTGTAGAGAAACGCGAGCGGGAGTCGGGAGTTGAAGGGAAGCGCGAGAGGAGTCGGGAGTTGAAGGGAAGCGCGAGAGGAGTCGGGAGTTGAAGGGAAGCGCGAGAGGAGTCGGGAGTTGAAGGGAAGCGCGCGAGGGGCCAGGAGTTGAAGGGAAGCGCGCGAGGGGCCAGGAGTTGAAGGGAAGCGCGCGAAGGGCCAGGAGTTGAATGGAAGTGCGCAAGGGGTCGGCAGTGGAAGGGAAGCGCCCGAGGGGCTGGCAGTGGAAGGGAAGCGCGCGAGGGGTCGGGAGTTGTAGAGAAACGCGAGCGGGAGTCGGGAGTTGTAGACAAACGCGAGCGGGAGTCGGGAGTTGAAGGGAAGCGCGAGAGGAGTCGAGAGTTGAAGGGAAGCGCGAGAGGGGCCGGCAGTTGAAGGGAAGCGCGCGAGGGGTCGGGAGTTGTAGAGAAACGCGAGCGGGAGTCGGGAGTTGAAGGGAAGCGCGAGAGGAGTCGGGATTTGAAGGGAAGCGCGAGAGGGGTCGGGATTTGAACGGAAGCGCGAGAGGAGTCGGGAGTTGAAGGGAAGCGCGCGAAGGGCCAGGAGTTGAAGGGAAGCGCGCAAGGGGTCGGCAGTGGAAGGGAAGTGCGCGAGGGGCCAGGAGTTGAATGGAAGTGCGCAAGGGGTCGGCAGTGGAAGGGAAGCGCCCGAGGGGCTGGCAGTGGAAGGGAAGCGCGCGTGGGGCCGGCAGTGGAAGGGAAGCGCGCGAGGGGTCGGGAGTTGTAGAGAAACGCGAGCGGGAGTCGGGAGTTGTAGAGAAACGCGAGCGGGAGTCGGGAGTTGAAGGGAAGCGCGAGAGGATTCGAGAGTTGAAGGGAAGCGCGAGAGGGGCCGGCAGTTGAAGGGAAGCGCGCGAGGTGTCGGCAGTTGAAGAGAAGCGCGCGTGGGGCCGGCAGTTGAAGGGAAGCGCGCGAGGGGTCGGGAGTTGCAGAGAAGCGCGCGTGGGGCCGGCAGTGGAAGGGAAGCGCGCGTGGGGCCGGCAGTGGAAGGGAAGCGCGCGAGGGGTCGGGAGTTGTAGAGAAACGCGAGCGGGAGTCGGGAGTTGAAGGGAAGCGTGAGAGGAGTCGGGATTTGAATGGATGCGCGAGAGGAGTCGGGAGTTGAAGGGAAGCGCGCGAGGGGCCAGGAGTTGAAGGGAAGCACGCAAGGGGTCGGCAGTGGAAGGGAAGCGCGCGAGGGGCCGGCAGTGGAAGGGAAGCGCGCGAGGGGCCGGCAGTGGAAGGGAAGCGCGAGAGGAGTCGGGATTTGAACGGAAGCGTGAGAGGAGTCGGGAGTTGAAGGGAAGCGCGAGGGGCCAGGAGTTGAAGGGAAGCGCGCGAGGGGCCAGGAGTTGAAGGGAAGCGCGCGAGGGGCCAGGAGTTGAAGGGAAGCGCGCGAGGGGCCAGGAGTTGAAGGGAAGCGCGCGTGGGGCCGGCAGTTGAACGGAAGCGCGCGAGGTGTCGGCAGTTGAAGAGAAACGCGAGAGGGGCCGGCTGTTGAAGGGAAGCGCGCGAGGAGTCGGCAGTTGAAGAGAAGCGCGCGAGGGGTCGGGAGTTGTAGAGAAGCGCGCGTGGGGCCGGCAGTTGAAGAGAAGCGCGCGAGGGGTCGGGAGTTGTAGAGAAACGCGAGCGGGAGTCGGGAGTTGAAGGGAAGCGCGAGAGGAGTCGGGATTTGAAGGGAAGCGCGAGAGGGGTCGGGATTTGAACGGAAGCGCGAGAGGAGTTGGGAGTTGAAGGGAAGCGCGCGAGGGGCCAGGAGTTGAAGGGAAGCACGCGAGGGGCCAGGAGTTGAAGGGAAGCGCGCGAGGGGCCAGGAGTTGAAGGGAAGCGCGTGAGGGGCCAGGAGTTGAAGGGAAGCGCGCGAGGGGCCAGGAGTTGAAGGGAAGTGCGCGAGGGGCCAGGAGTTGAAGGGAAGCGCGCAAGGGGTCGGCAGTGGAAGGGAAGCGCGCGAGGAGCCGGCAGTGGAAGGGAAGCGCGCGAGGGGCCAGGAGTTGAATGGAAGTGCGCAAGGGGTCGGCAGTGGAAGGGAAGCGCCCGAGGGGCTGGCAGTGGAAGGGAAGCGCGCGAGGGGCCGGCAGTGGAAGGGAAGCGCGCGAGGGGCCGGCAGTGGAAGGGAAGCGTGCGAGGGGTCGGGAGTTGAAGGGAAGCGCGCGAGGGACCAGGAGTTGAAGGGAAGCGCGCAAGGGGTCGGCAGTGGAAGGGAAGCGCGCGAGGAGCCGGCAGTGGAAGGGAAGCGCGCGAGGGGCCAGGAGTTGAATGGAAGTGCGCAAGGGGTCGGCAGTGGAAGGGAAGCGCCCGAGGGGCTGGCAGTGGAAGGGAAGCGCGCGAGGGGCCGGCAGTGGAAGGGAAGCGCGCGAGTGGCCGGCAGTGGAAGGGAAGCACGCGAGGGGCCGGCAGTGGAAGGGAAGCGTGCGAGGGGTCGGGAGTTGAAGAGAAACGCGAGCGGGAGTCGGGAGTTGAAGGGAAGCGCGAGAGGAGTCGGGAGTTGAAGGGAAGCGCGCGAGGGGCCAGGAGTTGAAGGGAAGCGCGCGAGGGGCCAGGAGTTGAAGGGAAGCGCGCGAGGGGCAGGCAGTTGAAGGGAAGCGCGCGAGGAGTCGGCAGTTGAAGGGAAGCGCGCGAGGTGTCGGCAGTTGAAGGGAACCGCGCGAGGTGTCGGCAGTTGAAGAGAAGCGCGCGTGGGGCCGGCAGTTGAAAGGAAGCTCGCGAGGGGTCGGGAGTTGAAGAGAAGCGCGCGTGGGGCCGGCAGTTGAAGAGAAACGCGAGCGGGAGTCGGGAGTTGAAGAGAAACGCGAGAGGAGTCGGGAGTTGAAGGGAAGCGCGAGAGGAGTCGGGAATGGAAGGGAAGCGCGAGAGGAGTCGGGAGTTGAAGGGAAGCGCGAGAGGAGCCGGCAGTGGAAGGGAAGCGCGCGAGGGGCCGACAGTTGAAGGGAAGCGCGCGAGGAGTCGGCAGTTGAAGAGAAGCGCGCGTGGGGCCGGCAGTTGAAGGGAAGCGCGCGAGGTGTCGGCAGTTGAAGAGAAGCGCGCGTGGGGCCGGCAGTTGAAGAGAAGCGCGCGAGGGGTCGGGAGTTGTAGAGAAACGCGAGCGGGAGTCGGGAGTTGAAGGGAAGCGCGAGAGGATTCGGGAGTTGAAGGGAAATGCGAGAGGAGTCGGGAGTTGAAGGGAAGCGCGAGAGGAGTCGGGAGTTGAAGGGAAGCGCGCGAGGGGCCAGGAGTTGAAGGGAAGCGCGCGAGGGGCCAGGAGTTGAAGGGAAGCGCGCGAAGGGCCAGGAGTTGAAGGGAAGCGCGCAAGGGGTCGGCAGTGGAAGGGAAGCGCGCGAGGGGCCAGGAGTTGAATGGAAGTGCGCAAGGGGTCGGCAGTGGAAGAGAAGCGCCCGAGGGGCTGGCAGTGGAAGGGAAGCGCGCGAGGGGTCGGGAGTTGTAGAGAAACGCGAGCGGGAGTCGGGAGTTGTAGAGAAATGCGAGCGGGAGTCGGGAGTTGAAGGGAAGCGCGAGAGGAGTCGAGAGTTGAAGGGAAGCGCGAGAGGGGCCGGCAGTTGAAGGGAAGCGCGCGAGGTGTCGGCAGTTGAAGAGAAGCGCGCGTGGGGCCGGCAGTTGAAGGGAAGCGCACGAGGGGTCGGGAGTTGCAGAGAAGTGCGCGTGGGGCCGGCAGTGGAAGGGAAGCGCGCGTGGGGCCGGCAGTGGAAGGGAAGCGCGCGAGGGGTCGGGAGTTGTAGAGAAACGCGAGCGGGAGTCGGGAGTTGTAGAGAAACGCGAGAGGAGTCGGGATTTGAATGGATGCGCGAGAGGAGTCGGGAGTTGAAGGGAAGCGCGCGAGGGGCCAGGAGTTGAAGGGAAGCGCGCGAGGGGCCAGGAGTTGAAGGGAAGCGCGCGAGGGGCCAGGAGTTGAAGGGAAGCACGCAAGGGGTCGGCAGTGGAAGGGAAGCGCGCGAGGGGCCGGCAGTGGAAGGGAAGAGCGCGAGGGGCCGGCAGTGGAAGGGAAGCGCGAGAGGAGTCGGGATTTGAATGGAAGCGCGAGGGGCCAGGAGTTGAAGGGAAGCGCGCGAGGGGCCAGGAGTTGAAGGGAAGCGCGCGAGGGGCCAGGAGTTGAAGGGAAGCGCGCGAGGGGCCGGCAGTTGAACGGAAGCGCGCGAGGTGTCGGCAGTTGAAGGGAAGCGTGCGTGGGGCCGGCAGTTGAAGAGAAGCGCGCGAGGGGTCGGGAGTTGTAGAGAAGCGCGTGTGGGGCCGGCAGTTGAAGAGAAGCGCGCGAGGGGTCGGGAGTTGTAGAGAAACGCGAGCGGGAGTCGGGAGTTGAAGGGAAGCGCGAGAGGAGTCGGGTGTTGAAGGGAAGCGCGAGAGGGGTCGGGATTTGAACGGAAGCGCGAGAGGAGTCGGGAGTTGAAGGGAAGCGCGAGAGGGGTCGGGATTTGAACGGAAGCGCGAGAGGAGTCGGGAGTTGAAGGGAAGCGCGCGAGGGGCCAGGAGTTGAAGGGAAGCGCGCGAGGGGCCAGGAGTTGAAGGGAAGCGCGCGATTGGCCAGGAGTTGAAGGGAAGCGCGCGAAGGGCCAGGAGTTGAAGGGAAGCGCGCGAGGGGCCAGGAGTTGAAGGGAAGCGCGTGAGGGGCCAGGAGTTGAAGGGAAGCGCGCGAGGGGCCAGGAGTTGAAGGGAAGCGCGCGAGGGGCCAGGAGTTGAAGGGAAGCGCGCAAGGGGTCGGCAGTGGAAGGGAAGCGCGCGAGTAGCCGGCAGTGGAAGGGAAGCGCGCGAGGGGCCAGGAGTTGAATGGAAGTGCGCAAGTGGTCGGCAGTGGAAGGGAAGCGCCCGAGGGGCTGGCAGTGGAAGGGAAGCGCGCGAGGGGCCGGCAGTGGAAGGGAAGCGCGCGAGGGGTCGGGAGTTGAAGAGAAACGCGAGCGGGAGTCGAGAGTTGAAGGGAAGCGCGAGAGGAGTTGAGAGTTGAAGGGAAGCGCAAGAGGGGCCGGCAGTTGAAGGGAAGCGCGCGAGGTGTCGGCAGTTGAAGAGAAGCGCGCGTGGGGCCGGCAACTGAAGGGAAGCACGCGAGGGGTCGGGAGTTGCAGAGAAGCGCGCGTGGGGCCGGCAGTGGAAGGGAAGCGCGCGAGGGGCCAGGAGTTGTAGAGAAACGCGAGCGGGAGTCGGGAGTTGTAGAGAAACGCGAGAGGAGTCCGGATTTGAATGGATGCGCGAGAGGAGTCGGGAGTTGAAGGGAAGCGCGCGAGGGGCCAGGAGTTGAAGGGAAGCACGAGAGGAGTCGGGAGTTGAAGGGAAGCGCGCGAGGGGCCAGGAGTTGAAGGGAAGCGCGCGAGGGGCCAGGAGTTGAAGGGAAGCGCGCGAGGGGCCAGGCGTTGAAGGGAAGCGCGCGAGGGGCCAGGAGTTGAAGGAATGCACGCGAGGGGCCAGGAGTTGAAGGGAAGCACGCAAGGGGTCGGTAGTGGAAGGGAAGCGCGCGAGGGGCCAGGAGTTGAAGGGAAGCGCGCGAGGTGTCGGCAGTTGAAGAGAAGCGCGCGTGGGGCCGGCAACTGAAGGGAAGCGCGCAAGGGGTCGGGAGTTGCAGAGAAACGCGAGCGGGAGTCGGTAGTTGAAGGGAAGCGCGAGAGGAGTCGGGATTTGAAGGGAAGCGCGAGAGGGGTCGGGATTTGAACGGAAGCGCGAGAGGAGTCGGGAGTTGAAGGGAAGCGCGCGAAGGGCCAGGAGTTGAAGGGAAGCGCGCAAGGGGTCGGTAGTGGAAGGGAAGTACGCGAGGGGCCAGGAGTTGAATGGAAGTGCGCAAGGGGTCGGCAGTGGAAGGGAAGCGCCCGAGGGGCTGGCAGTGGAAGGGAAGCGCGCGTGGGGCCGGCAGTGGAAGGGAAGCGCGCGAGGGGTCGGGAGTTGTAGAGAAACGCGAGCGGGAGTCGGGAGTTGTAGAGAAACGCGAGCGGGAGTCGGGAGTTGAAGGGAAGCGCGAGAGGAGTCGAGAGTTGAAGGGAAGCGCGAGAGGGGCCGGCAGTTGAAGGGAAGCGCGCGAGGTGTCGGCAGTTGAAGAGAAGCGCGCGTGGGGCCGGCAGTTGAAGGGAAGCGCGCGAGGGGTCGGGAGTTGCAGAGAAGCGCGCGTGGGGCCGGCAGTGGAAGGGAAGCGCGCGTGGGGCCGGCAGTGGAAGGGAAGCGCGCGAGGGGTCGGGAGTTGTAGAGAAACGCGAGCGGGAGTCGGGAGTTGTAGAGAAACGCGAGAGGAGTCGGGATTTGAATGGATGCGCGAGAGGATTCGGGAGTTGAAGGGAAGCGCGCGAGGGGCCAGGAGTTGAAGGGAAGCACGCAAGGGGTCGGCAGTGGAAGGGAAGCGCGCGAGGGGCCGGCAGTGGAAGGGAAGCGCGCGAGGGGCCGGCAGTGGAAGGGAAGCGCGAGAGGAGTCGGGATTTGGACGGAAGCGTGAGAGGAGTCGGGAGTTGAAGGGAAGCGCGAGGGGCCAGGAGTTGAAGGGAAGCGCGCGAGGGGCCAGGAGTTGAAGGGAAGCGCGCGAGGGGCCAGGAGTTGAAGGGAAGCGCGCGAGGGGCCAGGAGTTGAAGGGAAGCGCGCGTGGGGCCGGCAGTTGAACGGAAGCGCGCGAGGTGTCGGCAGTTGAAGAGAAACGCGAGAGGGGCCGGCTGTTGAAGGGAAGCGCGCGAGGAGTCGGCAGTTGAAGAGAAGCGCGCGAGGGGTCGGGAGTTGTAGAGAAGCGCGCGTGGGGCCGGCAGTTGAAGAGAAGCGCGCGAGGGGTTGGGAGTTGTAGAGAAACGCGAGCGGGAGTCGGGAGTTGAAGGGAAGCGCGAGAGGAGTCGGGATTTGAAGGGAAGCGCGAGAGGGGTCGGGATTTGAACGGAAGCGCGAGAGGAGTCGGGAGTTGAAGGGAAGCGCGCGAGGGGCCAGGAGTTGAAGGGAAGCGCGCGAGGGGCCAGGAGTTGAAGGGAAGCGCGCGAGGGGCCAGGAGTTGAAGGGAAGCGCGTGAGGGGCCAGGAGTTGAAGGGAAGCGCGCGAGGGGCCAGGAGTTGAAGGGAAGCGCGCGAGGGGCCAGGAGTTGAAGGGAAGCGCGCAAGGGGTCGGCAGTGGAAGGGAAGCGCGCGAGGAGCCGGCAGTGGAAGGGAAGCGCGCGAGGGGCCAGGAGTTGAATGGAAGTGCGCAAGGGGTCGGCAGTGGAAGGGAAGCGCCCGAGGGGCTGGCAGTGGAAGGGAAGCGCGCGAGGGGCCGGCAGTGGAAGGGAAGCGCGCGAGGGGCCAGCAGTGGAAGGGAAGCGTGCGAGGGGTCGGGAGTTGAAGGGAAGCGCGCGAGGGGCCAGGAGTTGAAGGGAAGCGCGCAAGGGGTCGGCAGTGGAAGGGAAGCGCGCGAGGAGCCGGCAGTGGAAGGGAAGCGCGCGAGGGGCCAGGAGTTGAATGGAAGTGCGCAAGGGGTCGGCAGTGGAAGGGAAGCGCCCGAGGGGCTGGCAGTGGAAGGGAAGCGCGCGAGGGGCCGGCAGTGGAAGGGAAGCGCGCGAGGGGCCGGCAGTGGAAGGGAAGCGTGCGAGGGGTCGGGAGTTGAAGAGAAATGCGAGCGGGAGTCGGGAGTTGAAGGGAAGCGCGAGAGGAGTCGGGAGTTGAAGGGAAGCGCGCGAGGGGCCAGGAGTTGAAGGGAAGCGCGCGAGGGGCCAGGAGTTGAAGGGAAGCGCGCGAGGGGCAGGCAGTTGAAGGGAAGCGCGCGAGGAGTCGGCAGTTGAAGGGAAGCGCGCGAGGTGTCGGCAGTTGAAGGGAAGCGCGCGAGGTGTCGGTAGTTGAAGAGAAGCGCGCGTGGGGCCGGCAGTTGAAAGGAAGCTCGCGAGGGGTCGGGAGTTGAAGAGAAGCGCGCGTGGGGCCGGCAGTTGAAGAGAAACGCGAGCAGGAGTCGGGAGTTGAAGAGAAACGCGAGAGGAGTCGGGAGTTGAAGGGAAGCGCGAGAGGAGTCGGGAATGGAAGGGAAGCGCGAGAGGAGTCGGGAGTTGAAGGGAAGCGCGAGAGGAGCCGGCAGTGGAAGGGAAGCGCGCGAGGGGCCGACAGTTGAAGGGAAGCGCGCGAGGAGTCGGCAGTTGAAGAGAAGCGCGCGTGGGGCCGGCAGTTGAAGGGAAGCGCGCGAGGTGTCGGCAGTTGAAGAGAAGCGCGCGTGGGGCCGGCAGTGGAAGGGAAGCGCGCGAGGGGTCGGGAGTTGTAGAGAAACGCGAGCGGGAGTCGGGAGTTGAAGGGAAGCACGAGAGGAGTCGGGAGTTGAAGGGAAGCGCGAGAGGAGTCGGGAGTTGAAGGGAAGCGCGCGAGGGGCCAGGAGTTGAAGGGAAGCGCGCGAGGGGCCAGGAGTTGAAGGGAAGCGCGCGAAGGGCCAGGAGTTGAAGGGAAGCGCGCAAGGGGTCGGCAGTGGAAGGGAAGCGCGCGAGGGGCCAGGAGTTGAATGGAAGTGCGCAAGGGGTCGGCAGTGGAAGAGAAGCGCCCGAGGGGCTGGCAGTGGAAGGGAAGCGCGCGAGGGGTCGGGAGTTGTAGAGAAACGCGAGCGGGAGTCGGGAGTTGTAGAGAAACGCGAGCGGGAGTCGGGAGTTGAAGGGAAGCGCGAGAGGAGTCGAGAGTTGAAGGGAAGCGCGAGAGGGGCCGGCAGTTGAAGGGAAGCGCGCGAGGTGTCGGCAGTTGAAGAGAAGCGCGCGTGGGGCCGGCAGTTGAAGGGAAGCGCGCGAGGGGTCGGGAGTTGCAGAGAAGCGCGCGTGGGGCCGGCAGTGGAAGGGAAGCGCGCGTGGGGCCGGCAGTGGAAGGGAAGCGCGCGAGGGGTCGGGAGTTGTAGAGAAACGCGAGCGGGAGTCGGGAGTTGTAGAGAAACGCGAGAGGAGTCGGGATTTGAATGGATGCGCGAGAGGAGTCGGGAGTTGAAGGGAAGCGCGCGAGGGGCCAGGAGTTGAAGGGAAGCGCGCGAGGGGCCAGGAGTTGAAGGGAAGCACGCAAGGGGTCGGCAGTGGAAGGGAAGCGCGCGAGGGGCCGGCAGTGGAAGGGAAGCGCGCGAGGGGCCGGCAGTGGAAGGGAAGCGCGAGAGGAGTCGGGATTTGAACGGAAGCGTGAGAGGAGTTGGGAGTTGAAGGGAAGCGCGAGGGGCCAGGATTTGAAGGGAAGCGCGCGAGGGGCCAGGAGTTGAAGGGAAGCGCGCGAGGGGCCAGGAGTTGAAGGGAAGCGTGCGAGGGGCCAGGAGTTGAAGGGAAGCACGCGAGGGGCCGGCAGTTGAAGGGAAGCGTGCGTGGGGCCGGCAGTTGAACGGAAGCGCGCGAGGTGTTGGCAGTTGAAGAGAAACGCGAGAGGGGCCGGCAGTTGAAGGGAAGCGCGCGAGGAGTCGGCAGTTGAAGAGAAGCGCGCGAGGGGTCGGGAGTTGTAGAGAAGCGCGCGTGGGGCCGGCAGTTGAAGAGAAGCGCGCGAGGGGTCGGGAGTTGTAGAGAAACGCGAGCGGGAGTCGGGAGTTGAAGGGAAGCGCGAGAGGAGTCGGGATTTGAAGGGAAGCGCGAGAGGGGTCGGGATTTGAACGGAAGCGCGAGAGGAGTCGGGAGTTGAAGGGAAGCGCGCGAAGGGCCAGGAGTTGAAGGGAAGCGCGCAAGGGGTCGGCAGTGGAAGGGAAGTGCGCGAGGGGCCAGGAGTTGAATGGAAGTGCGCAAGGGGTCGGCAGTGGAAGGGAAGCGCCCGAGGGGCTGGCAGTGGAAGGGAAGCATGCGTGGGGCCGGCAGTGGAAGGGAAGCGCGCGAGGGGTCGGGAGTTGTAGAGAAACGCGAGCGGGAGTCGGGAGTTGTAGAGAAACGCGAGCGGGAGTCGGGAGTTGAAGGGAAGCGCGAGAGGAGTCGAGAGTTGAAGGGAAGCGCGAGAGGGGCCGGCAGTTGAAGGGAAGCGCGCGAGGGGTCGGGAGTTGAAGAGAAGCGCGCGTGGGGCCGGCAGTTGAAGGGAAGCGCGCGAGGGGTCGGGAGTTGCAGAGAAGCGCGCGTGGGGCCGGCAGTGGAAGGGAAGCGCGCGTGGGGCCGGCAGTGGAAGGGAAGCGCGCGAGGGGTCGGGAGTTGTAGAGAAACGCGAGCGGGAGTCGGGAGTTGTAGAGAAACGCGAGAGGAGTCGGGATTTGAATGGATGCGCGAGAGGATTCGGGAGTTGAAGGGAAGCGCGCGAGGGGCCAGGAGTTGAAGGGAAGCACGCAAGGGGTCGGCAGTGGAAGGGAAGCGCGCGAGGGGCCGGCAGTGGAAGGGAAGCGCGCGAGGGGCCGGCAGTGGAAGGGAAGCGCGAGAGGAGTCGGGATTTGAACGGAAGCGTGAGAGGAGTCGGGAGTTGAAGGGAAGCGCGAGGGGCCAGGAGTTGAAGGGAAGCGCGCGAGGGGCCAGGAGTTGAAGGGAAGCGCGCGAGGGGCCAGGAGTTGAAGGGAAGCGCGCGTGGGGCCGGCAGTTGAACGGAAGCACGCGAGGTGTCGGCAGTTGAAGAGAAACGCGAGAGGGGCCGGCTGTTGAAGGGAAGCGCGCGAGGAGTCGGCAGTTGAAGAGAAGCGCGCGAGGGGTCGGGAGTTGTAGAGAAGCGCGCGTGGGGCCGGCAGTTGAAGAGAAGCGCGCGAGGGGTCGGGAGTTGTAGAGAAACGCGAGCGGGAGTCGGGAGTTGAAGGGAAGCGCGAGAGGAGTCGGGAGTTGAAGGGAAGCGCGCGAGGGGCCAGGAGTTGAAGGGAAGCGCGCGAGGGGCCAGGAGTTGAAGGGAAGCGCGCGAGGGGCCAGGAGTTGAAGGGAAGCGCGTGAGGGGCCAGGAGTTGAAGGGAACCGCGCGAGGGGCCAGGAGTTGAAGGGAAGTGCGCGAGGGGCCAGGAGTTGAAGGGAAGCGCGCAAGGGGTCGGCAGTGGAAGAGAAACGCGCGAGGAGCCGGCAGTGGAAGGGAAGCGCGCGAGGGGCCAGGAGTTGAATGGAAGTGTGCAAGGGGTCGGCAGTGGAAGGGAAGCGCCCGAGGGGCTGGCAGTGGAAGGGAAGCGCGCGAGGGGCCGGCAGTGGAAGGGAAGCGCGCGAGGGGCCGGCAGTGGAAGGGAAGCGTGCGAGGGGTCGGGAGTTGAAGAGAAACGCGAGCGGGAGTCGGGAGTTGAAGGGAAGCGCGAGAGGAGTCGGGAGTTGAAGGGAAGCGCGCGAGGGGCCAGGAGTTGAAGGGAAGCGCGCGAGGGGCCAGGAGTTGAAGGGAAGCGCGCGAGGGGCAGGCAGTTGAAGGGAAGCGCGCGAGGAGTCGGCAGTTGAAGGGAAGCGCGCGAGGTGTCGGCAGTTGAAGGGAAGCGCGCGAGGTGTCGGCAGTTGAAGTGAAGCGCGCGTGGGGCCGGCAGTTGAATGGAAGCGCGCGAGGGGTCGGGAGTTGAAGAGAAGCGCGCGTGGGGCCGGCAGTTGAAGAGAAACGCGAGCGGGAGTCGGGAGTTGAAGAGAAACGCGAGAGGAGTCGGGAGTTGAAGGGAAGCGCGAGAGGAGTCGGGAATGGAAGGGAAGCGCGAGAGGAGTCGGGAGTTGAAGGGAAGCGCGAGAGGAGCCGGCAGTGGAAGGGAAGCGCGCGAGGGGCCGACAGTTGAAGGGAAGCGCGCGAGGAGTCGGCAGTTGAAGAGAAGCGCGCGTGGGGCCGGCAGTTGAAGGGAAGCACGCGAGGTGTCGGCAGTTGAAGAGAAGCGCGCGTGGGGCCGGCAGTTGAAGAGAAGCGCGCGAGGGGTCGGGAGTTGTAGAGAAACGCGAGCGGGAGTCGGGAGTTGAAGGGAAGCGCGAGAGGAGTCGGGAGTTGAAGGGAAGCGCGAGAGGAGTCGGGAGTTGAAGGGAAGCGCGAGAGGAGTCGGGAGTTGAAGGGAAGCGCGCGAGGGGCCAGGAGTTGAAGGGAAGCGCGCGAGGGGCCAGGAGTTGAAGGGAAGCGTGCAAGGGGTCGGCAGTGGAAGGGAAGCGCGCGAGGGGCCAGGAGTTGAATGGAAGTGCGCAAGGGGTCGGCAGTGGAAGGGAAGCGCCCGAGGGGCTGGCAGTGGAAGGGAAGCGCGCGAGGGGTCGGGAGTTGTAGAGAAACGCGAGCGGGAGTCGGGAGTTGTAGAGAAACGCGAGCGGGAGTCGGGAGTTGAAGGGAAGCTCGAGAGGAGTCGAGAGTTGAAGGGAAGCGCGAGAGGGGCCGGCAGTTGAAGGGAAGCGCGCGAGGTGTCGGCAGTTGAAGAGAAGCGCGCGTGGGGCCGGCAGTTGAAGGGAAGCGCGCGAGGGGTCGGGAGTTGCAGAGAAGCGCGCGTGGGGCCGGCAGTGGAAGGGAAGCGCGCGTGGGGCCGGCAGTGGAAGGGAAGCGCGCGAGGGGTCGGGAGTTGTAGAGAAACGCGAGCGGGAGTCGGGAGTTGTAGAGAAACGCGAGAGGAGTCGGGATTTGAATGGATGCGCGAGAGGAGTCGGGAGTTGAAGGGAAGCGCGCGAGGGGCCAGGAGTTGAAGGGAAGCGCGCGAGGGGCCAGGAGTTGAAGGGAAGCGCGCGAGGGGCCAGGAGTTGAAGGGAAGCACGCAAGGGGTCGGCAGTGGAAGGGAAGCGCGCGAGGGGCCGGCAGTGGAAGGGAAGCGCGCGAGGGGCCGGCAGTGGAAGGGAAGCGCGATAGGAGTCGGGATTTGAACGGAAGCGTGAGAGGAGTTGGGAGTTGAAGGGAAGCGCGAGGGGCCAGGAGTTGAAGGGAAGCGCGCGAGGGGCCAGGAGTTGAAGGGAAGCGCGCGAGGGGCCAGGAGTTGAAGGGAAGCGCGCGAGGGGCCGGCAGTTGAACGGAAGCGCGCGAGGTGTCGGCAGTTGAAGGGAAGCGTGCGTGGGGCCGGCAGTTGAACGGAAGCGCGCGAGGTGTTGGCAGTTGAAGAGAAACGCGAGAGGGGCCGGCAGTTGAAGGGAAGCGCGCGAGGAGTCGGCAGTTGAAGAGAAGCACGCGAGGGGTCGGGAGTTGTAGAGAAGCGCGCGTGGGGCCGGCAGTTGAAGAGAAGCGCGCGAGGGGTCGGGAGTTGTAGAGAAACGCGAGCGGGAGTCGGGAGTTGAAGGGAAGCGCGAGAGGAGTCGGGAGTTGAAGGGAAGCGCGAGAGGGGTCGGGATTTGAACGGAAGCGCGAGAGGAGTCGGGAGTTGAAGGGAAGCGCGAGAGGGGTCGGGATTTGAACGGAAGCGCGAGAGGAGTCGGTAGTTGAAGGGAAGCGCGCGAGGGGCCAGGAGTTGAAGGGAAGCGCGCGAGGGGCCAGGAGTTGAAGGGAAGCGCGCGAGGGGCCAGGAGTTGAAGGGAAGCGCGCGAAGGGCCAGGAGTTGAAGGGAAGCGCGCGAGGGGCCAGGAGTTGAAGGGAAGCGCGTGAGGGGCCAGGAGTTGAAGGGAAGCGCGCGAGGGGCCAGGAGTTGAAGGGAAGCGCGCGAGGGGCCAGGAGTTGAAGGGAAGCGCGCAAGGGGTCGGCAGTGGAAGGGAAGCGCGCGAGGAGCCGGCAGTGGAAGGGAAGCGCGCGAGGGGCCAGGAGTTGAATGGAAGTGCGCAAGGGTTCGGCAGTGGAAGGGAAGCGCCCGAGGGGCTGGCAGTGGAAGGGAAGCGCGCGAGGGGCCGGCAGTGGAAGGGAAGCGCGCGAGGGGTCGGGAGTTGAAGAGAAACGCGAGCGGGAGTCGGGAGTTGAAGGGAAGCGCGAGAGGAGTTGAGAGTTGAAGGGAAGCGCGAGAGGGGCCGGCAGTTGAAGGGAAGCGCGCGAGGTGTCGGCAGTTGAAGAGAAGCGCGCGTGGGGCCGGCAACTGAAGGGAAGCGCGCGAGGGGTCGGGAGTTGCAGAGAAGCGCGCGTGGGGCCGGCAGTGGAAGGGAAGCGCGCGAGGGGCCAGGAGTTGTAGAGAAACGCGAGCGGGAGTCGGGAGTTGTAGAGAAACGCGAGAGGAGTCCGGATTTGAATGGATGCGCGAGAGGAGTCGGGAGTTGAAGGGAAGCGCGCGAGGGGCCAGGAGTTGAAGGGAAGCACGAGAGGAGTCGGGAGCTGAAGGGAAGCGCGCGAGGGGCCAGGAGTTGAAGGGAAGCGCGCGAGGGGCCAGGAGTTGA
This sequence comes from Carcharodon carcharias, assembly GCF_017639515.1. Lineage (NCBI taxonomy): Eukaryota > Metazoa > Chordata > Chondrichthyes > Lamniformes > Lamnidae > Carcharodon > Carcharodon carcharias. The sequence continues at coordinate 13,435,532 of NC_054490.1, forward strand.
AGGGAAGCGCGCGAGGGGCCAGGCGTTGAAGGGAAGCGCGCGAGGGGCCAGGAGTTGAAGGAAAGCACGCGAGGGGCCAGGAGTTGAAGGGAAGCACGCAAGGGGTCGGCAGTGGAAGGGAAGCGCGCGAGGGGCCAGGAGTTGAAGGGAAGCGCGCGAGGTGTCGGCAGTTGAAGAGAAGCGCGCGTGGGGCCGGCAACTGAAGGGATGCGCGCAAGGGGTCGGGAGTTGCAGAGAAGCGCGCGTGGGGCCGGCAGTGGAAGGGAAGCGCGCGAGGGGTCGGGAGTTGTAGAGAAACGCGAGCGGGAGTTGGGAGTTGTAGAGAAACGCGAGAGGAGTCGGGATTTGAATGGATGCGCGAGAGGAGTCGGGAGTTGAAGGGAAGCGCGCGAGGGGCCAGGAGTTGAAGGGAAGCACGAGAGGAGTCGGGAGTTGAAGGGAAGCGCGCGAGGGGCCAGGAGTTGAAGGGAAGTGCGCAAGGGGTCGGCAGTGGAAGGGAAGCGCCCGAGGGGCTGGCAGTGGAAGGGAAGCGCGCGAGGGGCCGGCAGTGGAAGGGAAGCGCGCGAGGGGCCGGCAGTGGAAGGGAAGCGTGCGAGGGGTCGGGAGTTGAAGAGAAACGCGAGCGGGAGTCGGGAGTTGAAGGGAAGCGCGAGAGGAGTCGGGAGTTGAAGGGAAGCGCGCGAGGGGCCAGGAGTTGAAGGGAAGCGCGCGAGGGGCCAGGAGTTGAAGGGAAGCGTGCGAGGGGCAGGCAGTTGAAGGGAAGCGCGCGAGGAGTCGGCAGTTGAAGGGAAGCGCGTGAGGTGTCGGCAGTTGAAGGGAAGCGCGCGAGGTGTCGGCAGTTGAAGAGAAGCGCGCGTGGGGCCGGCAGTTGAAAGGAAGCTCGCGAGGGGTCGGGAGTTGAAGAGAAGCGCGCGTGGGGCCGGCAGTTGAAGAGAAACGCGAGCGGGAGTCGGGAGTTGAAGAGAAACGCGAGAGGAGTCGGGAGTTGAAGGGAAGCGCGAGAGGAGTCGGGAAGGGAAGGGAAGCGCGAGAGGAGTCGGGAGTTGAAGGGAAGCGCGAGAGGAGCCGGCAGTGGAAGGGAAGCGCGCGAGGGGCCGACAGTTGAAGGGAAGCGCGCGAGGAGTCGGCAGTTGAAGAGAAGCGCGCGTGGGGCCGGCAGTTGAGGGGAAGCGCGCGAGGTGTCGGCAGTTGAAGAGAAGCGCGCGTGGGGCCGGCAGTTGAAGAGAAGCGCGCGAGGGGTCGGGAGTTGTAGAGAAACGCGAGCGGGAGTCGGGAGTTGAAGGGAAGCGCGAGAGGAGTCGGGAGTTGAAGGGAAGCGCGAGAGGAGTCGGGAGTTGAAGGGAAGCGCGCGAGGGGCCAGGAGTTGAAGAGAAGCGCGCGAGGGGCCAGGAGTTGAAGGGAAGCGCGCGAAGGGCCAGGAGTTGAAGGGAAGCGCGCAAGGGGTCGGCAGTGGAAGGGAAGCGCGCGAGGGGCCAGGAGTTGAATGGAAGTGCGCAAGGGGTCGGCAGTGGAAGGGAAGCGCCCGAGGGGCTGGCAGTGGAAGGGAAGCGCGCGAGGGGTCGGGAGTTGTAGAGAAACGCGAGCGGGAGTCGGGAGTTGTAGAGAAACGCGAGCGGGAGTCGGGAGTTGAAGGGAAGCGCGAGAGGAGTCGAGAGTTGAAGGGAAGCGCGCGTGGGGCCGGCAGTTGAAGGTAAGCGCGTGAGGGGTCGGGAGTTGCAGAGAAGCGCGCGTGGGGCCGGCAGTGGAAGGGAAGCGCGCGTGGGGCCGGCAGTGGAAGGGAAGCGCGCGAGGGGTCGGGAGTTGTAGAGAAACGCGAGCGGGAGTCGGGAGTTGTAGAGAAACGCGAGAGGAGTCGGGATTTGAATGGATGCGCGAGAGGAGTCGGGAGTTGAAGGGAAGCACGCGAGGGGCCAGGAGTTGAAGGGAAGCGCGCGAGGGGCCAGGAGTTGAAGGGAAGCGCGCGAGGGGCCAGGAGTTGAAGGGAAGCACGCAAGGGGTCGGCAGTGGAAGGGAAGCGCGCGAGGGGCCGGCAGTGGAAGGGAAGCGCGCGAGGGGCCGGCAGTGGAAGGGAAGCGCGAGAGGAGTCGGGATTTGAACGGAAGCGTGAGAGGAGTCGGGAGTTGAAGGGAAGCGCGAGGGGCCAGGAGTTGAAGGGAAGCGCGCGAGGGGCCAGGAGTTGAAGGGAAGCGCGCGAGGGGCCAGGAGTTGAAGGGAAGCGCGCGAGGGGCCGGCAGTTGAACGGAAGCGCGCGAGGTGTCGGCAGTTGAAGGGAAGCGTGCGTGGGGCCGGCAGTTGAACGGAAGCGCGCGAGGTGTCGGCAGTTGAAGAGAAACGCGAGAGGGGCCGGCAGTTGAAGGGAAGCGCGCGAGGAGTCGGCAGTTGAAGAGAAGCGCGCGAGGGGTCGGGAGTTGTAGAGAAGCGCGCGTGGGGCCGGCAGTTGAAGAGAAGCGCGCGAGGGGTCGGGAGTTGTAGAGAAACGCGAGCGGGAGTCGGGAGTTGAAGGGAAGCGCGAGTGGAGTCGGGAGTTGAAGGGAAGCGCGAGAGGGGTCGGGATTTGAACAGAAGCGCGAGAGGAGTCGGGAGTTGAAGGGAAGCGCGCGAGGGGCCAGGAGTTGAAGGGAAGCGCGCGAGGGGCCAGGAGTTGAAGGGAAGCACGCGAGGGGCCAGGAGTTGAAGGGAAGCGCGCGAAGGGCCAGGAGTTGAAGGGAAGCGCGCGAGGGGCCAGGAGTTGAAGGGAAGCGCGTGAGGGGCCAGGAGTTGAAGGGAAGCGCGCGAGGGGCCAGGAGTTGAAGGGAAGCGCGCGAGGGGCCAGGAGTTGAAGGGAAGCGCGCAAGGGGTCGGCAGTGGAAGGGAAGCGCGCGAGGAGCCGGCAGTGGAAGGGAAGCGCGCGAGGGGCCAGGAGTTGAATGGAAGTGCGCAAGGGGTCGGCAGTGGAAGGGAAGCGCCCGAGGGGCTGGCAGTGGAAGGGAAGCGCGCGAGGGGCCGGCAGTGGAAGGGAAGCGCGCGAGGGGTCGGGAGTTGAAGAGAAACGCGAGCGGGAGTCGGGAGTTGAAGGGAAGCGCGAGAGGAGTTGAGAGTTGAAGGGAAGCGCGAGAGGGGCCGGCAGTTGAAGGGAAGCGCGCGAGGTGTCGGCAGTTGAAGAGAAGCGCGCGTGGGGCCGGCAACTGAAGGGAAGCGCGCGAGGGGTCGGGAGTTGCAGAGAAGCGCGCGTGGGGCCGGTAGTGGAAGGGAAGCGCGCGAGGGGCCAGGAGTTGTAGAGAAACGCGAGCGGGAGTCGGGAGTTGTAGAGAAACGCGAGAGGAGTCCGGATTTGAATGGATGCGCGAGAGGAGTCGGGAGTTGAAGGGAAGCGCGCGAGGGGCCAGGAGTTGAAGGGAAGCACGAGAGGAGTCGGGAGTTGAAGGGAAGCGCGCGAGGGGCCAGGAGTTGAAGGAAAGCACGCGAGGGGCCAGGAGTTGAAGGGAAGCACGCAAGGGGTCGGCAGTGGAAGGGAAGCGCGCGAGGGGCCAGGAGTTGAAGGGAAGCGCGCGAGGTGTCGGCAGTTGAAGAGAAGCGCGCGTGGGGCCGGCAACTGAAGGGAAGCGCGCAAGAGGTCGGGAGTTGCAGAGAAGCGCGCGTGGGGCCGGCAGTGGAAGGGAAGCGCGCGAGGGGTCGGGAGTTGTAGAGAAACGCGAGCGGGAGTCGGGAGTTGTAGAGAAACGCGAGAGGAGTCGGGATTTGAATGGATGCGCGAGAGGAGTCGGGAGTTGAAGGGAAGCGCGCGAGGGGCCAGGAGTTGAAGGGAAGCACGAGAGGAGTCGGGAGTTGAAGGGAAGCGCGCGAGGGGCCAGGAGTTGAAGGGAAGCGCGCGAGGGGCCAGGAGTTGAAGGGAAGCGCGCGAGGGGCCAGGAGTTGAAGGGAAGCGCGCGAGGGGCCAGGAGTTGAAGGAAAGCACACGAGGGGCCAGGAGTTGAAGGGAAGCACGCAAGGGGTCGGCAGTGGAAGGGAAGCGCGCGAGGGGCCAGGAGTTGAAGGGAAGCACGCAAGGGGTCGGCAGTGGAAGGGAAGCGCGCGAGGGGCTGGCAGTGGAAGGGAAGCGCGCGAGGGGCCGGCAGTGGAAGGGAAGCGCGAGAGGAGTCGGGATTTGAACGGAAGCGCGAGGGGCCAGGAGTTGAAGTTAAGCGCGCGAGGGGCCAGGAGTTGAAGGGAAGTGCGCAAGGGGCCAGGAGTTGAAGGGAAGCGCGCGAGGGGCCAGGAGTTGAAGGGAAGCGCGCGAGGGGCCAGGAGTTGAAGGGAAGCGCGCAAGGGGTCAGCAGTGGAAGGGAAGCACGCGAGGAGCCGGCAGTGGAAGGGAAGCGCGCGAGGGGCCAGGAGTTGAATGGAAGTGCGCAAGGGGTCGGCAGTGGAAGGGAAGCACGCAAGGGGCCGGCAGTGGAAGGGAAGCGCGCGAGGGTCCGGCAGTGGAAGGGAAGCGCGCGAGGAGTCGGGAGTTGAAGAGAAACGCGAGCGGGAGTCGGGAGTTGAAGGGAAGCGCGAGAGGAGTTGAGAGTTGAAGGGAAGCGCGAGAGGGGCCGGCAGTTGAAGGGAAGCGCGCGAGGTGTCGGCAGTTGAAGGGAAGAGCGCGAGGTGTCGGCAGTTGAAGAGAAGCGCGCGTGGGGCCGGCAGTTGAAGGGAAGCGCGCGAGGGGTCGGGAGTTGTAGAGAAACGCGAGCGGGAGTCAGGAGTTGAAGGGAAGCGCGAGAGGAGTCGGGAGTTGAAGGGAAGCGCGAGAGGAGTCGGGAGTTGAAGGGAAGCGCGAGAGGAGTCGGGATTTGAAGGGAACTGCGAGACGAGTCAGGAGTTGAAGGGAGCCGCGAGAGGAGTCGTGAGATGAAGGGAAGCGCGAGAGGAGTCGTGAGTTGAAGGGAACCGCGAGACGAGTTGTGAGTTGAAGGGAGCCGCGAGAGGAGTCGTGAGTTGAAGGGAAGCGCGAGAGGAGTCGTGAGTTGAAGGGAAGCGCGAAAGGATTCGGGAGTTGAAGGGAAGCGCGAGAGGAGTCGGGAGTTGAAGGGAAGCACGAGCAGTGTTGGGAGTTGAAGCGAAGCGCGAGTGGAGTCCCGAGCTGAAGGGAAGGGCGAGAGGAGTCGGGAGTTGAAGGGAAGTGCGAGAGGTGTCGGGAAGTTGAAGGGAAGCGAGAGAGGAGTCGGGAGTTAAAGGGAAGCGAGAGAGGTGTCGTGAGTTGAAGAGAAGCACACGAGGAGTCAGGAGTTGAAGGGAAGCGTGAGAAGAGTCAGGAGTTGAAGGGAAGCGCGACAGCAGTCGGGAGTTGAAGGGAAGCGCGAGAGGACTCGGGAGCTGAAGGGAAGCGCGAGAGGAGTTGGGAGTTGTAGGGAAGCGCGAGAGGAGTCGGAAGTTGTAGGGAAGCGCGAGAGGAGTTGGGAGTTGAAGGGAAGTGCCAGTGGATTCAGGAGTTGAAGAGAAGCGCGAGAGTAGTCGGGAGTTGAAGGGAAGCGCGAGAGGAGTTGGGAGTTGAAGGGAAGTGCAAGAGGTGTCGTGAGTTGAAGAGAAGCACACGAGGAGTCAGGAGTTGAAGGGAAGCGCGAGAGGAGTCAGGAGTTGAAGGGAAGCGCGACAGCAGTCGGGAGTTGAAGGGAAGCGCGAGAGGACTCGGGAGCTGAAGGGAAGTGCGAGAGGAGTTGGGAGTTGTAGGGAAGCGCGAGAGGAGTCGGAAGTTGTAGGGAAGCGCGAGAGGACTCGGGAGTTGAAGGGAAGTGCCAGTGGAGTCAGGAGTTGAAGAGAAGCGCGAGAGTAGTCGGGAGTTGAAGGGAAGCGTGAGTGGAGTTGGGAGTTGAAGGGAAGCGCGAGAGGTGTCGGGAGCTGAACGAAGCGCGAGAGGTGTCGGGAGTTGAAGGGAAGCGAGAGAGGAGTCGGGGGTTGAGGAGAAACGCGAGAGGGGTCGGGAGTTGAAGGGAAGCGCGAGAGGAGTCGGAAGTTGAAGGGAAGCACGAGAGGAGTCGGGGGTTGAAGGGAAGCGCGAGAGGTGTCGTGAGTTGAAGGGAAGCGCGAGAGGAGTCGGGAGTTGAAGGGAAGCGCGAGGGGCCAGGAGTTGAAGGGAAGCGCGCGAGGGGCCAGGAGTTGAAGGGAAGCGCGCGAGGAGCTGGCAGTGGAAGGGTAGCGCGCGAGGGGCCAGGAGTTGAATGGAAGTGCGCAAGGGGTCGGCAGTGGAAGGGAAGCGCGCAAGGGGCCGGCAGTGGAAGGGAAGCGCGCAAGGGGCCGGCAGTGGAAGGGAAGCGTGCGAGGGGTCGGGAGTTGAAGAGAAACGCGAGCGGGAGTCGGGAGTTGAAGGGAAGCGCGAGAGGAGTTGAGAGTTGAAGGGAAGCGCGAGAGGGGCCGGCAGTTGAAGGGAAGCGCGCGAGGTGTCAGCAGTTGAAGAGAAGCGCGCGTGGGGCCGGCAATTGAAGGGAAGCGTGCGTGGGGTCGGGAGTTGCAGAGAAGTGCGCGTGGGGCCGGCAGTTGAAGGGAAGCGCGCGAGGGTTCAGGAGTTGTAGAGAAACGTGAGAGGAGTCGGGATTTGAACGGATGCGCGAGAGGAGTCGGGAGTTGAAGGGAAGCGCGAGGGGCCAGGAGTTGAAGGGAAGCGCGTGAGGGGCCAGGAGTTGAAGGGAAGCGCGCGAGGGGCCAGGAGTTGAAGGGAAGCACGCGAGGGGCCAGGAGTTGAAGGGAAGCGCACGAGGGGCCAGGAGTTGAAGGGAAGCACGCAAGGAGTCGACAGTGGAAGGGAAGCGCGCGAGGAGCCGGCAGTGGAAGGGAAGCGCGCGAGGGGCCGGCAGTGGAAGGGAAGCGCGCGAGGGGCTGGCAGTGGAAGGGAATCGTGCGAGGGGCCGGCAGTGGAAGGGAAGCGCGCGAGGTGCCAGGAGTTGAAGAGAAGCGCGTGAGGGGCCGGCAGTTGAAGGGAAGCGCGAGCAGTGTTGTGAGTTGAAGCGAAGCGCGAGAGGTGTCCCGAGCTGAAGGGAAGCGCGAGAGGAGTCGGGAGTTGAAGTCAAGCGCAAGAGGTGTCGGGAGTTGAAGGGTAGCGCGAGAGGAGTCGGGAGTTGAAGGGAAGCGTGAGGGGCTTTGGGAGTTGAAGGGAAGCGCAAGAGGAGTCGGGAGTTGAAGGGAAGCGTGAGGGGGTTTGGGAGTTGAAGGGAAGTGCGAGAGTAGTCATGAGTTGAAGAGAAGAATGCGAGGAGTCAAGAGTTGAAGGGAACCGCGAGACGAGTCAGGAGTTGAAGGGAGCCGCGAGAGGAGTCGTGAGTTGAAGGGAAGCACGAGAGGAGTCGTGAGTTGAAGGGAACCGCGAGACGAGTCAGGAGTTGAAGGGAGCCGCGAGAGGAGTCGTGAGATGAAGGGAAGCGCGAGAGGAGTCGTGAGTTGAAGGGAACCGCGAGACGAGTTGTGAGTTGAAGGGAGCCGCGAGAGGAGTCGTGAGTTGAAGGGAAGCGCGAGAGGAGTCGTGAGTTGAAGGGAAGCGCGAAAGGAGTTGGGAGTTGAAGGGAAGCGCGAGAGGAGTCGGGAGTTGAAGGGAAGCACGAGCAGTGTTGGGTGTTGAAGCGAAGCGCGAGTGGAGTCCCGAGCGGAAGGGAAGGGCGAGAGGAGTCGGGAGTTGAAGGGAAGTGCGAGAGGTGTCGGGAAGTTGAAGGGAAGCGAGAGAGGAGTCGGGAGTTAAAGGGAAGCGTGAGAGGTGTCGTGAGTTGAAGAGAAGCACACGAGGAGTCAGGAGTTGAAGGGAAGCGCGAGAGGAGTCAGGAGTTGAAGGGAAGCGCGACAGCAGTCGGGAGTTGAAGGGAAGCGCGAGAGGACTCGGGTGCTGAAGGGAAGCGCGAGAGGAGTTGGGAGTTGCAGGGAAGCGCGAGAGGAGTCGGAAGTTGTAGGGAAGTGCGAGAGGAGTCGGAAGTTGTAGGGAAGCGCGAGAGGAGTCAGGAGTTGAAGGGGAGTGCCAGTGGAGTCAGGAGTTGAAGAGAAGCGCGAGAGTAGTTGGGAGTTGAAGGGAAGCGCGAGAGGAGTCGGGAGTTGAAGGGAAGTGCGAGAGGTGTCGGGAAGTTGAAGGGAAGCAAGAGAGGAGGCGGGAGTTAAAGGGAAGCGCGAGAGGTGTCGTGAGTTGAAGAGAAGCACACGAGGAGTCAGGAGTTGAAGGGAAGCGCGAGAGGAGTCAGGAGTTGAAGGGAAGTGCGACAGCAGTCGGGAGCTGAAGGGAAGCGCGGGAGGACTCGGGAGCTGAAGGGAAGCGCGAGAGGAGTTGGGAGTTGTAGGGAAGCGCGAGAGGAGTCGGAAGTTGTAGGAAAGCGCGAGAGGAGTCGGGAGTTGAAGGGAAGTGCCAGTGGAGTCAGGAGTTGAAGAGAAGCGCGAGAGTAGTCGGGAGTTGAAGGGAAGCGCGAGTGGAGTCGGGAGTTGAAGGGAAGCGCGAGAGGAGTCGGGGGTTGAAGGGAAGCGCGGGAGGTGTCGTGAGTTGAAGGGAAGCGCGAGAGGAGTCGGGAGTTGAAGGGAAGCGCGAGAGGAGTCGGAAGTTGTAGGGAAGCGCGAGAGGAGTCGCGAGTTGAAGGGAAGTGCCAGTGGAGTCAGGAGTTGAAGAGAAGCGCGAGAGTAGTCGGGAGTTGAAGGGAAGCGCGAGTGGAGTTGGGATTTGAAGGGAAGCGCGAGAGGTGTCGGGAGCTGAACGAAGCGCGAGAGGTGTCGGGAGTTGAAGGGAAGCGAGAGAGGAGTCGGGGGTTGAGGAGAAATGCGAGAGGGGTCGGGAGTTGAAGGGAAGTGCGAGAAGAGTCGGGAGTTGAAGGGAAGCGCGAGAGGAGTCGGGAGTTGAAGGGAAGCGCGAGAGCAGTCGGGGGTTGAAGGGAAGCGCGAGAGGTGTCGTGAGTTGAAGGGAAGCGCGAGAGGAGTCGGGAGTTGAAGGGAAGCGCGAGAGGAGTCGGGAGTTGAATGGATGCGCGAGAGGAGTCGGGGGTTGAAGGGAAGCGAGAGAGGAGTCGGGAGTTGAAGGGAAGCGCGAGCGGTGTTGGGTGTTGAAGGGAAGCGCGACAGGAGTCGGGAGTAGAAGAGATATGCGAGAGGGGTCGGGAGTTGAAAGGAAGCGCGGGAGGATTCGGGAGTTGAAGGTAATCGCGAGAGGAGTCGGAAGTTGAAGGGAAGCACGAGTGGTGTTGGGAGTTTAAGCGAAGGGCGAGTGGTGTCCCGAGCTGAAGGGAAGCGTGAGAGGAGTCGGGAGTTGAAGGGAAGCGCGTGAGGTGTCGTGAGTTGAAGGGAACCGCGAGACGAGTCAGGAGTTGAAGGGAGCCGCGAGAGGAGTCGTGAGATGAAGGGAAGCGCGAGAGGAGTCGTGAGTTGAAGGAGAACCGCGAGACGAGTTGTGAGTTGAAGGGAGCCGCGAGAGGAGTCGTGAGTTGAAGGGAAGCGCGAGAGGAGTCGTGAGTTGAAGGGAAGCGCGAAAGGAGTCGGGAGTTGAAGGGAAGCGCGAGGGGAGTCGGGAGTTGATGGGAAGCACGAGCAGTGTTGGGTGTTGAAGCGAAGCGCGAGTGGAGTCCCGAGCGGAAGGGAAGGGCGAGAGGAGTTGGGAGTTGAAGGGAAGTGCGAGAGGTGTCGGGAAGTTGAAGGGAAGCGAGAGAGGAGTCGGGAGTTAAAGGGAAGCGTGAGAGGTGTCGTGAGTTGAAGAGAAGCACACGAGGAGTCAGGAGTTGAAGGGAAGCGCGAGAGGAGTCAGGAGTTGAAGGGAAGCGCGACAGCAGTCGGGAGTTGAAGGGAAGCGCGAGAGGACTCGGGAGCTGAAGGGAAGCGCGAGAGGAGTTGGGAGTTGTAGGGAAGCGCGAGAGGAGTCGGAAGTTGTAGGGAAGCGCGAGAGGAGTCGGAAGTTGTAGGGAAGCGCGAGAGGAGTCAGGAGTTGAAGGGGAGTGCCAGTGGAGTCAGGAGTTGAAGAGAAGCGCGAGAGTAGTTGGGAGTTGAAGGGAAGCGCGAGAGGAGTCGGGAGTTGAAGGGAAGTGCGAGAGGTGTCGGGAAGTTGAAGGGAAGCAAGAGAGGAGGCGGGAGTTAAAGGGAAGCGCGAGAGGTGTCGTGAGTTGAAGAGAAGCACACGAGGAGTCAGGAGTTGAAGGGAAGCGCGAGAGGAGTCAGGAGTTGAAGGGAAGTGCGACAGCAGTCGGGAGCTGAAGGGAAGCGCGAGAGGACTCGGGAGCTGAAGGGAAGCGCGAGAGGAGTTGGGAGTTGTAGGGAAGCGCGAGAGGAGTCGGAAGTTGTAGGAAAGCGCGAGAGGAGTTGGGAGTTGAAGGGAAGTGCCAGTGGAGTCAGGAGTTGAAGAGAAGCGCGAGAGTAGTCGGGAGTTGAAGGGAAGCGCGAGTGGAGTTGGGAGTTGATGGGAAGCGCGAGAGGTGTCGGGAGCTGAACGAAGCGCAAGAGGTGTCGGGAGTTGAAGGGAAGCGAGAGAGGAGTCGGGGGTTGAGGAGAAACGTGAGAGGGGTCGGGAGTTGAAGGGAAGCGCGAGAAGAGTCAGGAGTTGAAGGGAAGCGCGAGAGGAGTCGGGAGTTGAAGGGAAGCGCGAGAGGAGTCGGGGGTTGAAGGGAAGCGCGGGAGGTGTCGTGAGTTGAAGGGAAGCGCGAGAGGAGTCGGGAGTTGAAGGGAAGCGCGAGAGGAGTCGGAAGTTGTAGGGAAGCGCGAGAGGAGTCGCGAGGTGAAGGGAAGTGCCAGTGGAGTCAGGAGTTGAAGAGAAGCGCGAGAGTAGTCGGGAGTTGAAGGGAAGCGCGAGTGGAGTTGGGATTTGAAGGGAAGCGCGAGAGGTGTCGGGAGCTGAACGAAGCGCGAGAGGTGTCGGGAGTTGAAGGGAAGCGAGAGAGGAGTCGGGGGTTGAGGAGAAACGCGAGAGGGGTCGGGAGTTGAAGGGAAGTGCGAGAAGAGTCGGGAGTTGAAGGGAAGCGCGAGAGGAGTCGGGAGTTGAAGGGAAGCGTGAGAGCAGTCGGGGGTTGAAGGGAAGCGCGAGAGGTGTCGTGAGTTGAAGGGAAGCGCGAGAGGAGTCGGGAGTTGAAGGGAAGCGCGAGAGGAGTCGGGAGTTGAATGGATGCGCGAGAGGAGTCGGGGGTTGAAGGGAAGCGAGAGAGGAGTCGTGAGTTGAAGGGAAGCGCGAGCGGTGTTGGGTGTTGAAGGGAAGCGCGACAGGAGTCGGGAGTAGAAGAGATATGCGAGAGGGGTCGGGAGTTGAAAGGAAGCGCGGGAGGATTCGGGAGTTGAAGGTAATCGCGAGAGGAGTCGGAAGTTGAAGGGAAGCACGAGTGGTGTTGGGAGTTTAAGCGAAGGGCGAGTGGTGTCCCGAGCTGAAGGGAAGCGTGAGAGGAGTCGGGAGTTGAAGGGAAGCGCGAGAGGTGTCGTGAGTTGAAGGGAAGCGAGAGAGGAGTCGGGAGTTGAAGGAAAGCGCGAGAAAAGTCGTGAGTTGAAGGGAAGCGCGAAAGGAGTCGGGAGTTGAAGGGAAGCGCGAGAGGATTCGGGAGTTGAAGGGAAGCATGAGCAGTTTTGGGAGTTGAAGCGAAGCACGAGTGGAGTCCCGAGCTGAAGGGAAGCGCGAGAGGAGTCGGGAGTTGTAGGGAAGCTAGAGAGGCGTCCGGAGTTGAAGGGAAAAGTGACGGGCTTTGGGAGTGGAGGGGAAGTGCGAGAGGCGTCGTGAGTTGAAGAGAAGCACACGAGGTGTCAGGAGTTGAGGGTAAGAGCTAGAGGAGTCGGGAGTTGAAGGGAAGCGCGAGAGGAGTCGGGAGCTGAAGGGAAGCGCGAGAGGAGTCGGAAATTGTAGGAAAGCGCGAGAGGAGTCAGAAGTTGTAGGGAAGCGCGAGAGGAGTCGGGAGTTGAAGGGAAGTTCGATTGGAGTCAGGAGTTGAAAAGAAGCGCGTGAGTAGTCGGGAGTTGAAGGGAAGCGCGAGTGGAGTCGAGAGTTGAAGGGAAGCGCGAGAGGTGTCGGGAGTTGAACGAAGCGCGAGAGGTGTCGGGAGTTGAAGGGAAGCACGAGAGGAGTGGGGAATTGAGGAGAAACGCGGGAGGGGTCGGGATTTGAAGGGAAGCGCGAGAGGTTTCGGGAGTTGAAGGTAAGCACAACAGGAGTCAAGAGTTGAAGGGAAGCAGGAGCGGGGTTTGGAGATGAAGGGAAGCGCGACAGGAGTCGGGAGATGAAGGGAAGCCCGAGAGGAGTCGGGAGTTGAAGGGAAGCGCGACAGCAGTCGAGAGTTGGAGGGAAGCGCGAGAGGAGACAGGAGTTGAAGTGAAGCGCGATAGGAGTCGGGAGTTGAAGGGAGCCGCAAGAGGAGTCGTGAGTTGAAGGCAAGGGTGAAATGAGTCGTGAGTTGAAGGGAAGCGCGAAAGGAGTCGGGAGTTGAAGGGAAGCGCGAGAGGAGTCGGGAGTTGAAGGGAAGCGCGAGAGGAATCGGGAGTTGAAGGGAAGCAGGAGAGGAGTCGGGAGTTGAAGGGAAGCGCGAGAGGAGTCGGGAGTTGAAGGGAAGCGCGAGAGGAGTCGGGAGTTGAAGGGAAGCGCGAGAGGAGTCGGGGGTTGAAACGAAGTGTGAGAGGTGTCGGGAGTTGAAGGGAAGCGCGAGAGGAGTCGCGAGTTGAAGGGAAGCGCGAGGGGGTTTGGGAATTGAAGTGAAGTATGAGAGGAGTCGTGAGTTGAAGAGAAGAACGCGAGGAGTCACAGAGTTGAAGGGAACCGCGAGAGGAGTCGGGAGTTGCAGGGAAGCACGACAGGAGTCGGGCGTTGAAGGGAAGCGCGAGCAGGGTTGGGAGTTGAAGGGAAGTGCGACAGGAGTCTGGAGTTGAAGAGATACGTGAGAGGGATCAGGATTTGAATCGAAACGCGAGAGGGGTCGGGAGTTGAAGGGAAGCGCGAGAGGAGTCGGGAGTTGATTGGAGCCGCGAGAGGAGTCGTGAGTTGAAGGCAAGCACGAAAGGAGTCGTGAGTTGAAGGGAAGCGCGAAAGGAGACGGGAGTTGAACGGAAGCGCGAGCGGGGTTGGTGTTGAAGGGAAGCGCGAGAGGAGTCGAGAGTTGAAGGGAAATGCGAGAGGAGTCGGGAGTTGTAGGGAAGCGTGAGAGGAGTTGGGAATTGAAGGGAAGCGCGAGCGGGGTTGGTTGTTGAAGGGAAGCGCGACAGGAGTCGGGAGTTGAAGGGAAGCGCGACAGGAGTCGGGAGTTGAAGGGAAGCGCGAGAGGAGTCGGGAGTTGAAGGGAAGCGCGAGCGGTGTTGGGATTTGAAGTGATGCGCGAGTGGTGTCCCGAGCTGAAGGGAAGCGCGAGAGGCGTCGGGAGTTGAAGGGAAGCGCGAGTGGAGTCAGGAGTTGAAGAGAAGCGCGAGAATATTTTGGAGTTGAAGGGAAGCGCGATTGGAGTCGGGAGTTGAAGGGAAGCGCGAGAGGTGTCGGGTGCTGAACGAAGTGCGAGAGGTGTCGGGAGTTGAAGGGAAGCGAGAGAGGAGTCGGGGGTTGAGGAGAAACGCGAGAGGGGTCGGGAGTTGAAGGGAAGCACGACAGGAGTCGGGAGTTGAAGGGAAGCGCGAGCGGGGTTTGGAGATGAAGGGAAGCGCGAGAGGAGTCGGGAGTTGAAGAGAAACCTGAGAGGGGTCGGGTATTGAAGAGTAACGAGAGGGGGGTTGGGAGCTGAAGGGAAGCGCGACAGCAGTCGAGAGTTGAATTGAAGCGCGAGAGGAGTCAAGAGTTGAAGTGAAGCACGAGAGGAGTCGGGAGTTGAAGGGAGCCGCGAGAGGAGTCGTTAGTCGAAGGCAAGCGCGAAAGGAGTCGTGAGTTGAAGGGAAGCGTGTAAGGAGTCGGGAATTGAAGGGAAGCGCGAGCGGGGTTGGGTATTGAAGGGAAGCTCGACAGGAGTCGGGAGTTGAAGGGAAGCACGAGAGGAGTCCGGAGTTGAAGGGAAGCGCGAGAGGAGTCGGGAGTTGAAGGGAATCGCGAGAGGAGTCGGGAGTTGAAGGGAAGCGCGAGAGGAGTCGGGAGTTGAAGGGAAGCGCGAGAGGAGTCGGGGGTTGAAGGGAAGCGCGAGAGGTGTCGGGAGTTGAAGGGAAGTGCGAGATGAGTCGCGAGTTGAAGGTAAGCGCGAGGGGTTTTGGGTATTGAAGTGAAGTACAAGAGGAGTCGTGAGTTGTAGAGAAGAACGCGAGGAGTCCCAGAGTTGAAGGGAACCGCAAGAGGAGTCAGGAGTTGAAGGAAAGCATGACAGGAGTCGGGAGTTGAAGGGAAGCGCGAGCGGGGTTGCGAGTTGAAGGGAAGCGCGACAGGAGTCTGGAGTTGAAGAGATACGCGAGAGGGGTCGGGATTTGTATCGAAACGCGAGAGGGATCGGGAGTTGAAGGGAAGCGCGAGAAGAGTCGGGAGATGAAGGGAACCGTGAGAGGAGTCGTGAGTTGAAGGCAAGCACGAAAGGAGTCGTGAGTTGAAGGGAAGCGCGAAAGGATTCGGGAGTTGAACGGAATCGCGAGCGGGGTTGGTGTTGAAGGGAAGCTCGACAGAAGTCGGGAGTTGAAGAGATACGCGAGAGGGGTCGGGATTTGAAGGGAAGCGCGAGAGGAGTCGAGAGTTGAAGGGAAGCGCGACAGGAGTCGGGTGTTGAAGGGAAGCGCGAGAGGAGTCGGGAGTTGAAGAGAAGCGCGAGAGGAGTCGAGAGTTGAAGGGAAGCGCGAGAGGAGTCGGGAGTTGCAGGGAAGCGTGAGAGGAGTCGGGAGTTGAAGGGAAGTGCGAGCGGGGTTGGGTGCTGAAGGGAAGCGAGACAGGAGTCGGGAGTTGAAGAGATACGCGAGAGGGGTCGGGAGTTGAAGGGAAGCGCGAGAGGAGTCGGGAGTTGAAGGGAAGCGCGAGAGGAGTCGGGAGTTGAAGGGAAGCGCGAGAGAAGTCGGGAGTTGAAGGGAAGCGCAAGAGGAGTCGGGAGTTGAAGTGAAGCGCGAGTGGAGTCGGGAGTTGAAGGGAAGCGCGAGTGGAGTCGGGAGCTGAAGGGAAGCGCGACAGCAGTCGAGAGTTGAAGGGAAGCGCGAGTGGAATAGCGAGTTGAAGGGAAGCGCGAGAGGTGTCGGGAGCTGAACGAAGCGCGAGAGGTGTGGGGAGTTGAAGGGAAGCGAGAGAGGAGTCGGGGGTTCAGGAGAAACGCGAGAGGGGTCGGGTGCTGAAGGGAAGCGCGAGAGGATTCGGGAGTTGAAGCGAAGCATGACAGGAGTTGGGAGTTGAAGGGAAGCGCGAGCGGGGTTGGGTATTGAAGGGAAGCTCGACAGGAGTCGGGAGTTGAAGGGAAGCACGAGAGGAGTCCGGAGTTGAAGGGAAGCGCGAGAGGAGTCGGGAGTTGAAGGGAATCGCGAGAGGAGTCGGGATTTGAAGGGAAGCGCGAGAGGTTTCGGGAGTTGAAGGTAAGCACAACAGGAGTCAAGAGTTGAAGGGAAGCAGGAGCGGGGTTTGGAGATGAAGGGAAGCGCGACAGGAGTCGGGAGTTGAAGGGAAGCGCGACAGCAGTCGAGAGTTGGAGGGAAGCGCGAGAGGAGTCAGGAGTTGAAGTGAAGCGCGATAGGAGTCGGGAGTTGAAGGGAGCCGCAAGAGGAGTCGTGAGTTGAAGGCAAGGGTGAAATGAGTCATGAGTTGAAGGGAAGCGCGAAAGGAGTCGGGAGTTGAAGGGAAGCGCGAAAGGAGTCGGGAGTTGAAGGGAAGCAGGAGAGGAGTCGGGAGTTGAAGGGAAGCGCGAGAGGAGTCGGGAGTTGAAGGGAAGCGCGAGAGGAGTCGGGAGTTGAAGGGAAGCGCGAGAGGAGTCGGGGGTTGAAACGAAGTGTGAGAGGTGTCGGGAGTTGAAGGGAAGCGCGAGAGGAGTCGCGAGTTGAAGGGAAGCGCGAGGGGGTTTGGGAATTGAAGTGAAGTATGAGAGGAGTCGTGAGTTGAAGAGAAGAACGCGAGGAGTCACAGAGTTGAAGGGAACCGCGAGAGGAGTCGGGAGTTGCAGGGAAGCACGACAGGAGTCGGGCGTTGAAGGGAAGCGCGAGCGGGGTTGGGAGTTGAAGGGAAGTGCGACAGGAGTCTGGAGTTGAAGAGATACGTGAGAGGGGTCAGGATTTGAATCGAAACGCGAGAGGGGTCGGGAGTTGAAGGGAAGCGCGAGAGGAGTCGGGAGTTGAAGGGAGCCGCGAGAGGAGTCGTGAGTTGAAGGCAAGCACGAAAGGAGTCGTGAGTTGAAGGGAAGCGCGAAAGGAGACGGGAGTTGAACGGAAGCGCGAGCGGGGTTGGTGTTGAAGGGAAGCGCGAGAGGAGTCGAGAGTTGAAGGGAAATGCGAGAGGAGTCGGGAGTTGTAGGGAAGCGTGAGAGGAGTTGGGAATTGAAGGGAAGCGCGAGCGGGGTTGGTTGTTGAAGGGAAGCGCGACAGGAGTCGGGAGTTGAAGGGAAGCGCGACAGGAGTCGGGAGTTGAAGGGAAGCGCGAGAGGAGTCGGGAGTTGAAGGGAAGCGCGAGCGGTGTTGGGATTTGAAGTGATGCGCGAGTGGTGTCCCGAGCTGAAGGGAAGCGCGAGAGGCGTCGGGAGTTGAAGGGAAGCGCGAGTGGAGTCAGGAGTTGAAGAGAAGCGCGAGAATATTTTGGAGTTGAAGGGAAGCGCGATTGGAGTCGGGAGTTGAAGGGAAGCGCGAGAGGTGTCGGGTGCTGAACGAAGTGCGAGAGGTGTCGGGAGTTGAAGGGAAGCGAGAGAGGAGTCGGGGGTTGAGGAGAAACGCGAGAGGGGTCGGGAGTTGAAGGGAAGCACGACAGGAGTCGGGAGTTGAAGGGAAGCGCGAGCGGGGTTTGGAGATGAAGGGAAGCGCGAGAGGAGTCGGGAGTTGAAGAGAAACCTGAGAGGGGTCGGGTATTGAAGAGAAACGAGAGGGGGGTTGGGAGCTGAAGGGAAGCGCGACAGCAGTCGAGAGTTGAATTGAAGCGCGAGAGGAGTCAAGAGTTGAAGTGAAGCACGAGAGGAGTCGGGAGTTGAAGGGAGCCGCGAGAGGAGTCGTTAGTCGAAGGCAAGCGCGAAAGGAGTCGTGAGTTGAAGGGAAGCGTGTAAGGAGTCGGGAATTGAAGGGAAGCGCGAGCGGGGTTGGGTATTGAAGGGAAGCTCGACAGGAGTCGGGAGTTGAAGGGAAGCACGAGAGGAGTCCGGAGTTGAAGGGAAGCGCGAGAGGAGTCGGGAGTTGAAGGGAATCGCGAGAGGAGTCGGGAGTTGAAGGGAAGCGCGAGAGGAGTCGGGAGTTGAAGGGAAGCGCGAGAGGAGTCGGGGGTTGAAGGGAAGCGCGAGAGGTGTCGGGAGTTGAAGGGAAGTGCGAGATGAGTCGCGAGTTGAAGGTAAGCGCGAGGGGTTTTGGGTATTGAAGTGAAGTACAAGAGGAGTCGTGAGTTGTAGAGAAGAACGCGAGGAGTCCCAGAGTTGAAGGGAACCGCAAGAGGAGTCAGGAGTTGAAGGAAAGCATGACAGGAGTCGGGAGTTGAAGGGAAGCGCGAGCGGGGTTGCGAGTTGAAGGGAAGCGCGACAGGAGTCTGGAGTTGAAGAGATACGCGAGAGGGGTCGGGATTTGTATCGAAACGCGAGAGGGATCGGGAGTTGAAGGGAAGCGCGAGAAGAGTCGGGAGATGAAGGGAACCGTGAGAGGAGTCGTGAGTTGAAGGCAAGCACGAAAGGAGTCGTGAGTTGAAGGGAAGCGCGAAAGGATTCGGGAGTTGAACGGAATCGCGAGCGGGGTTGGTGTTGAAGGGAAGCTCGACAGAAGTCGGGAGTTGAAGAGATACGCGAGAGGGGTCGGGATTTGAAGGGAAGCGCGAGAGGAGTCGAGAGTTGAAGGGAAGCGCGACAGGAGTCGGGTGTTGAAGGGAAGCGCGAGAGGAGTCGGGAGTTGAAGAGAAGCGCGAGAGGAGTCGAGAGTTGAAGGGAAGCGCGAGAGGAGTCGGGAGTTGCAGGGAAGCGTGAGAGGAGTCGGGAGTTGAAGGGAAGTGCGAGCGGGGTTGGGTGCTGAAGGGAAGCGAGACAGGAGTCGGGAGTTGAAGAGATACGCGAGAGGGGTCGGGAGTTGAAGGGAAGCGCGAGAGGAGTCGGGAGTTGAAGGGAAGCGCGAGAGGAGTCGGGAGTTGAAGGGAAGCGCGAGAGAAGTCGGGAGTTGAAGGGAAGCGCAAGAGGAGTCGGGAGTTGAAGTGAAGCGCGAGTGGAGTCGGGAGTTGAAGGGAAGCGCGAGTGGAGTCGGGAGCTGAAGGGAAGCGCGACAGCAGTCGAGAGTTGAAGGGAAGCGCGAGTGGAATAGCGAGTTGAAGGGAAGCGCGAGAGGTGTCGGGAGCTGAACGAAGCGCGAGAGGTGTGGGGAGTTGAAGGGAAGCGAGAGAGGAGTCGGGGGTTCAGGAGAAACGCGAGAGGGGTCGGGTGCTGAAGGGAAGCGCGAGAGGATTCGGGAGTTGAAGCGAAGCATGACAGGAGTTGGGAGTTGAAGGGAAGCGCGAGCGGGGTTGGGTATTGAAGGGAAGCTCGACAGGAGTCGGGAGTTGAAGGGAAGCACGAGAGGAGTCCGGAGTTGAAGGGAAGCGCGAGAGGAGTCGGGAGTTGAAGGGAATCGCGAGAGGAGTCGGGATTTGAAGGGAAGCGCGAGAGGTTTCGGGAGTTGAAGGTAAGCACAACAGGAGTCAAGAGTTGAAGGGAAGCAGGAGCGGGGTTTGGAGATGAAGGGAAGCGCGACAGGAGTCGGGAGTTGAAGGGAAGCGCGACAGCAGTCGAGAGTTGGAGGGAAGCGCGAGAGGAGTCAGGAGTTGAAGTGAAGCGCGATAGGAGTCGGGAGTTGAAGGGAGCCGCAAGAGGAGTCGTGAGTTGAAGGCAAGGGTGAAATGAGTCGTGAGTTGAAGGGAAGCGCGAAAGGAGTCGGGAGTTGAAGGGAAGCGCGAGAGGAGTCGGGAGTTGAAGGGAAGCGCGAGAGGAATCGGGAGTTGAAGGGAAGCAGGAGAGGAGTCGGGAGTTGAAGGGAAGCGCGAGAGGAGTCGGGAGTTGAAGGGAAGCGCGAGAGGAGTCGGGAGTTGAAGGGAAGCGCGAGAGGAGTCGGGGGTTGAAACGAAGTGTGAGAGGTGTCGGGAGTTGAAGGGAAGCGCGAGAGGAGTCGCGAGTTGAAGGGAAGCGCGAGGGGGTTTGGGAATTGAAGTGAAGTATGAGAGGAGTCGTGAGTTGAAGAGAAGAACGCGAGGAGTCACAGAGTTGAAGGGAACTTCGAGAGGAGTCGGGAGTTGCAGGGAAGCACGACAGGAGTCGGGCGTTGAAGGGAAGCGCGAGCGGGGTTGGGAGTTGAAGGGAAGTGCGACAGGAGTCTGGAGTTGAAGAGATACGTGAGAGGGGTCAGGATTTGAATCGAAACGCGAGAGGGGTCGGGAGTTGAAGGGAAGCGCGAGAGGAGTCGGGAGTTGAAGGGAGCCGCGAGAGGAGTCGTGAGTTGAAGGCAAGCACGAAAGGAGTCGTGAGTTGAAGGGAAGCGCGAAAGGAGACGGGAGTTGAACGGAAGCGCGAGCGGGGTTGGTGTTGAAGGGAAGCGCGAGAGGAGTCGAGAGTTGAAGGGAAATGCGAGAGGAGTCGGGAGTTGTAGGGAAGCGTGAGAGGAGTTGGGAATTGAAGGGAAGCGCGAGCGGGGTTGGTTGTTGAAGGGAAGCGCGACAGGAGTCGGGAGTTGAAGGGAAGCGCGACAGGAGTCGGGAGTTGAAGGGAAGCGCGAGAGGAGTCGGGAGTTGAAGGGAAGCGCGAGCGGTGTTGGGATTTGAAGTGATGCGCGAGTGGTGTCCCGAGCTGAAGGGAAGCGCGAGAGGCGTCGGGAGTTGAAGGGAAGCGCGAGTGGAGTTAGGAGTTGAAGAGAAGCGCGAGAATATTTTGGAGTTGAAGGGAAGCGCGATTGGAGTCGGGAGTTGAAGGGAAGCGCGAGAGGTGTCGGGTGCTGAACGAAGTGCGAGAGGTGTCGGGAGTTGAAGGGAAGCGAGAGAGGAGTCGGGGGTTGAGGAGAAACGCGAGAGGGGTCGGGAGTTGAAGGGAAGCACGACAGGA
The DNA here is from genome assembly GCF_017639515.1 of Carcharodon carcharias. NCBI lineage: Eukaryota > Metazoa > Chordata > Chondrichthyes > Lamniformes > Lamnidae > Carcharodon > Carcharodon carcharias. Next base: position 13,455,532 of record NC_054490.1, read on the forward strand.
GTCGGGAGTTGAAGGGAAGCGCGAGCGGGGTTTGGAGATGAAGGGAAGCGCGAGAGGAGTCGGGAGTTGAAGAGAAACCTGAGAGGGGTCGGGTATTGAAGAGAAACGAGAGGGGGGTTGGGAGCTGAAGGGAAGCGCGACAGCAGTCGAGAGTTGAATTGAAGCGCGAGAGGAGTCAAGAGTTGAAGTGAAGCACGAGAGGAGTCGGGAGTTGAAGGGAGCCGCGAGAGGAGTCGTTAGTCGAAGGCAAGCGCGAAAGGAGTCGTGAGTTGAAGGGAAGCGTGTAAGGAGTCGGGAATTGAAGGGAAGCGCGAGCGGGGTTGGGTATTGAAGGGAAGCTCGACAGGAGTCGGGAGTTGAAGGGAAGCACGAGAGGAGTCCGGAGTTGAAGGGAAGCGCGAGAGGAGTCGGGAGTTGAAGGGAATCGCGAGAGGAGTCGGGAGTTGAAGGGAAGCGCGAGAGGAGTCGGGAGTTGAAGGGAAGCGCGAGAGGAGTCGGGGGTTGAAGGGAAGCGCGAGAGGTGTCGGGAGTTGAAGGGAAGTGCGAGATGAGTCGCGAGTTGAAGGTAAGCGCGAGGGGTTTTGGGTATTGAAGTGAAGTACAAGAGGAGTCGTGAGTTGTAGAGAAGAACGCGAGGAGTCCCAGAGTTGAAGGGAACCGCAAGAGGAGTCAGGAGTTGAAGGAAAGCATGACAGGAGTCGGGAGTTGAAGGGAAGCGCGAGCGGGGTTGCGAGTTGAAGGGAAGCGCGACAGGAGTCTGGAGTTGAAGAGATACGCGAGAGGGGTCGGGATTTGTATCGAAACGCGAGAGGGATCGGGAGTTGAAGGGAAGCGCGAGAAGAGTCGGAAGATGAAGGGAACCGTGAGAGGAGTCGTGAGTTGAAGGCAAGCACGAAAGGAGTCGTGAGTTGAAGGGAAGCGCGAAAGGATTCGGGAGTTGAACGGAATCGCGAGCGGGGTTGGTGTTGAAGGGAAGCTCGACAGAAGTCGGGAGTTGAAGAGATACGCGAGAGGGGTCGGGATTTGAAGGGAAGCGCGAGAGGAGTCGAGAGTTGAAGGGAAGCGCGACAGGAGTCGGGTGTTGAAGGGAAGCGCGAGAGGAGTCGGGAGTTGAAGAGAAGCGCGAGAGGAGTCGAGAGTTGAAAGGAAGCGCGAGAGGAGTCGGGAGTTGCAGGGAAGCGTGAGAGGAGTCGGGAGTTGAAGGGAAGTGCGAGCGGGGTTGGGTGCTGAAGGGAAGCGAGACAGGAGTCGGGAGTTGAAGAGATACGCGAGAGGGGTCGGGAGTTGAAGGGAAGCGCGAGAGGAGTCGGGAGTTGAAGGGAAGCGCGAGAGAAGTCGGGAGTTGAAGGGAAGCGCGAGAGGAGTCGGGAGTTGAAGGGAAGCGCGAGTGGAGTCGGGAGTTGAAGGGAAGCGCGAGTGGAGTCGGGAGCTGAAGGGAAGCGCGACAGCAGTCGAGAGTTGAAGGGAAGCGCGAGTGGAATAGCGAGTTGAAGGGAAGCGCGAGAGGTGTCGGGAGCTGAACGAAGCGCGAGAGGTGTGGGGAGTTGAAGGGAAGCGAGAGAGGAGTCGGGGGTTCAGGAGAAACGCGAGAGGGGTCGGGTGCTGAAGGGAAGCGCGAGAGGATTCGGGAGTTGAAGCGAAGCATGACAGGAGTTGGGAGTTGAAGGGAAGCGCGAGCGGGGTTTGGAGATGAAGGGGAAGCGCGACAGGAGTCGAGAGTTGAAGGGAAGCGGGAGAGGAGTCGGGAGTTGAAGGGAAGTGCGAGAGGTGTCGGGAAGTTGAAGGGAAGCAAGAGAGGAGTCAGGAGTTGAAGGGAAGCGCGAGAGGAGTCAGGAGTTGAAGGGAAGCACGACAGCAGTCGGGAGTTGAAGGGAAGCGCGAGAGGACTCGGGAGCTGAAGGGAAGCGCGAGAGGAGTTGGGAGTTGTAGGGAAGCGCGAGAGGAGTCGGAAGTTGTAGGGAAGCGCGAGAGGAGTCGGGAGTTGAAGGGAAGTGCCAGTGGAGTCAGGAGTTGAAGAGAAGCGCGAGAGTAATCGGGAGTTGAAGGGAAGCGCGAGTGGAGTTGGGAGTTGAAGGGAAGCGCGAGAGGTGTCGGGAGCTGAACGAAGCGCGAGAGGTGTCGGGAGTTGAAGGGAAGCGAGAGAGGAGTCGGGGGTTGAGGAGAAACGCGAGAGGGGTCGGGAGTTGAAGGGAAGTGCGAGAAGAGTCGGGAGTTGAAGGGAAGCGCGAGAGGAGTCGGGAGTTGAAGAGAAGCGCGAGAGGAGTCGGGGGTTGAAGGGAAGCGCGAGAGGTGTCGTGAGTTGAAGGGAAGCGCGAGAGGAGTCGGGAGTTGAAGGGAAGCGCGAGAGGAGTCGGGAGTTGAATGGAAGCGCGAGAGGAGTCGGGGGTTGAAGGGAAGCGAGAGAGGAGTCGGGAGTTGAAGGGAAGCGCGAGCGGTGTTGGGTGTTGAAGGGAATCGCGACAGGAGTCGGGAGTAGAAGAGATATGCGAGAGGGGTCAGGAGTTGAAGGGAAGCGCGGGAGGATTCGGGAGTTGAAGGTAATTGCGAGAGGAGTCGGGAGTTGAAGGGAAGCACGAGCGGTGTTGGGAGTTTAAGCGAAGGGCGAGTGGTGTCCCGATCTGAAGGGAAGCGTGAGAGGAGTCGGGAGTTGAAGGGAAGCGCGAGAGGTGTCGTGAGTTGAAGGGAAGCGAGAGAGGAGTCGGGAGTTGAAGGAAAGCGCGAGAAAAGTCGTGAGTTTAAGGGAAGCGCGAGAGGATTCGGGAGTTGAAGGGAAGCATGAGCAGTTTTGGGAGTTGAAGCGAAGCACGAGTGGAGTCCCGAGCTGAAGGGAAGCGCGAGAGGAGTCGGGAGTTGTAGGGAAGCGCGAGAGGTGTCGGGAGTTGAAGGGAAGCGAGAGAGGCGTCCGGAGTTGAAGGGAAAAGCGACGGGCTTTGGGAGTGGAGGGGAAGTGCGAGAGGAGTCGTGAGTTGAAGAGAAGCACATGAGGTGTCAGGAGTTGAGGGTAAGAGCTGGAGGAGTCGGGAGTTGAAGGGAAGCGCGAGAGGAGTCGGGAGCTGAAGGGAAGCGCGAGAGGAGTCGGGAGTTGAAGGGAAGCGCGAGAGGAGTCGGGAGTTGAAGGGAAGCGCGAGAGGAGTCGGGAGTTGAAGGGAAGCGCGAGAGGAGTCGGGAGTTGAAGGGAAGCGCGAGAGGAGTCGGGATTTGAAGGGAAGCACGAGAGGAGTCGGGGGTTGAAACGAAGTGCGATAGGTGTCGGGAGTTGAAGGGAAGCGCGAGAGGAGTCGCGAGTTGAAGGGAAGCGCGAGGGTGTTTGGGAATTGAAGTGAAGTATGAGAGGAGTCGTGAGTTGAGAAGAACGCGAGGAGTCACAGAGTTGAAGGGAACCGCGAGCGGGGTTGGGAGTTGAAGGGAAGTGCGACAGGAGTCTGGAGTTGAAGAGATACGTGAGAGGGGTCAGGATTTGAATCGAAACGCAAGACGGGTCGGGAGTTGAAGGGAAGCGCGAGAGGAGTCAGGAGTTGAAGGGAGCCACGAGAGGAGTCGTGAGTTGAAGGCAAGCACGAAAGGAGTCGTGAGTTGAAGGGAAGCGCGAGAGGAGTCGAGAGTTGAAGGGAAATGCGAGAGGAGTCGGGAGTTGTAGGGAAGCGTGAGAGGAGTCGGGAATTGAAGGGAAGCGCGAGCGGGGTTGGTTGTTGAAGGGAAGCGCGACAGGAGTCGGGAGTTGAAGGGAAGCTCGACAGGAGTCGGGAGTTGAAGGGAAGCGCGAGAGGAGTCGGGAGTTGTAGGGAAGCGTGAGAGGAGTCGGGAGTTGAAGGGAAGTGCGAGCGGGGTTGGGTGCTGAAGGGAAACGAGACAGGAGTCGGGAGTTGAAGAGATACGCGAGAGGGGTCGGGAGTTGATGGGAAGCACGAGAGGAGTCGGGAGTTGAAGGGAAGCGCGAGAGGAGTCGGGAGTTGAAGGGAAGCGCGAGAGAAGTCGGGAGTTGAAGGGAAGCGCAAGAGGAGTCGGGAGTTGAAGGGAAGCGCGAGTGGAGTGGGGAGCTGAAGGGAAGCACAACAGCAGTCGAGAGTTGAAGGGAAGCGCGAGTGGAATAGCGAGTTGAAGGGAAGCGCGAGAGGTGTCGGGAGCTGAACGAAGCGCGAGAGGTGTGGGGAGTTGAAGGGAAGCGCGAGAGGATTCGGGAGTTGAAGCGAAGCACGACAGGAGTCGGGAGTTGAAGGGAAGCGCGAGCGGGGTTTGGAGATGAAGGGGAAGCGCGACAGGAGTCGGGAGTTGAAGGGAAGCGGGAGAGGAGTCGGGAGTTGAAGGGAAGTGCGAGAGGTGTCGGGAAGTTGAAGGGAAGCAAGAGAGGAGTCGGGAGTTAAAGGGAAGCGCGAGAGGTGTCGTGAGTTGAAGAGAAGCACACGAGGAGTCAGGAGTTGAAGGGAAGCGCGAGAGGAGTCAGGAGTTGAAGGGAAGCGCGACAGCAGTCGGGAGTTGAAGGGAAGCGCGAGAGGACTCGGGAGCTGAAGGGAAGCGCGAGAGGAGTTGGGAGTTGTAGGGAAGCGCGAGAGGAGTCGGAAGTTATAGGGAAGCGCGAGAGGAGTCGGGAGTTGAAGGGAAGCGCGAGAGTAGTCGGGAGTTGAAGGGAAGCGCGAGTGGAGTTGGGAGTTGAAGGGAAGCGCGAGAGGTGTCGGGAGCTGACGAAGCGCGAGAGGTGTCGGGAGTTGAAGGGAAGCGACAGAGGAGTCGGGGGTTGAGGAGAAACGCGAGAGGGGTCGGGAGTTGAAGGGAAGTGCGAGAAGAGTCGGGAGTTGAAGGGAAGTGCGAGAAGAGTCGGGAGTTGAAGGGAAGCGCGAGAGGAGTCGGGGGTTGAAGGGAAGCGCGAGAGGTGTCGTGAGTTGAAGGGAAGCGCGAGAGGAGTCGGGAGTTGAAGGGAAGCGCGAGAGGAGTCGGGAGTTGACTGGAAGCGCGAGAGGAGTCGGGGGTTGAAGGGAAGCGAGAGAGGAGTCGGGAGTTGAAGGGAAGCGCGAGCGGTGTTGGTTGTTGAAGGGAAGCGCGACAGGAGTCGGGAGTAGAAGAGATATGCGAGAGGGGTCGGGAGTTGAAGGGAAGCGCGGGAGGATTCGGGAGTTGAAGGTAATCGCGAGAGGAGTCGGGAGTTGAAGGGAAGCACGAGCGGTGTTGGGAGTTTAAGCGTAGGGCGAGTGGTGTCCCGAGCTGAAGGGAAGCGTGAGAGAAGTCGGGAGTTGAAGGGAAGCGCGAGAGGTGTCGTGAGTTGAAGGGAAGCGAGAGAGGAGTCGGGAGTTGAAGGAAAGCGCGAGAAAAGTCGTGAGTTGAAGGGAAGCGCGAAAGGAGTCGGGAGTTGAAGGGAAGCGCGAGAGGATTCGGGAGTTGAAGGGAAGCATGAGCAGTTTTGGGAGTTGAAGCGAAGCACGAGTGGAGTCCCGAGCTGAAGGGAAGCGCGAGAGGAGTCGGGAGTTGTAGGGAAGCGAGAGAGGTGTCGGGAGTTGAAGGGAAGCGAGAGAGGCGTCCGGAGTTGAAGGGAAAAGTGACGGGCTTTGGGAGTGGAGGGGAAGTGCGAGAGGAGTCGTGAGTTGAAGAGAAGCACACGAGGTGTCAGGAATTGAGGGTAAGAGCTAGAGGAGTCGGGAGTTGAAGGGAAGCGCGAGAGGAGTCGGGAGCTGAAGGGAAGCGCGAGAGGAGTCGGAAGATGTAGGAAAGCGCAAGAGGAGTCAGAAGTTGTAGGGAAGCGCGAGAGGAGTCGGGAGTTGAAGGGAAGTTCGAGTGGAGTCAGGAGTTGAAGAGAAGCGCGTGAGTAGTCGGGAGTTGAAGGGAAGCGCGAGTGGAGTCGAGAGTTGAAGGGAAGCGCGAGAGGTGTTGGGAGTTGAACGAAGCGCGAGATGTGTCGGGAGTTGAAGGGAAGCGAGAGAGGAGTGGGGGGTTGAGGAGAAACGCGAGAGGGGTCGGGATTTGAAGGGAAGCGCGAGAGGTTTCGGGAGTTGAAGGTAAGCACAACAGGAGTCAAGAGTTGAAGGGAAGCAGGAGCGGGGTTTGGAGATGAAGGGAAGCGCGACAGGAGTCGGGAGATGAAGGGAAGCCCGAGAGGAGTCAGGAGTTGAAGGGAAGCGCGACAGCAGTCGAGAGTTGGAGGGAAGCGCGAGAGGAGTCAGGAGTTGAAGTGAAGCGCGATAGGAGTCGGGAGTTGAAGGGAGCCGCAAGAGGAGTCGTGAGTTGAAGGCAAGGGTGAAATGAGTCGTGAGTTGAAGGGAAGCGCGAAAGGAGTCGGGAGTTGAAGGGAAGCGCGAGAGGAGTCGGGAGTTGAAGGGAAGCGCGAGAGGAGTCGGGAGTTGAAGGGAAGCGCGAGAGGAGTCGGGAGTTGAAGGGAAGCAGGAGAGGAGTCGGGAGTTGAAGGGAAGCGCGAGAGGAGTCGGGAGTTGAAGGGAAGCGCGAGAGGAGTCGGGAGTTGAAGGGAAGCGCGAGAGGAGTCGGGGGTTGAAACGAAGTGCGAGAGGTGTCGGGAGTTGAAGGGAAGCGCGAGAGGAGTCGGGGGTTGAAACGAAGTATGAGAGGAGTCGTGAGTTGAAGAGAAGAACGCGAGGAGTCACAGAGTTGAAGGGAACCGCGAGAGGAGTCGGGAGTTGCAGGGAAGCACGACAGGAGTCGGGCATTGAAGGGAAGCGCGAGCGGGGTTGGGAGTTGAAGGGAAGTGCGACAGGAGTCTGGAGTTGAGGAGATACGTGAGAGGGGTCAGGATTTGAATCGAAACGCGAGAGGGGTCGGGAGTTGAAGGGAAGCGCGAGAGGAGTCGAGAGTTGAAGGGAGCCGCGAGAGGAGTCGTGAGTTGAAGGCAAGCACGAAAGGAGTCGTGAGTTGAAGGGAAGCGCGAAAGGAGACGGGAGTTGAACGGAAGCGCGAGCGGGGTTGGTGTTGAAGGGAAGCGTGAGAGGTGTCGTGAGTTGAAGTCAAGCGAGAGAGGAGTTGGGAGTTGAAGGAAAGCGCGAGAAAAGTCGTGAGTTGAAGGGAAGCGCGAAAGGAGTCGGGAGTTGAAGGGAAGCGCGAGAGGATTCGGGAGTTGAAGGGAAGCATGAGCAGTTTTGGGAGTTGAAGCGAAGCATGAGTGGAGTCCTGAGCTGAAGGGAAGCGCGAGAGGAGTCGGGAGTTGAAGGGAAGGGTCAGCGCGGTTGGGAATTGAAGGGACGCGCTAGAGGAGTCGGGAGTTGAAGGGAAGCGCGAGAGGAGTCGGGAGTTGAAGGGAAGCGCGAGAGGAGTCGTGAGTTGAAGAGAAGCGCGCGAGGAGTCAGGAGTTGAAGGGAAGCATGAGAGGAGTCGGGAGTTGAAGGGAAGCGCAAACTGGGTTGGGAGTTGAAGGGAAGGGCGACAGGAGTCGGGAGTTGAAGAGAAACGCGAGACGGGTCGGCGGTTGAAGGGAAGCGCAAGTCGTGTCGGGAGTTGAAGGGAAGTGCGAGAGGTGTCTGGAGTTGAAGAGAAATGCGAGAGGGGTCTGGAGTTGAAGTGAAGCGCAAGTGGTGTCGGGAGTTGAAGGGAAGCGCGACATGAGTTGGGAGTTGAAGGGAAGCGCGACAGGAGTCGGGAGCTGAAGGGAAGCGCGAGCGGTGTTGGGAATTGAAGGGAAGCGTGACAGTAGTCGTGTGTGGAAGAGAAGCGCGAGAGGAGTCGGGAGTTGAAGCGAAGCGCGACAGGAGTCGGGAGTTGAATGGAAGTGTGAGAGGAGTCAGGAGTTGAAGGGAAGCGCTAGAGTCGTCTGGAGTTGAAGGGAAGCGTGAGCGGGGTTGGGAGTTGAAGGGAAGCGCGAGAGGAGTTGGTAGTTGAAGGGAAGCGCGAGAGGAGTCAGGAGTTGAAGGGAAGCGTGAAGAGTCGGGAGTTGAAGGGAAGCGCGAGCGGTGTTGGGAATTGAAGGGAAGCGCGACAGTAGTCGTGTGTTGAAGAGAAGTGCGAAAGGAGTCGGGAGTTGAACGGAAGCACGACAGGAGTCGGGAGTTGAAAGGAAGTGTGAGAGTAGTCAGGAGTTGAAGGGAAGCACGAGAGGCGTCTGGAGTTGAAGGGAAGCATGAGAGGGGTTGGGAGTTGAAGGGAAGCGCGAGAGGAGTCTGGAGTTGAAGGGAAGTGCGAGATGAGTCGGTAGTTGAAGGGAAGCGCGAGTGGAGTCGGGAATTGATGGGAAGCGCGAGAGGAGTCGGGAGTTGAAGGAAAGCGCGAGAGGAGTCGGGAGTTGAAGGGAAGCGTGAGTGGAGTCGGGAGTTGAAGGGAAGCGTGAGGAGTCGGGAGTCGAATGGAAGCGCGAATGGAGTCGGGAGTTGAAGGGAAGCGCGAGTGGAGTCGGGAGTTGATGGGAAGCGCGAGAGGAGTCGGGAGTTGAAGCGAAGCGTGAGAGGAGTCGGGAGTTGAAGGGAAGCGTGAGCGCGGTTGGGAATTGAAGGGAAGCGCGAAAGGAGTCGAGAGTTGAAGTGAGCGCGAGAGGTGTTGGGAGTTGCATGGAAGCGGAAGTGGTGTCGGGAGTTGAAGGGAAGCGCGAGAGCAGTCGGGAGTTGAAGAGAAATGCGAGAGGGGTCGGGAGTTGAAGGGAAGCGCGACATGAGTCGGGAGTTGAAGGGAAGCGTGACAGGAGTCGGGAGCTGAAGGGAAGCGTGAGCGGTGTTGGGAATTGAAGGGAAGCGCGACAGTAGTCGTGTGTTGAAGAGAAGTGCGAAAGGAGTCGGGAGTTGAACGGAAGCGCGTCAGGAGTCGGGAGTTGAATGGAAGTGTGAGAGTAGTCAGGAGTTGAAGGGAAGCACGAGAGGCGTCTGGAGTTGAAGGGAAGCATGAGAGGGGTTGGGAGTTGAAGGGAAGCGCGAGAGGAGTCGGGAGTTGAAGGAAAGCGCGATTGGAGTCGGGACTTGATGGGAAGCGCGAGAGGAGTCGGAAGTTGAAGCGAAGCGCTAGAGTCGTCTGGAGTTGAAGGGAAACGTGAGCGGGGTTGGGAGTTGAAGGGAAGCGCGAGTGGAGTGGGGAGTTGAAGGGAAGCGCAACAGCAGTCGAGAGTTGAAGGGAAGCGCGAGTGGAATAGCGAGTTGAAGGGAAGCGCGAGAGGTGTCGGGAGCTGAACGAAGCGCGAGAGGTGTGGGGAGTTGAAGGGAAGCGCGAGAGGATTCGGGAGTTGAAGCGAAGCACGACAGGAGTCGGGAGTTGAAGGGAAGCGCGAGCGGGGTTTGGAGATGAAGGGGAAGCGCGACAGGAGTCGGGAGTTGAAGGGAAGCGGGAGAGGAGTCGGGAGTTGAAGGGAAGTGCGAGAGGTGTCGGGAAGTTGAAGGGAAGCAAGAGAGGAGTCGGGAGTTAAAGGGAAGCGCGAGAGGTGTCGTGAGTTGAAGAGAAGCACACGAGGAGTCAGGAGTTGAAGGGAAGCGCGAGAGGAGTCAGGAGTTGAAGGGAAGCGCGACAGCAGTCGGGAGTTGAAGGGAAGCGCGAGAGGACTCGGGAGCTGAAGGGAAGCGCGAGAGGAGTTGGGAGTTGTAGGGAAGCGCGAGAGGAGTCGGAAGTTATAGGGAAGCGCGAGAGGAGTCGGGAGTTGAAGGGAAGTGCCAGTGGAGTCAGGAGTTGAAGAGAAGCGCGAGAGTAGTCGGGAGTTGAAGGGAAGCGCGAGTGGAGTTGGGAGTTGAAGGGAAGCGCGAGAGGTGTCGGGAGCTGAACGAAGCGCGAGAGGTGTCGGGAGTTGAAGGGAAGCGACAGAGGAGTCGGGGGTTGAGGAGAAACGCGAGAGGGGTCGGGAGTTGAAGGGAAGTGCGAGAAGAGTCGGGAGTTGAAGGGAAGTGCGAGAAGAGTCGGGAGTTGAAGGGAAGCGCGAGAGGAGTCGGGGGTTGAAGGGAAGCGCGAGAGGTGTCGTGAGTTGAAGGGAAGCGCGAGAGGAGTCGGGAGTTGAAGGGAAGCGCGAGAGGAGTCGGGAGTTGAATGGAAGCGCGAGAGGAGTCGGGGGTTGAAGGGAAGCGAGAGAGGAGTCGGGAGTTGAAGGGAAGCGCGAGCGGTGTTGGTTGTTGAAGGGAAGCGCGACAGGAGTCGGGAGTAGAAGAGATATGCGAGAGGGGTCGGGAGTTGAAGGGAAGCGCGGGAGGATTCGGGAGTTGAAGGTAATCGCGAGAGGAGTCGGGAGTTGAAGGGAAGCACGAGCGGTGTTGGGAGTTTAAGCGTAGGGCGAGTGGTGTCCCGAGCTGAAGGGAAGCGTGAGAGAAGTCGGGAGTTGAAGGGAAGCGCGAGAGGTGTCGTGAGTTGAAGGGAAGTGAGAGAGGAGTCGGGAGATGAAGGGAAGCCCGAGAGGAGTCGGGAGTTGAAGGGAAGCGCGACAGCAGTCGAGAGTTGGAGGGAAGCGCGAGAGGAGTCAGGAGTTGAAGTGAAGCGCGAGAGGAGTCGGGAGTTGAAGGGAGCCGCAAGAGGAGTCGTGAGTTGAAGGCAAGGGTGAAATGAGTCGTCAGTTGAAGGGAAGCGCGAAAGGAGTCGGGAGTTGAAGGGAAGCGCGAGAGGAGTCGGGAGTTGAAGGGAAGCGCGAGAGGAGTCGGGAGTTGAAGGGAAGCGCGAGAGGAGTCGGGAGTTGAAGGGAAGCAGGAGAGGAGTCGGGAGTTGAAGGGAAGCGCGAGAGGAGTCGGGAGTTGAAGGGAAGCGCGAGAGGAGTCGGGAGTTGAAGGGAAGCGCGAGAGGAGTCGGGGGTTGAAACGAAGTGCGAGAGGTGTCGGGAGTTGAAGGGAAGCGCGAGAGGAGTCGCGAGTTGAAGGGAAGCACGAGGGGGTTTGGGAATTGAAGTGAAGTATGAGAGGAGTCGTGAGTTGAAGAGAAGAACGCGAGGAGTCACAGAGTTGAAGGGAACCGCGAGAGGAGTCGGGAGTTGCAGGGAAGCACGACAGGAGTCGGGCATTGAAGGGAAGCGCGAGCGGGGTTGGGAGTTGAAGGGAAGTGCGACAGGAGTCTGGAGTTGAGGAGATACGTGAGAGGGGTCAGGATTTGAATCGAAACGCGAGAGGGGTCGGGAGTTGAAGGGAAGCGCGAGAGGAGTCGGGAGTTGAAGGGAGCCGCGAGAGGAGTCGTGAGTTGAAGGCAAGCACGAAAGGAGTCGTGAGTTGAAGGGAAGCGCGAAAGGAGACGGGAGTTGAACGGAAGCGCGAGCGGGGTTGGTGTTGAAGGGAAGCGTGAGAGGTGTCGTGAGTTGAAGTCAAGCGAGAGAGGAGTCGGGAGTTGAAGGAAAGCGCGAGAAAAGTCGTGAGTTGAAGGGAAGCGCGAAAGGAGTCGGGAGTTGAAGGGAAGCGCGAGAGGATTCGGGAGTTGAAGGGAAGCATGAGCAGTTTTGGGAGTTGAAGCGAAGCATGAGTGGAGTCCTGAGCTGAAGGGAAGTGCGAGAGGAGTCGGGAGTTGTAGGGAAGTGCGAGAGGTGTCGGGAGTTGAAGGGAAGAGAGAGAGGCGTCCGGAGTTGAAGGGAAAAGCGACGGACTTTGGGAGTGGAGGGGAAGTGCGAGAGGAGTCGTGAGTTGAAGAGAAGCACACGAGTTGTCAGGAGTTGAGGGTAAGAGATAGAGGAGTCGGGAGTTGAAGGGAAGCGCGAGAGGAGTCGGGAGCTGAAGGGAAGCGCGAGAGGAGTCGGAAGTTGTAGGAAAGCGCGAGAGGTGTCAGAAGTTGTAGGGAAGCGCGAGAGGAGTCGGGAGTTGAAGGGAAGTTCGAGTGGAGTCAGGAGTTGAAGAGAAGCGCGTGAGTAGTCGGGAGTTGAAGGGACGCGCAAGTGGAGTCGAGAGTTGAAGGGAAGCGTGAGAGGTGTCGGGAGTTGAACGAAGCGCGAGAGGTGTCGGGAGTTGAAGGGAAGCGAGAGAGGAGTGGGGGGTTGAGGAGAAACGCGAGAGTGGTCGGGATTTGAAGGGAAGCACGACAGGAGTCGGGAGTTGAAGGGAAGCGCGAGCGGGGTTTGGAGATGAAGGTATGCGCGAGAGGAGTCGGGAGTTGAAGAGAAACCTGAGAGGGGTCGGGTATTGAAGAGAAACGAGAGGGGGGTTGGGAGCTGAAGGGAAGCGCGACAGCAGTCGAGAGTTGAAGGGAAGCGCGAGAGGAGTCGGGAGTTGAAGGGAGCCGCGAGAGGAGTCGTTAGACGAAGGCAAGCGCGAAAGGAGTTGTGAGTTGAAGGGAAGCGCGTAAGGAGTCGGGAATTGAAGGGAAGCGCGAGCGGGGTTGGGTATTGAAGGGAAGCTCGACAGGAGTCGGGAGTTGAAGAGATACGCGAGAGGGGTCGGGAGTTGAAGGGAAGCGCGAGAGGAGTAGGGAGTTGAAGGGAAGCGCGAGAGGAGTCGGGAGTTGAAGGGAAGCGCGAGAGGAGTCGGGAGTTGAAGGGAAGCACGAGAGGAGTCGGGAGTTGAAGGGAAGCGCGACATGAGTCGGGAGTTGAACGGAAGCATGACAGGAGTCTGGAGCTGAAGGGAAGCGCGAGCGGTGTTGGGAATTGAAGGGAAGCGCGACAGTAGTCATGTGTTGAAGAGAAGCGCGAAAGGAGTCGGGAGTTGAACGGAAGAGCGACAGGAGTCGGGAGTTGAATGGAAGTGTGAGAGGAGTCAGGAGTTGAAGGGAAACGCAAGTGGTGTCGGGAGTTGAAGGGAAGCGCGAGAGGAGTCGGGAGTTGAAGAGAAAAGCGAGAGGGGTCGGGAGTTGAAGGGATGCGCAAGAGGAGTCGGGAGTTGAAGGGAAGCGCGACATGAGTCGGGAGTTGAACGGAAGCATGACAGGAGTCTGGAGCTGAAGGGAAGCGTGAGCGGTGTTGGGAATTGAATGGAAGCGCGACAGTAGTCGTGTGTTGAAGAGAAGCGCGAAAGGAGTCGGGAGTTGAAGGGAAGCGCGACAGGAGTCGGGAGTTGAATGGAAGTATGAGAGGAGTCAGGAGTTGAAGGGAAGCGCGAGAGGCGTCTGGAGTTGAAGGGAAGCGTGAGCGGGGTTGGGAGTTGAAGGGAAGCACGACAGGAGTCGGGAGTTGAAAGGAAGCGCGAGTGGAGTCGGGAGTTGAAGGGAAGCGTGAGGAGTCGGGAGTCGAATGGAAGCGCGAATGGAGTCGGGAGTTGAAGGGAAGCGCGAGTGGAGTCGGGAGTTGATGGGAAGCATGTGAGGAGTCGGGAGTTGAAGCGAAGCGAGAGAGGAGTCGGGAGTTGAAGGGAAGTGTGAGCGCGGTTGGGAATTGAAGGGAAGCGCGAAAGGAGTCGAGAGTTGAAGAGAAATACGAGAGGGGTCGGGAGTTGAAGGGAAGCGCGACATGAGTCGGGAGTTGAAGGGAAGCGTGACAGGAGTCGGGAGCTGAAGGGAAGCGTGAGCGGTGTTGGGAATTGAAGGGAAGCGCGACAGTAGTCGTGTGTTGAAGAGAAGCGCGAAAGGAGTCGGGAGTTGAACGGAAGCGCGACAGGAGTCGGGAGTTGAAAGGAAGTGTGAGAGTAGTCAGGAGTTGAAGGGAAGCACGAGAGGCGTCTGGAGTTGAAGGGAAGCATGAGAGGGGTTGGGAGTTGAAGGGAAGCGCGAGAGGAGTCTGGAGTTGAAGGGAAGTGCGAGATGAGTCGGTAGTTGAAGGGAAGCGCGAGTGGAGTCGGGAATTGATGGGAAGCGCGAGAGGAGTCGGGAGTTGAAGGAAAGCGCGAGAGGAGTCGGGAGTTGAAGGGAAGCGTGAGTGGAGTCGGGAGTTGAAGGGAAGCGTGAGGAGTCGGGAGTCGAATGGAAGCGCGAATGGAGTCGGGAGTTGAAGGGAAGCGCGAGTGGAGTCAGGAGTTGATGGGAAGCGCGAGAGGAGTCGGGAGTTGAAGCGAAGCGTGAGAGGAGTCGGGAGTTGAAGGGAAGCGTGAGCGCGGTTGGGAATTGAAGGGAAGCGCGAAAGGAGTCGAGAGTTGAAGTGAGCGCGAGAGGTGTTGGGAGTTGCATGGAAGCGGAAGTGGTGTCGGGAGTTGAAGGGAAGCGCGAGAGCAGTCGGGAGTTGAAGAGAAATGCGAGAGGGGTCGGGAGTTGAAGGGAAGCGCGACATGAGCCGGGAGTTGAAGGGAAGCGTGACAGGAGTCGGGAGCTGAAGGGAAGCGTGAGCGGTGTTGGGAATTGAAGGGAAGCGCGACAGTAGTCGTGTGTTGAAGAGAAGTGCGAAAGGAGTCGGGAGTTGAACGGAAGCGCGTCAGGAGTCGGGAGTTGAATGGAAGTGTGAGAGGAGTCAGGAGTTGAAGGGAAGCACGAGAGGCGTCTGGAGTTGAAGGGAAGCATGAGAGGGGTTGGGAGTTGAAGGGAAGCGCGAGAGGAGTCGGGAGTTGAAGGAAAGCGCGATTGGAGTCGGGACTTGATGGGAAGCGCGAGAGGAGTCGGAAGTTGAAGCGAAGCGCTAGAGTCGTCTGGAGTTGAAGGGAAACGTGAGCGGGGTTGGGAGTTGAAGGGAAGCGCGAGAGGAGTTGGGAGTTGAAGGGAAGCGCGGGAGTAGTCGGGAGTTGAAGAGAAAAGCGAGAGGGGTCGGGAGTTGAAGGGATGCGCAAGAGGAGTCGGGAGTTGAAGGGAAACGCGACATGAGTCGGGAGTTGAAGGGAAGCATGACAGGAGTCGGGAGCTGAAGGGAAGCGTGAGCGGTGTTGGGAATTGAAGGGAAGCGCGACAGTAGTCGTGTGTTGAAGAGAAGCGCGAAAGGAGTCGGGAGTTGAACGGAAGCGCGACAGGAGTCGGGAGTTGAATGGAAGTGTGAGAGGAGTCAGGAGTTGAAGGGAAGCGCGAGAGGCGTCTGGAGTTGAAGGGCAGCGTGTGCGGGGTTGGGAGTTGAAGGGAAGCATGACAGGAGTCGGGGGTTGAAGGGAAGTGCGAGAGGAGTCGAGAGTTGAAGGGAAGGGTGAGGAGTCGGGAGTCGAATGGAAGCGCGAAAGGAGTCGGGAGTTGAAGGGAAGCGCGAGTGGAGTCGGGAGTTCATGGGAAGCGCGAGAGGAGTCGGGAGTAGAAGGGAAGCGTGAGGGCGGTTTGGGAATTGAAGGGAATCGCGAGAGGAGTCGAGAGTTGAAGTTAGCGCGAGAGGTGTCGGGAGTTGCAGGGAAGCGCAAGTGGTGTCGGGAGTTGAAGGGAAGGGTCAGCGCGGTTGGGGATTGAAGGGACGCGCTAGAGGAGTCGGGAGTTGAAGGGAAGCGCGAGAGGAGTCGGAAGTTGAAGGGAAGCGCGAGAGGAGTCGTGAGTTGAAGAGAAGCGCGCGAGGAGTCAGGAGTTGAAGGGAAGCATGAGAGGAGTCGGGAGTTGAAGGGAAGCGCGAACTGGGTTGGGAGTTGAAGGGAAGTGCGACAGGAGTCGGGAGTTGAAGAGAAACGCGAGACGGGTCGGCGGTTGAAGGGAAGCGCAAGTCGTGTCGGGAGTTGAAGGGATGCGCGAGCGGTGTCTGGAGTTGAAGAGAAACGCGAGAGGGGTCTGGAGTTGAAGGGAAGCGCAAGTGGTGTCGGGAGTTGAAGGGAAGCGCGACATGAGTTGGGAGTTGAAGGGAAGCGCGACAGGAGTCGGGAGCTGAAGGGAAGCGCGAGCGGTGTTGGGAATTGAAGGGAAGCGCGACAGTAGTCGTGTGTGGAAGAGAAGCGCGAGAGGAGTCGGGAGTTGAAGCGAAGCGCGACAGGAGTCGGGAGTTGAATGGAAGTGTGAGAGGAGTCAGGAGTTGAAGGGAAGCGCTAGAGTCGTCTGGAGTTGAAGGGAAGCGCGAGAGGAGTTGGGAGTTGAAGGGAAGCGCGAGAGGAGTCGGGAGTTGAAGGGAAGCTTGAAGAGTCGGGAGTTGAAGGGAAGCGTGAGCGGTGTTGGGATTTGCAGGGAAGCGCAAATGGTGTCGGGAATTGAAGGGAAGCGCGAGAGGAGTCGGGAGTTGAAGAGAAAAGCGAGAGGGGTCGGGAGTTGAAGGGAAGTGCAAGTGGAGTCGGGAGTTGAAGGGAAGCGCGACATGAGTCGGGAGTTGAAGGGAAGCGTGACAGGAGTCGGGAGCTGAAGGGAAGCGTGAGCGGTGTTGGGAATTGAAGGGCAGCGCGACAGTAGTCGTGTGTTGAAGAGAAGCGCGAAAGGAGTCGGGAGTTGAACGGAAGCGCGACAGGAGTCGGGAGTTGAATGGAAGTGTGAGAGGAGTCAGGAGTTGAAGGGAAGCGCGAGAGGCGTCTGGAGTTGAAGGGAAGCGTGAGCGGGGTTGGGAGTTGAAGGGAAGCGCGAGAGGAGTCGGGAGTTGAAGGGAAGCGCGAGATGAGTCGGGAGTTGAAGGGAAGCGCGAGTGGAGTCGGGAGTTGATGGGAAGCGCGAGAGGAGTCGGGTGTTGAAGGGAAGCGCGTGAGGAGTCGGGAGTTGAAGGGAAGGGTCAGCGCGGTTGGGAATTGAAGGGACGCGCTAGAGGAGTCGGGAGTTGAAGGGAAGCGCGAGAGGAGTCGGGAGTTGAAGGGAAGCGCGAGAGGAGTCGTGAGTTGAAGAGAAGCGCGCGAGGAGTCAGGAGTTGAAGGGAAGCATGAGAGGAGTCGGGAGTTGAAGGGAAGCGCGAACTGGGTTGGGAGTTGAAGGGAAGGGCGACAGGAGTCGGGAGTTGAAGAGAAATGCGAGACGGGTCGGCGGTTGAAGGGAAGCGCAAGTCGTGTCGGGAGTTGAAGGGATGCGCGAGAGGTGTCTGGAGTTGAAGAGAAACGCGAGAGGGGTCTGGAGTTGAAGGGAAGCGCAAGTGGTGTCGGGAGTTGAAGGGAAGTGCGACATGAGTTGGGAGTTGAAGGGAAGCGCGACAGGAGTCGGGAGCTGAAGGGAAGCGCGAGATGAGTCGGTAGTTGAAGGGAAGCGCGAGTGGAGTCGGGAGTTGATGGGAAGCGCGAGAGGAGTCGGGAGTTGAAGGGAAGCTCGAGAGGAGTCGGGAGTTGAAGAGAAGGGTGAGCGCGGTTGGGAGTTGAAGGGAAGCGCGACATGAGTCGGGAGATGAAGGGAAGCGCGACATGAGTCGGGAGTTGAAGGGAAGCGCGACATGAGTTGGGAGTTGAAGCGAAGCGCGACAGGAGTCGGGAGTTGAATGGAAGTGTGAGAGGAGTCAGGAGTTGAAGGGAAGCGCTAGAGTCGTCTGGAGTTGAAGGGAAGTGTGAGCGGGGTTGGGAGTTGAAGGGAAGCGCGAGAGGATTCGGGAGTTGAAGGGAAGCGTGAGAGGAGTCGGGAGTTGAAGGGAAGCGTGAAGAGTCGGGAGTTGAAGGGAAGCGCGAGCGGTGTTGGGAATTGAAGGGAAGCGCGAGCAGACTTGGGATTTGAAGGGAGGCACGAGTGGGGTCGGGAGTTGAAGGGAAGTGTGAGAGGAGTCGTGAGTTGAAGAGAAGCGCGCGAGTAGTCAGGAGTTGTAGGGAAGCGTGAGAGGAGTCAGGAGTTGGAGGGAAGCGTGAGAGGCATTAGGAGTTGAATGGAAGCACGACAGGAGTTGGGAGATGAAGGGAAGCGCGAGCTGGGTTGGGAGTTGAAGGGAAGTGCGACAGGAGTCGGGAGTTGAAGAGAAATGCGAGACGGGTCGGGAGTTGAAGGGTTGCGCGACAGGAGTCGGGAGTTGAAGTGAGCGCGAGAGGGGTTGGGAGTTGAAGGGAAGCGCAAGAGGAGTCGGCAGTTGAAGGGAAGCGCGACATGAGTCGGGAGTTGAAGGGAAGCGTGACAGGAGTCGGGAGCTGAAGGGAAGCGTGAGCGGTGTTGGGAATTGAAGGGAAGCGCGACAGTAGTCGTGTGTTGAAGAGAATCGCGAAAGAAGTCGGGAGTTGAACGGAAGCGCGACAGGAGTCGGGAGTTGAATGGAAGTGTGAGAGGAGTCAGGAGTTGAAGGGAAGCGCGAGAGGCGTCTGGAGTTGAAGGGAAGCGTGAGCGGGGTTGGGAGTTGAAGGGAAGCACGACAGGAGTCGGGAGTTGAAGGGAAGCGCGAGTGGAGTCGGGAGTTGAAGGGAAGCGTGAGGAGTCGGGAGTCGAATGGAAGCGCGAATGGAGTCGGGAGTTGAAGGGAAGCGCGAGTGGAGTCGGGAGTTGATGGGAAGCGTGAGAGGAGTCGGGAGTTGAAGCGAAGCGCGAGAGGAGTCGGGAGTTGAAGGGAAGCGCGAGAGGAGTCGTGAGTTGAAGAGAAGCGTGCGAGGAGTCAGGAGTTGAAGGGAAGCATGAGAGGAGTCGGGAGTTGAAGGGAAGCGCGAACTGGGTTGGGAGTTGAAGGGAAGGGCGACAGGAGTCGGGAGTTGAAGAGAAATGCCTGACGGGTCGGCGGTTGAAGGGAAGCGCAAGTCGTGTCGGGAGTTGAAGGGATGCGCGAGAGGTGTCTGGAGTTGAAGAGAACCGCGAGAGGGGTCTGGAGTTGAAGGGAAGCGCAAGTGGTGTCGGGAGTTGAAGGGAAGTGCGACATGAGTTGGGAGTTGAAGGGAAGCGCGACAGGAGTCGGGAGCTGAAGGGAAGCGCGAGATGAGTCGGTAGTTGAAGGGAAGCGCGAGTGGAGTCGGGAGTTGATGGGAAGCGCGAGAGGCGTCGGGAGTTGAAGGGAAGCTCGAGAGGAGTCGGGAGTTGAAGAGAAGGGTGAGCGCGGTTGGGAGTTGAAGGGAAGCGCGACATGAGTCGGGAGTTGAAGGGAAGCGCGACATGAGTCGGGAGTTGAAGGGAAGCGCGACATGAGTTGGGAGTTGAAGCGAAGCGCGACAGGAGTCGGGAGTTGAATGGAATTGTGAGAGGAGTCAGGAGTTGAAGGGAAGCGCTAGAGTCGTCTGGAGTTGAAGGGAAGTGTGAGCGGGGTTGGGAGTTGAAGGGAAGCGCGAGAGGATTCGGGAGTTGAAGGGAAGCGCGAGAGGAGTCGGGAGTTGAAGGGAAGCGTGAAGAGTCGGGAGTTGAAGGGAAGCGCGAGCGGTTTTGGGAATTGAAGGGAAGCGCGAGCAGACTTGGGATTTGAAGGGAGGCACGAGTGGGGTCGGGAGTTGAAGGGAAGTGTGAGAGGAGTCGTGAGTTGAAGAGAAGCGCGCGAGGAGTCAGGAGTTGTAGGGAAGCGTGAGAGGAGTCAGGAGTTGAAGGGAAGCGTGAGAGGCGTTAGGAGTTGAATGGAAGCACGACAGGAGTTGGGAGATGAAGGGAAGCGCGAGCTGGGTTGGGAGTTGAAGGGAAGTGCGACAGGAGTCGGGAGTTGAAGAGAAACGCGAGACGGGTCGGGAGTTGAAGGGTTGCGCGACAGGAGTCGGGAGTTGAAGTGAGCGCGAGAGGGGTTGGGAGTTGAAGGGAAGCGCAAGAGGAGTCGGCAGTTGAAGGGAATCGCGACATGAGTCGGGAGTTGAAGGGAAGCGTGACAGGAGTCGGGAGCTGAAGGGAAGCGTGAGCGGTGTTGGGAATTGAAGGGAAGCGCGACAGTAGTCGTGTGTTGAAGAGAATCGCGAAAGAAGTCGGGAGTTGAACGGAAGCGCGACAGGAGTCGGGAGTTGAATGGAAGTGTGAGAGGAGTCAGGAGTTGAAGGGAAGCGCGAGAGGCGTCTGGAGTTGAAGGGAAGCGTGAGCGGGGTTGGGAGTTGAAGGGAAGCACGACAGGAGTCGGGAGTTGAAGGGAAGCGCGAGTGGAGTCGGGAGTTGAAGGGAAGCGTGAGGAGTCGGGAGTCGAATGGAAGCGCGAATGGAGTCGGGAGTTGAAGGGAAGCGCGAGTGGAGTCGGGAGTTGATGGGAAGCGCGAGAGGAGTCGGGAGTTGAAGCGAAGCGCGAGAGGAGTCGGGAGTTGAAGGGAAGCGTGAGCGCGGTTGGGAATTGAAGGGAAGCGCGAGAGGAGTCGAGAGTTGAAGTGAGCGCGAGAGGTGTTGGGAGTTGCAGGGAAGTGCAAGTGGTGTCGGGAGTTGAAGGGAAGCGCGAGAGCAGTCGGGAGTTGAAGAGAAAAGCGAGAGGGGTCGGGAGTTGAAGGGAAGCGCGACATGAGTCGGGAGTTGAAGGGAAGCGTGACAGGAGTCGGGAGCTGAAGGGAAGCGTGAGCGGTGTTGGGAATTGAAGCGAAGCGCGAAAGGAGTCGGGAGTTGAACGGAAGCGCGACAGGAGTCGGGAGTTGAATGGAAGTGTGAGAGTAGTCAGGAGTTGAAGGGAAGCGCGAGAGGAGTCGGGTGTTGAAGAGAAAAGCGAGAGGGGTCGGGAGTTGAAGGGAAGCGCAAGTGGAGTCGGGAGTTGAAGGGAAGCGCGACATGAGTCGGGAGTTGAAGGAAAGCGCGAGAGGAGTCGGGAGCTGAAGGGAAGCGTGAGCGGTGTTGGGAATTGAAGGGAAGCGCGACAGTAGTCGTGTGTTGAAGAGAAGCGCGAAAGGAGTCGGGAGTTGAACGGAAGCGCGACAGGAGTCGGGAGTTGAATTGAAGTGTGAGAGGAGTCAGGAGTTGAAGGGAAGCGCGAGAGGCGTCTGGAGTTGAAGGGAAGCGTGAGCGGGATTGGGAGTTGAAGGGAAGTGCGAGAGGAGTCGGGAGTTGAAGGGAAGCGCGAGATGAGTCGGGAGTTGAAGGGAAGCGCGAGTGGAGTCGGGAGTTGATCGGAAGCGCGAGAGGAGTCGGGTGTTGAAGGGAAGCGCGCGAGGAGTCGGGAGTTGAAGGGCAGGGTCAGTGCGGTTGGGAATTGAAGGGACGCGCTAGAGGAGTCGGGAGTTGAAGGGAAGCGGGAGAGGAGTCGGGAGTTGAAGGGAAGCGCGAGAGGAGTCGTGAGTTGAAGAGAAGCGCGCGAGGAGTCAGGAGTTGAAGGGAAGCATGAGAGGAGTCGGGAGTTGAAGGGAAGCGCGAACTGGGTTGTGAGTTGAAGGGAAGGGCGACAGGAGTCGGGAGTTGAAGAGAAACGCGAGACGGTTCGGCGGTTGAAGGGAAGCGCAAGTCGTGTCGGGAGTTGAAGGGATGCGCGAGAGGTGTCTGGAGTTGAAGAGAAACGCGAGAGGGGTCTGGAGTTGAAGGGAATCCGCAAGTGGTGTCGGGAGTTGAAGGGAAGCGCGACATGAGTTGGGAGTTGAAGGGAAGCGCGACAGGAGTCGGGAGCTGAAGGGAAGTGCGAGCGGTGTTGGGAATTGAAGGGAAGCGCGACAGTAATCGTGTGTGGAAGAGAAGCGCGAGAGGAGTCGGGAGTTGAAGTGAAGCGCGACAGGAGTCGGGAGTTGAATGGAAGTGTGAGAGGAGTCAGGAGTTGAAGGGAAGCGCTAGAGTCGTCTGGAGTTGAAGGGAAGTGTGAGCGGGGTTGGGAGTTGAAGGGAAGCGCGAGAGGATTCGGGAGTTGAAGGGAAGCGCGAGAGGAGTCGGGAGTTGAAGGGAAGCGTGAAGAGTCGGGAGTTGAAGGGAAGCGCGAGCGGTGTTGGGATTTGAAGGGAAGCGCGAGCAGACTTTGGATTTGAAGGGAGGCACGAGTGGGGTCGGGAGTTGAAGGGAAGTGTGAGAGGAGTCGTGAGTTGAAGAGAAGCGCGCGAGGAGTCAGGAGTTGTAGGGAAGCGTGAGAGGAGTCAGGAGTTGAAGGGAAGCGTGAGAGGCGTTAGGAGTTGAATGGAAGCACGACAGGAGTTGGGAGATGAAGGGAAGCGCGAGCTGGGTTGGGAGTTGAAGGGAAGTGCGACAGGAGTCGGGAGTTGAAGAGAAACGCGAGACGGGTCGGGAGTTGAAGGGTTGCGCGACAGGAGTCGGGAGTTGAAGTGAGCGCGAGAGGGGTTGGGAGTTGAAGGGAAGCGCAAGAGGAGTCGGCAGTTGAAGGGAAGCGCGACATGAGTCGGGAGTTGAATTGAAGCGTGACAGGAGTCGGGAGCTGAAGGGAAGCGTGAGCGGTGTTGGGAATTGAAGGGAAGCGCGACAGTAGTCGTGTGTTGAATGGAAGTGTGAGAGGAGTCAGGAGTTGAAGGGAAGCGCGAGAGGCGTCTGGAGTTGAAGGGAAGCGTGAGCGGGGTTGGGAGTTGAAGGGAAGCACGACAGGAGTCGGGAGTTGAAGGGAAGCGCGAGTGGAGTCGGGAGTTGAAGGGAAGCGTGAGGAGTCGGGAGTCGAATGGAAGCGCGAATGGAGTCGGGAGTTGAAGGGAAGCGCGAGTGGAGTCGGGAGTTGATGGGAAGCGCGAGAGGAGTCGGGAGTTGAAGCGAAGCGCGAGAGGAGTCGGGAGTTGAAGGGAAGCGTGAGCGCGGTTGGGAATTGACGGGAAGCGCGAGAGGAGTCGAGAGTTGAAGTGAGCGCGAGAGGTTTTGGGAGTTGCAGGGAAGCGCAAGTGGTGTCGGGAGTTGAAGGGAAGCGCGAGAGCAGTCGGGAGTTGAAGAGAAAAGCGAGAGGGGTCGGGAGTTGAAGGGAAGCGCGACATGAGTCGGGAGTTGAAGGGAAGCGTGACAGGAGTCGGGAGCTGAAGGGAAGCGTGAGCGGTGTTGGGAATTGAAGGGAAGCGCGACAGTAGTCGTGTGTTGAAGCGAAGCACGAAAGGAGTCGGTAGTTGAACGGAAGCGCGACAGGAGTCGGGAGTTGAATGGAAGTGTGAGAGTAGTCAGGAGTTGAAGGGAAGCGCGAGAGGAGTCGGGTGTTGAAGAGAAAAGCGAGAGGGGTCGGGAGTTGAAGGGAAGCGCAAGTGGAGTCAGGAGTTGAAGGGAAGCGCGAGAGGCGTCTGGAGTTGAAGGGAAGCATGGGAGGGGTTGGGAGTTGAAGGGAAGCGCGAGAGGAGTCGGGAGTTGAAGAGAAAAGCGAGAGGGGTCGGGAGTTGAAGGGAAGTGCAAGTGGAGTCGGGAGTTGAAGGGAAGCGCGACATGAGTCGGGAGTTGAAGGGAAGCGTGACAGGAGTCGGGAGCTGAAGGGAAGCGTGAGCGGTGTTGGGAATTGAAGGGCAGCGCGACAGTAGTCGTGTGTTGAAGAGAAGCGCGAAAGGAGTCGGGAGTTGAACGGAAGCGCGACAGGAGTCGGGAGTTGAATGGAAGTGTGAGAGGAGTCAGGAGTTGAAGGGAAGCGCGAGAGGCGTCTGGAGTTGAAGGGAAGCGTGAGCGGGGTTGGGAGTTGAAGGGAAGCGCGAGAGGAGTCGGGAGTTGAAGGGAAGCGCGAGATGAGTCGGGAGTTGAAGGGAAGCGCGAGTGGAGTCGGGAGTTGATGGGAAGCGCGAGAGGAGTCGGGTGTTGAAGGGAAGCGCGTGAGGAGTCGGGAGTTGAAGGGAAGGGTCAGCGCGGTTGGGAATTGAAGGGACGCGCTAGAGGAGTCGGGAGTTGAAGGGAAGCGCGAGAGGAGTCGGGAGTTGAAGGGAAGCGCGAGAGGAGTCGTGAGTTGAAGAGAAGCGCGCGAGGAGTCAGGAGTTGAAGGGAAGCATGAGAGGAGTCGGGAGTTGAAGGGAAGCGCGAACTGGGTTGGGAGTTGAAGGGAAGGGCGACAGGAGTCGGGAGTTGAAGAGAAATGCGAGACGGGTCGGCGGTTGAAGGGAAGCGCAAGTCGTGTCGGGAGTTGAAGGGATGCGCGAGAGGTGTCTGGAGTTGAAGAGAAACGCGAGAGGGGTCTGGAGTTGAAGGGAAGCGCAAGTGGTGTCGGGAGTTGAAGGGAAGTGCGACATGAGTTGGGAGTTGAAGGGAAGCGCGACAGGAGTCGGGAGCTGAAGGGAAGCGCGAGATGAGTCGGTAGTTGAAGGGAAGCGCGAGTGGAGTCGGGAGTTGATGGGAAGCGCGAGAGGAGTCGGGAGTTGAAGGGAAGCTCGAGAGGAGTCGGGAGTTGAAGAGAAGGGTGAGCGCGGTTGGGAGTTGAAGGGAAGCGCGACATGAGTCGGGAGATGAAGGGAAGCGCGACATGAGTCGGGAGTTGAAGGGAAGCGCGACATGAGTTGGGAGTTGAAGCGAAGCGCGACAGGAGTCGGGAGTTGAATGGAAGTGTGAGAGGAGTCAGGAGTTGAAGGGAAGCGCTAGAGTCGTCTGGAGTTGAAGGGAAGTGTGAGCGGGGTTGGGAGTTGAAGGGAAGCGCGAGAGGATTCGGGAGTTGAAGGGAAGCGTGAGAGGAGTCGGGAGTTGAAGGGAAGCGTGAAGAGTCGGGAGTTGAAGGGAAGCGCGAGCGGTGTTGGGAATTGAAGGGAAGCGCGAGCAGACTTGGGATTTGAAGGGAGGCACGAGTGGGGTCGGGAGTTGAAGGGAAGTGTGAGAGGAGTCGTGAGTTGAAGAGAAGCGCGCGAGTAGTCAGGAGTTGTAGGGAAGCGTGAGAGGAGTCAGGAGTTGGAGGGAAGCGTGAGAGGCGTTAGGAGTTGAATGGAAGCACGACAGGAGTTGGGAGATGAAGGGAAGCGCGAGCTGGGTTGGGAGTTGAAGGGAAGTGCGACAGGAGTCGGGAGTTGAAGAGAAATGCGAGACGGGTCGGGAGTTGAAGGGTTGCGCGACAGGAGTCGGGAGTTGAAGTGAGCGCGAGAGGGGTTGGGAGTTGAAGGGAAGCGCAAGAGGAGTCGGCAGTTGAAGGGAAGCGCGACATGAGTCGGGAGTTGAAGGGAAGCGTGACAGGAGTCGGGAGCTGAAGGGAAGCGTGAGCGGTGTTGGGAATTGAAGGGAAGCGCGACAGTAGTCGTGTGTTGAAGAGAATCGCGAAAGAAGTCGGGAGTTGAACGGAAGCGCGACAGGAGTCGGGAGTTGAATGGAAGTGTGAGAGGAGTCAGGAGTTGAAGGGAAGCGCGAGAGGCGTCTGGAGTTGAAGGGAAGCGTGAGCGGGGTTGGGAGTTGAAGGGAAGCACGACAGGAGTCGGGAGTTGAAGGGAAGCGCGAGTGGAGTCGGGAGTTGAAGGGAAGCGTGAGGAGTCGGGAGTCGAATGGAAGCGCGAATGGAGTCGGGAGTTGAAGGGAAGCGCGAGTGGAGTCGGGAGTTGATGGGAAGCGTGAGAGGAGTCGGGAGTTGAAGCGAAGCGCGAGAGGAGTCGGGAGTTGAAGGGAAGCGCGAGAGGAGTCGTGAGTTGAAGAGAAGCGCGCGAGGAGTCAGGAGTTGAAGGGAAGCATGAGAGGAGTCGGGAGTTGAAGGGAAGCGCGAACTGGGTTGGGAGTTGAAGGGAAGGGCGACAGGAGTCGGGAGTTGAAGAGAAATGCCTGACGGGTCGGCGGTTGAAGGGAAGCGCAAGTCGTGTCGGGAGTTGAAGGGATGCGCGAGAGGTGTCTGGAGTTGAAGAGAACCGCGAGAGGGGTCTGGAGGTGAAGGGAAGCGCAAGTGGTGTCGGGAGTTGAAGGGAAGTGCGACATGAGTTGGGAGTTGAAGGGAAGCGCGACAGGAGTCGGGAGCTGAAGGGAAGCGCGAGATGAGTCGGTAGTTGAAGGGAAGCGCGAGTGGAGTCGGGAGTTGATGGGAAGCGCGAGAGGCGTCGGGAGTTGAAGGGAAGCTCGAGAGGAGTCGGGAGTTGAAGAGAAGGGTGAGCGCGGTTGGGAGTTGAAGGGAAGCGCGACATGAGTCGGGAGTTGAAGGGAAGCGCGACATGAGTCGGGAGTTGAAGGGAAGCGCGACATGAGTTGGGAGTTGAAGCGAAGCGCGACAGGAGTCCGAAGTTGAATGGAATTGTGAGAGGAGTCAGGAGTTGAAGGGAAGCGCTAGAGTCGTCTGGAGTTGAAGGGAAGTGTGAGCGGGGTTGGGAGTTGAAGGGAAGCGCGAGAGGATTCGGGAGTTGAAGGGAAGCGCGAGAGGAGTCGGGAGTTGAAGGGAAGCATGAAGAGTCGGGAGTTGAAGGGAAGCGCGAGCGGTTTTGGGAATTGAAGGGAAGCGCGAGCAGACTTGGGATTTGAAGGGAGGCACGAGTGGGGTCGGGAGTTGAAGGGAAGTGTGAGAGGAGTCGTGAGTTGAAGAGAAGCGCGCGAGGAGTCAGGAGTTGTAGGGAAGCGTGAGAGGAGTCAGGAGTTGAAGGGAAGCGTGAGAGGCGTTAGGAGTTGAATGGAAGCACGACAGGAGTTGGGAGATGAAGGGAAGCGCGAGCTGGGTTGGGAGTTGAAGGGAAGTGCGACAGGAGTCGGGAGTTGAAGAGAAACGCGAGACGGGTCGGGAGTTGAAGGGTTGCGCGACAGGAGTCGGGAGTTGAAGTGAGCGCGAGAGGGGTTGGGAGTTGAAGGGAAGCGCAAGAGGAGTCGGCAGTTGAAGGGAATCGCGACATGAGTCGGGAGTTGAAGGGAAGCGTGACAGGAGTCGGGAGCTGAAGGGAAGCGTGAGCGGTGTTGGGAATTGAAGGGAAGCGCGACAGTAGTCGTGTGTTGAAGAGAATCGCGAAAGAAGTCGGGAGTTGAACGGAAGCGCGACAGGAGTCGGGAGTTGAATGGAAGTGTGAGAGGAGTCAGGAGTTGAAGGGAAGCGCGAGAGGCGTCTGGAGTTGAAGGGAAGCGTGAGCGGGGTTGGGAGTTGAAGGGAAGCACGACAGGAGTCGGGAGTTGAAGGGAAGCGCGAGTGGAGTCGGGAGTTGAAGGGAAGCGTGAGGAGTCGGGAGTCGAATGGAAGCGCGAATGGAGTCGGGAGTTGAAGGGAAGCGCGAGTGGAGTCGGGAGTTGATGGGAAGCGCGAGAGGAGTCGGGAGTTGAAGCGAAGCGCGAGAGGAGTCGGGAGTTGAAGGGAAGCGTGAGCGCGGTTGGGAATTGAAGGGAAGCGCGAGAGGAGTCGAGAGTTGAAGTGAGCGCGAGAGGTGTTGGGAGTTGCAGGGAAGTGCAAGTGGTGTCGGGAGTTGAAGGGAAGCGCGAGAGCAGTCGGGAGTTGAAGAGAAAAGCGAGAGGGGTCGGGAGTTGAAGGGAAGCGCGACATGAGTCGGGAGTTGAAGGGAAGCGTGACAGGAGTCGGGAGCTGAAGGGAAGCGTGAGCGGTGTTGGGAATTGAAGCGAAGCGCGAAAGGAGTCGGGAGTTGAACGGAAGCGCGACAGGAGTCGGGAGTTGAATGGAAGTGTGAGAGTAGTCAGGAGTTGAAGGGAAGCGCGAGAGGAGTCGGGTGTTGAAGAGAAAAGCGAGAGGGGTCGGGAGTTGAAGGGAAGCGCAAGTGGAGTCGGGAGTTGAAGGGAAGCGCGACATGAGTCGGGAGTTGAAGGAAAGCGCGAGAGGAGTCGGGAGCTGAAGGGAAGCGTGAGCGGTGTTGGGAATTGAAGGGAAGCGCGACAGTAGTCGTGTGTTGAAGAGAAGCGCGAAAGGAGTCGGGAGTTGAACGGAAGCGCGACAGGAGTCGGGAGTTGAATTGAAGTGTGAGAGGAGTCAGGAGTTGAAGGGAAGCGCGAGAGGCGTCTGGAGTTGAAGGGAAGCGTGAGCGGGATTGGGAGTTGAAGGGAAGTGCGAGAGGAGTCGGGAGTTGAAGGGAAGCGCGAGATGAGTCGGGAGTTGAAGGGAAGCGCGAGTGGAGTCGGGAGTTGATCGGAAGCGCGAGAGGAGTCGGGTGTTGAAGGGAAGCGCGCGAGGAGTCGGGAGTTGAAGGGCAGGGTCAGTGCGGTTGGGAATTGAAGGGACGCGCTAGAGGAGTCGGGAGTTGAAGGGAAGCGGGAGAGGAGTCGGGAGTTGAAGGGAAGCGCGAGAGGAGTCGTGAGTTGAAGAGAAGCGCGCGAGGAGTCAGGAGTTGAAGGGAAGCATGAGAGGAGTCGGGAGTTGAAGGGAAGCGCGAACTGGGTTGTGAGTTGAAGGGAAGGGCGACAGGAGTCGGGAGTTGAAGAGAAACGCGAGACGGTTCGGCGGTTGAAGGGAAGCGCAAGTCGTGTCGGGAGTTGAAGGGATGCGCGAGAGGTGTCTGGAGTTGAAGAGAAACGCGAGAGGGGTCTGGAGTTGAAGGGAATCCGCAAGTGGTGTCGGGAGTTGAAGGGAAGCGCGACATGAGTTGGGAGTTGAAGGGAAGCGCGACAGGAGTCGGGAGCTGAAGGGAAGTGCGAGCGGTGTTGGGAATTGAAGGGAAGCGCGACAGTAATCGTGTGTGGAAGAGAAGCGCGAGAGGAGTCGGGAGTTGAAGTGAAGCGCGACAGGAGTCGGGAGTTGAATGGAAGTGTGAGAGGAGTCAGGAGTTGAAGGGAAGCGCTAGAGTCGTCTGGAGTTGAAGGGAAGTGTGAGCGGGGTTGGGAGTTGAAGGGAAGCGCGAGAGGATTCGGGAGTTGAAGGGAAGCGCGAGAGGAGTCGGGAGTTGAAGGGAAGCGTGAAGAGTCGGGAGTTGAAGGGAAGCGCGAGCGGTGTTGGGATTTGAAGGGAAGCGCGAGCAGACTTTGGATTTGAAGGGAGGCACGAGTGGGGTCGGGAGTTGAAGGGAAGTGTGAGAGGAGTCGTGAGTTGAAGAGAAGCGCGCGAGGAGTCAGGAGTTGTAGGGAAGCGTGAGAGGAGTCAGGAGTTGAAGGGAAGCGTGAGAGGCGTTAGGAGTTGAATGGAAGCACGACAGGAGTTGGGAGATGAAGGGAAGCGCGAGCTGGGTTGGGAGTTGAAGGGAAGTGCGACAGGAGTCGGGAGTTGAAGAGAAACGCGAGACGGGTCGGGAGTTGAAGGGTTGCGCGACAGGAGTCGGGAGTTGAAGTGAGCGCGAGAGGGGTTGGGAGTTGAAGGGAAGCGCAAGAGGAGTCGGCAGTTGAAGGGAAGCGCGACATGAGTCGGGAGTTGAATTGAAGCGTGACAGGAGTCGGGAGCTGAAGGGAAGCGTGAGCGGTGTTGGGAATTGAAGGGAAGCGCGACAGTAGTCGTGTGTTGAATGGAAGTGTGAGAGGAGTCAGGAGTTGAAGGGAAGCGCGAGAGGCGTCTGGAGTTGAAGGGAAGCGTGAGCGGGGTTGGGAGTTGAAGGGAAGCACGACAGGAGTCGGGAGTTGAAGGGAAGCGCGAGTGGAGTCGGGAGTTGAAGGGAAGCGTGAGGAGTCGGGAGTCGAATGGAAGCGCGAATGGAGTCGGGAGTTGAAGGGAAGCGCGAGTGGAGTCGGGAGTTGATGGGAAGCGCGAGAGGAGTCGGGAGTTGAAGCGAAGCGCGAGAGGAGTCGGGAGTTGAAGGGAAGCGTGAGCGCGGTTGGGAATTGACGGGAAGCGCGAGAGGAGTCGAGAGTTGAAGTGAGCGCGAGAGGTGTTGGGAGTTGCAGGGAAGCGCAAGTGGTGTCGGGAGTTGAAGGGAAGCGCGAGAGCAGTCGGGAGTTGAAGAGAAAAGCGAGAGGGGTCGGGAGTTGAAGGGAAGCGCGACATGAGTCGGGAGTTGAAGGGAAGCGTGACAGGAGTCGGGAGCTGAAGGGAAGCGTGAGCGGTGTTGGGAATTGAAGGGAAGCGCGACAGTAGTCGTGTGTTGAAGCGAAGCACGAAAGGAGTCGGTAGTTGAACGGAAGCGCGACAGGAGTCGGGAGTTGAATGGAAGTGTGAGAGTAGTCAGGAGTTGAAGGGAAGCGCGAGAGGAGTCGGGTGTTGAAGAGAAAAGCGAGAGGGGTCGGGAGTTGAAGGGAAGCGCAAGTGGAGTCAGGAGTTGAAGGGAAGCGCGAGAGGCGTCTGGAGTTGAAGGGAAGCGTGTGCGGGGTTGGGAGTTGAAGGGAAGCACGACAGGAGTCGGGAGTTGAAGGGAAGCGCGAGAGGAGTCAAGAGTTGAAGGGAAGCGCGAGTGGAGTCGGGAGTTGATGGGAAGCGCGAGAGGCGTCGGGAGTTGAAGGGAAGCTCGAGAGGAGTCGGGAGTTGAAGAGAAGGGTGAGCGCGGTTGGGAGTTGAAGGGAAGCGCGACATGAGTCGGGAGTTGAAGGGAAGCGTGACAGGAGTCGGGAGCTGAAGGGAAGCGTGAGCGGTGTTGGGAATTGAAGGGAAGCGCGACAGTAGTCGTGTGTTGAAGAGAAGCGCGAAAGGAGTCGGGAGTTGAACGGAAGCGCGACAGGAGTCGGGAGTTGAATTGAAGTGTGAGAGGAGTCAGGAGTTGAAGGGAAGCGCGAGAGGCGTCTGGAGTTGAAGGGAAGCGTGAGCGGGATTGGGAGTTGAAGGGAAGCGCGAGAGGAGTCGGGAGTTGAAGGGAAGCGCGAGATGTGTCGGGAGTTGAAGGGAAGCGCGAGTGGAGTCGGGAGTTGATCGGAAGCGCGAGAGGAGTCGGGTGTTGAAGGGAAGCGCGCGAGGAGTCGGGAGTTGAAGGGCAGGGTCAGTGCGGTTGGGAATTGAAGGGACGCGCTAGAGGAGTCGGGAGTTGAAGGGAAGCGGGAGAGGAGTCGGGAGTTGAAGGGAAGCGCGAGAGGAGTCGTGAGTTGAAGAGAAGCGCGCGAGGAGTCAGGAGTTGAAGGGAAGCATGAGAGGAGTCGGGAGTTGAAGGGAAGCGCGAACTGGGTTGGGAGTTGAAGGGAAGGGCGACAGGAGTCGGGAGTTGAAGAGAAACGTGAGACGGTTCGGCGGTTGAAGGGAAGCGCAAGTCGTGTCGGGCGTTGAAGGGATGCGCGAGAGGTGTCTGGAGTTGAAGAGAAACGCGAGAGGGGTCTGGAGTTGAAGTGAATCCGCAAGTGGTGTCGGGAGTTGAAGGGAAGCGCGACATGAGTTGGGAGTTGAAGGGAAGCGCGACAGGAGTCGGGAGCTGAAGGGAAGCGCGAGCGGTGTTGGGAATTGAAGGGAAGCGCGACAGTAATCGTGTGTGGAAGAGAAGCGCGAGAGGAGTCGGGAGTTGAAGTGAAGCGCGACAGGAGTCGGGATTTGAATGGAAGTGTGAGAGGAGTCAGGAGTTGAAAGGAAGCGCTAGAGTCGTCTGGAGTTGAAGGGAAGTGTGAGCGGGGTTGGGAGTTGAAGGGAAGCGCGAGAGGATTCGGGAGTTGAAGGGAAGCGCGAGAGGAGTCGGGAGTTGAAGGGAAGCGTGAAGAGTCGGGAGTTGAAGGGAAGCGCGAGCGGTGTTGGGAATTGAAGGGAAGCGCGAGCAGACTTTGGATTTGAAGGGAGGCACGAGTGGGGTCGGGAGTTGAAGGGAAGTGTGAGAGGAGTCGTGAGTTGAAGAGAAGCGCGCGAGGAGTCAGGAGTTGTAGGGAAGCGTGAGAGGAGTCAGGAGTTGAAGGGAAGCGTGAGAGGCGTTAGGAGTTGAATGGAAGCACGACAGGAGTTGGGAGATGAAGGGAAGCGCGAGCTGGGTTGGGAGTTGAAGGGAAGTGCGACAGGAGTCGGGAGTTGAAGAGAAACGCGAGACGGGTCGGGAGTTGAAGGGTTGCGCGACAGGAGTCGGGAGTTGAAGTGAGCGCGAGAGGGGTTGGGAGTTGAAGGGAAGCGCAAGAGGAGTCGGCAGTTGAAGGGAAGCGCGACATGAGTCGGGAGTTGAATTGAAGCGTGACAGGAGTCGGGAGCTGAAGGGAAGCGTGAGCGGTGTTGGGAATTGAAGGGAAGCGCGACAGTAGTCGTGTGTTGAATGGAAGTGTGAGAGGAGTCAGGAGTTGAAGGGAAGCGCGAGAGGCGTCTGGAGTTGAAGGGAAGCGTGAGCGGGGTTGGGAGTTGAAGGGAAGCACGACAGGAGTCGGGAGTTGAAGGGAAGCGCGAGTGGAGTCGGGAGTCGAATGGAAGCGCGAATGGAGTCGGGAGTTGAAGGGAAGCGCGAGTGGAGTCGGGAGTTGATGGGAAGCGCGAGAGGAGTCGGGAGTTGAAGCGAAGCGCGAGAGGAGTCGGGAGTTGAAGGGAAGCGTGAGCGCGGTTGGGAATTGACGGGAAGCGCGAGAGGAGTCGAGAGTTGAAGTGAGCGCGAGAGGTGTTGGGAGTTGCAGGGAAGCGCAAGTGGTGTCGGGAGTTGAAGGGAAGCGCGAGAGCAGTCGGGAGTTGAAGAGAAAAGCGAGAGGGGTCGGGAGTTGAAGGGAAGCGCGACATGAGTCGGGAGTTGAAGGGAAGCGTGACAGGAGTCGGGAGCTGAAGGGAAGCGTGAGCGGTGTTGGGAATTGAAGGGAAGCGCGACAGTAGTCGTGTGTTGAAGCGAAGCACGAAAGGAGTCGGTAGTTGAACGGAAGCGCGACAGGAGTCGGGAGTTGAATGGAAGTGTGAGAGTAGTCAGGAGTTGAAGGGAAGCGCGAGAGGAGTCGGGAGTTGAAAGGAAGCGCGAGAGGAGCCGAGAGTTGAAGGGAAGGGGGAGGAGTCGGGAGTCAAATGGAAGCGCGAAAGGAGTCGGGAGTTGAAGGGAAGCGCGAGAGGAGTCGGGAGTAGAAGGGAAGCGTGAGCGCGGTTTGGGAATTGAAGGGAATCGCGAGAGGAGTCGAGAATTGAAGTGAGCGCGAGAGGTGTTGGGAGTTGCAGGGAAGCGCAAGTGGTTTCGGGAGTTGAAGGGAAGCGCGAGAGGAGACGGGAGTTGAAGAGAAAAGCGAGAGGGGTCGGGAGTTGAAGGGAAGCGCAAGTGGAGTCGGGAGTTGAAGGGAAGCGCGACATGAGTCGGGAGTTGAAGGGAAGCGTGACAGGAGTCGGGAGCTGAAGGGAAGCGTGAGCGGTGTTGGGAATTGAAGGGCAGCGCGACAGTAGTCGTGTGTTGAAGAGAAGCGCGAAAGGAGTCGGGAGTTGAACGGAAGCGCGACAGGAGTCGGGAGTTGAATGGAAGTGTGAGAGGAGTCAGGAGTTGAAGGGAAGCGCGAGAGGCGTCTGGAGTTGAAGGGAAGCGTGAGCGGGGTTGGGAGTTGAAGGGAAGCGCGAGAGGAGTCGGGAGTTGAAGGGAAGCGCGAGATGAGTCGGGAGTTGAAGGGAAGCGCGAGTGGAGTCGGGAGTTGATGGGAAGCGCGAGAGGAGTCGGGTGTTGAAGGGAAGCGCGTGAGGAGTCGGGAGTTGAAGGGAAGGGTCAGCGCGGTTGGGAATTGAAGGGACGCGCTAGAGGAGTCGGGAGTTGAAGGGAAGCGCGAGAGGAGTCGGGAGTTGAAGGGAAGCGCGAGAGGAGTCGTGAGTTGAAGAGAAGCGCGCGAGGAGTCAGGAGTTGAAGGGAAGCATGAGAGGAGTCGGGAGTTGAAGGGAAGCGCGAACTGGGTTGGGAGTTGAAGGGAAGGGCGACAGGAGTCGGGAGTTGAAGAGAAATGCGAGACGGGTCGGCGGTTGAAGGGAAGCGCAAGTCGTGTCGGGAGTTGAAGGGATGCGCGAGAGGTGTCTGGAGTTGAAGAGAAATGCGAGAGGGGTCTGGAGTTGAAGGGAAGCGCAAGTGGTGTCGGGAGTTGAAGGGAAGTGCGACATGAGTTGGGAGTTGAAGGGAAGCGCGACAGGAGTCGGGAGCTGAAGGGAAGCGCGAGATGAGTCGGTAGTTGAAGGGAAGCGCGAGTGGAGTCGGGAGTTGATGGGAAGCGCGAGAGGAGTCGGGAGTTGAAGGGAAGCTCGAGAGGAGTCGGGAGTTGAAGAGAAGGGTGAGCGCGGTTGGGAGTTGAAGGGAAGCGCGACATGAGTCGGGAGATGAAGGGAAGCGCGACATGAGTCGGGAGTTGAAGGGAAGCGCGACATGAGTTGGGAGTTGAAGCGAAGCGCGACAGGAGTCGGGAGTTGAATGGAAGTGTGAGAGGAGTCAGGAGTTGAAGGGAAGCGCTAGAGTCGTCTGGAGTTGAAGGGAAGTGTGAGCGGGGTTGGGAGTTGAAGGGAAGCGCGAGAGGATTCGGGAGTTGAAGGGAAGCGTGAGAGGAGTCGGGAGTTGAAGGGAAGCGTGAAGAGTCGGGAGTTGAAGGGAAGCGCGAGCGGTGTTGGGAATTGAAGGGAAGCGCGAGCAGACTTGGGATTTGAAGGGAGGCACGAGTGGGGTCGGGAGTTGAAGGGAAGTGTGAGAGGAGTCGTGAGTTGAAGAGAAGCGCGCGAGTAGTCAGGAGTTGTAGGGAAGCGTGAGAGGAGTCAGGAGTTGGAGGGAAGCGTGAGAGGCGTTAGGAGTTGAATGGAAGCACGACAGGAGTTGGGAGATGAAGGGAAGCGCGAGCTGGGTTGGGAGTTGAAGGGAAGTGCGACAGGAGTCGGGAGTTGAAGAGAAATGCGAGACGGGTCGGGAGTTGAAGGGTTGCGCGACAGGAGTCGGGAGTTGAAGTGAGCGCGAGAGGGGTTGGGAGTTGAAGGGAAGCGCAAGAGGAGTCGGCAGTTGAAGGGAAGCGCGACATGAGTCGGGAGTTGAAGGGAAGCGTGACAGGAGTCGGGAGCTGAAGGGAAGCGTGAGCGGTGTTGGGAATTGAAGGGAAGCGCGACAGTAGTCGTGTGTTGAAGAGAATCGCGAAAGAAGTCGGGAGTTGAACGGAAGCGCGACAGGAGTCGGGAGTTGAATGGAAGTGTGAGAGGAGTCAGGAGTTGAAGGGAAGCGCGAGAGGCGTCTGGAGTTGAAGGGAAGCGTGAGCGGGGTTGGGAGTTGAAGGGAAGCACGACAGGAGTCGGGAGTTGAAGGGAAGCGCGAGTGGAGTCGGGAGTTGAAGGGAAGCGTGAGGAGTCGGGAGTCGAATGGAAGCGCGAATGGAGTCGGGAGTTGAAGGGAAGCGCGAGTGGAGTCGGGAGTTGATGGGAAGCGTGAGAGGAGTCGGGAGTTGAAGCGAAGCGCGAGAGGAGTCGGGAGTTGAAGGGAAGCGCGAGAGGAGTCGTGAGTTGAAGAGAAGCGCGCGAGGAGTCAGGAGTTGAAGGGAAGCATGAGAGGAGTCGGGAGTTGAAGGGAAGCGCGAACTGGGTTGGGAGTTGAAGGGAAGGGCGACAGGAGTCGGGAGTTGAAGAGAAATGCCTGACGGGTCGGCGGTTGAAGGGAAGCGCAAGTCGTGTCGGGAGTTGAAGGGATGCGCGAGAGGTGTCTGGAGTTGAAGAGAACCGCGAGAGGGGTCTGGAGTTGAAGGGAAGCGCAAGTGGTGTCGGGAGTTGAAGGGAAGTGCGACATGAGTTGGGAGTTGAAGGGAAGCGCGACAGGAGTCGGGAGCTGAAGGGAAGCGCGAGATGAGTCGGTAGTTGAAGGGAAGCGCGAGTGGAGTCGGGAGTTGATGGGAAGCGCGAGAGGCGTCGGGAGTTGAAGGGAAGCTCGAGAGGAGTCGGGAGTTGAAGAGAAGGGTGAGCGCGGTTGGGAGTTGAAGGGAAGCGCGACATGAGTCGGGAGTTGAAGGGAAGCGCGACATGAGTCGGGAGTTGAAGGGAAGCGCGACATGAGTTGGGAGTTGAAGCGAAGCGCGACAGGAGTCGGGAGTTGAATGGAATTGTGAGAGGAGTCAGGAGTTGAAGGGAAGCGCTAGAGTCGTCTGGAGTTGAAGGGAAGTGTGAGCGGGGTTGGGAGTTGAAGGGAAGCGCGAGAGGATTCGGGAGTTGAAGGGAAGCGCGAGAGGAGTCGGGAGTTGAAGGGAAGCATGAAGAGTCGGGAGTTGAAGGGAAGCGCGAGCGGTTTTGGGAATTGAAGGGAAGCGCGAGCAGACTTGGGATTTGAAGGGAGGCACGAGTGGGGTCGGGAGTTGAAGGGAAGTGTGAGAGGAGTCGTGAGTTGAAGAGAAGCGCGCGAGGAGTCAGGAGTTGTAGGGAAGCGTGAGAGGAGTCAGGAGTTGAAGGGAAGCGTGAGAGGCGTTAGGAGTTGAATGGAAGCACGACAGGAGTTGGGAGATGAAGGGAAGCGCGAGCTGCGTTGGGAGTTGAAGGGAAGTGCGACAGGAGTCGGGAGTTGAAGAGAAACGCGAGACGGGTCGGGAGTTGAAGGGTTGCGCGACAGGAGTCGGGAGTTGAAGTGAGCGCGAGAGGGGTTGGGAGTTGAAGGGAAGCGCAAGAGGAGTCGGCAGTTGAAGGGAATCGCGACATGAGTCGGGAGTTGAAGGGAAGCGTGACAGGAGTCGGGAGCTGAAGGGAAGCGTGAGCGGTGTTGGGAATTGAAGGGAAGCGCGACAGTAGTCGTGTGTTGAAGAGAATCGCGAAAGAAGTCGGGAGTTGAACGGAAGCGCGACAGGAGTCGGGAGTTGAATGGAAGTGTGAGAGGAGTCAGGAGTTGAAGGGAAGCGCGAGAGGCGTCTGGAGTTGAAGGGAAGCGTGAGCGGGGTTGGGAGTTGAAGGGAAGCACGACAGGAGTCGGGAGTTGAAGGGAAGCGCGAGTGGAGTCGGGAGTTGAAGGGAAGCGTGAGGAGTCGGGAGTCGAATGGAAGCGCGAATGGAGTCGGGAGTTGAAGGGAAGCGCGAGTGGAGTCGGGAGTTGATGGGAAGCGCGAGAGGAGTCGGGAGTTGAAGCGAAGCGCGAGAGGAGTCGGGAGTTGAAGGGAAGCGTGAGCGCGGTTGGGAATTGAAGGGAAGCGCGAGAGGAGTCGAGAGTTGAAGTGAGCGCGAGAGGTGTTGGGAGTTGCAGGGAAGTGCAAGTGGTGTCGGGAGTTGAAGGGAAGCGCGAGAGCAGTCGGGAGTTGAAGAGAAAAGCGAGAGGGGTCGGGAGTTGAAGGGAAGCGCGACATGAGTCGGGAGTTGAAGGGAAGCGTGACAGGAGTCGGGAGCTGAAGGGAAGCGTGAGCGGTGTTGGGAATTGAAGCGAAGCGCGAAAGGAGTCGGGAGTTGAACGGAAGCGCGACAGGAGTCGGGAGTTGAATGGAAGTGTGAGAGTAGTCAGGAGTTGAAGGGAAGCGCGAGAGGAGTCGGGTGTTGAAGAGAAAAGCGAGAGGGGTCGGGAGTTGAAGGGAAGCGCAAGTGGAGTCGGGAGTTGAAGGGAAGCGCGACATGAGTCGGGAGTTGAAGGAAAGCGCGAGAGGAGTCGGGAGCTGAAGGGAAGCGTGAGCGGTGTTGGGAATTGAAGGGAAGCGCGACAGTAGTCGTGTGTTGAAGAGAAGCGCGAAAGGAGTCGGGAGTTGAACGGAAGCGCGACAGGAGTCGGGAGTTGAATTGAAGTGTGAGAGGAGTCAGGAGTTGAAGGGAAGCGCGAGAGGCGTCTGGAGTTGAAGGGAAGCGTGAGCGGGATTGGGAGTTGAAGGGAAGTGCGAGAGGAGTCGGGAGTTGAAGGGAAGCGCGAGATGAGTCGGGAGTTGAAGGGAAGCGCGAGTGGAGTCGGGAGTTGATCGGAAGCGCGAGAGGAGTCGGGTGTTGAAGGGAAGCGCGCGAGGAGTCGGGAGTTGAAGGGCAGGGTCAGTGCGGTTGGGAATTGAAGGGACGCGCTAGAGGAGTCGGGAGTTGAAGGGAAGCGGGAGAGGAGTCGGGAGTTGAAGGGAAGCGCGAGAGGAGTCGTGAGTTGAAGAGAAGCGCGCGAGGAGTCAGGAGTTGAAGGGAAGCATGAGAGGAGTCGGGAGTTGAAGGGAAGCGCGAACTGGGTTGTGAGTTGAAGGGAAGGGCGACAGGAGTCGGGAGTTGAAGAGAAACGCGAGACGGTTCGGCGGTTGAAGGGAAGCGCAAGTCGTGTCGGGAGTTGAAGGGATGCGCGAGAGGTGTCTGGAGTTGAAGAGAAACGCGAGAGGGGTCTGGAGTTGAAGGGAATCCGCAAGTGGTGTCGGGAGTTGAAGGGAAGCGCGACATGAGTTGGGAGTTGAAGGGAAGCGCGACAGGAGTCGGGAGCTGAAGGGAAGTGCGAGCGGTGTTGGGAATTGAAGGGAAGCGCGACAGTAATCGTGTGTGGAAGAGAAGCGCGAGAGGAGTCGGGAGTTGAAGTGAAGCGCGACAGGAGTCGGGAGTTGAATGGAAGTGTGAGAGGAGTCAGGAGTTGAAGGGAAGCGCTAGAGTCGTCTGGAGTTGAAGGGAAGTGTGAGCGGGGTTGGGAGTTGAAGGGAAGCGCGAGAGGATTCGGGAGTTGAAGGGAAGCGCGAGAGGAGTCGGGAGTTGAAGGGAAGCGTGAAGAGTCGGGAGTTGAAGGGAAGCGCGAGCGGTGTTGGGATTTGAAGGGAAGCGCGAGCAGACTTTGGATTTGAAGGGAGGCACGAGTGGGGTCGGGAGTTGAAGGGAAGTGTGAGAGGAGTCGTGAGTTGAAGAGAAGCGCGCGAGGAGTCAGGAGTTGTAGGGAAGCGTGAGAGGAGTCAGGAGTTGAAGGGAAGCGTGAGAGGCGTTAGGAGTTGAATGGAAGCACGACAGGAGTTGGGAGATGAAGGGAAGCGCGAGCTGGGTTGGGAGTTGAAGGGAAGTGCGACAGGAGTCGGGAGTTGAAGAGAAACGCGAGACGGGTCGGGAGTTGAAGGGTTGCGCGACAGGAGTCGGGAGTTGAAGTGAGCGCGAGAGGGGTTGGGAGTTGAAGGGAAGCGCAAGAGGAGTCGGCAGTTGAAGGGAAGCGCGACATGAGTCGGGAGTTGAATTGAAGCGTGACAGGAGTCGGGAGCTGAAGGGAAGCGTGAGCGGTGTTGGGAATTGAAGGGAAGCGCGACAGTAGTCGTGTGTTGAATGGAAGTGTGAGAGGAGTCAGGAGTTGAAGGGAAGCGCGAGAGGCGTCTGGAGTTGAAGGGAAGCGTGAGCGGGGTTGGGAGTTGAAGGGAAGCACGACAGGAGTCGGGAGTTGAAGGGAAGCGCGAGTGGAGTCGGGAGTTGAAGGGAAGCGTGAGGAGTCGGGAGTCGAATGGAAGCGCGAATGGAGTCGGGAGTTGAAGGGAAGCGCGAGTGGAGTCGGGAGTTGATGGGAAGCGCGAGAGGAGTCGGGAGTTGAAGCGAAGCGCGAGAGGAGTCGGGAGTTGAAGGGAAGCGTGAGCGCGGTTGGGAATTGACGGGAAGCGCGAGAGGAGTCGAGAGTTGAAGTGAGCGCGAGAGGTGTTGGGAGTTGCAGGGAAGCGCAAGTGGTGTCGGGAGTTGAAGGGAAGCGCGAGAGCAGTCGGGAGTTGAAGAGAAAAGCGAGAGGGGTCGGGAGTTGAAGGGAAGCGCGACATGAGTCGGGAGTTGAAGGGAAGCGTGACAGGAGTCGGGAGCTGAAGGGAAGCGTGAGCGGTGTTGGGAATTGAAGGGAAGCGCGACAGTAGTCGTGTGTTGAAGCGAAGCACGAAAGGAGTCGGTAGTTGAACGGAAGCGCGACAGGAGTCGGGAGTTGAATGGAAGTGTGAGAGTAGTCAGGAGTTGAAGGGAAGCGCGAGAGGAGTCGGGTGTTGAAGAGAAAAGCGAGAGGGGTCGGGAGTTGAAGGGAAGCGCAAGTGGAGTCAGGAGTTGAAGGGAAGCGCGAGAGGCGTCTGGAGTTGAAGGGAAGCGTGTGCGGGGTTGGGAGTTGAAGGGAAGCACGACAGGAGTCGGGAGTTGAAGGGAAGCGCGAGAGGAGTCAAGAGTTGAAGGGAAGCGCGAGTGGAGTCGGGAGTTGATGGGAAGCGCGAGAGGCGTCGGGAGTTGAAGGGAAGCTCGAGAGGAGTCGGGAGTTGAAGAGAAGGGTGAGCGCGGTTGGGAGTTGAAGGGAAGCGCGACATGAGTCGGGAGTTGAAGGGAAGCGTGACAGGAGTCGGGAGCTGAAGGGAAGCGTGAGCGGTGTTGGGAATTGAAGGGAAGCGCGACAGTAGTCGTGTGTTGAAGAGAAGCGCGAAAGGAGTCGGGAGTTGAACGGAAGCGCGACAGGAGTCGGGAGTTGAATTGAAGTGTGAGAGGAGTCAGGAGTTGAAGGGAAGCGCGAGAGGCGTCTGGAGTTGAAGGGAAGCGTGAGCGGGATTGGGAGTTGAAGGGAAGCGCGAGAGGAGTCGGGAGTTGAAGGGAAGCGCGAGATGTGTCGGGAGTTGAAGGGAAGCGCGAGTGGAGTCGGGAGTTGATCGGAAGCGCGAGAGGAGTCGGGTGTTGAAGGGAAGCGCGCGAGGAGTCGGGAGTTGAAGGGCAGGGTCAGTGCGGTTGGGAATTGAAGGGACGCGCTAGAGGAGTCGGGAGTTGAAGGGAAGCGGGAGAGGAGTCGGGAGTTGAAGGGAAGCGCGAGAGGAGTCGTGAGTTGAAGAGAAGCGCGCGAGGAGTCAGGAGTTGAAGGGAAGCATGAGAGGAGTCGGGAGTTGAAGGGAAGCGCGAACGGGGTTGGGAGTTGAAGGGAAGGGCGACAGGAGTCGGGAGTTGAAGAGAAACGTGAGACGGTTCGGCGGTTGAAGGGAAGCGCAAGTCGTGTCGGGCGTTGAAGGGATGCGCGAGAGGTGTCTGGAGTTGAAGAGAAACGCGAGAGGGGTCTGGAGTTGAAGTGAATCCGCAAGTGGTGTCGGGAGTTGAAGGGAAGCGCGACATGAGTTGGGAGTTGAAGGGAAGCGCGACAGGAGTCGGGAGCTGAAGGGAAGCGCGAGCGGTGTTGGGAATTGAAGGGAAGCGCGACAGTAATCGTGTGTGGAAGAGAAGCGCGAGAGGAGTCGGGAGTTGAAGTGAAGCGCGACAGGAGTCGGGAGTTGAATGGAAGTGTGAGAGGAGTCAGGAGTTGAAAGGAAGCGCTAGAGTCGTCTGGAGTTGAAGGGAAGTGTGAGCGGGGTTGGGAGTTGAAGGGAAGCGTGAGAGGATTCGGGAGTTGAAGGGAAGCGCGAGAGGAGTCGGGAGTTGAAGGGAAGCGTGAAGAGTCGTGAGTTGAAGGGAAGCGCGAGCGGTGTTGGGAATTGAAGGGAAGCGCGAGCAGACTTTGGATTTGAAGGGAGGCACGAGTGGGGTCGGGAGTTGAAGGGAAGTGTGAGAGGAGTCGTGAGTTGAAGAGAAGCGCGCGAGGAGTCAGGAGTTGTAGGGAAGCGTGAGAGGAGTCAGGAGTTGAAGGGAAGCGTGAGAGGCGTTAGGAGTTGAATGGAAGCACGACAGGAGTTGGGAGATGAAGGGAAGCGCGAGCTGGGTTGGGAGTTGAAGGGAAGTGCGACAGGAGTCGGGAGTTGAAGAGAAACGCGAGACGGGTCGGGAGTTGAAGGGTTGCGCGACAGGAGTCGGGAGTTGAAGTGAGCGCGAGAGGGGTTGGGAGTTGAAGGGAAGCGCAAGAGGAGTCGGCAGTTGAAGGGAAGCGCGACATGAGTCGGGAGTTGAATTGAAGCGTGACAGGAGTCGGGAGCTGAAGGGAAGCGTGAGCGGTGTTGGGAATTGAAGGGAAGCGCGACAGTAGTCGTGTGTTGAATGGAAGTGTGAGAGGAGTCAGGAGTTGAAGGGAAGCGCGAGAGGCGTCTGGAGTTGAAGGGAAGCGTGAGCGGGGTTGGGAGTTGAAGGGAAGCACGACAGGAGTCGGGAGTTGAAGGGAAGCGCGAGTGGAGTCGGGAGTTGAAGGGAAGCGTGAGGAGTCGGGATTCGAATGGAAGCGCGAATGGAGTCGGGAGTTGAAGGGAAGCGCGAGTGGAGTCGGGAGTTGATGGGAAGCGCGAGAGGAGTCGGGAGTTGAAGCGAAGCGCGAGAGGAGTCGGGAGTTGAAGGGAAGCGTGAGCGCGGTTGGGAATTGACGGGAAGCGCGAGAGGAGTCGAGAGTTGAAGTGAGCGCGAGAGGTGTTGGGAGTTGCAGGGAAGCGCAAGTGGTGTCGGGAGTTGAAGGGAAGCGCGAGAGCAGTCGGGAGTTGAAGAGAAAAGCGAGAGGGGTCGGGAGTTGAAGGGAAGCGCGACATGAGTCGGGAGTTGAAGGGAAGCGTGACAGGAGTCGGGAGCTGAAGGGAAGCGTGAGCGGTGTTGGGAATTGAAGGGAAGCGCGACAGTAGTCGTGTGTTGAAGCGAAGCACGAAAGGAGTCGGTAGTTGAACGGAAGCGCGACAGGAGTCGGGAGTTGAATGGAAGTGTGAGAGTAGTCAGGAGTTGAAGGGAAGCGCGAGAGGAGTCGGGAGTTGAAAGGAAGCGCGAGAGGAGCCGAGAGTTGAAGGGAAGGGGGAGGAGTCGGGAGTCAAATGGAAGCGCGAAAGGAGTCGGGAGTTGAAGGGAAGCGCGAGAGGAGTCGGGAGTAGAAGGGAAGCGTGAGCGCGGTTTGGGAATTGAAGGGAATCGCGAGAGGAGTCGAGAATTGAAGTGAGCGCGAGAGGTGTCGGGAGTTGCAGGGAAGCGCAAGTGGTTTCGGGAGTTGAAGGGAAGCGCGAGAGGAGACGGGAGTTGAAGAGAAAAGCGAGAGGGGTCGGGAGTTGAAGGGAAGCGCAAGTGGAGTCGGGAGTTGAAGGGAAGCGCGACATGAGTCGGGAGTTGAAGGGAAGCGTGACAGGAGTCGGGAGCTGAAGGGAAGCGTGAGCGGTGTTGGGAATTGAAGGGAAGCGCGACAGTAGTCGTGTGTTGAAGAGAAGCGCGAAAGGAGTCGGGAGTTGAACGGAAGCGCGACAGGAGTCGGGAGTTGAATGGAAGTGTGAGAGGAGTCAGGAGTTGAAGGGAAGCGCGAGAGGCGTCTGGAGTTGAAGGGAAGCGTGAGCGGGGTTGGGAGTTGAAGGGAAGCGCGAGAGGAGTCGGGAGTTGAAGAGAAAAGCGAGAGGGGTCGGGAGTTGAAGGGATGAGCAAGAGGAGTCGGGAGTTGAAGGGAAGCGCAACATGAGTCGGGAGTTGAACGGAAGCATGACAGGAGTCTGGAGCTGAAGGGAAGCGTGAGCGGTGTTGGGAATTGAAGGGAAGCGCGACAGTAGTCGTGTGTTGAAGAGAAGCGCGAAAGGATTCGGGAGTTGAACGGAAGAGCGACAGGAGTCGGGAGTTGAATGGAAGTGTGAGAGGAGTCAGGAGTTGAAGGGAAGCGCAAGTGGTTTCGGGAGTTGAAGGGAAGCGCGAGAGGAGTCGGGAGTTGAAGAGAAAAGCGAGAGGGTTCGGGAGTTGAAGGGATGCGCAAGAGGAGTCGGGAGTTGAAGGGAAGCGCGACATGAGTCGGGAGTTGAACGGAAGCATGACAGGAGTCTGGAGCTGAAGGGAAGCGTGAGCGGAGTTGGGAATTGAATGGAAGCGCGACAGTAGTCGTGTGTTGAAGAGAAGCACGAAAGGAGTCGGGAGTTGAAGGGAAGCGCGACAGGAGTCGGGAGTTGAATGGAAGTATGAGAGGAGTCAGGAGTTGAAGGGAAGCGCGAGAGGCGTCTGGAGTTGAAGGGAAGCGTGAGCGGGGTTGGGAGTTGAAGGGAAGCACGACAGGAGTCGGGAGTTGAAAGGAAGCGCGAGAGGAGCTGAGAGTTGAAGGGAAGGGGGAGGAGTCGGGAGTCAAATGGAAGCGCGAAAGGAGTCGGGAGTTGAAGGGAAGCGCGAGAGGAGTCGGGAGTAGAAGGGAAGCGTGAGCGCGGTTTGGGAATTGAAGGGAATCGCGAGAGGAGTCGAGAGTTGAAGTGAGCGCGAGAGGTGTCGGGAGTTGCAGGGAAGCGCAAGTGGTTTCGGGAGTTGAAGGGAAGCGCGAGAGGAGACGGGAGTTGAAGAGAAAAGCGAGAGGGGTCGGGAGTTGAAGGGAAGCGCAAGTGGAGTCGGGAGTTGAAGGGAAGCGCGACATGAGTCGGGAGTTGAAGGGAAGCGTGACAGGAGTCGGGAGCTGAAGGGAAGCGTGAGCGGTGTTGGGAATTGAAGGGAAGCGCGACAGTAGTCGTGTGTTGAAGAGAAGCGCGAAAGGAGTCGGGAGTTGAACGGAAGCGCGACAGGAGTCGGGAGTTGAATGGAAGTGTGAGAGGAGTCAGGAGTTGAAGGGAAGCGCGAGAGGCGTCTGGAGTTGAAGGGAAGCGTGAGCGGGGTTGGGAGTTGAAGGGAAGCGCGAGAGGAGTCGGGAGTTGAAGGGAAGCGCGAGATGAGTCGGGAGTTGAAGGGAAGCGCGAGTGGAGTCGGGAGTTGATGGGAAGCGCGAGAGGAGTCGGGTGTTGAAGGGAAGCGCGAGAGGAGTCGGGAGTTGAAGGGAAGGGTCAGCGCGGTTGGGAATTGAAGGGACGCGCTAGAGGAGTCGGGAGTTGAAGGGAAGCGCGAGAGGAGTCGGGAGTTGAAGGGAAGCGCGAGAGGAGTCGTGAGTTGAAGAGAAGCGCGCGAGGAGTCAGGAGTTGAAGGGAAGCATGAGAGGAGTCGGGAGTTGAAGGGAAGCGCGAACTGGGTTGGGAGTTGAAGGGAAGGGCGACAGGAGTCAGGAGTTGAAGAGAAACGCGAGACGGGTCGGCGGTTGAAGGGAAGCGCAAGTCGTGTCGGGAGTTGAAGGGAAGTGCGACATGAGTTGGGAGTTGAAGGGAAGCGCGACAGGAGTCGGGAGCTGAAGGGAAGCGCGAGCGGTGTTGGGAATTGAAGGGAAGCGCGACAGTAGTCGTGTGTGGAAGAGAAGCGCGAGAGGAGTCGGGAGTTGAAGTGAAGCGCGACAGGAGTCGGGAGTTGAATGGAAGTGTGAGAGGAGTCAGGAGTTGAAGGGAAGCGCTAGAGTCGTCTGGAGTTGAAGGGAAGCGTGAGCGGGGTTGGGAGTTGAAGGGAAGCGCGAGAGGAGTTGGGAGTTGAAGGGAAGCGCGAGCGGTTTTGGGAATTGAAGGGAAGCGCGAGCAGGCTTGGGATTTGAAGGGAGGCACGAGTGGGGTCGGGAGTTGAAGGGAAGTGTGAGAGGAGTCGTGAGTTGAAGAGAAGCGCGCGAGGAGTCAGGAGTTGTAGGGAAGCGTGAGAGGAGTCAGGAGTTGAAGGGAAGCGTGAGAGGCGTTAGGAGTTGAATGGAAGCACGACAGGAGTTGGGAGATGAAGGGAAGCGCGAGCTGGGTTGGGAGTTGAAGGGAAGTGCGACAGGAGTCGGGAGTTGAAGAGAAACGCGAGACGGGTCGGGAGTTGAAGGGTTGCGCGACAGGAGTCGGGAGTTGAAGTGAGCGCGAGAGGGGTTGGGAGTTGAAGGGAAGCGCAAGAGGAGTCGGCAGTTGAAGGGAAGCGCGACATGAGTCGGGAGTTGAATTGAAGCGTGACAGGAGTCGGGAGCTGAAGGGAAGCGTGAGCGGTGTTGGGAATTGAAGGGAAGCGCGACAGTAGTCGTGTGTTGAAGAGAATCGCGAAAGAAGTCGGGAGTTGAACGGAAGCGCCACAGGAGTCGGGAGTTGAATGGAAGTGTGAGAGGAGTCAGGAGTTGAAGGGAAGCGCGACAGGAGTCGGGAGTTGAATGGAAGTGTGAGAGTAGTCAGGTGTTGAAGGGAAGCGCGAGAGGCGTCTGGAGT
The DNA here is from genome assembly GCF_017639515.1 of Carcharodon carcharias. Lineage (NCBI taxonomy): Eukaryota > Metazoa > Chordata > Chondrichthyes > Lamniformes > Lamnidae > Carcharodon > Carcharodon carcharias. Next base: position 13,500,148 of record NC_054490.1, read on the forward strand.
TGAAGGGAAGCATGAGAGGGGTTGGGAGTTGAAGGGAAGCACGACAGGAGTCGGGCGTTGAAGGGAAGCGCGAGTGGAGTCGGGAGTTGAAGGGAAGCGTGAGGAGTCGGGAGTCGAATGGAAGCGCGAATGGAGTCGGGTGTTGAAGGGAAGCGCGAGTGGAGTCGGGAGTTGATGGGAAGCGTGTGAGGAGTCGGGAGTTGAAGCGAAACGAGAGAGGAGTCGGGAGTTGAAGGGAAGTGTGAGCGAGGTTGGGAATTGAAGGGAAGCGCGAAAGGAGTCGAGAGTTGAAGAGAGCGCGAGAGGTGTTGGGAGTTGCAGGGAAGCGCAAGTGGTGTCGGGAGTTGAAGGGAAGCGCGAGAGCAGTCGGGAGTTGAAGAGAAATGCGAGAGGGGTCGGGAGTTGAAGGGAAGCGCGACATGAGTCGGGAGTTGAAGGAAAGCGTGACAGGAGTCGGGAGCTGAAGGGAAGCGTGAGCGGTGTTGGGAATTGAAGGGAAGCGCGACAGTAGTCGTGTGTTGAAGAGAAGTGCGAAAGGAATCGGGAGTTGAACGGAAGCACGACAGGAGTCGGGAGTTGAAAGAAAGTGTGAGAGTAGTCAGGAGTTGAAGGGAAGCGCGAGAGGCGTCTGGAGTTGAAGGGAAGCATGAGAGGGGTTGGGAGTTGAAGGGAAGCGCGAGAGGAGTCGGGAGTTGAAGGCAAGTGCGAGATGAGTCGGTAGTTGAAGGGAAGCGCGAGTGGAGTTGGGAATTGATGGGAAGCGCGAGAGGAGTCGGGAGTTGAAGGAAAGCGCGAGAGGAGTCGGGAGTTGAAGGGAAGCGTGAGTGGAGTCGGGAGCTGAAGGGAAGCGCGAGTGGAGTCGGGAGTTGATGGGAAGCGCGAGAGGAGTCGGGTGTTGAAGGGAAGCGCGACAGGAGTCGGGAGTAGAATGGAAGCGCACGAGCAGTCGGGAGTTGAAGGGAAGCGCGACAGGAGTCGGGAGTTGAAGGGCACCGTGAGTGGAGTCGGGAGTTGAAGGGAAGTGTGAGAGGAGTCGTGAGTTGAAGAGAAGCGCGCAAGGAGTCAGGAGTTGTAGGGAAGCGTGAGAGGAGTCAGGAGTTGAATGGAAGCACGACAGGAGTTGGGAGATGAAGGGAAGCGCGAGCTGGGTTGGGAGTTGAAGGGAAGTGCGACAGGAGTCGGGAGTTGAAGAGAAACGCGAGACGGGTCGGGAGTTGAAGGGTTGCGCGACAGGAGTCGGGAGTTGAAGTGAGCGCGAGAGGTGTCGGGAGTTGCAGGGAAGCGCAAGTGGTGTCGGGAGTTGAAGGGAAGCGCGAGAGGAGTCGGGAGTTGAAGAGAAAAGCGAGAGGGGTCGGGAGTTGAAGGGATGAGCAAGAGGAGTCGGGAGTTGAAGGGAAGCGCAACATGAGTCGGGAGTTGAATGGAAGCATGACAGGAGTCTGGAGCTGAAGGGAAGCGTGAGCGGTGTTGGGAATTGAAGGGAAGCGCGACAGTAGTCGTGTGTTGAAGAGAAGCGCGAAAGGAGTCGGGAGTTGAACGGAAGAGCGACAGGAGCCGGGAGTTGAATGGAAGTGTGAGAGGAGTCAGGAGTTGAAGGGAAGCGCAAGTGGTGTCAGGAGTTGAAGGGAAGCGCGAGAGGAGTCGGGAGTTGAAGAGAAAAGCGAGAGGGGTCGGGAGTTGAAGGGATGCGCAAGAGGAGTCGGGAGTTGAAGGGAAGCGCGACATGAGTCGGGAGTTGAATGGAAGTATGAGAGGAGTCAGGAGTTGAAGGGAAGCGCGGGAGGCGTCTGGAGTTGAAGGGAAGCGTGAGCGGGGTTGGGAGTTGAAGGGAAGCACGACAGGAGTCGGGAGTTGAAAGGAAGCGTGAGAGGAGTCGAGAGTTGAAGGGAAGGGGGAGGAGTCGGGAGTCGAATGGAAGCGCGAAAGGAGTCGGGAGTTGAAGGGAAGCGCGAGTGGAGTCGGGAGTTGAAGGGAAGCGCGAGAGGAGTCGGGAGTAGAAGGGAAGCGTGAGCGCGGTTTGGGAATTGAAGGGAATCGCGAGAGGAGTCGAGAGTTGAAGTGAGCGCGAGAGGTGTCGGGAGTTGCAGGGAAGCGCATGTGGTTTCGGGAGTTGAATGGAAGTGTGAGAGGAGTCAGGAGTTGAAGGGAAGCGCGAGAGGCGTCTGGAGTTGAAGGGAAGCGTGAGCGGGGTTGGGAGTTGAAGGGAAGCGCGAGAGGAGTCGGGAGTTGAAGGGAAGCGCGAGATGAGTCGGGAGTTGAAGGGAAGCGCGAGTGGAGTCGGGAGTTGATGGGAAGCGCGAGAGGAGTCGGGTGTTGAAGGGAAGCGCGAGAGGAGTCGGGAGTTGAAGGGAAGGGTCAGCTCGGTTGGGAATTGAAGGGACGCGCTAGAGGAGTCGGGAGTTGAAGGGAAGCGCGAGAGGAGTCGGGAGTTGAAGGGAAGCGCGAGAGGAGTCGTGAGTTGAAGAGATGCGCGCGAGGAGTCAGGAGTTGAAGGGAAGCATGAGAGGAGTCGGGAGTTGAAGGGAAGCGCGAACTGGGTTGGGAGTTGAAGGGAAGGGCGACAGGAGTCGGGAGTTGAAGAGAAACGCGAGACGGGTCGGCGGTTGAAGGGAAGCGCAAGTCGTGTCGGGAGTTGAAGGGAAGTGCGAGAGGTGTCTGGAGTTGAAGAGAAACGCGAGAGGGGTCTGGAGTTGAAGGGAAGCGCAAGTGGTGTCGGGAGTTGAAGGGAAGTGCGACATGAGTTGGGAGTTGAAGGGAAGCGCGACAGGAGTCGGGAGCTGAAGGGAAGCGCGAGCGGTGTTGGGAATTGAAGGGAAGCGCGACAGTAGTCGTGTGTGGAAGAGAAGCGCGAGAGGAGTCGGGAGTTGAAGTGAAGCGCGACAGGAGTCGGGAGTTGAATGGAAGTGTGAGAGGAGTCAGGAGTTGAAGGGAAGCGCTAGAGTCGTCTGGAGTTGAAGGGAAGCGTGAGCGGGGTTGGGAGTTGAAGGGAAGCGCAAGTGGTGTCGGGAGTTGAAGGGAAGCGCGAGAGCAGTCGGGAGTTGAAGAGAAATGCGAGAGGGGTCGGGAGTTGAAGGGAAGCGCGACATGAGTCGGGAGTTGAAGGGAAGCGTGACAGGAGTTGGGAGCTGAAGGGAAGCGTGAGCGGTGTTGGGAATTGAAGGGAAGCGCGACAGTAGTCGTGTGTTGAAGAGAAGTGCGAAAGGAATCGGGAGTTGAACGGAAGCACGACAGGAGTCGGGAGTTGAAAGGAAGTGTGAGAGTAGTCAGGAGTTGAAGGGAAGCGCGAGAGGCGTCTGGAGTTGAAGGGAAGCATGAGAGGGGTTGGGAGTTGAAGGGAAGCGCGAGAGGAGTCGGGAGTTGAAGGGAAGTGCGAGATGAGTCGGTAGTTGAAGGGAAGCGCGAGTGGAGTCGGGAATTGATGGGAAGCGCGAGAGGAGTCGGGAGTTGAAGGAAAGCGCGTGAGGAGTCGGGAGTTGAAGGGAAGTGTGAGTGGAGTCGGGAGTTGAAGGGAAGCGTGAGGAGTCGGGAGTCGAATGGAAGCGCGAATGGAGTCGGGAGTTGAAGGGAAGCGTGAGTGGAGTCGGGAGTTGATGGGAAGCGCGAGAGGAGTCGGGAGTTGAAGCGAAGCGTGAGAGGAGTCGGGAGTTGAAGGGAAGCGTGAGCGCGGTTGGGAATTGAAGGGAAGCGCGAAAGGAGTCGAGTGTTGAAGTGAGCGCGAGAGGTGTTGGGAGTTGCAGGGAAGCGCAAGTGGTGTCGGGAGTTGAAGGGAAGCGTGAGAGCAGTCGGGAGTTGAAGAGAAATGCGAGAGGGGTCGGGAGTTGAAGGGAAGCGCGACATGAGTCGGGAGTTGAAGGGAAGCGTGACAGGAGTCGGGAGCTGAAGGGAAGCGTGAGCGGTGTTGGGAATTGAAGGGAAGCGCGACAGTAGTCGTGTGTTGAAGAGAAGCGCGAAAGGAGTCGGGAGTTGAACGGAAGCGCGACAGGAGTCGGGAGTTGAATGGAAGTGTGAGAGTAGTCAGGAGTTGAAGGGAAGTGTGAGAGGCGTCTGGAGTTGAAGGGAAGCATGAGAGGGGTTGGGAGTTGAAAGGAAGCGCGAGAGGAGTCGGGAGTTGAAGGGAAGCGCGAGATGAGTCGGGAGTTGAAGGGAAGCGTGAGAGGAGCTAGGAGTTGAATGGAAGCACGACAGGAGTTGGGAGATGAAGGGAAGCGCGAGCTGGGTTGGGAGTTGAAGGGAAGTGCGACAGGAGTCGGGAGTTCAAGAGAAACGCGAGACAGGTCGGGAGTTGAAGGGTTGCGCGACAGGAGTCGGGAGTTGAAGTGAGCGCGAGAGGGGTCGGGAGTTGAAGGGAAGCGCAAGAGGAGTCAGGAGTTGAAGGGAAGCGTGACATGAGTTGGGAGTTGAAGGGAAGCGTGACAGGAGTCGGGAGCTGAAGGGAAGCGTGAGCGGTGTTGGGAATTGAAGGGAAGTGCGACAGTAGTCGTGTGTTGAAGAGAATCGCGAAAGAAGTCGGGAGTTGAACGGAAGCGCCACAGGAGTCGGGAATTGAATGGAAGTGTGAGAGGAGTCAGGAGTTGAAGGGAAGCGCGAGAGGTCTCTGGAGTTGAAGGAAAGCGTGAGCGGGGTTGGGAGTTGAAGGGAAGCACGACAGGAGTCGGGCGTTGAAGGGAAGCGCGAGTGGAGTCGGGAGTTGAAGGGAAGCGTGAGGCGTCGGGAGTCGAATGGAAGCGCGAATGGAGTCGGGAGATGAAGGGAAGCGCGAGTGGAGTCGGGAGTTGATGGGAAGCATGTGAGGAGTCGGGAGTTGAAGCGAAGCGTGAGAGGAGTCGGGAGTTGAAGGGAAGCGTGAGCGCGGTTGGGAATTGAAGGGAAGCGCGAAAGGAGTCGAGAGTTGAAGTGAGCGCGAGAGGTGTTGGGAGTTGCAGGGAAGCGCAAGTAGTGTCGGGAGTTGAAGGGAAGCGCGAGAGCAGTCGGGAGTTGAAGAGTAATGCGAGAGGGGTCGGGAGTTGAAGGGAAGCGCGACATGAGTCGGGAGTTGAAGGGAAGCGTGACAGGAGTCGGGAGCTGAAGGGAAGCGTGAGCGGTGTTGGGAATTGAAGGGAAGCGCGACAGTAGTCGTGTGTTGAAGAGAAGCGCGAAAGGAGTCGGGAGTTGAACGGAAGCGCGACAGGAGTCGGGAGTTGAATGGAAGTGTGAGAGTAGTCAGGAGTTGAAGGGAAGCGCGAGAGGCGTCTGGAGTTGAAGGGAAGCATGAGAGGGGTTGGGAGTTGAAGGGAAGCGCGAGCGGAGTCGGGAGTTGAAGGGAAGCGCGAGATGAGTCGGTAGTTGAAGGGATGCGCGAGTGGAGTCGGGACTGGATGGGAAGCGCGAGAGGAGTCGGGAGTTGAAGGAAAGCGCGAGAGGAGTCGGGAGTTGAAGGGAAGCGTGAGTGGAGTCGGGAGTTGAAGGGAAGCGTGAGGAGTCGGGAGTCGAATGGAAGCGCGAATGGAGTCGGGAGTTGAAGGGAAGCGCGAGTGGAGTCGGGAGTTGATGGGAAGCGCGAGAGGAGTCGGGAGTTGAAGCGAAGCGCGAGAGGAGTCGGGAGTTGAAGGGAAGCGTGAGCGCGTTTGGGAATTGAAGGGAAGCGCGAAAGGAGTCGAGAGTTGAAGTGAGCGCAAGAGGTGTTGGGAGTTGCAGGGAAGCGCAAGTGGTGTCGGGAGTTGAAGGGAAGCGCGAGAGCAGTCAGGAGTTGAAGAGAAATGCGAGAGGGGTCGGGAGTTGAAGGGAAGCGCGACATGAGTCGGGAGCTGAAGGGAAGCGTGAGCGGTGTTGGGAATTGAAGGGAAGCGCGACAGTAGTCGTGTGTTGAAGAGAAGCGCGAAAGGAGTCGGGAGTTGAACGGAAGCGCGACAGGAGTCGGGAGTTGAATGGAAGTGTGAGAGTAGTCAGGAGTTGAAGGGAAGCGCGAGAGGCGTCTGGAGTTGAAGGGAAGCATGAGAGGGGCTGGGAGTTGAAGGGAAGCGCGAGAGGAGTCGGGAGTTGAAGGGAAGTGCGAGATGAGTCGGGAGTTGAAGGGAAGCGCGATTGGAGTCGGGACTTGATGGGAAGCGCGAGAGGAGTCGGGAGTTGAAGGGAAGCGCGAGAGGAGTCGGGAGTTAAAGGGAAGGGTGAGCGCGGTTGGGAATTGAAGGGAAGCGCTAGAGGAGTCGGGAGTTGAAGGGAAGCGCGACAGTAGTCGGGAGTTGAAGTGAGCGCGAGAGGTGTCGGGAGTTGCAGGGAAGCGCAAGTGGTGTCGGGAGTTGAAGGGAAGCGCGAGAGGAGTCGGGAGTTGAAGAGAAAAGCGAGAGGGGTCGGGAGTTGAAGGGATGAGCAAGAGGAGTCGGGAGTTGAAGGGAAGCGCAACATGAGTCGGGAGTTGAATGGAAGCATGACAGGAGTCTGGAGCTGAAGGGAAGCGTGAGCGGTGTTGGGAATTGAAGGGAAGCGCGACAGTAGTCGTGTGTTGAAGAGAAGCGCGAAAGGAGTCGGGAGTTGAACGGAAGAGCGACAGGAGCCGGGAGTTGAATGGAAGTGTGAGAGGAGTCAGGAGTTGAAGGGAAGCGCAAGTGGTGTCAGGAGTTGAAGGGAAGCGCGAGAGGAGTCGGGAGTTGAAGAGAAAAGCGAGAGGGGTCGGGAGTTGAAGGGATGCGCAAGAGGAGTCGGGAGTTGAAGGGAAGCGCGACATGAGTCGGGAGTTGAACGGAAGCATGACAGGAGTCTGGAGCTGAAGGGAAGCGTGAGCGGTGTAGGGAATTGAATGGAAGCGCGACAGTAGTCGTGTGTTGAAGAGAAGCGCGAAAGGAGTCGGGAGTTGAAGGGAAGCGCGACAGGAGTCGGGAGTTGAATGGAAGTATGAGAGGAGTCAGGAGTTGAAGGGAAGCGCGGGAGGCGTCTGGAGTTGAAGGGAAGCGTGAGCGGGGTTGGGAGTTGAAGGGAAGCACGACAGGAGTCGGGAGTTGAAAGGAAGCGTGAGAGGAGTCGAGAGTTGAAGGGAAGGGGGAGGAGTCGGGAGTCGAATGGAAGCGCGAAAGGAGTCGGGAGTTGAAGGGAAGCGCGAGTGGAGTCGGGAGTTGAAGGGAAGCGCGAGAGGAGTCGGGAGTAGAAGGGAAGCGTGAGCGCGGTTTGGGAATTGAAGGGAATCGCGAGAGGAGTCGAGAGTTGAAGTGAGCGCGAGAGGTGTCGGGAGTTGCAGGGAAGCGCATGTGGTTTCGGGAGTTGAATGGAAGTGTGAGAGGAGTCAGGAGTTGAAGGGAAGCGCGAGAGGCGTCTGGAGTTGAAGGGAAGCGTGAGCGGGGTTGGGAGTTGAAGGGAAGCGCGAGAGGAGTCGGGAGTTGAAGGGAAGCGCGAGATGAGTCGGGAGTTGAAGGGAAGCGCGAGTGGAGTCGGGAGTTGATGGGAAGCGCGAGAGGAGTCGGGTGTTGAAGGGAAGCGCGAGAGGAGTCGGGAGTTGAAGGGAAGGGTCAGCTCGGTTGGGAATTGAAGGGACGCGCTAGAGGAGTCGGGAGTTGAAGGGAAACGCGAGAGGAGTCGGGAGTTGAAGGGAAGCGCGAGAGGAGTTGTGAGTTGAAGAGAAGCGCGCGAGGAGTCAGGAGTTGAAGGGAAGCATGAGAGGAGTCGGGAGTTGAAGGGAAGCGCGAACTGGGTTGGGAGTTGAAGGGAAGGGCGACAGGAGTCGGGAGTTGAAGAGAAACGCGAGACGGGTCGGCGGTTGAAGGGAAGCGCAAGTCGTGTCGGGAGTTGAAGGGAAGTGCGAGAGGTGTCTGGAGTTGAAGAGAAACGCGAGAGGGGTCTGGAGTTGAAGGGAAGCGCAAGTGGTGTCGGGAGTTGAAGGGAAGTGCGACATGAGTTGGGAGTTGAAGGGAAGCGCGACAGGAGTCGGGAGCTGAAGGGAAGCGCGAGCGGTGTTGGGAATTGAAGGGAAGCGCGACAGTAGTCGTGTGTGGAAGAGAAGCGCGAGAAGAGTCGGGAGTTGAAGTGAAGCGCGACAGGAGTCGGGAGTTGAATGGAAGTGTGAGAGTAGTCAGGAGTTGAAGGGAAGCGCTAGAGTCGTCTGGAGTTGAAGGGAAGCGTGAGCGGGGTTGGGAGTTGAAGGGAAGCGCAAGTGGTGTCGGGAGTTGAAGGGAAGCGCGAGAGCAGTCGGGAGTTGAAGAGAAATGCGAGAGGGGTCGGGAGTTGAAGGGAAGCGCGACATGAGTCGGGAGTTGAAGGGAAGCGTGACAGGAGTTGGGAGCTGAAGGGAAGCGTGAGCGGTGTTGGGAATTGAAGGGAAGCGCGACAGTAGTCGTGTGTTGAAGAGAAGTGCGAAAGGAATCGGGAGTTGAACGGAAGCATGACAGGAGTCGGGAGTTGAAAGGAAGTGTGAGAGTAGTCAGGAGTTGAAGGGAAGCGCGAGAGGCGTCTGGAGTTGAAGGGAAGCATGAGAGGGGTTGGGAGTTGAAGGGAAGCGCGAGAGGAGTCGGGAGTTGAAGGGAAGTGCGAGATGAGTCGGTAGTTGAAGGGAAGCGCGAGTGGAGTCGGGAATTGATGGGAAGCGCGAGAGGAGTCGGGAGTTGAAGGAAAGCGCGTGAGGAGTCGGGAGTTGAAGGGAAGTGTGAGTGGAGTCGGGAGTTGAAGGGAAGCGTGAGGAGTCGGGAGTTGAATGGAAGCGCGAATGGAGTCGGGAGTTGAAGGGAAGCGTGAGTGGAGTCGGGAGTTGATGGGAAGCGCGAGAGGAGTCGGGAGTTGAAGCGAAGCGTGAGAGGAGTCGGGAGTTGAAGGGAAGCGTGAGCGCGGTTGGGAATTGAAGGGAAGCGCGAAAGGAGTCGAGTGTTGAAGTGAGCGCGAGAGGTGTTGGGAGTTGCAGGGAAGCGCAAGTGGTGTCGGGAGTTGAAGGGAAGCGTGAGAGCAGTCGGGAGTTGAAGAGAAATGCGAGAGGGGTCGGGAGTTGAAGGGAAGCGCGACATGAGTCGGGAGTTGAAGGGAAGCGTGACAGGAGTCGGGAGCTGAAGGGAAGCGTGAGCGGTGTTGGGAATTGAAGGGAAGCGCGACAGTAGTCGTGTGTTGAAGAGAAGCGCGAAAGGAGTCGGGAGTTGAACGGAAGCGCGACAGGAGTCGGGAGTTGAATGGAAGTGTGAGAGTAGTCAGGAGTTGAAGGGAAGTGTGAGAGGCGTCTGGAGTTGAAGGGAAGCATGAGAGGGGTTGGGAGTTGAAAGGAAGCGCGAGAGGAGTCGGGAGTTGAAGGGAAGCGCGAGATGAGTCGGGAGTTGAAGGAAAGCGCGATTGGAGTCGGGACTTGATTGGAAGCGCGAGAGGAGTCGGGAGTTGAAGGGAAGCGCTAGAGTCGTCTGGAGTTGAAGGGAAGCGTGAGCGGGGTTGGGAGTTGAAGGGAAGCGCGAGAGGCGTTGGGAGTTGAAGGGAAGCGCGAGAGGAGTCAGGAGTTGAAGGGAAGCGTGAGAGGAGCTAGGAGTTGAATGGAAGCACGACAGGAGTTGGGAGATGAAGGGAAGCGCGAGCTGGGTTGGGAGTTGAAGGGAAGTGCGACAGGAGTCGGGAGTTCAAGAGAAACGCGAGACAGGTCGGGAGTTGAAGGGTTGCGCGACAGGAGTCGGGAGTTGAAGTGAGCGCGAGAGGGGTCGGGAGTTGAAGGGAAGCGCAAGAGGAGTCAGGAGTTGAAGGGAAGCGCGACATGAGTTGGGAGTTGAAGGGAAGCGTGACAGGAGTCGGGAGCTGAAGGGAAGCGTGAGCGGTGTTGGGAATTGAAGGGAAGTGCGACAGTAGTCGTGTGTTGAAGAGAATCGCGAAAGAAGTCGGGAGTTGAACGGAAGCGCCACAGGAGTCAGGAATTGAATGGAAGTGTGAGAGGAGTCAGGAGTTGAAGGGAAGCGCGAGAGGTCTCTGGAGTTGAAGGAAAGCGTGAGCGGGGTTGGGAGTTGAAGGGAAGCATGACAGGAGTCGGGCGTTGAAGGGAAGCGCGAGTGGAGTCGGGAGTTGAAGGGAAGCGTGAGGCGTCGGGAGTCGAATGGAAGCGCGAATGGAGTCGGGAGATGAAGGGAAGCGCGAGTGGAGTCGGGAGTTGATGGGAAGCGTGTGAGGAGTCGGGAGTTGAAGCGAAGCGTGAGAGGAGTCGGGAGTTGAAGGGAAGCGTGAGCGCGGTTGGGAATGGAAGGGAAGCGCGAAAGGAGTCGAGAGTTGAAGTGAGCGCGAGAGGTGTTGGGAGTTGCAGGGAAGCGCAAGTGGTGTCGGGAGTTGAAGGGAAGCGCGAGAGCAGTCGGGAGTTGAAGAGTAATGCGAGAGGGGTCGGGAGTTGAAGGGAAGCGCGACATGAGTCGGGAGTTGAAGGGAAGCGTGACAGGAGTCGGGAGCTGAAGGGAAGCGTGAGCGGTGTTGGGAATTGAAGGGAAGCGCGACAGTAGTCGTGTGTTGAAGAGAAGCGCGAAAGGAGTCGGGAGTTGAACGGAAGCGCGACAGGAGTCGGGAGTTGAATGGAAGTGTGAGAGTAGTCAGGAGTTGAAGGGAAGCGCGAGAGGCGTCTGGAGTTGAAGGGAAGCATGAGAGGGGTTGGGAGTTGAAGGGAAGCGCGAGCGGAGTCGGGAGTTGAAGGGAAGCGCGAGATGAGTCGGTAGTTGAAGGGAAGCGCGAGTGGAGTCGGGACTGGATGGGAAGCGCGAGAGGAGTCGGGAGTTGAAGGAAAGCGCGAGAGGAGTCGGGAGTTGAAGGGAAGCGTGAGTGGAGTCGGGAGTTGAAGGGAAGCGTGAGGAGTCGGGAGTCGAATGGAAGCGCGAATGGAGTCGGGAGTTGAAGGGAAGCGCGAGTGGAGTCGGGAGTTGATGGGAAGCGCGAGAGGAGTCGGGAGTTGAAGCGAAGCGCGAGAGGAGTCGGGAGTTGAAGGGAAGCGTGAGCGCGGTTGGGAATTGAAGGGAAGCGCGAAAGGAGTCGAGTGTTGAAGTGAGCGCGAGAGGTGTTGGGAGTTGCAGGGAAGCGCAAGTGGTGTCGGGAGTTGAAGGGAAGCGTGAGAGCAGTCGGGAGTTGAAGAGAAATGCGAGAGGGGTCGGGAGTTGAAGGGAAGCGCGACATGAGTCGGGAGTTGAAGGGAAGCGTGACAGGAGTCGGGAGCTGAAGGGAAGCGTGAGCGGTGTTGGGAATTGAAGGGAAGCGCGACAGTAGTCGTGTGTTGAAGAGAAGCGCGAAAGGAGTCGGGAGTTGAACGGAAGCGCGACAGGAGTCGGGAGTTGAATGGAAGTGTGAGAGTAGTCAGGAGTTGAAGGGAAGTGTGAGAGGCGTCTGGAGTTGAAGGGAAGCATGAGAGGGGTTGGGAGTTGAAAGGAAGCGCGAGAGGAGTCGGGAGTTGAAGGGAAGCGCGAGATGAGTCGGGAGTTGAAGGAAAGCGCGATTGGAGTCGGGACTTGATTGGAAGCGCGAGAGGAGTCGGGAGTTGAAGGGAAGCGCTAGAGTCGTCTGGAGTTGAAGGGAAGCGTGAGCGGGGTTGGGAGTTGAAGGGAAGCGCGAGAGGCGTTGGGAGTTGAAGGGAAGCGCGAGAGGAGTCAGGAGTTGAAGGGAAGCGTGAGAGGAGCTAGGAGTTGAATGGAAGCACGACAGGAGTTGGGAGATGAAGGGAAGCGCGAGCTGGGTTGGGAGTTGAAGGGAAGTGCGACAGGAGTCGGGAGTTCAAGAGAAACGCGAGACAGGTCGGGAGTTGAAGGGTTGCGCGACAGGAGTCGGGAGTTGAAGTGAGCGCGAGAGGGGTCTGGAGTTGAAGGGAAGCGCAAGAGGAGTCAGGAGTTGAAGGGAAGCGCGACATGAGTTGGGAGTTGAAGGGAAGCGTGACAGGAGTCGGGAGCTGAAGGGAAGCGTGAGCGGTGTTGGGAATTGAAGGGAAGTGCGACAGTAGTCGTGTGTTGAAGAGAATCGCGAAAGAAGTCGGGAGTTGAACGGAAGCGCCACAGGAGTCGGGAATTGAATGGAAGTGTGAGAGGAGTCAGGAGTTGAAGGGAAGCGCGAGAGGTCTCTGGAGTTGAAGGAAAGCGTGAGCGGGGTTGGGAGTTGAAGGGAAGCATGACAGGAGTCGGGCGTTGAAGGGAAGCGCGAGTGGAGTCGGGAGTTGAAGGGAAGCGTGAGGCGTCGGGAGTCGAATGGAAGCGCGAATGGAGTCGGGAGATGAAGGGAAGCGCGAGTGGAGTCGGGAGTTGATGGGAAGCGTGTGAGGAGTCGGGAGTTGAAGCGAAGCGTGAGAGGAGTCGGGAGTTGAAGGGAAGCGTGAGCGCGGTTGGGAATTGAAGGGAAGCGCGAAAGGAGTCGAGAGTTGAAGTGAGCGCGAGAGGTGTTGGGAGTTGCAGGGAAGCGCAAGTGGTGTCGGGAGTTGAAGGGAAGCGCGAGAGCAGTCGGGAGTTGAAGAGTAATGCGAGAGGGGTCGGGAGTTGAAGGGAAGCGCGACATGAGTCGGGAGTTGAAGGGAAGCGTGACAGGAGTCGGGAGCTGAAGGGAAGCGTGAGCGGTGTTGGGAATTGAAGGGAAGCGCGACAGTAGTCGTGTGTTGAAGAGAAGCGCGAAAGGAGTCGGGAGTTGAACGGAAGCGCGACAGGAGTCGGGAGTTGAATGGAAGTGTGAGAGTAGTCAGGAGTTGAAGGGAAGCGCGAGAGGCGTCTGGAGTTGAAGGGAAGCATGAGAGGGGTCGGGAGTTGAAGGGAAGCGCGAGATTAGTCGGTAGTTGAAGGGAAGCGCGAGTGGAGTCGGGACTGGATGGGAAGCGCGAGAGGAGTCGGGAGTTGAAGGAAAGCGCGAGAGGAGTCGGGAGTTGAAGGGAAGCGTGAGTGGAGTCGGGAGTTGAAGGGAAGCGTGAGGAGTCGGGAGTCGAATGGAAGCGCGAATGGAGTCGGGAGTTGAAGGGAAGCGCGAGTGGAGTCGGGAGTTGATGGGAAGCGCGAGAGGAGTCGGGAGTTGAAGCGAAGCGCGAGAGGAGTCGGGAGTTGAAGGGAAGCGTGAGCGCGTTTGGGATTTGAAGGGAAGCGCGAAAGGAGTCGAGAGTTGAAGTGAGCGCAAGAGGTGTTGGGAGTTGCAGGGAAGCGCAAGTGGTGTCGGGAGTTGAAGGGAAGCGCGAGAGCAGTCTGGAGTTGAAGAGAAATGCGAGAGGGGTCGGGAGTTGAAGGGAAGCGCGACATGAGTCGGGAGCTGAAGGGAAGCGTGAGCGGTGTTGGGAATTGAAGGGAAGCGCGACAGTAGTCGTGTGTTGAAGAGAAGCGCGAAAGGAGTCGGGAGTTGAACGGAAGCGCGACAGGAGTCGGGAGTTGAATGGAAGTGTGAGAGTAGTCAGGAGTTGAAGGGAAGCGCGAGAGGCGTCTGGAGTTGAAGGGAAGCATGAGAGGGGCTGGGAGTTGAAGGGAAGCGCGAGAGGAGTCGGGAGTTGAAGGGAAGTGCGAGATGAGTCGGGAGTTGAAGGGAAGCGCGATTGGAGTCGGGACTTGATGGGAAGCGCGAGAGGAGTCGGGAGTTGAAGGGAAGCGCGAGAGGAGTCGGGAGTTAAAGGGAAGGGTGAGCGCGGTTGGGAATTGAAGGGAAGCGCTAGAGGAGTCGGGAGTTGAAGGGAAGCGCGACAGTAGTCGTGTGTTGAAGAGAAGCGCGAAAGGAGTCGGGAGTTGAACGGAAGCGCGACAGGAGTCGGGAGTTGAAGTGAGCGCGAGAGGTGTCGGGAGTTGCAGGGAAGCGCAAGTGGTGTCGGGAGTTGAAGGGAAGCGCGAGAGGAGTCGGGAGTTGAAGAGAAAAGCGAGAGGGGTCGGGAGTTGAAGGGATGCGCAAGAGGAGTCGGGAGTTGAAGGGAAGCGTGACATGAGTCGGGAGTTGAAGGGAAGCATGACAGGAGTTGGGAGCTGAAGGGAAGCGTGAGCCGTGTTGGGAATTGAAGGGAAGCGCGACAGTAGTCGTGTGTTGAAGAGAAGCGCGAAAGGAGTCGGGAGTTGAACGGAAGCGCGACAGGAGTCGGGAGTTGAATGGAAGTGTGAGAGGAGTCAGGAGTTGAAGGGAAGCGCGAGAGGCGTCTGGAGTTGAAGGGCAGCGTGTGCGGGGTTGGGAGTTGAAGGGAAGCACGACAAGAGTCGGGAGTTGAAGGGAAGCGCGAGAGGAGTCGAGAGTTGAAGGGAAGGGTGAGGAGTCGGGAGTCAAATGGAAGCGCGAAAGGAGTCGGGAGTTGAAGGGAAGCGCGAGTGGAGTCGGGAGTTGATGGGAAGCGCGAGAGGAGTCGGGAATAGAAGGGAAGCGTGAGTGCGGTTTGGGAATTGAAGGGAATCGCGAGAGGAGTCGAGAGTTGAAGTTAGCGCGAGAGGTGTCGGGAGTTGCAGGGAAGCGCAAGTGGTGTCGGGAGTTGAAGGGAAGGGTCAGCGCGGTTGGGGATTGAAGGGACGCGCTAGAGGAGTCGGGAGTTGAAGGGAAGCGCGAGAGGAGTCGGGAGTTGAAGGGAAGCGCGAGAGGAGTCGTGAGTTGAAGAGAAGCGCGCGAGGAGTCAGGAGTTGAAGGGAAGCATGAGAGGAGTCGGGAGTTGAAGGGAAGCGCGAACTGGGTTGGAAGTTGAAGGGAAGGGCGACAGGAGTCGGGAGTTGAAGAGAAACGCGAGACGGGTCGGGGGTTGAAGGGAAGCGCAAGTCGTGTCGGGAGTTGAAGGGATGCGCGAGAGGTGTCTGGAGTTGAAGAGAAACGCGGGAGGGGTCTGGAGTTGAAGGGAAGCGCAAGTGGTGTCGGGAGTTGAAGGGAAGCGCGACATGAGTTGGGAGTTGAAGGGAAGCGCGACAGGAGTCGGGAGCTGAAGGGAAGCGCGAGCGGTGTTGGGAATTGAAGGGAAGCGCGACAGTAGTCGTGTGTGGAAGAGAAGCGCGAGAGGAGTCGGGAGTTGAAGCGAAGCGCGACAGGAGTCGGGAGTTGAATGGAAGTGTGAGAGGAGTCTGGAGTTGAAGGGAAGCGCTAGAGTCGTCTGGAGTTGAAGGGAACCGTGAGCGGGGTTGGGAGTTGAAGGGAAGCGCGAGAGGAGTTGGGAGTTGAAGGGAAGCGCGAGAGGAGTCGGGAGTTGAAGGGAAGCGTGAAGAGTCGGGAGTTGAAGGGAAGTGTGAGCGGTGTTGGGATTTGCAGTGAAGCGCAAATGGTGTCGGGAGTTGAAGGGAAGCGCGAGAGGAGTCGGGAGTTGAAGAGAAAAGCGAGAGGGGTCGGGAGTTGAAGGGAAGCGCAAGTGGAGTCGGGAGTTGAAGGGAAGCGCGACATGAGTCGGGAGTTGAAGGGAAGCGTGACAGGAGTCGGGAGCTGAAGGGAAGCGTGAGCGGTGTTGGGAATTGAAGGGAAGCGCGACAGTAGTCGTGTGTTGAAGAGAAGCGCGAAAGGAGTCGGGAGTTGAACGGAAGCGAGACAGGAGTCGGGAGTTGAATGGAAGTGTGAGAGGAGTCAGGAGTTGAAGGGAAGCGCGAGAGGCGTCTGGAGTTGAAGGGAAGCGTGAGCGGGGTTGGGAGTTGAAGGGAAGCGCGAGAGGAGTCGGGAGTTGAAGGGAAGCGCGAGATGAGTCGGGAGTTGAAGGGAAGCGCGAGTGGAGTCGGGAGTTGATGGGAAGCGCGAAAGGAGTCGGGTGTTGAAGGGAAGCGCGCGAGGAGTCGGGAGTTGAAGGGAAGGGTCAGCGCGGTTGGGAATTGAAGGGACGCGCTAGAGGAGTCGGGAGTTGAAGGGAAGCGCGAGAGGAGTCGGGAGTTGAAGGGAAGCGCGAGAGGAGTCGTGAGTTGAAGAGAAGCGCGCGAGGAGTCAGGAGTTGAAGGGAAGCATGAGAGGAGTCGGGAGTTGAAGGGAAGCGCGAACTGGGTTGGGAGTTGAAGGGAAGGGCGACAGGAGTCGGGAGTTGAAGTGAAACGCGAGACGGGTCGGCGGTTGAAGGGAAGCGCAAGTCGTGTCGGGAGTTGAAGGGATGCGCGAGAGGTGTCTGGAGTTGAAGAGAAACGTGAGAGGGGTCTGGAGTTGAAGTGAAGCGCAAGTGCTGTCGGGAGTTGAAGGGAAGCGTGACATGAGTTGGGAGTTGAAGGGAAGCGCGACAGGAGTCGGGAGCTGAAGGGAAGCGCGAGATGAGTCGGTAGTTGAAGGGAAGCGCGAGTGGAGTCGGGAGTTGATGGGAAGCGCGAGAGGAGTCGGTAGTTGAAGGGAAGCTCGAGAGGAGTCGGGACTTGAAGAGAAGGGTGAGCGCGGTTGGGAATTGAAGGGAAGTGCTAGAGGAGTCGGGAGTTGAAGGGAAGCGCGACATGAGTTGGGAGTTGAAGGGAAGCGCGACAGGAGTCGGGAGCTGAAGGGAAGCGCAAGCGGTGTGGGGAATTGAAGGGAAGCGCGACAGTAATCATGTGTGGAAGAGAAGCGCGAGAGGAGTCGGGAGTTGAAGCGAAGCGCGACAGGAGTCGGGAGAAGAATGGAAGTGTGAGACGAGTCAGGAGTTGAAGGGAAGCGCTATAGTCGTCTGGAGTTGAAGGGAAGTGTGAGCGGGGTTGGGAGTTGAAGGGAAGCGCGAGAGGATTCGGGAGTTGAAGGGAAGCGCGAGAGGAGTCGGGAGTTGAAGGGAAGCGTGAAGAGTCGGGAGTTGAAGGGAAGCGCGAGCGGTGTTGGGAATTGAAGGGAAGCGCGAGCAGACTTGGGATTTGAAGGGAGGCACGAGTGGGGTCGGGAGTTGAGGGAAGTGTGAGAGGAGTCGTGAGTTGAAGAGAAGCGCGCGAGGAGTCAGGAGTTGAAGGGAAGCGTGAGAGGCGTTAGGAGTTGAATGGAAGCACGAGAGGAGTTGGGAGATGAAGGGAAGCGCGAGCTGGGTTGGGAGTTGAAGGGAAGTGCGACAGGAGTCGGGAGTTGAAGAGAAACGCGAGACGGGTCGGGAGTTGAAGGGTTGCGCGACAGGAGTCGGGAGTTGAAGTGAGCGCGAGAGGGGTTGGGAGTTGAAGGGAAGCGCAAGAGGAGTTGGCAGTTGAAGGGAAGCGCGACATGAGTCGGGAGTTGAAGGGAAGCGTGACAGGAGTCGGGAGCTGAAGGGAAGCGTGAGCGGTGTTGGGAATTGAAGGGAAGCGCGACAGTAGTCGTGTGTTGAAGAGAATCGCGAAAGAAGTCGGGAGTTGAACGGAAGCGCGACAGGAGTCGGGAGTTGAATGGAAGTGTGAGAGGAGTCGGGAGTTGAAGGGAAGCTCGAGAGGAGTCGGGACTTGAAGAGAAGGGTGAGCGCGGTTGGGAATTGAAGGGAAGTGCTAGAGGAGTCGGGAGTTGAAGGGAAGCGCGACATGAGTTGGGAGTTGAAGGGAAGCGCGACAGGAGTCGGGAGCTGAAGGGAAGCGCAAGCGGTGTGGGGAATTGAAGGGAAGCGCGACAGTAATCGTGTGTGGAAGAGAAGCGCGAGAGGAGTCGGGAGTTGAAGCGAAGCGCGACAGGAGTCGGGAGAAGAATGGAAGTGTGAGACGAGTCAGGAGTTGAAGGGAAGCGCTATAGTCGTCTGGAGTTGAAGGGAAGTGTGAGCGGGGTTGGGAGTTGAAGGGAAGCGCGAGAGGATTCGGGAGTTGAAGGGAAGCGCGAGAGGAGTCGGGAGTTGAAGGGAAGCGTGAAGAGTCGGGAGTTGAAGGGAAGCGCGAGCGGTGTTGGGAATTGAAGGGAAGCGCGAGCAGACTTGGGATTTGAAGGGAGGCACGAGTGGGGTCGGGAGTTGAGGGAAGTGTGAGAGGAGTCGTGAGTTGAAGAGAAGCGCGCGAGGAGTCAGGAGTTGAAGGGAAGCGTGAGAGGCGTTAGGAGTTGAATGGAAGCACGAGAGGAGTTGGGAGATGAAGGGAAGCGCGAGCTGGGTTGGGAGTTGAAGGGAAGTGCGACAGGAGTCGGGAGTTGAAGAGAAACGCGAGACGGGTCGGGAGTTGAAGGGTTGCGCGACAGGAGTCGGGAGTTGAAGTGAGCGTGAGAGGGGTTGGGAGTTGAAGGGAAGCGCAAGAGGAGTTGGCAGTTGAAGGGAAGCGCGACATGAGTCGGGAGTTGAAGGGAAGCGTGACAGGAGTCGGGAGCTGAAGGGAAGCGTGAGCGGTGTTGGGAATTGAAGGGAAGCACGACAGTAGTCGTGTGTTGAAGAGAATCGCGAAAGAAGTCGGGAGTTGAACGGAAGCGCGACAGGAGTCGGGAGTTGAATGGAAGTGTGAGAGGAGTCAGGAGTTGAAGGGAAGCGCGAGAGGCGTCTGGAGTTGAAGGGAAGCGTGAGCGGGGTTGGGAGTTGAAGGGAAGCACGACAGGAGTCGGGAGTTGAAGGGAAGCGCGAGTGGAGTCGGGAGTTGAAGGGAAGCGTGAGGAGTCGGGAGTCGAATGGAAGCGCGAATGGAGTCGGGAGTTGAAGGGAAGCGCGAGTGGAGTCGGGAGTTGATGGGAAGCGCGAGAGGAGTCGGGAGTTGAAGCGAAGCGCGAGAGGAGTCGGGAGTTGAAGGGAAGCGTGAGCGCGGTTGGGAATTGAAGGGAAGCGCGAGAGGAGTCGAGAGTTGAAGTGAGCGCGAGAGGTGTTGGGAGTTGCAGGGAAGCGCAAGTGGTGTCGGGAGTTGAAGGGAAGCGCGAGAGCAGTCGGGAGTTGAAGAGAAAAGCGAGAGGGGTCGGGAGTTGAAGGGAAGCGCGACATGAGTCGGGAGTTGAAGGGAAGCGTGACATGAGTCGGGAGCTGAAGGGAAGCGTGAGCGGTGTTGGGAATTGAAGGGAAGCGCGACAGTAGTCTTGTGTTGAAGCGAAGCGCGAAAGGAGTCGGGAGTTGAACGGAAGCGCGACAGGAGTCGGGAGTTGAATGGAAGTGTGAGAGTAGCCAGGAGTTGAAGGGAAGCGCGAGAGGAGTCGGGTGTTGAAGAGAAAAGTGAGAGGGGTCGGGAGTTGAAGGGAAGCGCAAGTGGAGTCGGGAGTTGAAGGGAAGCGCGACATGAGTCGGGAGTTGAAGGGAAGCGTGACAGGAGTCGGGAGCTGAAGGGAAGCGTGAGCGGTGTTGGGAATTGAAGGGAAGCGCGACAGTAGTCGTGTGTTGAAGAGAAGCGCGAAAGGAGTCGGGAGTTGAACGGAAGCGCGACAGGAGTCGGGAGTTGAATGGAAGTGTGAGAGGAGTCAGGAGTTGAAGGGAAGCGCGAGAGGCGTCTGGAGTTGAAGGGAAGCATGAGAGGGGTTGGGAGTTGAAGGGAAGCGCGAGAGGAGTCGGGAGTTGAAGGGAAGCGCGAGATGAGTCGGGAGTTGAAGGGAAGCGCGAGTGGAGTCGGGACTTGATGGGAAGCGCGAGAGGAGTCGGGAGTTGAAGGAAAGCGCGAGAGGAGTCGGGAGTTGAAGGGAAGCGTGAGTGGAGTCGGGAGTTGAAGGGAAGCGTGAGGAGTCGGGAGTCGAATGGAAGCGCGAGAGGAGTTGGGAGTTGAAGCGAAGCGCGAGAGGAGTCGAGAGTTGAAGATAAGCGTGAGCGCGTTTGGGAATTGAAGGGAAGCGCGAAAGGAGTCGAGAGTTGTAGTGAGCACGAGAGGTGTTGGGAGTTGCAGGGAAGCGCAAGTGGTGTCGGGAGTTGAAGGGAAGCGCGAGAGCAGTCGGGAGTTGAAGAGAAATGCGAGAGGGGTCGGGAGTTGAAGGGAAGCGCGACATGAATCGGGAGTTGAAGGGAAGCGTGACAGGAGTCGGGAGCTGAAGGGAAGCGTGAGCGGTGTTGGGAATTGAAGGGAAGCGCGACAGTAGTCGTGTGTTGAAGAGAAGCGCGAAAGGAGTCGGGAGTTGAACGGAAGCGCGACAGGAGTCGGGAGTTGAATGGAAGTGTGAGAGTAGTCAGGAGTTGAAGGGAAGCGCGAGAGGCGTCTGGAGTTGAAGGGAAGCATGAGAGGTGTTGGGAGTTGAAGGGAAGCGCGAGAGGAGTCGGGAGTTGAAGGGAAGCGCGAGATGAGTCGGGAGTTGAAGGGAAGCGCGATTGGAGTCGGGACTTGATGGGAAGCGCGAGAGGAGTCGGGAGTTGAAGGGAAGCGCGAGAGGAGTCGGGAGTTAAAGGGAAGGGTGAGCGCGGTTGGGAATTGAAGGGAAGCGCTAGAGGATTCGGGAGTTGAAGGGAAGCGCGACAGTAGTCGTGTGTTGAAGAGAAGCGCGAAAGGAGTCGGGAGTTGAATGGAAGCGCGACAGGAGTCGGGAGTTGAATGGAAGTGTGAGAGTAGTCAGGAGTTGAAGGGAAGCGCGAGAGGCGTCTGGAGTTGAAGGGAAGCATGAGAGGGGTTGGGAGTTGAAGGGAAGCGCGAGCGGAGTCGGGAGTTGAAGGGAAGCGCGAGATGAGTCGGTAGTTGAAGGGAAGCGCGAGTGGAGTCGGGACTGGATGGGAAGCGCGAGAGGAGTCGGGAGTTGAAGGGAAGCGCGAGAGGAGTCGGGAGTTGAAGGGAAGCGTGAGTGGAGTCGGGAGTTGAAGGGAAGCGTGAGGAGTCGGGAGTCGAATGGAAGCGCGAATGGAGTCGGGAGTTGAAGGGAAGCGCGAGTGGAGTCGGGAGTTGAAGGGAAGTGTGAGAGGAGTCGTGAGTTGAAGAGAAGCGCGCAAGGAGTCAGGAGTTGTAGGGAAGCGTGAGAGGAGTCAGGAGTTGAATATAAGCACGACAGGAGTTGGGAGATGAAGGGAAGCGCGAGCTGGGTTGAGAGTTGAAGGGAAGTGCGACAGGAGTCGGGAGTTGAAGAGAAACGCGAGACGGGTCGGGAGTTGAAGGGTTGCGCGACAGGAGTCGGGAGTTGAAGTGAGCGCGAGAGGTGTCGGGAGTTGCAGGGAAGCGTAAGTGGTGTCGGGAGTTGAAGGGAAGCGCGAGAGGAGTCGGGAGTTGAAGAGAAAAGCGAGAGGGGTCGGGAGTTGAAGGGATGAGCAAGAGGAGTCGGGAGTTGAAGGGAAGCATGAGAGGGGTTGGGAGTTGAAGGGAAGCGCGAGAGGAGTCGGGAGTTGAAGGGAAGCGCGACATGAGTCGGGAGTTGAAGGGAAGCGCGATTGGAGTCGGGACTTGATGGGAAGCGCGAGAGGAGTCGGGAGTTGAAGGGAAGCGCGAGAGGAGTCGGGAGTTAAAGGGAAGGGTGAGCGCGGTTGGGAATTGAAGGGAAGCGCTAGAGGAGTCGGGAGTTGAAGGGAAGCGCGACAGTAGTCGTGTGTTGAAGAGAAGCGCGAAAGGAGTCGGGAGTTGAAGGGAAGCGCGACAGGAGTCGGGAGTTGAATGGAAGTGTGAGAGGAGTCAGGAGTTGAATGGAAGCACGACAGGAGTTGGGAGATGAAGGGAAGTGCGACAGGAGTCGGGAGTTGAATGGAAGTTTGAGAGGAGTCAGGAGTTGAAGGGAAGCGCGAGAGGCGTCTGGAGTTGAAGGGAAGCGTGTGCGGGGTTGGGAGTTGAAGGGAAGCACGACAGGAGTCGGGAGTTGAAGGGAAGCGCGAGAGGAGTTGAGAGTTGAAGGGAAGGGTGAGGAGTCGGGAGTCGAATGGAAGCTCGAAAGGAGTCGGGAGTTGAAGGGAAGCGCGAGTGGAGTCGGGAGTTGATGGGAAGCGCGAGAGGAGTCGGGAGTAGAAGGGAAGCGTGAGCGCGGTTTGGGAATTGAAGGGAATCGCGAGAGGAGTCGAGAGTTGAAGTTAGCGCGAGAGGTGTCGGGAGTTGCAGGGAAGCGCAAGTGGTGTCGGGAGTTGAAGGGAAGGGTCAGCGCGGATGGGAATTGAAGGTACGCGCTAGAGGAGTCGGGAGTTGAAGAGAAGCGCGAGAGGAATCGGGAGTTGAAGGGAAGCGCGACAGGAGTCGGGAGTAGAATGGAAGCGCACGAGCAGTCGGGAGTTGAAGGGAAGCGCGACAGGAGTCGGGAGTTGAAGGGCACCGCGAGTGGAGTCGGGAGTTGAAGGGAAGTGTGAGAGGAGTCGTGAGTTGAAGAGAAGCGCGCAAGGAGTCAGGAGTTGTAGGGAAGCGTGAGAGGAGTCAGGAGTTGAATGGAAGCACGACAGGAGTTGGGAGATGAAGGGAAGCGCGAGCTGGGTTGGGAGTTGAAGGGAAGTGCGACAGGAGTCGGGAGTTGAAGAGAAACGCGAGACGGGTCGGGAGTTGAAGGGTTGCGCGACAGGAGTCGGGAGTTGAAGTGAGCGCGAGAGGTGTCGGGAGTTGCAGGGAAGCGCAAGTGGTGTCGGGAGTTGAAGGGAAGCGCGAGAGGAGTCGGGAGTTGAAGAGAAAAGCGAGAGGGGTCGGGAGTTGAAGGGATGAGCAAGAGGAGTCGGGAGTTGAAGGGAAGCGCAACATGAGTCGGGAGTTGAACGGAAGCATGACAGGAGTCTGGAGCTGAAGGGAAGCGTGAGCGGTGTTGGGAATTGAAAGGAAGCGCGACAGTACTCGTGTGTTGAAGAGAAGCGCGAAAGGAGTCGGGAGTTGAACGGAAGAGCGACAGGAGTCGGGAGTTGAATGGAAGTGTGAGAGGAGTCAGGAGTTGAAGGGAAGCGCAAGTGGTGTCGGGAGTTGAAGGGAAGCGCGAGAGGAGTCGGGAGTTGAAGAGAAAAGCGAGAGGGGTCGGGAGTTGAAGGGATGCGCAAGAGGAGTCGGGAGTTGAAGGGAAGCGCGACATGAGTCGGGAGTTGAGCGGAAGCATGACAGGAGTCTGGAGCTGAAGGGAAGCGTGAGCGGTGTTGGGAATTGAATGGAAGCGCGACAGTAGTCGTGTGTTGAAGAGAAGCGCGAAAGGAGACGGGAGTTGAAGGGAAGCGCGACAGGAGTCGGGAGTTGAATGGAAGTATGAGAGGAGTCAGGAGTTGAAGGGAAGCGCGAGAGGAGTCGGGAGTTGAAGAGAAAAGCGAGAGGGGTCGGGAGTTGAAGGGAAGCACAAGTGGAGTCGGGAGTTGAAGGGAAGCGCGACATGAGTCGGGAGTTGAAGGGAAGCGTGACATGAGTCGGGAGCTGAAGGGAAGCGTGAGCGGTGTTGGGAATTGAAGGGAAGCGCGACAGTAGTCGTGTGTTGAAGAGAAGCGCGAAAGGAGTCGGGAGTTGAACGGAAGCGCGACAGGAGTCGGGAGTTGAATGGAAGTGTGAGAGGAGTCAGGAGTTGAAGGGAAGCGCGAGAGGCGTCTGGAGTTGAAGGGAAGCGTGAGCGGGGTTGGGAGTTGAAGGGAAGCGCGAGAGGAGTCGGGAGTTGAAGGGAAGCGCGAGATGAGTCGGGAGTTGAAGTGAAGCGCGAGTGGAGTCGGGAGTTGATGGGAAGCGCGAGAGGAGTCGGGTGTTGAAGGGAAGCGCGAGAGGAGTCGGGAGTTGAAGGGAAGGGTCAGCGCGGTTGGGAATTGAAGGGACGCGCTAGAGGAGTCAGGAGTTCAAGGGAAGCGCGAGAGGAGTCGGGAGTTGAAGGGAAGCGCGAGAAGAGTCGTGAGTTGAAGAGAAGCGCGCGAGGAGTCAGGAGTTGAAGGGAAGCATGAGAGGAGTCGGGAGTTGAAGGGAAGCGCGAACTGGGTTGGGAGTTGAAGGGAAGGGCGACAGGAGTCGGGAGTTGAAGAGAAACGCGAGACGGGTCGGCGGTTGAAGGGAAGCGCAAGTCGTGTCGGGAGTTGAAGGGAAGTGCGAGAGGTGTCTGGAGTTGAAGAGAAACGCGAGAGGGGTCTGGAGTTGAAGGGAAGCGCAAGTGGTGTCGGGAGTTGAAGGGAAGTGCGACATGAGTTGGGAATTGAAGGGAAGCGCGACAGTAGTCGTGTGTGGAAGAGAAGCGCGAGAGGAGTCGGGAGTTGAAGCGAAGCGCGACAGGTGTCGGGAGTTGAATGGAAGTGTGAGAGGAGTCAGGAGTTGAAGGGAAGCGCTAGAGTCGTCTGGAGTTGAAGGGAAGCGTGAGCGGGGTTGGGAGTTGAAGGGAAGCGTGAGAGGAGTTGGGAGTTGAAGGGAAGCGCGAGAGGAGTCAGGAGTTGAAGGGAAGCGTGAAGAGTCGGGAGTTGAAGGGAAGCGCGAGCGGTTTTGGGAATTGAAGGGAAGCGCGAGCAGGCTTGGGATTTGAAGGGAGGCACGAGTGGGGTCGGGAGTTGAAGGGAAGTGTGAGAGGAGTCGTGAGTTGAAGAGAAGCGCGCAAGGAGTCAGGAGTTGTAGGGAAGCGTGAGAGGAGTCAGGAGTTGAAGGGAAGCGTGAGAGGAGCTAGGAGTTGAATGGAAGCACGAAAGGAGTTGGGAGATGAAGGGAAGCGCGAGCTGGGTTGGGAGTTGAAGGGAAGTGCGACAGGAGTCGGGAGTTGAAGAGAAACGCGAGACGGGTCGGGAGTTGAAGGGTTGCGCGACAGGAGTCGGGAGTTGAAGTGAGTGCGAGAGGGGTCGGGAGTTGAAGGGAAGCGCAAGAGGAGTCAGGAGTTGAAGGGAAGCACGAGATGAGTCGGGAGTTGAAGGGAAGCGCGAGTGGAGTCGGGACTGGATGGGAAGCGCGAGAGGAGTCGGGAGTTGAAGGAAAGCGCGAGAGGAGTCGGGAGTTGAAGGGAAGCGTGAGTGGAGTCGGGAGTTGAAGGGAAGCGTGAGGAGTCGGGACTCGAATGGAAGCGCGAGAGGAGTTGGGAGTTGAAGGGAAGCGTGAGCGCGTTTGGGAATTGAAGGGAAGCGCGAAAGGAGTCGAGAGTTGAAGTCAGCGCGAGAGGTGTCGGGAGTTGCAGGGAAGCGCAAGTGGTGTCGGGAGTTGAAGGGAAGCGCGAGAGCAGTCTGGAGTTGAAGAGAAATGCGAGAGGGGTCGGGAGTTGAAGGGAAGCGCGACATGATTCGGGAGTTGAAGGGAAGCGTGACAGGAGTCGGGAGCTGAAGGGAAGCGTGACAGGAGTCGGGAGCTGAAGGAAAGCGCGACAGTAGTCGTGTGTTGAAGAGAATCGCGAAAGAAGTCGGGAGTTGAACGGAAGCGCCACAGGAGTCGGGAGTTGAATGGAAGTGTGAGAGGAGTCAGGAGTTGAAGGGAAGCGCGAAAGGAGTCGGGAGTTGAATGGAAGTGTGAGAGTAGTCAGGTGTTGAAGGGAAGCGCGAGAGGCGTCTGGAGTTGAAGGGAAGCATGAGAGGGGTTGGGAGTTGAAGGGAAGCACGACAGGAGTCGGGCGTTGAAGGGAAGCGCGAGTGGAGTCGCGGGTTGAAGGGAAGCGTGAGGAGTCGGGAGTCGAATGGAAGCGCGAATGGAGTCGGGAGTTGAAGGGAAGCGCGAGTGGAGTCGGGAGTTGATGGGAAGCGCGAGTGGAGTCGGGAGTTGATGGGAAGCGTGTGAGGAGTCGGGAGTTGAAGCGAAGCGTGAGAGGAGTCGGGAGTTGAAGGGAAGCGTGAGCGCGGTTGGGAATTGAAGGGAAGCGCGAAAGGAGTCGAGAGTTGAAGTGAGCGCGAGAGGTGTTGGGAGTTGCAGGGAAGCGCAAGTGGTGTCGGGAGTTGAAGGGAAGCGCGAGAGCAGTCGGGAGTTGAAGAGTAATGCGAGAGGGGTCGGGAGTTGAAGGGAAGCGCGACATGAGTCGGGAGTTGAAGGGAAGCGTGACAGGAGTCGGGAGCTGAAGGGAAGCGTGAGCGGTGTTGGGAATTGAAGGGAAGCGCGACAGTATTCGTGTGTTGAAGAGAAGCGCGAAAGGAGTCGGGAGTTGAACGGAAGCGCGACAGGAGTCGGGAGTTTAATGGAAGTGTAAGAGTAGTCAGGAGTTGAAGGGAAGCGCGAGAGGCGTCTGGAGTTGAAGGGAAGCATGAGAGGGGTTGGGAGTTGAAGGGAAGCGCGAGAGGAGTCGGGAGTTGAAGGGAAGCGCGAGATGAGTCGGTAGTTGAAGGGAAGCGCGAGTGGAGTCGGGACTGGATGGGAAGCGCGAGAGGAGTCGGGAGTTGAAGGAAAGCGCGAGAGGAGTCGGGAGTTGAAGGGAAGCGTGAGTGGAGTCGGGAGTTGAAGGGAAGCGTGAGGAGTCGGGAGTCGAATGGAAGCGCGAGAGGAGTTGGGAGTTGAAGGGAAGCGTGAGCGCGTTTGGGAATTGAAGGGAAGCGCGAAAGGAGTCGAGAGTTGAAGTGAGCGCGAGAGGTGTTGGGAGTTGCAGGGAAGCGCAAGTGGTGTCGGGAGTTGAAGGGAAGCGCGAGAGCAGTCTGGAGTTGAAGAGAAATGCGAGAGGGGTCGGGAGTTGAAGGGAAGCGCGACATGATTCGGGAGTTGAAGGGAAGCGTGACAGGAGTCGGGAGCTGAAGGGAAGCGTGAGCGGTGTTGGGAATTGAAGGGAAGCGCGACAGTAGTCGTGTGTTGAAGAGAAGCGCGAAAGGAGTCGGGAGTTGAACGGAAGCGCGACAGGAGTCGGGAGTTGAATGGAAGTGTGAGAGTAGTCAGGAGTTGAAGGGAAGCGCGAGAGGCGTCTGGAGTTGAAGGGAAGCGTGAGAGGGGTTGGGAGTTGAAGGGAAGCGCGAGAGGAGTCGGGAGTTGAAAGGAAGCGCGAGATGAGTCGGGAGTTGAAGGGAAGCGCGATTGGAGTCGGGACTTGATGGGAAGCGCGGGAGGAGTCGGGAGTTGAAGGGAAGCGCGAGAGGAGTCGGGAGTTAAAGGGAAGGGTGAGCGCGGTTGGGAATTGAAGGGAAGCGCTAGAGGAGTCGGGAGTTGAAGGGAAGCGCGACAGTAGTCGTGTGTTGAAGAGAAGCGCGAAAGGAGTCGGGAGTTGAACGGAAGCGCGACAGGAGTCGGGAGTTGAATGGAAGTGTGAGAGGAGTCAGGAGTTGAATGGAAGCACGACAGGAGTTGGGAAATGAAGAGAAGCACGAGCTGGGTTGGGAGTTGAAGGGAAGTGCGACAGGAGTCGGGAGTTGAAGAGAAACGCGAGACGGGTTGGGAGTTGAAGGGTTGCGCGACAGGAGTCGGGAGTTGAAGTGAGCGCGAGAGGTGTCGGGAGTTGCAGGGAAGCGCAAGTGGTGTCGGGAGTTGAAGGGAAGCGCGAGAGGAGTCGGGAGTTGAAGAGAAAAGCGAGAGGGGTCGGGAGTTGAAGGGATGCGCAAGAGGAGTCGGGAGTTGAAGGGAAGCGCGACATGAGTCGGGAGTTGAAGGGAAGCATGACAGGAGTCGGGAGCTGAAGGGAAGCGTGAGCGGTGTTGGGAATTGAAGGGAAGCGCGACAGTAGTCGTGTGTTGAAGAGAAGCGCGAAAGGAGTCGGGAGTTGAACGGAAGCGCGACAGGAGTCGGGAGTTGAATGGAAGTGTGAGAGGAGTCAGGAGTTGAAGGGAAGCGCGAGAGGCATCTGGAGTTGAAGGGAAGCGTGTGCGGGGTTGGGAGTTGAACGGAAGCATGACAGGAGTCGGGAGTTGAAGGGAAGCGCGAGAGGAGTCGAGAGTTGAAGGGAAGGGTGAGGAGTCGGGAGTCGAATGGAAGCGCGACAGGAGTCGGGAGTTGAAGGGAAGCGCGAGTGGAGTCGGGAGTTGATGGGAAGCGCGAGAGGAGTCGGGAGTAGAAGGAAAGCGTGAGCGCGGTTTGGGAATTGAAGGGAATCGCGAGAGGAGTCGAGAGTTGAAGTTAGCGCGAGAGGTGTCGGGAGTTGCAGGGAAGCGCAAGTGGTGTCGGGAGTTGAAGGGAAGGGTCAGCGCGGTTGGGAATTGAAGGTACGCGCTAGAGGAGTCGGGAGTTGAAGGGAAGCGAAGGAGAAGGAGTCGGGAGTTGAAGGGAAGCGCGAGAGGAGTCGTGAGTTGAAGAGAAGCGCGCGAGGAGTCAGGAGTTGAAGGGAAGCATGAGAGGAGTCGGGAGTTGAAGGGAAGCGCGAGAGGAGTCGGGAGTTGAAGGGAAGCTCGAGAGGAGTCGGGAGTTGAAGAGAAGGGTGAGCGCGGTTGGGAATTGAAGGGAAGTGCTAGAGGAGTCGGGAGTTGAAGCGAAGCGCGACATGAGTTGCGAGTTGAAGGGAAGCGCGACAGGAGTCGGGAGCTGAAGGGAAGCGCGAGCGGTGTTGGGAATTGAAGGGAAGCGCGACAGTAATCGTGTGTGGAAGAGAAGCGCGAGAGGAGTCGGGAGCTGAAGCGAAGCGCGACAGGAGTCGGGAGTTGAATGGAAGTGTGAGAGGAGTCAGGAGTTGAAGGGAAGCGCTAGAGTCGTCTGGAGTTGAAGGGAAGTGAGAGCGGGGTTGGGAGTTGAAGGGAAGCGCGAGAGGATTCGGGAGTTGAAGGGAAGCGTGAAGAGTCGGGAGTTGAAGGGAAGCGCGAGCGGTGTTGGGAATTGAATGGAAGCGCGAGCAGACTTGGGATTTGAAGGGAGGCACGAGTGGGGTCGGGAGTTGAAGGGAAGTGTGAGAGGAGTCGTGAGTTGAAGAGAAGCGCGCGAGGAGTCAGGAGTTGTAGGGAAGCGTGAGAGGAGTCAGGAGTTGAAGGGAAGCGTGAGAGGCGTTAGGAGTTGAATGGAAGCACGACAGGAGTTGGGAGATGAAGGGAAGCGCGAGCTGGGTTGGGAGTTGAAGGGAAGTGCGACAGGAGTCGGGAGTTGAAGAGAAACGCGAGACGGGTCGGGAGTTGAAGGGTTGCGCGACAGGAGTCGGGAGTTGAAGTGAGCGCGAGAGGGGTTGGGAGTTGAAGGGAAGCGCAAGAGGAGTCGGCATTTGAAGGGAAGCGCGACATGAGTCGGGAGTTGAAGGGAAGCGTGACAGGAGTCGGGAGCTGAAGGGAAGCGTGAGCGGTGTTGGGAATTGAAGGGAAGCGCGACAGTAGTCGTGTGTTGAAGAGAATCGCGAAAGAAGTCGGGAGTTGAACGGAAGCGCGACAGGAGTCGGGAGTTGAATGGAAGTGTGAGAGGAGTCAGGAGTTGAAGGGAAGCGCGAGAGGCGTCTGGAGTTGAAGGGAAGCGTGAGCGGGGTTGGGAGTTGAAGGGAAGCACGACAGGAGTCGGGAGTTGAAGGGAAGCGCGAGTGGAGTCGGGAGTTGAAGGGAAGCGTGAGGAGTCGGGAGTCGAATGGAAGCGCGAATGGAGTCGGGAGTTGAAGGGAAGTGCGAGTGGAGTCGGGAGTTGATGGGAAGCGCGAGAGGAGTCGGGAGTTGAAGCGAAGCGCGAGAGGAGTCGGGAGTTGAAGGGAAGCGTGAGCGCGGTTGGGAATTGAAGGGAAGCGCGAGAGGAGTCGAGAGTTGAAGTGAGCGCGAGAGGTGTTGGGAGTTGCAGGGAAGCGCAAGTGGTGTCGGGAGTTGAAGGGAAGCACGAGAGCAGTCTGGAGTTGAAGAGAAAAGCGAGAGGGGTCGGGAGTTGAAGGGAAGCGCGACATGAGTCGGGAGTTGAAGGGAAGCGTGACAGGAGTCGGGAGCTGAAGGGAAGCGTGAGCGGTGTTGGGAATTGAAGGGAAGCGCGACAGTAGTCGTGTGTTGAAGCGAAGCGCGAAAGGAGTCAGGAGTTGAACGGAAGCGCGACAGGAGTTGGGAGTTGAATGGAAGTGTGAGAGTAGTCAGGAGTTGAAGGGAAGCGCGAGAGGAGTCGGGTGTTGAAGATAAAAGCGAGAGGGGTCGGGAGTTGAAGGGAAGCGCAAGTGGATTCGGGAGTTGAAGGGAAGCGCGACATGAGTCGGGAGTTGAAGGGAAGTGTGACAGGAGTCGGGAGCTGAAGGGAAGCGTGAGCGGTGTTGGGAATTGAAGGGAAGCGCGACAGTAGTCGTGTGTTGAAGAGAAGCGCGAAAGGAGTCGGGAGTTGAATGGAAGCATGAGAGGGGTTGGGAGTTGAAGGGAAGCGCGAGAGGAGTCGGGAGTTGAAGGGAAGCGCGAGATGAGTCGGGAGTTGAAGGGAAGCGCGAGTGGAGTCGGGACTTGATGGGAAGCGCGAGTGGAGTCGGGAGTTGAAGGAAAGCTCGAGAGGAGTCGGGAGTTGAAGGGAAGCGTGAGTGGAGTCGGAAGTTGAAGGGAAGCGTGAGGTGTCGGGAGTCGAATGGAAGCGCGAATGGAGTCGGGAGTTGAAGGGAAGCGCGAGTGGAGTCGGGAGTTGATGGGAAGCGCGAGAGGAGTCGGGAGTTGAAGCGAAGCGCGAGAGGAGTCGGGAGTTGAAGGGAAGCGTGAGCGCGTTTGGGAATTGAAGGGAAGCGCGAAAGGAGTCGAGAGTTGAAGTGAGCGCGAGAGGTGTTGGGAGTTGCAGGGAAGCCCAAGTGGTGTCGGGAGTTGAAGGGAAGCGCGAGAGCAGTCGGGAGTTGAAGAGAAATGCGAGAGGGGTCGGGAGTTGAAGCGAAGCGCGACATGAGTCGGGAGTTGAAGGGAAGCGTGACAGGAGTCGGGAGCTGAAGGGAAGCGTGAGCGGTGTTGGGAATTGAAGGGAAGCGCGACAGTAGTCGTGTGTTGAAGAGAAGCGCGAAAGGAGTCGGGAGTTGAACGGAAGCGCGACAGGAGTCGGGAGTTGAATGGAAGTGTGAGAGGAGTCAGGAGTTGAAGGGAAGCGCGAGAGGCGTCTAGAGTTGAAGGGAAGCGTGAGCGGGGTTGGGAGTTGAAGGGAAGCGCGAGAGGAGTCGGGAGTTGAAGGGAAGCGCGAGATGAGTCGGGAGTTGAAGGGAAGCGCGAGTGGAGTCGGGAGTTGATGGGAAGCGCGAGAGGAGTCGGGTGTTGAAGGGAAGCGCGCGAGGAGTCGGGAGTTGAAGGGAAGGGTCAGCGCGGTTGGGAATTGAAGGGACGCGCTAGAGGAGTCGGGAGTTGAAGGGAAGCGCGAGAGGAGTCGGGAATTGAAGGGAAGCGCGAGAGGAGTCGTGAGTTGAAGAGAAGCGCGCGAGGAGTCAGGAGTTTTAGGGAAGCATGAGAGGAGTCGGGAGTTGAAGGGAAGCGCGAACTGGGTTGGGAGTTGAAGGGAAGGGCAACAGGAGTCGGGAGTTGAAGAGAAACGCGAGACGGTTCGGCGGTTGAAGGGAAGCGCAAGTCGTTTCGGGCGTTGAAGGGATGCGCGAGAGGTGTCTGGAGTTGAAGAGAAACGCGAGAGGGGTCTGGAGTTGAAGGGAAGCCGCAAGTGGTGTCGGGAGTTGAAGGGAAGCGCGACATGAGTTGGGAGTTGAAGCGAAGCGCGACAGGAGTCAGGAGCTGAAGGGAAGCGCGAGCGGTGTTGGGAATTGAAGGGAAGCGCGACAGTAATCGTGTGTGGAAGAGAAGCGCGAGAGGAGTCGGGAGTTGAAGCGAAGCGCGACAGGAGTCGGGAGTTGAATGGAAGTGTGAGAGAAGTCAGGAGTTGAAGGGAAGTGTGAGCGGGGTTGGGAGTTGAAGGGAAGCGCGAGAGGATTCGGGAGTTGAAGGGAAGCGCGAGAGGAGTCGGGAGTTGAAGGGAAGCGTGAAGAGTCGGGAGTTGAAGGGAAGCGCGAGCGATGTTGGGAATTGAAGGGAAGCACGAGCAGACTTGGGATTTGAAGGGAGGCACGAGTGGGGTCGGGAGTTGAAGGGAAGTGTGAGAGGAGTCGTGAGTTGAAGAGAAGCGCGCGAGGAGTCAGGAGTTGTAGGGAAGCGTGAGAGGAGTCAGGAGTTGAAGGGAAGCGTGAGAGGCGTTAGGAGTTGAATGGAAGCACGACAGGAGTTGGGAGATGAAGGGAAGCGCGAGCTGGGTTGGGAGTTGAAGGGAAGTGCGACAGGAGTCGGGAGTTGAAGAGAAACGCGAGACGGGTCGGGAGTTGAAGGGTTGCTCGACAGGAGTCGGGAGTTGAACTGAGCGCGAGAGGGGTTGGGAGTTGAAGGTAAACGCAAGAGGAGTCGGCAGTTGAAGGGAAGCGCGACATGAGTCGGGAGTTGAAGGGAAGCGTGACAGGAGTCGGGAGCTGAAGGGAAGCGTGAGCGGTGTTGGGAATTGAAGGGAAGCGCGACAGTAGTCGTGTGTTGAAGAGAATCGCGAAAGAAGTCGGGAGTTGAACGGAAGCGCGACAGGAGTCGGGAGTTGAATGGAAGTGTGAGAGGAGTCAGGAGTTGAAGGGAAGCGCGAGAGGCGTCGAGTTGAAGGGAAGCGTGAGCGGGGTTGGGAGTTGAAGGGAAGCACGACAGGAGTCGGGAGTTGAAGGGAAGCGCGAGTGGAGTCGGGAGTTGAAGGGAAGCGTGAGGAGTCGGGAGTCGAATGGAAGCGCGAATGGAGTCGGGAGTTGAAGGGAAGCGCGAGTGGAGTCGGGAGTTGATGGGAAGCGCGAGAGGAGTCGGGAGTTGAAGCGAAGCGCGAGTGGAGTCGGGAGTTGAAGGGAAGCGTGAGCGCGGTTGGGAAATGAAGGGAAGCGCGAGAGGAGTCGAGAGTTGAAGTGAGCGCGAGAGGTGTTGGGAGTTGCAGGGAAGCGCAAGTGGTGCCGGGAGTTGAAGGGAAGCGCGAGAGTAGTCGGGAGTTGAAGAGAAAAGCGAGAGGGGTCGGGAGTTGAAGGGAAGCGCGACATGAGTCGGGAGTTGAAGGGAAGCGTGACAGGAGTCGGGAGCTGAAGGGAAGCGTGAGCGGTGTTGGGAATTGAAGGGAAGCGCGACAGTAGTCGTGTGTTGAAGAGAAGCGCGAAAGGAGTCGGGAGTTGAACGGAAGCGCGACAGGAGTCGGGAGTTGAATGGAAGTGTGAGAGGAGTCAGGAGTTGAAGGGAAGCGCGAGAGGCGTCTGGAGTTGAAGGGAAGCGTGAGCGGTGTTGGGAGTTGAAGGGAAGCGCGAGAGGAGTCGGGAGTTGAAGGGAAGCGCGAGATGTGTCGGGAGTTGAAGGGAAGTGCGAGTGGAGTCGGGAGTTGATGGGAAGCGCGCGAGGAGTCGGGTGTTGAAGGGAAGCGCGCGAGGAGTCGGGAGTTGAAGGGAAGGTTCAGCGCGGTTGGGAATTGAAGGGATGCGCTAGAGGAGTCGGGAGTTGAAGGGAAGCGCGAGAGGAGTCGGGAGTTGTAGGGAAGCGCGAGAGGAGTCGTGAGTTGAAGAGAAGCGCGCGAGGAGTCAGGAGTTGAAGGGAAGCATGAGAGGAGTCGGGAGTTGAAGGGAAGCGCGAACTGGGTTGGGAGTTGAAGGGAAGGGCGACAGGAGTCGGGAGTTGAAGAGAAACGCGAGACGGTTCGGCGGTTGAAGGGAAGCGCAAGTCGTGTCGGGCGTTGAAGGGATGCGCGAGAGGTGTCTGGAGTTGAAGAGAAACCCGAGAGGGGTCTGGAGTTGAAGGGAAGCCGCAAGTGGTGTCGGGAGTTGAAGGGAAGCGCGACATGAGTTGGGAGTTGAAGGGAAGCGCGACAGGAGTCGGGAGCTGAAGGGAAGCGCGAGCGGTGTTGGGAATTGAAGGGAAGCGCGACAGTAATCGTGTGTGGAAGAGAAGCGCGAGAGGAGTCGGGAGTTGAAGCGAAGCGCGACAGGAGTCGGGAGTTGAATGGAAGTGTGAGAGGAGTCAGGAGTTGAAGGGAAGCGCTAGAGTCGTCTGGAGTTGAAGGGAAGTGTGAGCGGGGTTGGGAGTTGAAGGGAAGCGCGAGAGGATTCGGGAGTTGAAGGGAAGCGCGAGAGGAGTCGGGAGTTGAAGGGAAGCGTGAAGAGTCGGGAGTTGAAGGGAAGCGCGAGCGGTGTTGGGAATTGAAGGGAAGCACGAGCAGACTTGGGATTTGAAGGGAGGCACGAGTGGGGTCGGGAGTTGAAGGGAAGTGTGAGAGGAGTCGTGAGTTGAAGAGAAGCGCGCGAGGAGTCAGGAGTTGTAGGGAAGCGTGAGAGGAGTCAGGAGTTGAAGGGAAGCGTGAGAGGCGTTAGGAGTTGAATGGAAGCACGACAGGAGTTGGGAGATGAAGGGAAGCGCGAGCTGGGTTGGGAGTTGAAGGGAAGTGCGACAGGAGTCGGGAGTTGAAGAGAAACGCGAGACGGGTCGGGAGTTGAAGGGTTGCTCGACAGGAGTCGGGAGTTGAACTGAGCGCGAGAGGGGTTGGGAGTTGAAGGTAAACGCAAGAGGAGTCGGCAGTTGAAGGGAAGCGCGACATGAGTCGGGAGTTGAAGGGAAGCGTGACAGGAGTCGGGAGCTGAAGGGAAGCATGAGCGGTGTTGGGAATTGAAGGGAAGCGCGACAGTAGTCGTGTGTTGAAGAGAATCGCGAAAGAAGTCGGGAGTTGAACGGAAGCGCGACAGGAGTCGGGAGTTGAATGGAAGTGTGAGAGGAGTCAGGAGTTGAAGGGAAGCGCGAGAGGCGTCTGGAGTTGAAGGGAAGCGTGAGCGGGGTTGGGAGTTGAAGGGAAGCACGACAGGAGTCGGGAGTTGAAGGGAAGCGCGAGTGGAGTCGGGAGTTGAAGGGAAGCGTGAGGAGTCGGGAGTCGAATGGAAGCGCGAATGGAGTCGGGAGTTGAAGGGAAGCGCGAGTGGAGTCGGGAGTTGATGGGAAGCGCGAGATGAGTCGGGAGTTGAAGCGAAGCGCGAGAGGAGTCGGGAGTTGAAGGGAAGCGTGAGCGCGGTTGGGAATTGAAGGGAAGCGCGAGAGGAGTCGAGAGTTGAAGTGAGCGCGAGAGGTGTTGGGAGTTGCAGGGAAGCGCAAGTGGTGCCGGGAGTTGAAGGGAAGCGCGAGAGCAGTCGGGAGTTGAAGAGAAAAGCGAGAGGGGTCGGGAGTTGAAGGGAAGCGCGACATGAGTCGGGAGTTGAAGGGAAGCGTGACAGGAGTCGGGAGCTGAAGGGAAGCGTGAGCGGTGTTGGGAGTTGAAGGGAAGCGCGAGAGGAGTCGGGAGTTGAAGGGAAGCGCGAGATGTGTCGGGAGTTGAAGGGAAGCGCGAGTGGAGTCGGGAGTTGATGGGAAGCGCGAGAGGAGTCGGGTGTTGAAGGGAAGCGCGCGAGGAGTCGGGAGTTGAAGGGAAGGGTCAGCGCGGTTGGGAATTGAAGGGACGCGCTAGAGGAGTCGGGAGTTGAAGGGAAGCGCGAGAGGAGTCGGGAGTTGAAGGGAAGCGCGAGAGGAGTCGTGAGTTGAAGAGAAGCGCGCGAGGAGTCAGGAGTTGAAGGGAAGCATGAGAGGAGTCGGGAGTTGAAGGGAAGCGCGAACTGGGTTGGGAGTTGAAGGGAAGGGCGACAGGAGTCGGGAGTTGAAGAGAAACGCGAGACGGTTCGGCGGTTGAAGGGAAGCGCAAGTCGTGTCGGGCGTTGAAGGGATGCGCGAGAGGTGTCTGGAGTTGAAGAGAAACGCGAGAGGGGTCTGGAGTTGAAGGGAAGCCGCAAGTGGTGTCGGGAGTTGAAGGGAAGCGCGACATGAGTTGGGAGTTGAAGGGAAGCGCGACAGGAGTCGGGAGCTGAAGGGAAGCGCGAGCGGTGTTGGGAATTGAAGGGAAGCGCGACAGTAATCGTGTGTGGAAGAGAAGCGCGAGAGGAGTCGGGAGTTGAAGCGAAGCGCGACAGGAGTCGGGAGTTGAATGGAAGTGTGAGAGGAGTCAGGAGTTGAAGGGAAGTGTGAAGAGTCGGGAGTTGAAGGGAAGCGCGAGCGGTGTTGGGAATTGAAGGGAAGCACGAGCAGACTTGGGATTTGAAGGGAGGCACGAGTGGGGTCGGGAGTTGAAGGGAAGTGTGAGAGGAGTCGTGAGTTGAAGAGAAGCGCGCGAGGAGTCAGGAGTTGTAGGGAAGCGTGAGAGGTGTCAGGAGTTGAAGGGAAGCGTGAGAGGCGTTAGGAGTTGAATGGAAGCACGACAGGAGTTGGGAGATGAAGGGAAGCGCGAGCTGGGTTGGGAGTTGAAGGGAAGTGCGACAGGAGTCGGGAGTTGAAGAGAAACGCGAGACGGGTCGGGAGTTGAAGGGTTGCTCGACAGGAGTCGGGAGTTGAACTGAGCGCGAGAGGGGTTGGGAGTTGAAGGTAAGCGCAAGAGGAGTCGGCAGTTGAAGGGAAGCGCGACATGAGTCGGGAGTTGAAGGGAAGCGTGACAGGAGTCGGGAGCTGAAGGGAAGCGTGAGCGGTGTTGGGAATTGAAGGGAAGCGCGACAGTAGTCGTGTGTTGAAGAGAATCGCGAAAGAAGTCGGGAGTTGAACGGAAGCGCGACAGGAGTCGGGAGTTGAATGGAAGTGTGAGAGGAGTCAGGAGTTGAAGGGAAGCGCGAGAGGCGTCTGGAGTTGAAGGGAATCGTGAGCGGGGTTGGGAGTTGAAGGGAAGCACGACAGGAGTCGGGAGTTGAAGGGAAGCGCGAGTGGAGTCGGGAGTTGAAGGGAAGCGTGAGGAGTCGGGAGTCGAATGGAAGCGCGAATGGAGTCGGGAGTTGAAGGGAAGCGCGAGTGGAGTCGGGAGTTGATGGGAAGCGCGAGAGGAGTCGGGAGTTGAAGCGAAGCGCGAGAGGAGTCGGGAGTTGAAGGGAAGCGTGAGCGCGGTTGGGAATTGAAGGGAAGCGCGAGAGGAGTCGAGAGTTGAAGTGAGCGCGAGAGGTGTTGGGAGTTGCAGGGAAGCGCAAGTGGTGCCGGGAGTTGAAGGGAAGCGCGAGAGCAGTCGGGAGTTGAAGAGAAAAGCGAGAGGGGTCGGGAGTTGAAGGGAAGCACGACATGAGTCGGGAGTTGAAGGGAAGCGTGACAGGAGTCGGGAGCTGAATTGAAGCGTGAGCGGTTTTGGGAGTTGAAGGGAAGCGCGAGAGGAGTCGGGAGTTGAAGGGAAGCGCGAGATGTGTCGGGAGTTGAAGGGAAGCGCGAGTGGAGTCGGGAGTTGATGGGAAGCACGAGAGGAGTCGGGTGTTGAAGGGAAGCGCGCGAGGAGTCGGGAGTTGAAGGGAAGGGTCAGCGCGGTTGGGAATTGAAGGGACGCGCTAGAGGAGTCGGGAGTTG
The DNA here is from genome assembly GCF_017639515.1 of Carcharodon carcharias. Classification (NCBI taxonomy): domain Eukaryota; kingdom Metazoa; phylum Chordata; class Chondrichthyes; order Lamniformes; family Lamnidae; genus Carcharodon; species Carcharodon carcharias. The sequence continues at coordinate 13,536,707 of NC_054490.1, forward strand.
AAGGGAAGCGCGAGAGGAGTCGGGAGTTGAAGGGAAGCGCGAGAGGAGTCGTGAGTTGAAGAGAAGCGCGCGAGGAGTCAGGAGTTGAAGGGAAGCATGAGAGGAGTCGGGAGTTGAAGGGAAGCGCGAACTGGGTTGGGAGTTGAAGGGAAGGGCGACAGGAGTCGGGAGTTGAAGAGAAACGCGAGACGGTTCGGCGGTTGAAGGGAAGCGCAAGTCGTGTCGGGCGTTGAAGGGATGCGCGAGAGGTGTCTGGAGTTGAAGAGAAACGCGAGAGGGGTCTGGAGTTGAAGGGAAGCCGCAAGTGGTGTCGGGAGTTGAAGGGAAGCGCGACATGAGTTGGGAGTTGAAGGGAAGCGCGACAGGAGTCGGGAGCTGAAGGGAAGCGCGAGCGGTGTTGGGAATTGAAGGGAAGCGCGACAGTAATCGTGTGTGGAAGAGAAGCGCGAGAGGAGTCGGGAGTTGAAGCGAAGCGCGACAGGAGTCGGGAGTTGAATGGAAGTGTGAGAGGAGTCAGGAGTTGAAGGGAAGCGCTAGAGTCGTCTGGAGTTGAAGGGAAGTGTGAGCGGGGTTGGGAGTTGAAGGGAAGCGCGAGAGGATTCGGGAGTTGAAGTGAAGCGCGAGAGGAGTCGGGAGTTGAAGGGAAGCGTGAAGAGTCGGGAGTTGAAGGGAAGCGCGAGCGGTGTTGGGATTTGAAGGGAGGCACGAGTGGGGTCGGGAGTTGAAGGGAAGTGTGAGAGGAGTCGTGAGTTGAAGAGAAGCGCGCGAGGAGTCAGGAGTTGTAGGGAAGCGTGAGAGGAGTCACGAGTTGAAGGGAAGCGTGAGAGGCGTTAGGAGTTGAATGGAAGCACGACAGGAGTTGGGAGATGAAGGGAAGCGCGAGCTGGGTTGGGAGTTGAAGGGAAGTGCGACAGGAGTCGGGAGTTGAAGAGAAACGCGAGACGGGTCGGGAGTTGAAGGGTTGCGCGACAGGAGTCGGGAGTTGAAGTGAGCGCGAGAGGGGTTGGGAGTTGAAGGGAAAAGCAAGAGGAGTCGGCAGTTGAAGGGAAGCGCGACATGAGTCGGGAGTTGAAGGGAAGCGTGACAGGAGTCGGGAGCTGAAGGGAAGCGTGAGCGGTGTTGGGAATTGAAGGGAAGCGCGACAGTAGTCGTGTGTTGAAGAGAATCGCGAAAGAAGTCGGGAGTTGAACGGAAGCGCGACAGGAGTCGGGAGTTGAATGGAAGTGTGAGAGGAGTCAGGAGTTGAAGGGAAGCGCGAGAGGCGTCTGGAGTTGAAGGGAAGCGTGAGCGGGGTTGGGAGTTGAAGGGAAGCACGACAGGAGTCGGGAGTTGAAGGGAAGCGCGAGTGGAGTCGGGAGTTGAAGGGAAGCGTGAGGAGTCGGGAGTCGAATGGAAGCGCGAATGGAGTCGGGAGTTGAAGGGAAGCGCGAGTGGAGTCGGGAGTTGATGGGCGGCGCGAGAGGAGTCGGGAGTTGAAGCGAAGCGCGAGAGGAGTCGGGTGTTGAAGGGAAGCGTGAGCGCGGTTGGGAATTGAAGGGAAGCGCGAGAGGAGTCGAGAGTTGAAGTGAGCGCGAGAGGTGTTGGGAGTTGCAGGGAAGCGCAAGTGGTGTCGGGAGTTGAAGGGAAGCGCGAGAGCAGTCGGGAGTTGAAGAGAAAAGCGAGAGGGGTCGGGAGTTGAAGGGAAGCGCGACATGAGTCGGGAGTTGAAGGGAAGCGTGACAGGAGTCGGGAGCTGAAGGGAAGCGTGAGCGGTGTTGGGAATTGAAGGGAAGCGCGACAGTAGTCGTGTGTTGAAGAGAAGCGCGAAAGGAGTCGGGAGTTGAACGGAAGCGCGACAGGAGTCGGGAGTTGAATGGAAGTGTGAGAGGAGTCAGGAGTTGAAGGGAAGCGCGAGAGGCGTCTGGAGTTGAAGGGAAGCGTGAGCGGTGTTGGGAGTTGAAGGGAAGCGCGAGAGGAGTCGGGAGTTGAAGGGAAGCGCGAGATGAGTCGGGAGTTGAAGGGAAGCGCGAGTGGAGTCGGGAGTTGATGGGAAGCGCGAGAGGAGTCGGGTGTTGAAGGGAAGCGCGCGAGGAGTCGGGAGTTGAAGGGAAGGGTCAGCGCGGTTGGGAATTGAAGGGACGTGCTAGAGGAGTCGGGAGTTGAAGGGAAGCGCGAGAGGAGTCGGGAGTTGAAGGGAAGCGCGAGAGGAGTCGTGAGTTGAAGAGAAGCGCGCGAGGAGTCAGGAGTTGAAGGGAAGCATGAGAGGAGTCAGGAGTTGAAGGGAAGCGCGAACTGGGTTGGGAGTTGAAGGGAAGGGCGACAGGAGTCGGGAGTTGAAGAGAAACGCGAGACCGGTCGGCGGTTGAAGGGAAGCGCAAGTCGTGTCGGGAGTTGAAGGGATGCGCGAGAGGTGTCTGGAGTTGAAGAGAAACGCGAGAGGGGTCTGGAGTTGAAGGGAAGCCGCAAGTGGTGTCGGGAGTTGAAGGGAAGCGCGACATGAGTTGGGAGTTGAAGGGAAGCGCGACAGGAGTCGGGAGCTGAAGGGAAGCGCGAGCGGTGTTGGGAATTGAAGGGAAGCGCGACAGTAGTCGTGTGTGGAAGAGAAGCGCGAGAGGAGTCGGGAGTTGAAGCGAAGCGCGACAGGAGTCGGGAGTTGAATGGAAGTGTGAGAGGAGTCAGGAGTTGAAGGGAAGCGCTAGAGTCGTCTGGAGTTGAAGGGTAGTGTGAGCGGGGTTGGGAGTTGAAGGGAAGCGCGAGAGGAGTGGGGAGTTGAAGCGAAGCGCGAGAGGAGTTGGGAGTTGAAGGGAAGCGCGAGAGGAGTTGGGAGTTGAAGGGAAGCGCGAGAGGAGTCGGGAGTTGAAGGGAAGCGTGAAGAGTCGGGAGTTGAAGGGAAGCGCGAGCGGTGTTGGGAATTGAAGGGAAGCGCGAGCAGACTTGGGATTTGAAGGGAGGCACGAGTGGGGTCGGGAGTTGAAGGGAAGTGTGAGAGGAGTCGTGAGTTGAAGAGAAGTGCGCAAGGAGTCAGGAGTTGTAGGGAAGCGTGAGAGGAGTCAGGAGTTGAAGGGAAGCGTGAGAGGCGTTAGGAGTTGAATGGAAGCACGACAGGAGTTGGGAGATGAAGGGAAGCGCGAGCTGGGTTGGGAGTTGAAGGGAAGTGCGACAGGAGTCGGGAGTTGAAGAGAAACGCGAGACGGGTCGGGAGTTGAAGGGTTGCGCGACAGGAGTCGGGAGTTGAAGGGAAGCGCGAGTGGAGTCGGGAGTTGAAGGGAAGCGTGAGGAGTCGGGAGTTGAAGGGAAGCGCGAATGGAGTCGGGAGTTGAAGGGAAGCGCGAGTGGAGTCGGGAGTTGATGGGAAGCGCGAGAGGAGTCGGGAGTTGAAGTGAGCGCGAGAGGGGTTGGGAGTTGAAGGGAAGCGCAAGAGGAGTCGGCAGTCGAAGGGAAGCGCGACATGAGTCGGGATTTGAAGGGAAGCATGACAGGAGTCGGGAGCTGAAGTGAAGCGTGAGCGGTGTTGGGAATTGAAGGGAAGCGCGACAGTAGTCGTGTGTTGAAGAGAATCGCGAAAGAAGTCGGGAGTTGAACGGAAGCGCGACAGGAGTCGGGAGTTGAATGGAAGTGTGAGAGGATTCAGGAGTTGAAGGGAAGCGCGAGAGGCGTCTGGAGTTGAAGGGAAGCGTGAGCGGGGTTGGGAGTTGAAGGGAAGCACGACAGGAGTCGGGAGTTGAAGGGAAGCGCGAGTGGAGTCGGGAGTTGAAGGGAAGCGTGAGGAGTCGGGAGTCGAATGGAAGCGCGAATGGAGTCGGGAGTTGAAGGGAAGCACGAGTGGAGTCGGGAGTTGATGGGAAGCGCGAGAGGAGTCGGGAGTTGAAGGGAAGCGCGACAGGAGTCGGGAGTTGAAGGGAAGCGTGAGCGCGGTTGGGAATTGAAGGGAAGCGCGAGAGGAGTCGAGAGTTGAAGTGAGCCCGAGAGATGTTGGGAGTTGCAGGGAAGCGCAAGTGGTGTCGGGAGTTGAAGGGAAGCGCGAGAGCAGTCGGGAGTTGAAGGGAAGCGCGACATGAGTCGGGAGTTGAAGGGAAGCGTGACAGGAGTCGGGAGCTGAAGGGAAGCGTGAGCGGTGTTGGGAATTGAAGGGAAGCGCGACAGTAGTCGTGTGTTGAAGCGAAGCGCGAAAGGAGTCGGGAGTTGAACGGAAGCGCGACAGGAGTCGGGAGTTGAATGGAAGTGTGAGAGTAGTCAGGAGTTGAAGGGAAGCGCGACAGGAGTCGGGAGTTGAATGGAAGTGTGAGAGTAGTCAGGTGTTGAAGGGAAGCGCGAGAGTGGTTGGGAGTTGAAGGGAAGCGCGAGAGGCGTCTGGAGTTGAAGGGAAGCGTGAGCGGGGTTGGGAGTTGAAGGGAAGCACGACAGGAGTCGGGAGTTGAAGGGAAGCGCGAGTGGAGTCGGGAGTTGAAGGGAAGCGTGAGGAGTCGGGAGTCGAATGGAAGCGCGAATGGAGTCGGGAGTTGAAGGGAAGCACGAGTGGAGTCGGGAGTTGATGGGAAGCGCGAGAGGAGTTGGGAGTTGAAGCAAAGCGCGAGAGGAGTCGGGAGTTGAAGGGAAGCGTGAGCGCGGTTGGGAATTGAAGGGAAGCGCGAGAGGAGTCGAGAGTTGAAGTGAGCGCGAGAGATGTTGGGAGTTGCAGGGAAGCGCAAGTGGTGTCGGGAGTTGAAGGGAAGCGCGAGAGCAGTCGGGAGTTGAAGAGAAAAGCGAGAGGGGTCGGGAGTTGAAGGGAAGCGCGACATGAGTCGGGAGTTGAAGGGAAGCGTGACAGGAGTCGGGAGCTGAAGGGAAGCGTGAGCGGTGTTGGGAATTGAAGGGAAGCGCGACAGTAGTCGTGTGTTGAAGCGAAGCGCGAGAGGAGTCGGGAGTTGAAGGGAAGGGTGAGCGCGGTTGGGAATTGAAGGGAAGCGCTAGAGGAGTCGGGAGTTGAAGGGAAGCACGAGCAGAGTCGGGAGTTGAAGGGAAGCGCGAGAGGAGTCGTGAGTTGAAGAAAAGCGCGCGAGGAGTCAGGAGTTGAAGGGAAGCGTGAGATGAGTCAGTAGTTGAAGGGAAGCGTGAGAGGAGTTAGGAGTTGAAGGGAAGCACGACAGGAGTCGGGAGTTGAAGGGAAGCGCGAACTGGGTTGGGAGTTGAAGGGAAGCGCGACAGGTGTCGGGAGTTGAAGTGAAACGTGAGACGGGTCGGGAGTTGAAGGGAAGCGCGAGAGGTGTCTGGAGTTGAAGAGAAACGCGAGAGGGGTCTGGAGTTGAAGGGAAGCGCGACAGTAGTCGTGTGTGGAAGAGAAGCGCGAGAGGAGTCGGGAGTTGAAGGGAAGCGCTAGAGTCGTCTGGAGTTGAAGGGAAGCGTGAGCGGGGTTGGGAGTTGAAGGGAAGCGCGAGAGGAGTCAGGAGTTGAAGGGAAGCGCGAGAGGAGTCGGGAGTTGAAGGGAAGCGTGAAGAGTCGGGAGTCAAATGGAAGCGCGAATGGATTCGGGAGTTGAAGGGAAGCGCGAGTGGAGTCGGGAGACGATGGGATGCGCGAGAGGAGTCGGGAGTTGATGGGAAGCGCGAGAGGATTCGGGAGTTGAAGGGAAGCGGGAGAGGAGTCGGGAGTTGAAGGGAAAAGCGAGAGGAGTCGGGAGTTGAAGGGAAGCGCGAGAGGAGTCGGGAGTTGAAGGGAAGCGCGAGCAGAGTCGGGAGTTGAAGGGAAGCACGAGCAGGGTTGGGAATTGGAGGGAAGCAAGACAGTAGTCGTGTGTTGAAGAGAAGCGCCAGAGGTGTCGGGAGTTGAAGGAAGCGCGACAGGAGTCGGCAGTAGAATGGAAGCGCGTGAGGAGTCGGGGGTTGAAGGGATGCGCGAGCGGTCTTGGGAGTTGAAGGGAACCGCGTGCGGGCTCGGGAGTTGACGGGAAGCACACGAGGATTCAAGAGTTGCAGGGAAGCGTGAGAGGGGTCAGGAGTTGAAGGGAAGCGTGAGAGGAGTCAGGAGTTAAAGGGAAGCATGACAGGCGTCGGGAGCTGAATGGAAGCGCAAGCGGGGTTGTGAATTGAAGGGAAGCACGACAGTAGCCGTGTGTTGAAGAGAAGCGCGAGAGGTGTCGGGAGTTGAAGGCAGCACGACAGGAGTCGGGAGTAGAATGGAAGTGCGCGAGGAGTCGGGAGTTGAAGGGAAGTGCGAGTGGAGTCGGGGGATGAAGGGAAGCATGAGCGGGCTCGGGAGTTCACGGGAAGTGCGCGAGCAGTCAGCAGTTGAAGGGAAGCGTGAGAGGAGCCAGGATTTGAAGGGAAGCGTGAGAGGAGTCAGGATTTGAAGGGAAGCGTGAGAGGAGTCAGGAGTTGAAGGGAAGCACGACAGGAGTCGGGAGTTGAAGGGAAGCGCGAGCTGGGTTGGGAGTTGAAGGGAAGTGCGACAGGAGTCGGGAGTTGAAGGGAAACGTGAGACGAGTCGGGAGTTGAAGGGAAGCGCGACAGGAGTCGGGAGTTGAAGGGAAGCGTGAGCGCGGTTGGGAATTGAAGGGAAGCGCGAGAGGAGTCGAGAGTTGAAGTGAGCCCGAGAGATGTTGGGAGTTGCAGGGAAGCGCAAGTGGTGTCGGGAGTTGAAGGGAAGCGCGAGAGCAGTCGGGAGTTGAAGGGAAGCGCGACATGAGTCGGGAGTTGAAGGGAAGCGTGACAGGAGTCGGGAGCTGAAGGGAAGCGTGAGCGGTGTTGGGAATTGAAGGGAAGCGCGACAGTAGTCGTGTGTTGAAGCGAAGCGCGAAAGGAGTCGGGAGTTGAACGGAAGCGCGACAGGAGTCGGGAGTTGAATGGAAGTGTGAGAGTAGTCAGGAGTTGAAGGGAAGCGCGACAGGAGTCGGGAGTTGAATGGAAGTGTGAGAGTAGTCAGGTGTTGAAGGGAAGCGCGAGAGTGGTTGGGAGTTGAAGGGAAGCGCGAGAGGCGTCTGGAGTTGAAGGGAAGCGTGAGCGGGGTTGGGAGTTGAAGGGAAGCACGACAGGAGTCGGGAGTTGAAGGGAAGCGCGAGTGGAGTCGGGAGTTGAAGGGAAGCGTGAGGAGTCGGGAGTCGAATGGAAGCGCGAATGGAGTCGGGAGTTGAAGGGAAGCACGAGTGGAGTCGGGAGTTGATGGGAAGCGCGAGAGGAGTTGGGAGTTGAAGCAAAGCGCGAGAGGAGTCGGGAGTTGAAGGGAAGCGTGAGCGCGGTTGGGAATTGAAGGGAAGCGCGAGAGGAGTCGAGAGTTGAAGTGAGCGCGAGAGATGTTGGGAGTTGCAGGGAAGCGCAAGTGGTGTCGGGAGTTGAAGGGAAGCGCGAGAGCAGTCGGGAGTTGAAGAGAAAAGCGAGAGGGGTCGGGAGTTGAAGGGAAGCGCGACATGAGTCGGGAGTTGAAGGGAAGCGTGACAGGAGTCGGGAGCTGAAGGGAAGCGTGAGCGGTGTTGGGAATTGAAGGGAAGCGCGACAGTAGTCGTGTGTTGAAGCGAAGCGCGAGAGGAGTCGGGAGTTGAAGGGAAGGGTGAGCGCGGTTGGGAATTGAAGGGAAGCGCTAGAGGAGTCGGGAGTTGAAGGGAAGCACGAGCAGAGTCGGGAGTTGAAGGGAAGCGCGAGAGGAGTCGTGAGTTGAAGAAAAGCGCGCGAGGAGTCAGGAGTTGAAGGGAAGCGTGAGATGAGTCAGTAGTTGAAGGGAAGCGTGAGAGGAGTTAGGAGTTGAAGGGAAGCACGACAGGAGTCGGGAGTTGAAGGGAAGCGCGAACTGGGTTGGGAGTTGAAGGGAAGCGCGACAGGTGTCGGGAGTTGAAGTGAAACGTGAGACGGGTCGGGAGTTGAAGGGAAGCGCGAGAGGTGTCTGGAGTTGAAGAGAAACGCGAGAGGGGTCTGGAGTTGAAGGGAAGCGCGACAGTAGTCGTGTGTGGAAGAGAAGCGCGAGAGGAGTCGGGAGTTGAAGGGAAGCGCTAGAGTCGTCTGGAGTTGAAGGGAAGCGTGAGCGGGGTTGGGAGTTGAAGGGAAGCGCGAGAGGAGTCAGGAGTTGAAGGGAAGCGCGAGAGGAGTCGGGAGTTGAAGGGAAGCGTGAAGAGTCGGGAGTCAAATGGAAGCGCGAATGGATTCGGGAGTTGAAGGGAAGCGCGAGTGGAGTCGGGAGACGATGGGATGCGCGAGAGGAGTCGGGAGTTGATGGGAAGCGCGAGAGGATTCGGGAGTTGAAGGGAAGCGGGAGAGGAGTCGGGAGTTGAAGGGAAAAGCGAGAGGAGTCGGGAGTTGAAGGGAAGCGCGAGAGGAGTCGGGAGTTGAAGGGAAGCGCGAGCAGAGTCGGGAGTTGAAGGGAAGCACGAGCAGGGTTGGGAATTGGAGGGAAGCAAGACAGTAGTCGTGTGTTGAAGAGAAGCGCCAGAGGTGTCGGGAGTTGAAGGAAGCGCGACAGGAGTCGGCAGTAGAATGGAAGCGCGTGAGGAGTCGGGGGTTGAAGGGATGCGCGAGCGGTCTTGGGAGTTGAAGGGAACCGCGTGCGGGCTCGGGAGTTGACGGGAAGCACACGAGGATTCAAGAGTTGCAGGGAAGCGTGAGAGGGGTCAGGAGTTGAAGGGAAGCGTGAGAGGAGTCAGGAGTTAAAGGGAAGCATGACAGGCGTCGGGAGCTGAATGGAAGCGCAAGCGGGGTTGTGAATTGAAGGGAAGCACGACAGTAGCCGTGTGTTGAAGAGAAGCGCGAGAGGTGTCGGGAGTTGAAGGCAGCACGACAGGAGTCGGGAGTAGAATGGAAGTGCGCGAGGAGTCGGGAGTTGAAGGGAAGTGCGAGTGGAGTCGGGGGATGAAGGGAAGCATGAGCGGGCTCGGGAGTTCACGGGAAGTGCGCGAGCAGTCAGCAGTTGAAGGGAAGCGTGAGAGGAGCCAGGATTTGAAGGGAAGCGTGAGAGGAGTCAGGATTTGAAGGGAAGCGTGAGAGGAGTCAGGAGTTGAAGGGAAGCACGACAGGAGTCGGGAGTTGAAGGGAAGCGCGAGCTGGGTTGGGAGTTGAAGGGAAGTGCGACAGGAGTCGGGAGTTGAAGGGAAACGTGAGACGAGTCGGGAGTTGAAGGGAAGCGCGACAGGAGTCGGGAGTTGAATGGAAGCGCGAGCGGTGTTGGGAGTTGAAGGGAAGCGCGAGAGGTGTCGGGAGTTGAAGGGAAGCGCGAGAGGAGTCGGGAGTTGAAGGGAAGCGCGTGAGGAGTCGGGAGTTGAACAGAAGCGCGAGCGGAGTCGGGCATTGAAGGGAAGCACGAGCAGGGTTGGGAATTGAAGGGAAGCGCGACAGTAGTCGTGTGTTGAAGAGAAGCGCGAGAGGAGTCGGGAGTTGAAGGGAAGCGCGACAGGAGTCGGGAGTAGATTGGAAGCGCGCGAGGATTCGGGAGTTGAAGGGAAGCGCGAGAGGAGTCGGGGGTTGAAGGGATGCGCGAGCGGTCTTGGGAGTTGAAGGGAAGCGCGTGCGGGCTCGGGAGTTGACGGGAAGCGCGCGAGGATTCAGGAGTTGAAAGGAAGTGTGAGAGGAGTCAGGAGTTGAAGGGAAGCGTGAGAGGAGTCAGGAGTTGAAGGGAAGCGTGAGAGGAGTCAGGAGTTGAAGAGAAGCGCGAGAGGAGTCGGGAGTGGAAGACAGCACGACAGGAGTCGGGAGTAGAATGGAAGTGCGCGAGGAGTCGGGAGTTGAAGGGAAGCGCGACAGGAGGCGGGAGTTGAAGGGCCGCGCGAGTGGAGTCGGGGGTTGAAGGGAAGCGCGAGCGGTCTTGGGAGTTGAAGGGAAGCTCGAGCGGGCTCGGGAGTTCACGGGAAGCGCTCAAGGAGTCAGCAGATAAAGGGAAGCGTGAGAGGAGTCAGGATTTGATGGGAAGCGTGAGAGGAGTCAGGAGTTGAAGGGAAGCACGACAGGAGTCGGGAGTTGAAGGAAAGCGCGAGCTGGGTTGGGAGTTGAAGGGAAGTGCGATAGGAGTCGGGAGTTGAAGAGAAACGCGAGACGGGTCGGGAGTTGAAGGGAAGCGCGAGAGGAGTCGGGAGTTGAAGGGAAGCGCGAGAGGAGTCGGGAGTTGAAGGGAAGCGCGAGCAGAGTCGGGAGTTGAAGGGAAGCACGAGCAGGGTTGGGAATTGGAGGGAAGCAAGACAGTAGTCGTGTGTTGAAGAGAAGCGCCAGAGGAGTCGGGAGTTGAAGGAAGCGTGACAGGAGTCGGCAGTAGAATGGAAGCGCGCGAGGAGTCGGGGGTTGAAGGGATGCGCGAGCGGTCTTGGGAGTTGATGGGAACCGCGTGCGGGCTTGGGAGTTGACGGGAAGCATGCGAGGATTCAAGAGTTGCAGGGAAGCGTGAGAGGAGTCAGGAGTTGAAGGGAAGCGTGAGAGGAGTCAGGAGTTAAAGGGAAGCATGACAGGCGTCGGGAGCTGAATGGAAGCGCAAGCGGGGTTGTGAATTGAAGGGAAGCACGACAGTAGCCGTGTGTTGAAGAGAAGCGCGAGAGGTGTCGGGAGTTGAAGGCAGCACGACAGGAGTCGGGAGTAGAATGGAAGTGCGCGAGGAGTCGGGAGTTGAAGGGAAGTGCGAGTGGAGTCGGGGGATGAAGGGAAGCATGAGCGGGCTCGGGAGTTCACGGGAAGTGCGCGAGCAGTCAGCAGTTGAAGGGAAGCGTGAGAGGAGTCAGGATTTGAAGGGAAGCGTGAGTGGAGTCAGGATTTGAAGGGAAGCGTGAGAGGAGTCAGGAGTTGAAGGGAAGCATGACAGGAGTCGGGAGTTGAAGGGAAGCGCGAGCTGGGTTGGGAGTTGAAGGGAAGTGCGACAGGAGTCGGGAGTTGAAGGGAAACGCGAGACGAGTCGGGAGTTGAAGGGAAGCGCGACAGGAGTCGGGAGTTGAATGGAAGCGCGAGCAGTGTTGGGAGTTGAAGGGAAGCGCGAGAGGTGTCGGGAGTTGAAGGGAAGCGCGAGAGGAGTCGGGAGTTGAAGGGAAGCGCGTGAGGAGTCGGGAGTTGAACAGAAGCGCGAGCGGAGTCGGGCATTGAAGGGAAGCACGAGCAGGGTTGGGAATTGAAGGGAAGCGCGACAGTAGTCGTGTGTTGAAGAGAAGCGCGAGAGGAGTCGGGAGTTGAAGGAAGCGCGACAGGAGTTGGGAGTAGATTGGAAGCGCGCGAGGATTCGGGAGTTGAAGGGAAGCGCGAGAGGAGTCGGGGGTTGAAGGGATGCGCGAGCGGTCTTGGGAGTTGAAGGGAAGCGCGTGCGGGCTCGGGAGTTGACGGGAAGCGCGCGAGGATTCAGGAGTTGAAAGGAAGTGTGAGAGGAGTCAGGAGTTGAAGGGAAGCGTGAGAGGAGTCAGGAGTTGAAGGGAAGCGTGAGAGGAGTCAGGAGTTGAAGAGAAGCGCGAGAGGAGTCGGGAGTGGAAGACAGCACGACAGGAGTCGGGAGTAGAATGGAAGTGCGCGAGGAGTCGGGAGTTGAAGGGAAGCGCGACAGGAGGCGGGAGTTGAAGGGCCGCGCGAGTGGAGTCGGGGGTTGAAGGGAAGCGCGAGCGGTCTTGGGAGTTGAAGGGAAGCTCGAGCGGGCTCGGGAGTTCACGGGAAGCGCGCAAGGAGTCAGCAGATGAAGGGAAGCGTGAGAGGAGTCAGGATTTGATGGGAAGCGTGAGAGGAGTCAGGAGTTGAAGGGAAGCACGTCAGGAGTCGGGAGTTGAAGGAAAGCGCGAGCTGGGTTGGGAGTTGAAGGGAAGTGCGATAGGAGTCGGGAGTTGAAGAGAAACGCGAGACGGGTCGGGAGTTGAAGGGAAGCGCGACAGGAGTCGGGAGTTGAAGGGAAGCGCGAGAGGCGTTGGGAGTTGAAGGGAAGAGCGAGAGGAGTCGGCAGTTGAAGGGAAGCACGACAGGAGTCGGGAGTTGAAGGGAAGCGCGAGAGGAGTCGGGAGTTGAAGGGATGCGTGAGCGGGGTTGGGAGTTGAAGGGAAGCGCAACAGTAGTCGTGTGTTGAAGAGAAGCGCGAGAGGAATCGGGAGTTGAAGGGAAGCGCGACAGGAGTCGGGAGTAGAATGGAAGCGCGCGAGCAGTCGGGAGTTGAAGGGAAGCGCGACAGTAGCCGGGAGTTGAAGGGCACCGCGAGTGGAGTCGGGAGTTGAAGGGAAGTGTGAGAGGAGTCGTGAGTTGAAGAGAAGCGCGCAAGGAGTCAGGAGTTGTAGGGAAGCGTGAGAGGAGTCTGGAGTTGAATGGAAGCATGACAGGAGTTGGGAGATGAAGGGAAGCGCGAGCTGGGTTGGGAGTTGAAGGGAAGTGCGACAGGAGTCGGGAGTTGAAGAGAAACGCGAGACGGGTCGGGAGTTGAAGGGTTGCGTGACAGGAGTCGGGAGTTGAAGTGAGCGCGAGAGGTGTCGGGAGTTGCAGGGAAGCGCAAGTGGTGTCGGGAGTTGAAGGGAAGCGCGAGAGGAGTCGGGAGTTGAAGAGAAAAGCGAAAGGGGTCGGGAGTTGAAGGGATGCGCAAGAGGGGTCGGGAGTTGAAGGGAAGCGTGACATGAGTCGGGAGTTGAAGGGAAGCATGACAGGAGTCGGGACCTGAAGGGAAGCGTGAGCGGTGTTGGGAATTGAAGGGAAGCGCGACAGTAGTCGTGTGTTGAAGAGAAGCGCGAAAGGAGTCGGGAGTTGAACGGAAGCGCGACAGGAGTCGGGAGTTGAATGGAAGTGTGAGAGGAGTCAGGAGTTGAAGGGAAGCGCGAGAGGTGTCTGGAGTTGAAGGGAAGCGTGAGCGGGGTTGGGAGTTGAAGGGAAGCACGACAGGAGTCGGGAGTTGAAGGGAAGCGCGAGTGGAGTCGGGAGTTGAAGGGAAGCGTGAGGAGTCGGGAGGCGAATGGAAGCGCGAATGGAGTCGGGAGTTGAAGGGAAGCGCGAGTGGAGTCGGGAGTTGAAGGGAAGCGTGAGCGCGGTTGGGATTTGAAGGGAAGCACGAGAGGAGTCGAGAGTTGAAGTGAGCGCGAGAGGTTTCGGGAATTGAAGGGAAGCGCGAGCAGGCTTGGGATTTGAAGGGAGGCACGAGTGGGGTCGGGAGTTGAAGGGAAGTGTGAGAGGAGTCGTGAGTTGAAGAGAAGCGCGCAAGGAGTCAGGAGTTGTAGGGAAGCGTGAGAGGAGTCAGGAGTTGAAGGGAAGCGTGAGAGGAGTTAGGAGTTGAATGGAAGCACGACAGGAGTTGGGAGATGAAGGGAAGCGCGAGCTGGGTTGGGAGTTGAAGGGAAGTGCGACAGGAGTCGGGAGTTGAAGAGAAACGCGAGACGGGTCGGGAGTTGAAGGGTTGCGCGACAGGAGTCGGGAGTTGAAGTGAGCGCGAGAGCGGTCGGGAATTGAAGGGAAGCGCAAGAGGAGTCGGGAGTTGAAGGGAAGCGCGACATGAGTCGGGAGTTGAAGGGAAGCGTGACAGGAGTCGGGAGCTGAAGGGAAGCGTGAGCGGTGTTGGGAATTGAAGGGAAGCGCGACAGTAGTCGTGTGTTGAAGAGAATCGCGAAAGAAGTCGGGAGTTGAACGGAAGCGCGACAGGAGTCGGGAGTTGAATGGAAGTGTGAGAGGAGTCAGGAGTTGAAGGGAAGCGCGAGAGGCGTCTGGAGTTGAAGGGAAGCGTGAGTGGGGTTGGGACTTGAAGGGAAGCACGACAGGATTCGGGAGTTGAAGGGAAGCGCGAGTGGAGTCGGGAGTTGAAGGGAAGCGTGAGGAGTCGGGAGTCGAATGGAAGCGCGAATGGAGTCGGGAGTTGAAGGGAAGCACGAGTGGAGTCGGGAGTTGATGGGAAGCGCGAGAGGAGTCGGGAGTTGAAGCGAAGCGCGAGAGGAGTCGGGAGTTGAAGGGAAGCGTGAGCGTGGTTGGGAATTGAAGGGAAGCGCGAGAGGAGTTGAGAGTTGAAGTGAGCGCGAGAGGTGTTGGGAGTTGCAGGGAAGCGCAAGTGGTGTCGGGAGTTGAAGGGAAGCGCGAGAGCAGTCGGGAGTTGAAGAGAAAAGCGAGCGGGGTCGGGAGTTGAAGGGAAGCGCGACATGAGTCGGGAGTTGAAGGGAAGCGTGACAGGAGTCGGGAGCTGAAGGGAAGCGTGAGCGGTGTTGGGAATTGAAGCGAAGCGCGACAGTAGTCGTGTGTTGAAGAAAAGCGCGAAAGGAGTCGGGAGTTGAACGGAAGCGCGACAGGAGTCGGGAGTTGAATGGAAGTGTGAGAGTAGTCAGGAGTTGAAGGGAAGCGCGAGAGGCATCTGGAGTTGAAGGGAAGCATTAGAGGGGTTGGGAGTTGAAGGGAAGCGCGAGAGGAGTCGGGTGTTGAAGGGAAGCGCGAGAGGAGTCTGGAGTTGAAGGGAAGGGTGAGCGCGGTTGGGAATTGAAGGGAAGCGCTAGAGGAGTCGGGAGTTGAAGGGAAGCGCGAGAGGAGTCGGGAGTTGAAGGGAAACGCGAGATGGGTCGGGAGTTGAAGGGAAGCGCAAGTCATGTCGGGAGTTGAAGGGAAGCGCGAGAGGTGTCTGGAGTTGAAGAGAAACGCGAGAGGGGTCTGGAGTTGAAGGGACGCGCAAGTGGTGTCGGGAGTTGAAGGGAAGCGCGACAGGAGTCGGGAGCTGAAGGGAAGCGCGAGCGGTGTTGGGAATTGAAGGGAAGCGCGACAGTAGTCGTGTGTGGAAGAGAAGCGCGAGAGGAGTCGGGAGTTGAAGGGAAGCGCAAGAGGGTCGGGAGTTGAAGGGAAGCGCGAGAGGAGTCGGGAGTTGAAGGGAAGCGTGAATAGTCGGGAGTCAAATGGAAGCGCGAATGGAGTCGGGAGTTGAAGGGAAGCGCGAGTGGAGTTGAGTTGATGGGAAGTGCGCAGGAGTCAGGAGTTGAAGGGAAGCGGGAGAGGAGTCGGGAGTTGAAGGGAAAAGCGAGAGGAGTCGGGAGTTGAAGGGAAGCGCGAGAGGAGTCGGGAGTTGAAGGGAAGCGCGAGCAGAGTCGGGAGTTGAAGGGAAGCACGAGCGGGGTTGGGAATTGGAGGGAAGCAAGACAGTAGTCGTGTGTTGAAGAGAAGCGCCAGAGGAGTCGGGAGTTGAAGGAAGCGCAACAGTAGTCGGCAGTAGAATGGAAGCGCGCGAGGAGTCGGGTGTTGAAGGGAAGCGCGAGAGGAGTCGGGGGTTGAAGGGATGCGCGAGCGGTCTTGGGAGTTGAAGGGAACCGCGTGCGGGCTCGGGAGTTGACGGGAAGCACGCGAGGATTCAGTATTTGCAGGGAAGCGTGAGAGGAGTCAGGAGTTGAAGGGAAACGTGAGAGGATTCAGGAGTTAAAGGGAAGCATGACAGGAGTCGGGAGCAGAATGGAAGTGCAAGCGGGGTTGGGAATTGAAGGGAAGCACGACAGTAGTCGTGTGTTGAAGAAAAGCACGAGAGGAGTCGGGAGTTGAAGGCAGCACGACAGGAGTCGGGAGTAGAATGGAAGTGCGCGAGGTGTCGGGAGTTGAAGGGAAGCGCGAGTGGAGTCGGGGGATGAAGGGAAGCGCGAGCGGGCTCGGGAGTTCACGGGAAGTGCGCGAGCAGTCAGCAGTTGAAGGGAAGCGTGAGAGGAGTCATATTTGAAGGGAAGCATGAGAGGAGTCAGGATTTGAAGGGAAGCGTGAGAGGAGTCAGGAGTTGAAGGGAAGCACGACAGGAGTCGGGAGTTGAAGGGAAGCGCGAGCGGTGTTGGGAGTCGAAGGGAAGCGCGAGAGGTGTCGGGAGTTGAAGGGAAGCGCGAGAGGAGTCGGGAGTTGAAGGGAAGCGCGTGAGGAGTCGGGAGTTGAACAGAAGCGCGAGCGGAGTCGGGCATTGAAGGGAAGCACGAGCAGGGTTGGGAATTGAAGGGAAGCGCGACAGTAGTCGTGTGTTGAAGAGAAGCGCGAGAGGAGTCGGGAGTTGAAGGAAGCGTGACAGGAGTCGGGAGTAGATTGGAAGCGCGCGAGGATTCAGGAGTTGAAGGGAAGCGTGAGAGGAGTCGGGGGTTGAAGGGATGCGCCAGGGCTTCGGAGTTGAAGGGAAGCGCGTGCAGGCTCGGGAGTTGACCGGAAGCGCGCGAGGATTCAGGAGTTGAAAGGAAGCGTGAGAGGAGTCAGGAGTTGAAGGGAAGCGTGAGAGGAGTCAGGAGTTGAAGGGAAGCGTGAGAGGAGTCAGGAGTTGAAGAGAAGCGCGAGAGGAGTCGGGAGTGGAAGACAGCACGACAGGAGTCGGGAGTAGAATGGAAGTGCGCGAGGAGTCGGGAGTTGAAGGGAAGCGTGACAGGAGGCGGGAGTTGAAGGGCCGCGCGAGTGGAGTCGGGGGTTGAAGGGAAGCGCGAGCGGTCTTGGGAGTTGAAGGGAAGCGCGAGCGGTCTTGGGAGTTGAAGGGATGAGCGAGCGGGCTCGGGAGTTCACGGGAAGCGCGCAAGGCGTCAGCAGATGAAGGGAAGCGTGAGAGGAGTCAGGATTTGATGGGAAGCGTGAGAGGAGTCAGGAGTTGAAGGGAAGCACGACAGGAGTCGGGAGTTGAAGGGAAGCGCGAGAGGTGTTGGGAGTTGAAGGGAAGAGCGAGAGGAGTCGGCAGTTGAAGGGAAGCGCGACAGGAGTCGGGAGTTGAAAGGAAGCGCGAGAGGAGTTGGGAGTTGAAGGGACGCGTGAGCGGGGTTGGGAGTTGAAGGGAAGCGCAACAGTAGTCGTGTGTTGAAGAGAAGCGCGAGAGGAATCGGGAGTTGAAGGGAAGCGCGACAGGAGTCGGGAGTAGAATGGAAGCGCGCGAGCAGTCGGGAGTTGAAGGGAAGCGCGACAGGAGTCGGGAGTTGAAGGGCACCGCGAGTGGAGTCGGGAGTTGAAGGGAAGTGTGAGAGGAGTCGTGAGTTGAAGAGAAGCGCTCAAGGAGTCAGGAGTTGTAGGGAAGCGTGAGAGGAGTCAGGAGTTGAATGGAAGCACGACAGGAGTTGGGAGATGAAGGGAAGCGCGAGCTGGGTTGGGAGTTGAAGGGAAGTGCGACAGGAGTCGGGAGTTGAAGAGAAACGCGAGACGGGTCGGGAGTTGAAGGTTTGCGCGACAGGAGTCGGGAGTTGAAGTGAGCGCGAGAGGTGTCGGGAGTTGCAGGGAAGCGCAAGTGGTGTCGGGAGTTGAAGGGAAGCGCGAGAGGAGTCGGGAGTTGAAGAGAAAAGCGAGAGGGGTCGGGAGTTGAAGGGATGCGCAAGAGGAGTCGGGAGTTGAAGGGAAGCGCGACATGAGTCGGGAGTTGAAGGGAAGCGCGCGAGCAGTCGGGAGTTGAAGGGAAGCGCGACAGGAGTCGGGAGTTGAAGGGCACCGCGAGTGGAGTCGGGAGTTGAAGGGAAGTGTGAGAGGAGTCGTGAGTTGAAGAGAAGCGCTCAAGGAGTCAGGAGTTGTAGGGAAGCGTGAGAGGAGTCAGGAGTTGAATGGAAGCACGACAGGAGTTGGGAGATGAAGGGAAGCGCGAGCTGGGTTGGGAGTTGAAGGGAAGTGCGACAGGAGTCGGGAGTTGAAGAGAAACGCGAGACGGGTCGGGAGTTGAAGGTTTGCGCGACAGGAGTCGGGAGTTGAAGTGAGCGCGAGAGGTGTCGGGAGTTGCAGGGAAGCGCAAGTGGTGTCGGGAGTTGAAGGGAAGCGCGAGAGGAGTCGGGAGTTGAAGAGAAAAGCGAGAGGGGTCGGGAGTTGAAGGGATGCGCAAGAGGAGTCGGGAGTTGAAGGGAAGCGCGACATGAGTCGGGAGTTGAAGGGAAGCATGACAGGAGTCGGGAGCTGAAGGGAAGCGTGAGCGGTGTTGGGAATTGAAGGGAAGCGCGACAGTAGTCGTGTGTTGAAGAGAAGCGCGAAAGGAGTCGGGAGTTGAACGGAAGCGCGACAGGAGTCGGGAATTGAATGGAAGTGTGAGAGGAGTCAGGAGTTGAAGGGAAGCGCGAGAGGCGTCTGGAGTTGAAGGGAAGCGTGAGCGGGTTTGGGAGTTGAAGGGAAGCACGATAGCAGTCGGGAGTTGAAGGGAAGCGTGAGAGGAGTCGAGAGTTGAAGGGAAGGGTGAGGAGTCGGGAGTCGAATGGAAGCGCGAAAGGAGTCGGGAGTTGAAGGGAAGCGCGAGTGGAGTCGGGAGTTGATGGGAAGCGCGAGAGGAGTCGGGAGTAGAAGGGAAGCGTGAGCGCGGTTTGGGAATTGAAGGGAATCGCGAGAGGAGTCGAGAGTTGAAGTGAGCGTGAGAGGTGTCGGGAGTTGCAGGGAAGCGCAAGTGGTGTCGGGAGTTGAAGGGAAGCGCGAAAGGAGTCGGGAGTTGAACGGAAGCGCGACAGGAGTCGGGAGTTGAATGGAAGTGTGAGAGGAGTCAGGAGTTGAAGGGAAGCAGGAGAGGCGTCTGGAGTTGAAGGGAAGCGTGATCGGGGTTGGGAGTTGAAGGGAAGCGCGTGAGGAGTCGGGAGTTGAAGGGAAGCGCGAGATGAGTCGGGAGTTGAAGGGAAGCGCGAGTGGAGTCGGGGGTTGATGGGAAGCGCGAGAGGAGTCGGGTGTTGAAGGGAAGCGCGAGAGGAATCGGGAGTTAAAGGGAAGGGTCAGCGCGGTTGGGAATTGAAGGGACGCGCTAGAGGAGTCGGGAGTTGAAGGGAAGCGCGAGAGGAGTCGTGAGTTGAAGAGAAGCGCGCGAGGAGTCATGTGTTGAAGGGAAGCATGAGAGGAGTCAGTAGTTGAAGGGTAGCGTGAGAGGAGTTAGGAGTTGAAGGGAAGCACGACAAGAGTCGGGAGTTGAAGGGAAGCGCGAACTGGGTTGGGAGTTGAAGGGAAGGGCGACAGGAGTCGGGAGTTGAAGAGAAACGCGAGACGGGTCGGCGGTTGAAGGGAAGCGCAAGTCGTGTCGGGAGTTGAAGGGATGCGCGAGAGGTGTCTGGAGTTGAAGAGAAACGCGAGAGGGGTCTGGAGTTGAAGGGAAGCGCAAGTGGTGTCGGGATTTGAAGGGAAGCGCAAGTGGTGTCGGGAGTTGAAGGGAAGCGTGACATGAGTTGGGTGTTGAAGTGAAGCGCGACAGGAGTCGGGAGCTGAAGGGAAGCGCGAGCGGTGTTGGGAATTGAAGGGAAGCGCGACAGTAGTCGTGTGTGGAAGAGAAGCGCGAGAGGAGTCGGGAGTTGAAGCGAAGCGCGACAGGAGTCGGGAGTTGAATGGAAGTGTGAGAGGAGTCAGGAGTTGAAGGGAAGCGCTAGAGTCGTCTGGAGTTGAAGGGAAGCGTGAGCGGGTTTGGGAGTTGAAGGGAAGCGCGAGAGGAGTTGGGAGTTGAAGCGAAGCGCGAGAGGAGTCTGGAGTTGAAGGGAAGCGTGAAGAGTCGGGAGTTGAAGGGAAGCGCGAGCGGTTTTGGGAATTGAAGGGAAGCGCGAGCAGGCTTGGGATTTGAAGGGAGGCACGAGTGGGGTCGGGAGTTGAAGGGAAGTGTGAGAGGAGTCGTGAGTTGAAGAGAAGCGCGCAAGGAGTCAGGAGTTGTAGGGAAGCGTGAGAGGAGTCAGGAGTTGAAGGGAAGCGTGAGAAGAGTTAGGAGTTGAATGGAAGCACGACAGGAGTTGGGAGATGAAGGGAAGCGCGAGCTGGGTTGGGAGTTGAAGGGAAGTGCGACAGGAGTCGGGAGTTGAAGAGAAACGCGAGACGGGTCGGGAGTTGAAGGGTTGCGCGACAGGAGTCGGGAGTTGAAGTGAGCGATAGAGGGGTCGGGAGTTGAAGGGAAGCGCAAGAGGAGTCGGGAGTTGAAGGGAAGCGCGACATCAGTCGGGAGTTGAAGGGAAGCGTGACGGGAGTCGGGAGCTGAAGGGAAGCGTGAGCGGTGTTGGGAGTCGAAGGGAAGCGCGAGAGGTGTCGGGAGTTGAAGGGAAGCGCGAGAGGAGTCGGGAGTTGAAGGGAAGCGCGTGAGGAGTCGGGAGTTGAACAGAAGCGCGAGCGGAGTCGGGCATTGAAGGGAAGCACGAGCAGGGTTGGGAATTGAAGGGAAGCGCGACAGTAGTCGTGTGTTGAAGAGAAGCGCGAGAGGAGTCGGGAGTTGAAGGAAGCGTGACAGGAGTCGGGAGTAGATTGGAAGCGTGCGAGGATTCAGGAGTTGAAGGGAAGCGTGAGAGGAGTCGGGGGTTGAAGGGATGCGCGAGCGGGCTTCGGAGTTGAAGGGAAGCGCGTGCAGGCTCGGGAGTTGACGGGAAGCGCGCGAGGATTCAGGAGTTGAAAGGAAGCGTGAGAGGAGTCAGGAGTTGAAGGGAAGTTTGAGAGGAGTCAGGAGTTGAAGGGAAGCGTGAGAGGAGTCAGGAGTTGAAGAGAAGCGCGAGAGGAGTCGGGAGTGGAAGACAGCACGACAGGAGTCGGGAGTAGAATGGAAGTGCGCGAGGAGTCGGGAGTTGAAGGGAAGCGCGACAGGAGGCGGGAGTTGAAGGGCTGCGCGAGTGGAGTCGGGGGTTGAAGGGAAGCGCGAGCGGTCTTGGGAGTTGAAGGGAAGCGCGAGCGGTCTTGGGAGTTGAAGGGATGCGCGAGCGGGCTCGGGGGTTCACGGGAAGCGCGCAAGGAGTCAGCAGATGAAGGGAAGCGTGAGAGGAGGCAGGAGTTGAAGGGAAGCACGACAGGAGTCGGGAGTTGAAGGAAAGCGCGAGCTGGTTTGGAGTTGAAGGGAAGTGCGACAGGAGTCGGGAGTTGAAGGGAAGCGCGAGAGGTGTTGGGAGTTGAAGGGAAGAGCGAGAGGAGTCGGCAGTTGAAGGGAAGCGCGACAGGAGTCGGGAGTTGAAGGGAAGCGCGAGAGGAGTCGGGAGTTGAAGGGACGCGTGAGCGGGGTTGGGAGTTGAAGGGAAGCGCAACAGTAGTCGTGTGTTGAAGAGAAGCGCGAGAGGAATCGGGAGTTGAAGGGAAGCGCGACAGGAGTCGGGAGTAGAATGGAAGCGCGCGAGCAGTCGGGAGTTGAAGGGAAGCGCGACAGGAGTCGGGAGTTGAAGGGCACCGCGAGTGGAGTCGGGAGTTGAAGGGAAGTGTGAGAGGAGTCGTGAGTTGAAGAGAAGCGCGCAAGGAGTCAGGAGTTGAATGGAAGCACGACAGGAGTTGGGAGATGAAGGGAAGCGCGAGCTGGGTTGGGAGTTGAAGGGAAGTGCGACAGGGGTCGGGAGTTGAAGAGAAACGCGAGACGGGTCGGGAGTTGAAGGTTTGCGCGACAGGAGTCGGGAGTTGAAGTGAGCGCGAGAGGTGTCGGGAGTTGCATGGAAGCACAAGTGGTGTCGGGAGTTGAAGGGAAGCGCGAGAGGAGTCGGGAGTTGAAGAGAAAAGCGAGAGCGGTCGGGAGTTGAAGGGATGCGCAAGAGGAGTTGGGAGTTGAAGGGAAGCGCGACATGAGTCGGGAGTTGAAGGGAAGCATGACAGGAGTCGGGAGCTGAAGGGAAGCGTGAGCGGTGTTGGGAATTGAAGGGAAGCGCGACAGTAGTCGTGTGTTGAAGAGAAGCGCGACAGTAGTCGTGTGTTGAAGAGAAGCGCGAAAGGAGTCGGGAGTTGAACGGAAGCGTGACAGGAGTCGGGAATTGAATGGAAGTGTGAGAGGAGTCAGGAGTTGAAGGGAAGCGCGAGAGGCGTCTGGAGTTGAAGGGAAGCGTGAGCGGGGTTGGGAGTTGAAGGGAAGCACGACAGGAGTCGGGAGTTGAAGGGAAGCGTGAGAGGAGTCGAGAGTTGAAGGGAAGGGTGAGGAGTCGGGAGTCGAATGGAAGCGCGAAAGGAGTCGGGAGTTGAAGGGAAGCGCGAGTGGAGTCGGGAGTTGATGGGAAGCGCGAGAGTAGTCGGGAGTAGAAGGGAAGCGTGAGCGCGGTTTGGGAATTGAAGGGAATCGCGAGAGGAGTCGAGAGTTGAAGTGAGCGCGAGAGGTGTCGGGAGTTGCAGGGAAGCGCAAGTGGTGTCGGGAGTTGAAGGGAAGCGCGAGAGGAGTCGAGAGTTCAAGAGAAGAGCGAGAGGGGTCGGGAGTTGAAGGGAAGCGCAAGTGGAGTCGGGAATTGAAGGGAAGCGCGACATGAGTCGGGAGTTGAAGGGAAGCGTGACAGGATTCGGGAGCTGAAGGGAAGCGTGAGCGGTGTTGGGAATTGAAGGGAAGCGCGACAGTAGTCGTGTGTTGAAGAGAAGCGCGAAAGGAGTCGGGAGTTGAACGGAAGTGCGACAGGAGTCGGGAGTTGAATGGAAGTGTGAGAGGAGTCAGGAGTTGAAGGGAAGCACGAGAGGCGTCTGGAGTTGAAGGGAAGCATGAGAGGGGTTGGGAGTTGAAGGGAAGCGTGAGAGGAGTGGGGAGTTGAAGGGAAGCGCGAGATGAGTCGGGAGTTGAAGGGAAGCGCGAGTGGAGTCGGGAGTTGATGGGAAGCGCGAGAGGAGTCGGGTGTTGAAGGGAAGCGCGAGAGGAGTCGGGAGTTGAAGGGAAGGGTCAGCGCGGTTGGGAATTGAAGGGACGCGCTAGAGGAGTCGGGAGTTGAAGGGAAGCGCGAGAGGAGTCGGGAGTTGAAGGGAAGCGCGAGAGGAGTCGTGAGTTGAAGAGAAGCGCGCGAGGAGTCATGAGTTGAAGGGAAGCATGAGAGGAGTCAGTAGTTGAAATGTAGCGTGAGAGGAGTTAGGAGTTGAAGGGAAGCACGACAAGAGTCGGGAGTTGAAGGGAAGCGCGAACTGGGTTGGGAGTTGAAGGGAAGGGCGACAGGAGTCGGGAGTTGAAGAGAAACGCGAGACGGGTCGGCGGTTGAAGGGAAGCGCAAGTCGTGTCGGGAGTTGAAGGGATGCGCGAGAGGTGTCTGGAGTTGAAGAGAAACGCGAGAGGGGTCTGGAGTTGAAGGGAAGCGCAAGTGGTGTCGGGATTTGAAGGGAAGCGCAAGTGGTGTCGGGAGTTGAAGGGAAGCGCGACATGAGTTGGGTGTTGAAGGGAAGCGCGACAGGAGTCGGGAGCTGAAGGGAAGCGCGAGCGGTGTTGGGAATTGAAGGGAAGCGCGACAGTAGTCGTGTGTGGAAGAGAAGCGCGAGAGGAGTTGGGAGTTGAAGCGAAGCGCGACAGGAGTCGTGAGTTGAATGGAAGTGTGAGAGGAGTCAGGAGTTGAAGGGAAGCGCTAGAGTCGTCTGGAGTTGAAGGGAAGCGTGAGCTGGGTTGGGAGTTGAAGAGAAGCGCGAGAGGAGTTGGGAGTTGAAAGGAAGCGCGAGAGGAGTCTGGAGTTGATGGGAAGCGTGAAGAGTCGGGAGTTGAAGGGAAGCGCGAGCGGTTTTGGGAATTGAAGGGAAGCGCGAGCAGGCTTGGGATTTGAAGGGAGGCACGAGTGGGGTCGGGAGTTGAAGGGAAGTGTGAGAGGAGTCGTGAGTTGAAGAGAAGCGCGCAAGGAGTCAGGAGTTGTAGGGAAGCGTGAGAGGAGTCAGGAGATGAAGGGAAGCGTGAGAAGAGTTAGGAGTTGAATGGAAGCACGACAGGAGTTGGGAGATGAAGGGAAGCGCGAGCTGGGTTGGGAGTTGAAGGGAAGTGCGACATGAGTCGGGAGTTGAAGATAAACGCGAGACGGGTCGGGAGTTGAAGGGTTGCGCGACAGGAGTCGGGAGTTGAAGTGAGCGCGAGAGGGGTTGGGAGTTGAAGGGAAGCGCAAGAGGAGTCGGGAGTTGAAGGGAAGCGCGACATGAGTCGGGAGTTGAAGGGAAGCGTGACAGGAGTCGGGAGCTGAAGGGAAGCGTGAGCGGTGTTGGGAATTGAAGGGAAGCGCGACAGTAGTCGTGTGTTGAAGAGAATCGCGAAAGAAGTCGGGAGTTGAACGGAAGCGCGACAGGAGTCGGGAGTTGAATGGAAGTGTGAGAGGAGTTTTGAGTTGAAGGGAAGCGCGAGAGGCGTCTGGAGTTGAAGGGAAGCGTGAGCGGGGTTGGGAGTTGAAGGGAAGCACGACAGGAGTCGGGAGTTGAAGGAAAGCGCGAGTGGAGTCGGGAGTTGAAGTGAAGCTTGAGGAGTCGGGAGTCGAATGGAAGCGCGAATGGAGTCGGGAGTTGAAGGGAAGCGCGAGTGGAGTCGGGAGTAGATGGAAGTGCGAGAGCAGTCGGGAGTTGAAGCGAAGCGCGAGAGGAGTCGGGAGTTGAAGGGAAGCGTGAGCGCGGTTGGGAATTGAAGGGAAGCGCGAGAAGAGTCGAGAGTTGAAGTGAGCGCGAGAGGTGTTGGGAGTTGCAGGGAAGCGCAAGTGGTGTCGGGAGTTGAAGGGAAGCGCGACATGAGTCGGGAGTTGAAGGGAAGCGCGACATGAGTCGGGAGTTGAAGGGAAGCGTGACAGGAGTCGGGAGCTGAAGGGAAGCATGAGCGGTGTTGGGAATTGAAGGGAAGCGGGACAGTAGTCGTGTGTTGAAGAGAAGCGCGAAAGGAGTCGGGAGTTGAACGGAAGCGCGACAGGAGTCGGGAGTTGAATGGAAGTGTGAGAGTAGTCAGGAGTTGAAGGGAAGCGCGAGAGGCGTCTGGAGATGAAGGGAAGCATGAGAGGGGTTGGGAGTTGAAGGGAAGCGCGAGAGGAGTCGGGAGTTGAAGGGAACGCGAGATGAGTCGGGAGTTGAAGGGAAGCGCGAGTGGAGTCGGGAGTTGATGGGAAGCGCGAGAGGAGTCGGGAGTTGAAGGGAAGCGCGAGAGAAGTCAGGAGTTGAAGGGAAGCGTGAGAGGAGTCAGTAGTTGAAGGGAAGCGTGAGAGGAGTTAGGAGTTGAAGGGAAGCACGACATGAGTCGGGAGTTGAAGGGAAGCGTGACAGGAGTCGGGAGCTGAAGGGAAGCGGGAGAGGAGTCGGGAGTTGAAGGGAGGCGTGAGCGGGGTTGGGAATTGAAGGGAAGCGCTAGAGGAGTCGAGAGTTGAAGGGAAGCGCGAGAGGTTTCGGGAGTTGAAGGGATGCGCGAGCTGGGTTGGGAGTTGAAGGGAAATGCGACAGGAGTCGGGAGTTGGAGAGAAATGTGAGACGGGTCGGGAGTTGAAGGGAAGCGCGACAGGAATCGGGAGTTGAAGGGAAGCGCGAGAGGTGTTGGGAGTTGAAGGGAAGCGCGACAGGAGTCGGGAGTTGAAGGGAAGCGCGAGAGGAGTCGGGAGTTGAAAGGAAGCGTGAGTGGGGTTGGGAGTTGAAGGGATGCGCAAGAGTAGTCGTGTGTTGAAGAGAAGCGCGAGAGGAGTCGGGAGTTGAAGGGAAGCGCGAGAGGAGTCGGGAGTAGAATGGAAGCGCGAGAGGAGTCGGGAGTTGAAGGGAAGTGTGAGGAGTCGGGAGTCGAATGGAAGCGCGAATGGAGTCGGGAGTTGAAGGGAAGCGCGAGTGGAGTCGGGCGTTGATGGGAAGCGTGAGAGGAGTCGGGAGTTGAAGGGAAGCGCGAGAGGATTCGGGAGTTGAAGGGAAGTGTGGGCGCGGTTGGGAATTGAAGGGAAGCGCGAGAGGAGTCGAGAGTTGAAGGGAAGTGCTAGAGGAGTCGGGAGTTGAAGGGATGCGCGAGAGGAGTTGGGAGTTGAAGGGAAGCGCTAGAGGAGTTGGGAGTTGAAGGGAAGCGCGAGAGGTTTCGGGAGTTGAAGGGAAGCGCGAGCTGGGTTGGGAGTTGAAGGGAAGTGCGACAGGAGTCGGGAGTTGGAGAGAAATTCGAGACGGGTCGGGAGTTGAAGGGAAGCGCGACAGGAATCGGGAGTTGAAGGGAAGCGCAAGAGGTGTTGGGAGTTGAAGGGAAGCGCGACAGGAGTCGGGAGTTGAAGGGAAGCGCGAGAGGAGTCGGGAGTTGAAGGGAAGCGTGAGAGGAGTCGGGAGTTGAAGGGAGGCGTGAGCGGGGTTGGGAATTGAAGGGAAGCGCTAGAGGAGTCGAGAGTTGAAGGGAAGCGCGAGAGGTTTCGGGAGTTGAAGGGAAGCGCGAGCTGGGTTGGGAGTTGAAGGGAAATGCGACAGGAGTCGGGAGTTGGAGAGAAATGCGAGACGGGTCGGGAGTTGAAGGGAAGCGCGACAGGAATCGGGAGTTGAAGGGAAGCGCGAGAGGTGTTGGGAGTTGAAAGGACGCGTGAGCGGGGTCGGGAGTTGAAGGGATGCGCGACAGTAGTCGTGTGTTGAAGAGAAACGCGAGAGGAGTCGGGAGTTGAAGGGAAGCGTGAGGAGTCGGGAGTCGAATGGAAGCGCGAATGGAGTCGGGCGTTGATGGGAAGCGCGAGAGGAGTCGGGAGTTGAAGGGAGGCGTGAGCGGGGTTGGGAATTGAAGGGAAGCGCTAAAGGAGTCGAGAGTTGAAGGGAAGCGCGAGAGGAGTCGGGAGTTGAAGGGAAGCGCGAGAGGATTCGGGAGTTGAAGGGAAGTGTGGGCGCGGTTGGGAATTGAAGGGTAGCGCGAGAGGAGTCGAGAGTTGAAGGGAAGCGCTAGAGGAGTCGGGAGTTGAAGGGAAGCGCAAGAGGAGTCGGGAGTTGAAGGGAAGCGCTAGAGGAGTCGGGAGTTGAAGGGAAGCGCGAGAGGAGTCGGGAGTTGAAGAGAAACGCGACACGAGTCGGGAGTTGAAGGGAAGCGCGAAGGGAGTCGGGAGTTGAAGGGAAACGCGAGCGGTGTTGGGAGTTGAAGGGAAGCGCGAGAGGAGTCGGGAGTTGAACAGAAGCGCGAGCGGAGTCGGGCATTGAAGGGAAGCAAGAGCAGGGTTGGGAATTGAAGGGAAGCGCGACAGTAGTCGTGTGTTGAAGAGAAGCGCGAGAGGAGTCGGGAGTTGAAGGAAGCGCGACAGGAGTCGGGAGTAGATTGGAAGCGCGCGAGGATTCATGAGTTGAAGGGAAGCGTGAGAGGAGTCGGGGTTTGAAGGGATGCGCGAGCGGTCTTGGGAGTTGAAGGGAAGTGCGTGCGGGCTCGGGAGTTGACGGGAAGCGCGCGAGGATTCAGGAGTTGAAAGGAAGTGTGAGAGGAGTCAGGAGTTGAAGGGAGGCGTGAGAGGAGGCAGGAGTTGAAGGGAAGTGTGAGAGGAGTCAGGAGTTGAAGAGATGCGCGAGAGGAGTCGGGAGTGGAAGACAGCACGACAGGAGTCGGGAGTAGAATGGAAGTGCGCGAGGAGTCGGGATTTGAAGGGAAGCGCGACAGGAGGCGGGAGTTGAAGGGCCGCGCGAGTGGAGTCGGGGGTTGAAGGGAAGCGCGAGCGGTCTTGGGAGTTGAAGGGAAGCGTGAGCGGGCTCGGGAGTTCACGTGAAGCGAGCAAGGAGTCAGCAGATGAAGGGAGGCGTGAGAGGAGCCAGGATTTGATGGGAAGCGTGAGAGGAGTCAGGAGTTGAAGGGAAGCACGACAGGAGTCGGGAGTTGAAGGAAAGCGCGAGCTGGGTTGGGAGTTGAAGGGAAGCACGACAGGAGTCGGGAGTTGAAGGAAAGCGCGAGCTGGGTTGGGAGTTGAAGGGAAGTGCGACAGGAGTCGGGAGTTGAAGAGAAATGCGAGACGGGTCGGGAGTTGAAGGGAAGCGCGACAGGAGTCGGGAGTTGAAGGGAAGCGCGAGAGGTGTTGGGAGTTGAAGGGAAGAGCGAGAGGAGTCGGCAGTTGAAGGGAAGCGCGACAGGAGTCGGGAGTTGAAGGGAAGCGCGAGAGGAGTCGGGAGTTGAAGGGACGCATGAGCGGGGTTGGGAGTTGAAGGGAAGCGCAACAGTAGTCGTGTGTTGAAGAGAAGCGCGAGAGGAATCGGGAGTTGAAGGGCACCGCGAGTGGAGTCGGGAGTTGAAGGGAAGTGTGAGAGGAGTCGTGAGTTGAAGAGAAGCGCACAAGGAGTCAGGAGTTGCAGGGAAGCGTGAGAGGAGTCGTGAGTTGAATGGAAGCACGACAGGAGTTGGGAGATGAAGGGAAGCGCGAGCTGGGTTGGGAGTTGAAGGGAAGTGCGACAGGAGTCGGGAGTTGAAGAGAAACGCGAGACGGGTCGGGAGTTGAAGGTTTGCGCGACAGGAGTCGGGATTTGAAGTGAGCGCGAGAGGTGTCGGGAGTTGCAGGGAAGCGCAAGTGGTGTCGAGAGTTGAAGGGAAGTGCGAGAGGAGTCGGGAGTTGAAGAGAAAAGCGAGAGGGGTCGGGAGTTGAAGGGATGCGCAAGAGGAGTCGGGAGTTGAAGGGAAGCGCGACATGAGTCGGGAGTTGAAGGGAAGCATGACAGGAGTCGGGAGATGAAGGGAAGCGTGAGCGGTGTTGGGAATTGAAGGGAAGCGCGACAGTAGTCGTGTGTTGAAGAGAAGCGCGAAAGGAGTCGGGAGTTGAACGGAAGCGCGACAGGAGTCGGGAGTTGAATGGAAGTGTGAGAGGAGTCGTGAGTTGAAGAGAAGCGCACAAGGAGTCAGGAGTTGCAGGGAAGCGTGAGAGGAGTCGTGAGTTGAATGGAAGCACGACAGGAGTTGGGAGATGAAGGGAAGCGCGAGCTGGGTTGGGAGTTGAAGGGAAGTGCGACAGGAGTCGGGAGTTGAAGAGAAACGCGAGACGGGTCGGGAGTTGAAGGTTTGCGCGACAGGAGTCGGGATTTGAAGTGAGCGCGAGAGGTGTCGGGAGTTGCAGGGAAGCGCAAGTGGTGTCGAGAGTTGAAGGGAAGTGCGAGAGGAGTCGGGAGTTGAAGAGAAAAGCGAGAGGGGTCGGGAGTTGAAGGGATGCGCAAGAGGAGTCGGGAGTTGAAGGGAAGCGCGACATGAGTCGGGAGTTGAAGGGAAGCATGACAGGAGTCGGGAGATGAAGGGAAGCGTGAGCGGTGTTGGGAATTGAAGGGAAGCGCGACAGTAGTCGTGTGTTGAAGAGAAGCGCGAAAGGAGTCGGGAGTTGAACGGAAGCGCGACAGGAGTCGGGAGTTGAATGGAAGTGTGAGAGGAGTCAGGAGTTGAAGGGAAGCACGAGAGGCGTCTGGAGTTGAAGGGAAGCGTGAGCGGGGTTGGGAGTTGAAGGGAAGCACGACAGGAGTCGGGAGTTGAAGGGAAGCGCGAGAGGATTCGAGAGTTGAAGGGAAGCGTGAGGAGTCGGGAGTCGAATGGAAGCGCGAAAGGAGTCGGGAGTTGAAGGGAAGCGCGAGTGGAGTCGGGAGTTGATGGGAAGCGCGAGAGGAGTCGGGAGTAGAAGGGAAGCGTGAGCGCGGTTTGGGAATTGAAGGGAATCGCGAGAGGAGTCGAGAGTTGAAGTGAGCGCGAGAGGTGTCGGGAGTTGCAGGGAAGCGCAAGTGGTGTCGAGAGTTGAAGGGAAGCGCGAGAGGAGTCGGGAGTTCAAGAGAAAAGCGAGAGGGGTCGGGAGTTGAAGGGAAGCACAAGTGGAGTCGGGAATTGAAGGGAAGCGCGACATGAGTCGGAAGTTGAAGGGAAGCGTGACAGGAGTCGGGAGCTGAAGGGAAGCGTGAGCGGTGTTGGGAATTGAAGGGAAGCGCGACAGTAGTCGTGTGTTGAAGAGAATCGCGAAAGGAGTCGGGAGTTGAACGGAAGCGCGACAGGAGTCGGGAGTTGAATGGAAGTGTGAGAGGAGTCAGGAGTTGAAGGGAAGCATGAGAGGCGTCTGGAGTTGAAGGGAAGCGTGAGCGGGGTTGGGAGTTGAAGGGAAGCGCGAGAGGAGTGGGGAGTTGAAGGGAAGCGCGAGATGAGTCGGGAGTTGAAGGGAAGCGCGAGTGGAGTCGGGAGTTGATGGGAAGCGCGAGAGGAGTGGGGAGTTGAAGGGAAGCGCGAGATGAGTCGGGTGTTGAAGGGAAGCGTGAGAGGAGTCGGGAGTTGAAGGGAAGGGTCAGCGCGGTTGGGAATTGAAGGGACGCGCTAGAGGAGTCGGGAGTTGAAGGGAAGCGCGAGAGGAGTCGGGAGTTGAAGGGAAGCGCGAGAGGAGTCGTGAGTTGAAGAGAAGCGCGCGAGGAGTCATGAGTTGAAGGGAAGCATGAGAGGAGTCAGTAGTTGAAGGGTAGCGTGAGAGGAGTTAGGAGTTGAAGGGAAGCACGACAGGAGTCGGGAGTTGAAGGGAAGCGCAAACTGGGTTGGGAGTTGAAGGGAAGGGCGACAGGAGTCGGGAGTTGAAGAGAAACGCGAGACGGGTCGGCGGTTGAAGGGAAGCGCAAGTCGTGTGGGGAGTTGAAGGGATGCGCGAGAGGTGTCTGGAGTTGAAGAGAAACGCGAGAGGGGTCTGGAGTTGAAGGGAAGCGCAAGTGGTGTCAGGAGTTGAAGGGAAGCGCAAGTGGTGTCGGGAGTTGAAGGGAAGCGCGACATGAGTTGGGTGTTGAAGGGAAGCGCGACAGGAGTCGGGAGCTGAAGGGAAGCGCGAGCGGTGTTGGGAATTGAAGGGAAGCGCGACAGTAGTCGTGTGTGGAAGAGAAGCGCGAGAGGAGTCTGGAGTTGAAGCGAAGCGCGACAGGAGTCGGGAGCTGAATGGAAGTGTGAGAGGAGTCAGGAGTTGAAGGGAAGTGCTAGAGTCGTCTGGAGTTGAAGGGAAGCGTGAGCGGGGTTGGGAGTTGAAGGGAAGTGCGAGAGGAGTTGGGAGTTGAAGCGAAGCGCGAGAGGAGTCTGAAGTTGAAGGGAAGCGTGAAGAGTCGGGAGTTGAAGGGAAGCGCGAGCGGTGTTGGGAATTGAAGGGAAGCGCGAGCTGGCTTGGGATTTGAAGGGAGGCACGAGTGGGGTCGGGAGTTGAAGGGAAGTGTGAGAGGAGTCGTGAGTTGAAGAGAAGCGCGCAAGGAGTCAGGAGTTGTAGGGAAGCGTGAGAGGAGTCAGGAGTTGAAGGGAAGCGTGAGAAGAGTTAGGAGTTGAATGGAAGCACGACAGGAGTTGGGAGATGAAGGGAAGCGCGAGCTGGGTTGGGAGTTGAAGGGAAGTGCGACAGGAGTCGCGAGTTGAAGAGAAACGCGAGACGGGTCGGGAGTTGAAGGGTTGCGCGACAGGAGTCGGGAGTTGAAGTGAGCGCGAGAGGGGTCGGGAGTTGAAGGGAAGTGCAAGAGGAGTCGGGAGTTGAAGGGAAGCGCGACATGAGTCGGGAGTTGAAGGGAAGCGTGACAGGAGTCGGGAGCTGAAGGGAAGCGTGAGCGGTGTTGGGAATTGAAGGGAAGCGCGACAGTAGTCATGTGTTGAAAAGAATCGCGAAAGAAGTCGGGAGTTGAACGGAAGCGCGACAGGAGTCGGGAGTTGAATGGAAGTGTGAGAGGAGTTTTGAGTTGAAGGGAAGCGCGAGAGGCGTCTGGAGTTGAAGGGAAGCGTGAGCGGGGTTGGGAGTTGAAGGGAAGCACGACAGGAGTCGGGAGTTGAAGGGAAGCGCGAGTGGAGTCGGGAGTTGAAGTGAAGCTTGAGGAGTCGGGAGTCGAATGGAAGCGCGAATGGAGTCGGGAGTTGAAGGGAAGCGCGAGAGGAGTCGGGAGTTGATGGAAGCGCGAGAGGAGTCGGGAGTTGAAGCGAAGCGCGAGTGGAGTCGGGAGTTGAAGGGAAGCGTGAGCGTGGTTGGGAATTGAAGGGAAGCGCGAGAAGAGTCGAGAGTTGAAGTGAGCGCGAGAGGTGTTGGGAGTTGCAGGGAAGCGCAAGTGGTGTCGGGAGTTGAAGGGAAGCGCGAGAGCAGTCGGGAGTTGAAGGGAAGCGCGACATGCGTCGGGAGTTGAAGCGAAGCATGACAGGAGTCGGGAGCTGAAGGGAAGCGTGAGCGGTGTTGGGAATTGAAGGGAAGCGCGACAGTAGTCGTGTGTTGAAGAGAAGCGCGAAAGGAGTCGGGAGTTGAACGGAAGCGCGACAGGAGTCGGGAGTTGAATGGAAGTGTGAGAGCAGTCAGGAGTTGAAGGGAAGCGCGAGAGGCGTCTGGAGATGAAGGGAAGCATGAGAGGGGTTGGGAGTTGAAGGGAAGCGCGAGAGGAGTCGGGAGTTGAAGGGAACGCGAGATGAGTCGGGAGTTGAAGGGAAGCGCGAGTGGAGTCGGGAGTTGATGGGAAGCGCGAGAGGAGTCGGGAGTTGAAGGGAAGCACGAGAGGAGTCGGGAGTTGAAGGGAAGGGTGAGCGCGGTTGGGAATTGAAGGGAAGCGCTAGAGGAGTCGGGAGTTGAAGGGAAGCGCGAGAGGAGTCGGGAGTTGAAGGGAAGCGCGAGAGGAGTCGTGAGTTGAAGAGAAGCGCGCGAGGAGTCAGGAGTTGAAGGGAAGCGTGAGAGGAGTCAGTAGTTGAAGGGAAGCGTGGGAGGAGTTAGGAGTTGAAGGAAGCACGACAGGAGTCGGGAGTTGAAGGGAAGCGCGAACTGGGTTGGAAGTTGAAGGGAAGCGCGACAGGTGTCGGGAGTTGAAGAGAAACGCGAGACGGGTCGGGAGTTGAAGGGAAGCGCAAGAGGAGTCGTGAGTTGAAGAGAAGCGCGCGAGGAGTCAAGTGTTGAAGGGAAGCGTGAGAGGAGTCAGTAGTTGTAGGGAAGCGTGAGAGGAGTTAGGAGTTGAAGGGAAGCATGACATGAGTCGGGAGTTGAAGGGAAGCGTGACAGGAGTCGGGAGCTGAAGGGAAGCGTGAGCGGTGTTGGGAATTGAAGGGAAGCGCGACAGTAGTCGTGTGTTGAAGAGAATCGCGATAGAAGTCGGGAGTTGAACGGAAGCGCGACAGGAGTCGGGAGTTGAATGGAAGTGTGAGAGGAGTCAGGAGTTGAAGGGAAGCGTGAGAGGCGTCTGGAGTTGAAGGGAAGCGTGAGCGGGGTTGGGAGTTGAAGGGAAGCACGACAGGAGTCGGGAGTTGAAGGGAAGCGCAAGTGGAGTCGGGAGTTGAAGGGAAGCGTGAGGAGTCGGGAGTCGAATGGAAGCGCGAATGGAGTCGGGAGTTGAAGGGAAGCGCGAGTGGAGTCGGGAGTTGATGGAAGCGCGAGAGGAGTCGGGAGTTGAAGCGAAGCGCGAGAGGAGTTAGGAGTTGAAGGGAACCGCCAGTGGAGTCGGGAGTTGAAGGGAAGCGCGAGAGGAGTTGGGAGTTGAAGCGAAGCGCGAGAGGAGTCGGGAGTTGAAGGGAAGCATGAGCGCGGTTGGGAATTGAAGGGAAGCGCGAGAGGAGTCGAGAGTTGAAGTGAGCGCGAGAGGTGTTGGGAGTTGCAGGGAAGCGCAAGTGGTGTCGGGAGTTGAAGGGAAGCGCGAGAGCAGTCGGGAGTTGAAGGGAAGCGCGACATGAGTCGGGAGTTGAAGGGAAGCGTGACAGGAGTCGGGAGCTGAAGGGAAGCGTGAGCGGTGTTGGGAATTGAAGGGAAGCGCGACAGTAGTCGTGTGTTGAAGAGAAGCGCGAAAGGAGTCGGGAGTTGAACGGAAGCGCGACAGGAGTCGGGAGTTGAATGGAAGTGTGAGAGTAGTCAGGAGTTGAAGGGAAGCGCGAGAGGCGTCTGGAGTTGAAGGGAAGCATGAGAGGGGTTGGGAGTTGAAGGGAAGCGCGAGAGGAGTCGGGAGTTGTAGGGAACGCGAGATGAGTCGGGAGTTGAAGGGAAGCGCGAGTGGAGTCGGGAGTTGATGGGAAGCGCGAGAGGAGTCGGGAGTTGAATGGAAGCTCGAGAAGAGTCGGGAGTTGAAGGGAAGGGTGAGCGCAGTTGGGAATTGAAGGGAAGCGCTAGAGGAGTCGGGAGTTGAAGGGAAGCGCGAGAGGAGTCGGGAGATGAAGGGAAGCGCGAGAGGAGTCGTGAGTTGAAGAGAAGCGCGCGAGGAGTCAGGAGTTGAAGGGAAGCGTGAGAGGAGTCAGTAGTTGAAGGGAAGCGTGAGAGGAGTTAGGAGTTGAAGGGAAGCACGACAAGAGTCGGGAGTTGAAGGGAAGCGCGAACTGGGTTGGGAGTTGAAATGAAGCGCGACAGGTGTCGGGAGTTGAAGAGAAACGCTAGACGGGTCGGGAGTTGAAGGGAAGCGCAAGTCGTGTCGGGAGTTGAAGGGAAGCGCGAGAGGTGTCTTGCGTTAAAGAGAAAAGCGAGAGGGGTCTGGAGTTGAAGGGACGCGCAAGTGGTGTCGGCAGTTGAAGGGAAGCGCGAGAGGAGTCGGGAGCTGAAGGGAAGCGCGAGCGGTGTTGGGAATTGAAGGGAAGCGCGACAGTATTCGTGTGTGGAAGAGAAGCGCGAGAGGAGTCGGGAGTTGAAGGGAAGCGCTAGAGTCGTCTGGAGTTGAAGGGAAGCGTGAGCGGGGTTGGGAGTTGAAGGGAAGCGCGAGAGGAGTCGGGAGTCGAAGGGAAGCGTGAGAGGAGTCGGGAGTTGAAGGGAAGCATGAAGAGTCGGGAGTCAAATGGAAGCGCGAATGGAGTCGGGAGTTGAAGGGAAGCGCGAGTGGAGTCGGGAGTTGATGGGAAACGCGAGAGGAGTCGGGAGTTGAAGGGAAGCGGGAGAGGAGTCGGGAGTTGAAGGGAGGCGTGAGCGGGGTTGGGAATTGAAGGGAAGCGCTAGAGGAGTCGAGAGTTGAAGGGAAGTGCGAGAGGTTTCGGGAGTTGAAGGGAAGCGCGAGCTGGGTTGGGAGTTGAAGGGAAGTGCGACAGGAGTCAGGAGTTGGAGAGAAATGCGAGACGTGTCTGGAGTTGAAGGGAAGCGCGACAGGAATCGGGAGTTGAAGGGAAGCGCGAGAGGTGTTGGGAGTTGAAGGTAAGCGCGAGAGGAGTCGGGAGTTGAAGGAAGCGCGACAGGAGTCGGGAGTTGAATGGAAGTGTGAGAGTAGTCAGGAGTTGAAGGGAAGCGCGAGAGGCGTCTGGAGTTGAAGGGAAGCATGGGAGGGGTTGGGAGTTGAAGGGAAGCGCGAGAGGAGTCGGGAGTTGAAGGGAACGCGAGATGAGTCGGGAGTTGAAGGGAAGCGCGAGTGGAGTCGGGAGTTGATGGGAAGCGCGAGAGGAGTCGGGAGTTGAAGGGAAGCGCGAGAGGAGTCGGGAGTTGAAGGGAAGGGTGAGCACGGTTGGGAATTGAAGGGAAGCGTTAGAGGAGTCGGGAGTTGAAGGGAAGCGCGAGAGGAGTCGGGAGTTGAAGGGAAGCGCGAGAGGAGTCGTGAGTTGAAGAGAAGCGCGCGAGGAGTCAGAAGTTGAAGGGAAGCGTGAGAGGAGTCAGTAGTTAAAGGGAAGCGTGAGAGGAGTTAGGAGTTGAAGGGAAGCACGACAGGAGTCGGGAGTTGAAGGGAAGCACGACAGGAGTCGGGAGTTGAAGGGAAGCGCGAACTGGGTTGGATGTTGAAGGGAAGCGCGACAGGTGTCGGGAGTTGAAGAGAAACGCGAGACGGGTCGGGAGTTGAAGGGAAGCGCAAGTCGTGTCGGGAGTTGAAGGGAAGCGCGAGAGGTGTCTGGAGTTGAAGAGAAATGCGAGAGGGGTCTGGAGTTGAAGGGACGCGCAAGTGGTGTCGGGAGTTGAAGGGAAGCGCGACAGGAGTCGGGAGCTGAAGGGAAGCGCGAGCGGTGTTGGGAATTGAAGGGAAGCGCGACAGTAGTCGTGTGTGGAAGAGAAGCGCGAGAGGAGTCGGGAGTTGAAGGGAAGCGCTAGAGTCGTCTGGAGTTGAAGGGAAGCGTGAGCGGGGTTGGGAGTTGAAGGGAAGCGCGAGAGGAGTCGGGAGTCGAAGCGAAGCTCGAGAGGAGTCGGGAGTTGAAGGGAAGCGCGAGTGGAGTCGGAAGTTGATGGGAAGCGCGAGAGGAGTCGGGAGTTGAAGGGAAGCGGGAGAGGAGTCGGGAGTTGAAGGGAGGCGTGAGCGGGGTTGGGAATTGAAGGGAAGCGCTAGAGGAGTCGAGAGTTGAAGGGAAGCGCGAGAGGTTTCGGGAGTTGAAGGGAAGCGCGAGCTGGGTTGGGAGTTGAAGGGAAGTGCGACAGGAGTCGGGAGTTGG
Source organism: Carcharodon carcharias (assembly GCF_017639515.1). Lineage (NCBI taxonomy): Eukaryota > Metazoa > Chordata > Chondrichthyes > Lamniformes > Lamnidae > Carcharodon > Carcharodon carcharias. Next base: position 13,572,305 of record NC_054490.1, read on the forward strand.
AGAGAAATGCGAGATGGGTCGGGAGTTGAAGGGAAGCGCGACAGGAACCGGGAGTTGAAGGGAAGCGCGAGAGGAGTCGGGAGTTGAAAGGACGTGTGAGCGGGGTTGGGAGTTGAAGGGATGCGCGACAGTAGTCGTGTGTTGAAGAGAAGCGCGAGAGGAGTCGGGAGTTGAAGGGAAGCGCGAGTGGAGTCGGGAGTAGAATGGAAGCGCGAGAGGAGTCGGGAGTTGAAGGGAAGCGTGAGGAGTCGGGAGTCGAATGGAAGCGCGAATGGAGTCGGGAGTTGAAGGGAAGCGCGAGTGGAGTCGGGGGTTGATGGGAAGCGCGAGAGGAGTCGGGAGTTGAAGGGAAGCGCGAGAGGATTCGGGAGTTGAAGGGAAGTGTGGGCGCGGTTGGGAATTGAAGGGAAGCGCGAGAGGAGTCGAGAGTTGAAGGGAAGCGCGAGAGGAGTCGGGAGTTGAAGGGAAGCGCGAGAGGAGTCGGGAGTTGAAGGGAAGCGCGAGAGGAGTCGGGAGTTGAAGTGAGCGCGAGAGGTGTCGGGAGTTGCAGGGAAGCGCAAGTGGTGTCGGGAGTTGAAGGGAAGCGCGAGAGGAGTCGGGAGTTCAAGAGAAAAGCGAGAGGGGTCGGGAGTTGAAGGGAAGCGCAAGTGGAGTCGGGAATTGAAGGGAAGCGCGACATGAGTCGGGAGTTGAAGGGAAGCGTGACAGGAGTCGGGATCTGAAGGGAAGCGTGAGCGGTGTTGGGAACTGCAGGGAAGCGCGACAGTAGTCGTGTGTTGAAGAGAAGCGCGAAAGGAGTCGGGAGTTGAACGGAAGCGTGACAGGAGTCGGGAGTTGAATGGAAGTGTGAGAGGAGTCAGGAGTTGAAGGGAAGCGCGAGAGGCGTCTGGAGTTGAAGGGAAGCGTGAGCGGGGTTGGGAGTTGAAGGGAAGCGCGAGAGGAGTCGGGAGTTGAAGGGAAGCGCGAGATGAGTCGGGAGTTGAAGGGAAGCGCGAGTGGAGTCGGGAGTTGATGGGAAGCGCGAGAGGAGTCGGGTGTTGAAGGGAAGCGCGAGAGGAGTCGGGAGTTGAAGGGAAGGTTCAGCGCGGTTGGGAATTGAAGGGACGCGCTAGAGGAGTCGGGAGTTGAAGGGAAGCGCGAGAGGAGTCGGGAGTTGAAGGGAAGCGCGAGAGGAGTCGGGAGTTGAAGGGAAGCGCGAGAGGAGTCGTGAGTGAAGAGAAGCGCGCGAGGAGTCAGGAGTTGAAGGGAAGCATGAGAGGAGTCAGTAGTTGAAGGGTAGCGTGAGAGGAGTTAGGAGTTGAAGGGAAGCACGACAGGAGTCGGGAGTTGAAGGGAAGCGCGAACTGGGTTGGGAGTTGAAGGGAAGGGCGACAGGAGTCGGGAGTTGAAGAGAAACGCGAGACGGGTCGGCGGTTGAAGGGAAGCGCAAGTCGTGTCGGGAGGTGAAGGGATGCGCGAGAGGTGTCTGGAGTTGAAGAGAAACGCGAGAGTGGTCTGGAGTTGAAGGGAAGCGCAAGTGGTGTCGGGAGTTGAAGGGAAGCGCGACATGAGTTGGGTGTTGAAGGGAAGCGCGACAGGAGTCGGGAGCTGAAGGGAAGCGCGAGCGGTGTTGGGAATTGAAGGGAAGCGCGACAGTAGTCGTGTGTGGAAGAGAAGCGCGAGAGGAGTCGGGAGTTGAAGCGAAGCGCGACAGGAGTCGGGAGTTGAATGGAAGTGTGAGAGGAGTCAGGAGTTGAAGGGAAGTGCTAGAGTCGTCTGGAGTTGAAGGGAAGCGTGAGCGGGGTTGGGAGTTGAAGGGAAGCGCGAGAGGAGTTGGGAGTTGAAGCGAAGCGCGAGAGGAGTCTGGAGTTGAAGGGAAGCGTGAAGAGTCGGGAGTTGAAGGGAAGCGCGAGCGGTTTTGGGAATTGAAGGGAAGCGCGAGCAGGCTTGGGATTTGAAGGGAGGCACGAGTGGGGTCGGGAGTTGAAGGGAAGTGTGAGAGGAGTCGTGAGTTGAAGAGAAGCGCGCAAGGAGTCAGGAGTTGTAGGGAAGCGTGAAAGGAGTCAGGAGTTGAAGGGAAGCGTGAGAAGAATTAGGAGTTGAATGGAAGCACGACAGGAGTTGGGAGATGAAGGGAAGCGCGAGCTGGGTTGGGAGTTGAAGGGAAGTGCGACAGGAGTCGGGAGTTGAAGAGAAACGCGAGACGGGTCGGGAGTTGAAGGGTTGCGCGAGAGGGGTCGGGAGTTGAAGGGATGCGCAAGAGGAGTCGGGAGTTGAAGGGAAGCGCGACATGAGTCGGGAGTTGAAGGGAAGCGTGACAGGAGTCGGGAGCTGAAGGGAAGCGTGAGCGGTGTTGGAAATTGAAGGGAAGCGCGACTGTAGTCGTGTGTTGAAGAGAATCGCGAAAGAAGTCGGGAGTTGAACGGAAGCGCGACAGGAGTCGGGAGTTGAATGGAAGCGTGAGAGGAGTCAGGAGTTGAAGGGAAGCGCGAGAGGCATCTGGAGTTGACGAGAAGTGTGAGAGGGGTTGGGAGTTGAAGGGAAGCACGACAGGAGTCGGGAGTTGAAGGGAAGCGCGAGTGGAGTCGGGAGTTGAAGGGAAGCGCGAGTGGAGTCGGGAGTTGAAGGGAAGCGCGAGTGGAGTCGGGAGTTGAAGGGAAGCGCGAGTGGAGTCGGGAGTCGATGGAAGCGCGAGAGCAGTCGGGAGTTGAAGCGAAGCGCGAGAGGAGTCGGGAGTTGAAGGGAAGCGTGAGCGCGGTTGGGAATTGAAGGGAAGTGCGAGAGGAGTCGAGAGTTGAAGTGAGCGCGAGAGGTGTTGGGAGTTGCTGGGAAGCGCAAGTGGTGTCGGGAGTTGAAGGGAAGCGCGAGAGCAGTCGGGAGTTGAAGGGAAGCGCGACATGAGTCGGGACTTGAAGGGAAGCGGGAGAGGAGTCGGGAGTTGAAGGGAGGCGTGAGCGGGGTTGGGAATTGAAGGGAAGCACTAGAGGAGTCGAGAGTTGAAGGGAAGCGCGAGAGGTTTCGGGAGTTGAAGGGAAGCGCGAGCTGGGTTGGGAGTTGAAGGGAAGTGCGACAGGAGTCGGGAGTTGGAGAGAAATGCGAGATGGGTCGGGAGTTGAAGGGAAGCGCGACAGGAACCGGGAGTTGAAGGGAAGCGCGAGAGGAGTTGGGAGTTGAAAGGACGTGTGAGCGGGGTTGGGAGTTGAAGGGATGCGCAACAGTAGTCGTGTGTTGAAGAGAAGCGCGAGAGGAGTCGGGAGCTGAAGGGAAGGGCGAGAGGAGTCGGGAGTAGAATGGACGCGTGAGAGGAGTCGGGATTTCAAGGGAAGCGTGAGGAGTCGGGAGTCGAATGGAAGCGCGAATGGAGTCGGGATTTGAAGGGAAGCGCGAGTGGAGTCGGGGGTTGATGGGAAGCGCGAGAGGAGTCGGGAGTTGAATGGAAGCGCGAGAAGAGTCGGGAGTTGAAGGGAAGGGTGAGCGCAGTTGGGAATTGAAGGGAAGCGCTAGAGGAGTCGGGAGTTGAAGGGAAGCGCGAGAGGAGTCGGGAGTTGAAGGGAAGCGCGAGAGGAGTCGTGAGTTGAAGAGAAGCGCGCGAGGAGTCAGGAATTGAAGGGAAGCGTGAGAGGAGTCAGTAGTTGAAGGGAAGCGTGAGAGGAGTTAGGAGTTGAAGGGAAGCACGACAAGAGTCGGGAGTTGAAGGGAAGCGCGAACTGGGTTGGGAGTTGAAAGGAAGCGCGACAGGTGTCGGGAGTTGAAGAGAAACGCGAGACGGGTCGGGAGTTGAAGGGAAGCGCAAGTCGTGTCGGGAGTTGAAGGGAAGCGCGAGAGGTGTCTGGAGTTGAAGAGAAACGCGAGAGGGGTCTGGAGTTGAAGGGACGCGCAAGTGGTGTCGGGAGTTGAAGGGAAGCGCGACAGGAGTCGGGAGCTGAAGGGAAGCGCGAGCGGTGTTGGGAATTGAAGGGAAGCGCGACAGTATTCGTGTGTGGAAGAGAAGCGCGAGAGGAGTCGGGAGTTGAAGGGAAGCGCTAGAGTCGTCTGGAGTTGAAGGGAAGCGTGAGCGGGGTTGGGAGTTGAAGGGAAGCGCGAGAGGAGTCGGGAGTCGAAGGGAAGCGCGAGAGGAGTCGGGAGTTGAAGGGAAGCGTGAAGAGTCGGGAGTCAAATGGAAGCGCGATTGGAGTCGGGAGTTGAAGGGAAGCGCGAGTGGAGTCGGGAGTTGATGGGAAACGCGAGAGGAGTCGGGAGTTGAAGGGAAGCAGGAGAGGAGTCGGGAGTTGAAGGGAGGCGTGAGCGGGGTTGGGAATTGAAGGGAAGCGCTAGAGGAGTCGAGAGTTGAAGGGAAGCGCGAGAGGTTTCGGGAGTTGAAGGGAAGCGCGAGCTGGGTTGGGAGTTGAAGGGAAGTGCGACAGGAGTTGGGAGTTGGAGAGAAATGCGAGACGTGTCTGGAGTTGAAGGGAAGCGCGACAGGAATCGGGAGTTGAAGGGAAGCGCGAGAGGTGTTGGGAGTTGAAGGTAAGCGCGATAGGAGTCGGGAGTTGAAGGAAGCGCGACAGGAGTCGGGAGTTGAATGGAAGTGTGAGAGTAGTCAGGAGTTGAAGGGAAGGGCGAGAGGCGTCTGGAGTTGAAGGGAAGCATTAGAGGGGTTGGGAGTTGAAGGGAAGCACGACAGGAGTCGGGAGTTGAAGGGAACGCGAGATGAGTCGGAAGTTGAAGGGAAGCGCGAGTGGAGTCGGGAGTTGATGGGAAGCGCGAGAGGAGTCGGGAGTTGAAGGGAAGCGCGAGAGGAGTCGGGAGTTGAAGGGAAGGGTGAGCGCGGTTGGGAATTGAAGGGAAGCACTAGAGGAGTCGGGAGTTGAAGGGAAGCGCGAGAGGAGTCGGGAGTTGAATGGAAGCGCGACATGAGTCGGGAGTTGAAGGGAAGCGTGACAGGAGTCGGGAGCTGAAGGGAAGCGTGAGCGGTGTTGGGAATTGAAGGGAAGCGCGACAGTAGTCGTATGTTGAAGAGAAGCGCGAAAGGAGTCGGGAGTTGGAACGGAAGCGCGACAGGAGTCGGGAGTTGAATGGAAGCATGAGTGTAGTCAGGAGTTGAAGGGAAGCGCGAGAGGCGTCTGGAGTTGAAGTGAAGCATGAGAGGGGTTGGGAGTTGAAGGGAAGCGCGAGAGGAGTCGGGAGTTGAAGGGAACGCGAGATGAGTCGGGAGTTGAACGGAAGCGCGAGTGGAGTCGGGAGTTGATGGGAAGCGCGACAGGAGTCGGGAGTTGAATGGAAGCGCGAGAAGAGTCGGGAGCTGAAGGGAAGGTTGAGCGCAGTTGGGAATTGAAGGGAAGCGCTAGAGGAGTCGGGAGTTGAAGGGAAGCGCGAGAGGAGTCGGGAGTTGAAGGGAAGCGCGAGAGGAGTCGTGAGTTGAAGAGAAGCGCGCGGGGAGTCAGGAGTTGAAGGGAAGCGTGAGAGGAGTCAGTAGTTGAAGGGAAGCGTGAGAGGAGTTAGGAGTTGAAGGGAAGCACGACAAGAGTCGGGAGTTGAACGGAAGCGCGAACTGGGTTGGGAGTTGAAGGGAAGCGCGACAGGTGTCGGGAGTTGAAGAGAAACGCGAGACGGGTCGGGAGTTGAAGGGAAGCGCAAGTCGTGTCGGGAGTTGAAGGGAAGCGCGAGAGGTGTCTGGAGTTGAAGAGAAACGCGAGAGGGGTCTGGAGTTGAAGGGACGCGCAAGTGGTGTCGGGAGTTGAAGGGAAGCGCGACAGGAGTCGGGAGTTGAAGCGAAGCGCGAGCGGTGTTGGGAATTGAAGGGAAGCGCGACAGTATTCGTGTGTGGAAGAGAAGCGCGAGAGGAGTCGGGAGTTGAAGGGAAGCGCTAGAGTCGTCTGGAGTTGAAGGGAAGCGTGAGCGGGGTTGGGAGTTGAAGGGAAGCGCGAGAGGAGTCGGGAGTCGAAGGGAAGCGCGAGAGGAGTCGGGAGTTGAAGGGAAGCGTGAAGAGTCGGGAGTCAAATGGAAGCGCGAATGGAGTCGGGAGTTGAAGGGAAGCGCGAATGGAGTCGGGAGTTGAAGGGAAGCGGGAGAGGAGTCGGGAGTTGAAGGGAGGCGTGAGCGGGGTTGGGAATTGAAGGGAAGCGCTAGAGGAGTCGAGAGTTGAAGGGAAGCGCGAGAGGTTTCGGGAGTTGAAGGGAAGCGCGAGCTGGGTTGGGAGTTGAAGGGAAGTGCGACAGGAGTCAGGAGTTGGAGAGAAATGCGAGACGTGTCTGGAGTTGAAGGGAAGCGCGACAGGAATCGGGAGTTGAAGGGAAGCGCGAGAGGTGTTGGGAGTTGAAGGTAAGCGCGAGAGGAGTCGGGAGTTGAAGGAAGCGCGACAGGAGTCGGGAGTTGAATGGAAGTGTGAGAGTAGTCAGGAGTTGAAGGGAAGCGCGAGAGGCGTCTGGAGTTGAAGGGAAGCATGAGAGGGGTTGGGAGTTGAAGGGAAGCGCGAGAGGAGTCGAGAGTTGAAGGGAAGCGCGAGTGGAGTCGGGAGTTGATGGGAAGCGCGAGAGGAGTCGGGAGTTGAAGGGAAGCGCGAGAGGAGTCGGGAGTTGAAGGGAAGGGTGAGCGCGGTTGGGAATTGAAGGGAAGCGCTAGAGGAGTCGGGAGTTGAAGGGAAGCGCGAGAGGAGTCGTGAGTTGAAGAGATGTGCGCGAGCAGTCAGGAGTTGAAGGGAAGCGTGAGAGGAGTCAGTAGTTAAAGGGAAGCGTGAGAGGAGTTAGGAGTTGAAGGGAAGCACGACAGGAGTCGGGAGTTGAAGGGAAGCACGACAGGAGTCAGGAGTTGAAGGGAAGCGCGAACTGGGTTGGAAGTTGAAGGGAAGCGCGACAGGTGTCGGGAGTTGAAGAGAAACGCGAGACGGGTCGGGAGTTGAAGGGAAGCGCAAGTCGTGCCGGGAGTTGAAGGGAAGCGCGAGAGGTGTCTGGAGTTGAAGAGAAACGCGAGTGGGGTCTGGAGTTGAAGGGACGCGGAAGTGGTGTCGGGAGTTGAAGGGAAGCGCGACAGGAGTCGGGAGCTGAAGGGAAGCGCGAGCGGTGTTGGGAATTGAAGGGAAGCGCGACAGTATTCGTGTGTGGAAGAGAAGCGCGAGAGGAGTCGGGAGTTGAAGGGAAGCGCTAGAGGAGTCGGGAGTTGAAGGGAAGCGCGAGAGGAGTCGGGAGTTGAAGGGAAGCGCGAGAGGAGTCGTGAGTTGAAGAGAAGCGCGCGAGGAGTCAGGAGTTGAAGGGAAGCGTGAGAGGAGTCAGTAGTTGAAGGGAAGCGTGAGAGGTTTCGGGAGTTGAAGGGAAGCGCGAGCTGGGTTGGGAGTTGAAGGGAAGTGCGACAGGAGTCGGGAGTTGGAGAGAAATGCGAGACGTGACTGGAGTTGAAGGGAAGCGCGACAGGAATCGGGAGTTGAAGGGAAGTGCGAGAGGTGTTGGGACTTGAAGGTAAGCGCGAGAGGAGTCGGGAGTTGAAGGAAGCGCGACAGGAGTCGGGAGTTGAATGGAAGTGTGAGAGTAGTCAGGAGTTGAAGGGAAGCGCGAGAGGCGTCTGGAGTTGAAGGGAAGCATGAGAGGGGTTGGGAGTTGAAGGGAAGCGCGAGAGGAGTCAGGAGTTGAAGGGAACGCGAGATGAGTCGGGAGTTGAAGGGAAGTGCGAGTGGAGTCGGGAGTTGATGGGAAGCGCGAGAGGAGTCGGGAGTTGAAGGGAAGCGTGAGAGGAGTCGGGAGTTGAAGGGAAGGGTGATCGCGGTTGGGAATTGAAGGGAAGCGCGAGAGGAGTCGGGAGTTGAAGGGAAGCGCGAGAGGAGTCGTGAGTTGAAGAGAAGCGCGCGAGGAGTCAGGAGTTGAAGGGAAGCGTGAGAGGAGTCGTGAGTTGAAGAGAAGCACGCGAGGAGTCAGGAGTTGAAGGGAAGCATGAGAGGAGTCAGTAGTTGAAGGGTAGCGTGAGAGGAGTTAGGAGTTGAAGGGAAGCACGACAGGAGTTGGGAGTTGAAGGGAAGCGCGAACTGGGTTGGGAGTTGAAGGGAAGGGCGACAGGAGTCGGGAGTTGAAGAGAAACGCGAGATGGGTCGGCGGTTGAAGGGAAGCGCAAGACGTGTCGGGAGTTGAAGGGATGCGCGAGAGGTGTCTGGAGTTGAAGAGAAACGCGAGAGGGGTCTGGAGTTGAAGGGACGCGCAAGTGGTGTCGGGAGTTGAAGGGAAGCGCGACATGAGTTGAGTGTTGAAGGGAAGCGCGACAGGAGTCGGGAGCTGAAGGGAAGCGCGAGCGGTGTTGTGAATTGAAGGGAAGCGCGACAGTAGTCGTGTGTGGAAGAGAAGCGCGAGAGGAGTCGGGAGTTGAAGCGAAGCGCAACAGGAGTCGGGAGTTGAATGGAAGTGTGAGAGGAGTCAGGAGTTGAAGGGAAGTGCTAGAGTCGTCTGGAGTTGAAGGGAAGCGTGAGCGGGGTTGGGAGTTGAAGGGAAGCGCGAGAGGAGTTGGGAGTTGAAGCGAAGTGCGAGAGGAGTCTGGAGTTGAAGGGAAGCGTGAAGAGTCGGGAGTTGAAGGGAAGCGCGAGCGGTTTTGGGAATTGAAGGGAAGCGCGAGCAGGCTTGGGATTTGAAGGGAGGCACGAGTGGGGTCGGGAGTTGAAGGGAAGTGTGAGAGGAGTCGTGAGTTGAAGAGAAGCGCGCAAGGAGTCAGGAGTTGTAGGGAAGCGTGAGAGGAGTCAGGAGTTGAAGGGAAGCGTGAGAAGAGTTAGGAGTTGAATGGAAGCACGACAGGAGTTGGGAGATGAAGGGAAGCGCGAGCTGGGTTGGGAGTTGAAGGGAAGTGCGACAGGAGTCGGGAGTTGAAGGGAAGCGCGAGAGGTGTTGGGAGTTGAAGGTAAGCGCGAGAGGAGTCGGGAGTTGAAGGGAGGCGCGACAGGAGTCGGGAGTTGAATGGAAGTGTGAGAGTAGTCAGGAGTTGAAGGGAAGCGCGAGAGGCATCTGGAGTTGAAGGGAAGCATGAGAGGGGTTGGGAGTTGAAGGGAAGCGCGAGAGGAGTCGGGAGTTGAAGGGAACGCGAGATGAGTCGGGAGTTGAAGGGAAGCGCGAGTGGAGTCGGGAGTTGATGGGAAGCGCGAGAGGAGTCGGGAGTTGAAGGGAAGCGCGAGAGGAGTCGGGAGTTGAAGGGAAGGGTGAGCGCGGTTGGAAATTGAAGGGAAGCGCTAGAGGAGTCGGGTGTTGAAGGGAAGCGCGAGAGGAGTCGGGAGTTGAAGGGAAGCGCGAGAGGAGTCGTGAGTTGAAGAGAAGCGCGCGAGGAGTCAGGAGTTGAAGGGAAGCGTGAGAGGAGTCAGTAGTTGAAGGGAAGCGTGAGAGGTTTCGGGAGTTGAAGGGAAGCGCGAGCTGGGTTGGGAGTTGAAGGGAAGTGCGACAGGAGTCGGGAGTTGGAGAGAAATGCGAGACGTGTCTGGAGTTGAAGGGAAGCGCGACAGGAATCGGGAGTTGAAGGGAAGTGCGAGAGGTGTTGGGAGTTGAAGGTAAGCGCGAGAGGAGTCAGGAGTTGAAGGGAACGCGAGATGAGTCGGGAGTTGAAGGGAAGTGCGAGTGGAGTCGGGAGTTGATGGGAAGCGCGAGAGGAGTCGGGGGTTGAAGGGAAGCGCGAGAGGAGTCGGGAGTTGAAGGGAAGGGTGATCGCGGTTGGGAATTGAAGGGAAGCGCTAGAGGAGTCGGGAGTAGAAGGGAAGCGCGAGAGGAGTCGGGAGTTGAAGGGAAGCGCGAGAGGAGTCGTGAGTTGAAGAGAAGCGCGTGAGGAGTCAGGAGTTGAAGGGAAGCGTGAGAGGAGTCGTGAGTTGAAGAGAAGCGCGCGAGGAGTCAGGAGTTGAAGGGAAGCATGAGAGGAGTCAGTAGTTGAAGGGTAGCGTGAGAGGAGTTAGGAGTTGAAGGGAAGCACGACAGGAGTCGGTAGTTGAAGGGAAGCGCGAACTGGGTTGGGAGTTGAAGGGAAGGGCGACAGGAGTCGGGAGTTGAAGAGAAACGCGAGACGGGTCGGCGGTTGAAGGGAAGCGCAAGTCGTGTCGGGAGTTGAAGGGATGCGCGAGAGGTGTCTGGAGTTGAAGAGAAACGCGAGAGGGGTCTGGAGTTGAAGGGAAGCGCAAGTGGTGTCGGGAGTTGAAGGGAAGCGCGACATGAGTTGGGTGTTGAAGGGAAGCGCGACAGGAGTCGGGAGCTGAAGGGAAGCGCGAGCGGTGTTGGGAATTGAAGGGAAGCGCGACAGTAGTCGTGTGTGGAAGAGAAGCGCGAGAGGAGTCGGGAGTTGAAGCGAAGCGCGACAGGAGTCGGGAGTTGAATGGAAGTGTGAGAGGAGTCAGGAGTTGAAGGGAAGAGCTAGAGCCATCTGGAGTTGAAGGGAAGCGGGAGAGGGGTTGGGAGTTGAAGGGAAGCGCGAGAGGATTTGGGAGTTGAAGCGAAGCGTGAGAGGAGTCTGGAGTTGAAGGGAAGCGTGAAGAGTCGGGAGTTGAAGGGAAGCGCGAGCGGTTTTGGGAATTGAAGGGAAGCGCGAGCAGGCTTGGGATTTGAAGGGAGGCACGAGTGGGGTCGGGAGTTGAAGGGAAGTGTGAGAGGAGTCGTGAGTTGAAGAGAAGCGCGCAAGGAGTCAGGAGTTGTAGGGAAGCGTGAGAGGAGTCAGGAGTTGAAGGGAAGCGTGAGAAGAGTTAGGAGTTGAATGGAAGCACGACAGGAGTTGGGAGATGAAGGGAAGCGCGAGCTGGGTTGGGAGTTGAAGGGAAGTGCGACAGGAGTCGGGAGTTGAAGGGAAGCGCGAGAGGTGTTGGGAGTTGAAGGTAAGCGCGAGAGGAGTCGGGAGTTGAAGGGAGGCGCGACAGGAGTCGGGAGTTGGAGAGAAATGCGAGACGTGTCTGGAGTTGAAGGGAAGCGCGACAGGAATCGGGAGTTGAAGGGAAGTGCGAGAGGTGTTGGGACTTGATGGTAAGCGCGAGAGGAGTCGGGAGTTGAAGGAAGCGCGACAGGAGTCGGGAGTTGAATGGAAGTGTGAGAGTAGTCAGGAGTTGAAGGGAAGCGCGAGAGGCGTCTGGAGTTGAAGGGAAGCATGAGAGGGGTTGGGAGTTGAAGGGAAGCGCGAGAGGAGTCAGGAGTTGAAGGGAACGCGAGATGAGTCGGGAGTTGAAGGGAAGTGCGAGTGGAGTCGGGAGTTGATGGGAAGCGCGAGAGGAGTCGGGAGTTGAAGGGAAGCGTGAGAGGAGTCGGGAGTTGAAGGGAAGGGTGATCGCGGTTGGGAATTGAAGGGAAGCGCGAGAGGAGTCGGGAGTTGAAGGGAAGCGCGAGAGGAGTCGTGAGTTGAAGAGAAGCGCGCGAGGAGTCAGGAGTTGAAGGGAAGCGTGAGAGGAGTCGTGAGTTGAAGAGAAGCACGCGAGGAGTCAGGAGTTGAAGGGAAGCATGAGAGGAGTCAGTAGTTGAAGGGTAGCGTGAGAGGAGTTAGGAGTTGAAGGGAAGCACGACAGGAGTTGGGAGTTGAAGGGAAGCGCGAACTGGGTTGGGAGTTGAAGGGAAGGGCGACAGGAGTCGGGAGTTGAAGAGAAACGCGAGATGGGTCGGCGGTTGAAGGGAAGCGCAAGTCGTGTCGGGAGTTGAAGGGATGCGCGAGAGGTGTCTGGAGTTGAAGAGAAACGCGAGAGGGGTCTGGAGTTGAAGGGACGCGCAAGTGGTGTCGGGAGTTGAAGGGAAGCGCGACATGAGTTGGGTGTTGAAGGGAAGCGCGACAGGAGTCGGGAGCTGAAGGGAAGCGCGAGCGGTGTTGTGAATTGAAGGGAAGCGCGACAGTAGTCGTGTGTGGAAGAGAAGCGCGAGAGGAGTCGGGAGTTGAAGCGAAGCGCAACAGGAGTCGGGAGTTGAATGGAAGTGTGAGAGGAGTCAGGAGTTGAAGGGAAGTGCTAGAGTCGTCTGGAGTTGAAGGGAAGCGTGAGCGGGGTTGGGAGTTGAAGGGAAGCGCGAGAGGAGTTGGGAGTTGAAGCGAAGCGCGAGAGGAGTCTGGAGTTGAAGGGAAGCGTGAAGAGTCGGGAGTTGAAGGGAAGCGCGAGCGGTTTTGGGAATTGAAGGGAAGCGCGAGCAGGCTTGGGATTTGAAGGGAGGCACGAGTGGGGTCGGGAGTTGAAGGGAAGTGTGAGAGGAGTCGTGAGTTGAAGAGAAGCGCGCAAGGAGTCAGGAGTTGTAGGGAAGCGTGAGAGGAGTCAGGAGTTGAAGGGAAGCGTGAGAAGAGTTAGGAGTTGAATGGAAGCACGACAGGAGTTGGGAGATGAAGGGAAGCGCGAGCTGGGTTGGGAGTTGAAGGGAAGTGCGACAGGAGTCGGGAGTTGAAGGGAAGCGCGAGAGGTGTTGGGAGTTGAAGGTAAGCGCGAGAGGAGTCGGGAGTTGAAGGGAGGCGCGACAGGAGTCGGGAGTTGAATGGAAGTGTGAGAGTAGTCAGGAGTTGAAGGGAAGCGCGAGAGGCGTCTGGAGTTGAAGGGAAGCATGAGAGGGGTTGGGAGTTGAAGGGAAGCGCGAGAGGAGTCGGGAGTTGAAGGGAACGCGAGATGAGTCGGGAGTTGAAGGGAAGCGCGAGTGGAGTCGGGAGTTGATGGGAAGCGCGAGAGGAGTCGGGAGTTGAAGGGAAGCGCGAGAGGAGTCGGGAGTTGAAGGGAAGGGTGAGCGCGGTTGGAAATTGAAGGGAAGCGCTAGAGGAGTCGGGAGTTGAAGGGAAGCGCGAGAGGAGTCGGGAGTTGAAGGGAAGCGCGAGAGGAGTCGTGAGTTGAAGAGAAGCGCGCGAGGAGTCAGGAGTTGAAGGGAAGCGTGAGAGGAGTCAGTAGTTGAAGGGAAGCGTGAGAGGTTTCGGGAGTTGAAGGGAAGCGCGAGCTGGGTTGGGAGTTGAAGGGAAGTGCGACAGGAGTCGGGAGTTGGAGAGAAATGCGAGACGTGTCTGGAGTTGAAGGGAAGCGCGACAGGAATCGGGAGTTGAAGGGAAGTGCGAGAGGTGTTGGGAGTTGAAGGTAAGCGCGAGAGGAGTCAGGAGTTGAAGGGAACGCGAGATGAGTCGGGAGTTGAAGGGAAGTGCGAGTGGAGTCGGGAGTTGATGGGAAGCGCGAGAGGAGTCGGGGGTTGAAGGGAAGCGCGAGAGGAGTCGGGAGTTGAAGGGAAGGGTGATCGCGGTTGGGAATTGAAGGGAAGCGCTAGAGGAGTCGGGAGTAGAAGGGAAGCGCGAGAGGAGTCGGGAGTTGAAGGGAAGCGCGAGAGGAGTCGTGAGTTGAAGAGAAGCGCTTGAGGAGTCAGGAGTTGAAGGGAAGCGTGAGAGGAGTCGTGAGTTGAAGAGAAGCGCGCGAGGAGTCAGGAGTTGAAGGGAAGCATGAGAGGAGTCAGTAGTTGAAGGGTAGCGTGAGAGGAGTTAGGAGTTGAAGGGAAGCACGACAGGAGTCGGTAGTTGAAGGGAAGCGCGAACTGGGTTGGGAGTTGAAGGGAAGGGCGACAGGAGTCGGGAGTTGAAGAGAAACGCGAGACGGGTCGACGGTTGAAGGGAAGCGCAAGTCGTGTCGGGAGTTGAAGGGATGCGCGAGAGGTGTCTGGAGTTGAAGAGAAATGCGAGAGGGGTCTGGAGTTGAAGGGAAGCGCAAGTGGTGTCGGGAGTTGAAGGGAAGCGCGACATGAGTTGGGTGTTGAAGGGAAGCGCGACAGGAGTCGGGAGCTGAAGGGAAGTGCGAGCGGTGTTGGGAATTGAAGGGAAGCGCGACAGTAGTCGTGTGTGGAAGAGAAGCGCGAGAGGAGTCGGGAGTTGAAGCGAAGCGCGACAGGAGTCGGGAGTTGAATGGAAGTGTGAGAGGAGTCAGGAGTTGAAGGGAAGTGCTAGAGCCATCTGGAGTTGAAGGGAAGCGTGAGCGGGGTTGGGAGTTGAAGGGAAGCGCGAGAGGATTTGGGAGTTGAAGCGAAGCGTGAGAGGAGTCTGGAGTTGAAGGGAAGCGTGAAGAGTCGGGAGTTGAAGGGAAGCGCGAGCGGTTTTGGGAATTGAAGGGAAGCGCGAGCTGGCTTGGGATTTGAAGGGAGGCACGAGTGGGGTCGGGAGTTGAAGGGAAGTGTGAGAGGAGTCGTGAGTTGAAGAGAAGCGCGCAAGGAGTCAGGAGTTGTAGGGAAGCGTGAGAGGAGTCAGGAGTTGAAGGGAAGCGTGAGAAGAGTTAGGAGTTGAATGGAAGCACGACAGGAGTTGGGAGATGAAGGGAAGCGCGAGCTGGGTTGGGAGTTGAAGGGAAGTGCGACAGGAGTCGGGAGTTGAAGGGAAGCGCGAGAGGTGTTGGGAGTTGAAGGTAAGCGCGAGAGGAGTCGGGAGTTGAAGGGAGGCGCGACAGGAGTCGGGAGTTGAATGGAAGTGTGAGAGTAGTCAGGAGTTGAAGGGAAGCGCGAGAGGCGTCTGGAGTTGAAGGGAAGCATGAGAGGGGTTGGGAGTTGAAGGGAAGCGCGAGAGGAGTCGGGAGTTGAAGGGAACGCGAGATGAGTCGGGAGTTGAAGGGAAGCGCGAGTGGAGTCGGGAGTTGATGGGAAGCGCGAGAGGAGTCGGGAGTTGAAGGGAAGCGCGAGAGGAGTCGGGAGTTGAAGGGAAGCGTGAGCGCGGTTGGGAATTGAAGGGAAGCGCTAGAGGAGTCGGGAGTTGAAGGGAAGCGCGAGAGGAGTCGGGAGTTGAAGGGAAGCGCGAGAGGAGTCGTGAGTTGAAGAGAAGCGCGCGAGGAGTCAGGAGTTGAAGGGAAGCGTGAGAGGAGTCAGTAGTTGAAGGGAAGCGTGAGAGGTTTCGGGAGTTGAAGGGAAGCGCGAGCTGGGTTGGGAGTTGAAGGGAAGTGCGACAGGAGTCGGGAGTTGGAGAGAAATGCGAGACGTGTCTGGAGTTGAAGGGAAGCGCGACAGGAATCGGGAGTTGAAGGGAAGTGCGAGAGGTGTTGGGAGTTGAAGGTAAGCGCGAGAGGAGTCGGGAGTTGAAGGAAGCGCGACAGGAGTCGGGAGTTGAATGGAAGTGTGAGAGTAGTCAGGAGTTGAAGGGAAGCGCGAGAGGCGTCTGGAGTTGAAGGGAAGCATGAGAGGGGTTGGGAGTTGAAGGGAAGCGCGAGAGGAGTCAGGAGTTGAAGGGAACGCGAGATGAGTCGGGAGTTGAAGGGAAGCGCGAGTGGAGTCGGGAGTTGATGGGAAGCGCGAGAGGAGTCGGGAGTTGAAGGGAAGGGTGAGCGCGGTTGGAAATTGAAGGGAAGCGCTAGAGGAGTCGGGAGTTGAAGGGAAGCGCGAGAGGAGTCGGGAGTTGAAGGGAAGCGCGAGAGGAGTCGTGAGTTGAAGAGAAGCGCGCGAGGAGTCAGGAGTTGAAGGGAAGCGTGAGAGGAGTCAGTAGTTGAAGGGAAGCGTGAGAGGTTTCGGGTGTTGAAGGGAAGCGCGAGCTGGGTTGGGAGTTGAAGGGAAGTGCGACAGGAGTCGGGAGTTGGAGAGAAATGCGAGACGTGTCTGGAGTTGAAGGGAAGCGCGACAGGAATCGGGAGTTGAAGGGAAGTGCGAGAGGTGTTGGGAGTTGAAGGTAAGCGCGAGAGGAGTCAGGAGTTGAAGGGAACGCGAGATGAGTCGGGAGTTGAAGGGAAGTGCGAGTGGAGTCGGGAGTTGATGGGAAGCGCGAGAGGAGTCGGGGGTTGAAGGGAAGCGCGAGAGGAGTTGGGAGTTGAAGGGAAGGGTGATCGCGGTTGGGAATTGAAGGGAAGCGCTAGAGGAGTCGGGAGTAGAAGGGAAGCGCGAGAGGAGTCGGGAGTTGAAGGGAAGCGCGAGAGGAGTCGTGAGTTGAAGAGAAGCGCGTGAGGAGTCAGGAGTTGAAGGGAAGCGTGAGAGGAGTCGTGAGTTGAAGAGAAGCGCGCGAGGAGTCAGGAGTTGAAGGGAAGCATGAGAGGAGTCAGTAGTCGAAGGGTAGCGTGAGAGGAGTTAGGAGTTGAAGGGAAGCACGACAGGAGTCGGTAGTTGAAGGGAAGCGCGAACTGGGTTGGGAGTTGAAGGGAAGGGCGACAGGAGTCGGGAGTTGAAGAGAAACGCGAGACGGGTCGGCGGTTGAAGGGAAGCGCAAGTCGTGTCGGGAGTTGAAGGGATGCGCGAGAGGTGTCTGGAGTTGAAGAGAAACGCGAGAGGGTTCTGGAGTTGAAGGGAAGCGCAAGTGGTGTCGGGAGTTGAAGGGAAGCGCGACATGAGTTGGGTGTTGAAGGGAAGCGCGACAGGAGTCGGGAGCTGAAGGGAAGCGCGAGCGGTGTTGGGAATTGAAGGGAAGCGCGACAGTAGTCGTGTGTGGAAGAGAAGCGCGAGAGGAGTCGGGAGTTGAAGCGAAGCGCGACAGGAGTCGGGAGTTGAATGGAAGTGTGAGAGGAGTCAGGAGTTGAAGGGAAGTGCTAGAGCCATCTGGAGTTGAAGGGAAGCGTGAGCGGGGTTGGGAGTTGAAGGGAAGCGCGAGAGGATTTGGGAGTTGAAGCGAAGCGTGAGAGGAGTCTGGAGTTGAAGGGAAGCGTGAAGAGTCGGGAGTTGAAGGGAAGCGCGAGCGGTTTTGGGAATTGAAGGGAAGCGCGAGCAGGCTTGGGATTTGAAGGGAGGCACGAGTGGGGTCGGGAGTTGAAGGGAAGTGTGAGAGGAGTCGTGAGTTGAAGAGAAGCGCGCAAGGAGTCAGGAGTTGTAGGGAAGCGTGAGAGGAGTCAGGAGTTGAAGGGAAGCGTGAGAAGAGTTAGGAGTTGAATGGAAGCACGACAGGAGTTGGGAGATGAAGGGAAGCGCGAGCTGGGTTGGGAGTTGAAGGGAAGTGCGACAGGAGTCGGGAGTTGAAGGGAAGCGCGAGAGGTGTTGGGAGTTGAAGGTAAGCGCGAGAGGAGTCGGGAGTTGAAGGGAGGCGCGACAGGAGTCGGGAGTTGAATGGAAGTGTGAGAGTAGTCAGGAGTTGAAGGGAAGCGCGAGAGGCGTCTGGAGTTGAAGGGAAGCATGAGAGGGGTTGGGAGTTGAAGGGAAGCGCGAGAGGAGTCGGGAGTTGAAGGGAACGCGAGATGAGTCGGGAGTTGAAGGGAAGCGCGAGTGGAGTCGGGAGTTGATGGGAAGCGCGAGAGGAGTCGGGAGTTGAAGGGAAGCGCGAGAGGAGTCGGGAGTTGAAGGGAAGCGTGAGCGCGGTTGGGAATTGAAGGGAAGCGCTAGAGGAGTCGGGAGTTGAAGGGAAGCGCGAGAGGAGTCGGGAGTTGAAGGGAAGCGCGAGAGGAGTCGTGAGTTGAAGAGAAGCGCGCGAGGAGTCAGGAGTTGAAGGGAAGCGTGAGAGGAGTCAGTAGTTGAAGGGAAGCGTGAGAGGTTTCGGGAGTTGAAGGGAAGCGCGAGCTGGGTTGGGAGTTGAAGGGAAGTGCGACAGGAGTCGGGAGTTGGAGAGAAATGCGAGACATGTCTGGAGTTGAAGGGAAGCGCGACAGGAATCGGGAGTTGAAGGGAAGTGCGAGAGGTGTTGGGAGTTGAAGGTAAGCGCGAGAGGAGTCGGGAGTTGAAGGAAGCGCGACAGGAGTCGGGAGTTGAATGGAAGTGTGAGAGTAGTCAGGAGTTGAAGGGAAGCGCGAGAGGCGTCTGGAGTTGAAGGGAAGCATGAGAGGGGTTGGGAGTTGAAGGGAAGCGCGAGAGGAGTCAGGAGTTGAAGGGAACGCGAGATGAGTCGGGAATTGAAGGGAAGCGCGAGTGGAGTCGGGAGTTGATGGGAAGCGCGAGAGGAGTCGGGAGTTGAAGGGAAGGGTGAGCGCGGTTGGAAATTGAAGGGAAGCGCTAGAGGAGTCGGGAGTTGAAGGGAAGCGCGAGAGGAGTCGGGAGTTGAAGGGAAGCGCGAGAGGAGTCGTGAGTTGAAGAGAAGCGCGCGAGGAGTCAGGAGTTGAAGGGAAGCGTGAGAGGAGTCAGTAGTTGAAGGGAAGCGTGAGAGGTTTCGGGTGTTGAAGGGAAGCGCGAGCTGGGTTGGGAGTTGAAGGGAAGTGCGACAGGAGTCGGGAGTTGGAGAGAAATGCGAGACGTATCTGGAGTTGAAGGGAAGCGCGACAGGAATCGGGAGTTGAAGGGAAGTGCGAGAGGTGTTGGGAGTTGAAGGTAAGCGCGAGAGGAGTCAGGAGTTGAAGGGAACGCGAGATGAGTCGGGAGTTGAAGGGAAGTGCGAGTGGAGTCGGGAGTTGATGGGAAGCGCGAGAGGAGTCGGGGGTTGAAGGGAAGCGCGAGAGGAGTCGGGAGTTGAAGGGAAGGGTGATCGCGGTTGGGAATTGAAGGGAAGCGCTAGAGGAGTCGGGAGTAGAAGGGAAGCGCGAGAGGAGTCGGGAGTTGAAGGGAAGCGCGAGAGGAGTCGTGAGTTGAAGAGAAGCGCGTGAGGAGTCAGGAGTTGAAGGGAAGCGTGAGAGGAGTCGTGAGTTGAAGAGAAGCGCGCGAGGAGTCAGGAGTTGAAGGGAAGCATGAGAGGAGTCAGTAGTTGAAGGGTAGCGTGAGAGGAGTTAGGAGTTGAAGGGAAGCACGACAGGAGTCGGTAGTTGAAGGGAAGCGCGAACTGGGTTGGGAGTTGAAGGGAAGGGCGACAGGAGTCGGGAGTTGAAGAGAAACGCGAGACGGGTCGGCGGTTGAAGGGAAGCGCAAGTCGTGTCGGGAGTTGAAGGGATGCGCGAGAGGTGTCTGGAGTTGAAGAGAAACGCGAGAGGGGTCTGGAGTTGAAGGGAAGCGCAAGTGGTGTCGGGAGTTGAAGGGAAGCGCGACATGAGTTGGGTGTTGAAGGGAAGCGCGACAGGAGTCGGGAGCTGAAGGGAAGCGCGAGCGGTGTTGGGAATTGAAGGGAAGCGCGACAGTAGTCGTGTGTGGAAGAGAAGCGCGAGAGGAGTCGGGAGTTGAAGCGAAGCGCGACAGGAGTCGGGAGTTGAATGGAAGTGTGAGAGGAGTCAGGAGTTGAAGGGAAGTGCTAGAGCCATCTGGAGTTGAAGGGAAGCGTGAGCGGGGTTGGGAGTTGAAGGGAAGCGCGAGAGGATTTGGGAGTTGAAGCGAAGCGTGAGAGGAGTCTGGAGTTGAAGGGAAGCGTGAAGAGTCGGGAGTTGAAGGGAAGCGCGAGCGGTTTTGGGAATTGAAGGGAAGCGCGAGCAGGCTTGGGATTTGAAGGGAGGCACGAGTGGGGTCGGGAGTTGAAGGGAAGTGTGAGAGGAGTCGTGAGTTGAATAGAAGCGTGCAAGGAGTCAGGAGTTGTAGGGAAGCGCGAGAAGAGTTAGGAGTTGAATGGAAGCACGACAGGAGTTGGGAGATGAAGGGAAGCGCGAGCTGGGTTGGGAGTTGAAGGGAAGTGCGACAGGAGTCGGGAGTTGAAGGGAAGCGCGAGAGGTGTTGGGAGTTGAAGGTAAGCGCGAGAGGAGTCGGGAGTTGAAGGGAGGCGCGACAGGAGTCGGGAGTTGAATGGAAGTGTGAGAGTAGTCAGGAGTTGAAGGGAAGCGCGAGAGGCGTCTGGAGTTGAAGGGAAGCATGAGAGGGGTTGGGAGTTGAAGGGAAGCGCGAGAGGAGTCGGGAGTTGAAGGGAACGCGAGATGAGTCGGGAGTTGAAGGGAAGCGCGAGTGGAGTCGGGAGTTGATGGGAAGCGCGAGAGGAGTCGGGAGTTGAAGGGAAGCGCGAGAGGAGTCGGGAGTTGAAGGGAAGCGTGAGCGCGGTTGGGAATTGAAGGGAAGCGCTAGAGGAGTCGGGAGTTGAAGGGAAGCGCGAGAGGAGTCGGGAGTTGAAGGGAAGCGCGAGAGGAGTCGTGAGTTGAAGAGAAGCGCGCGAGGAGTCAGGAGTTGAAGGGAAGCGTGAGAGGAGTCAGTAGTTGAAGGGAAGCGTGAGAGGTTTCGGGAGTTGAAGGGAAGCGCGAGCTGGGTTGGGAGTTGAAGGGAAGTGCGACAGGAGTCGGGAGTTGGAGAGAAATGCGAGACATGTCTGGAGTTGAAGGGAAGCGCGACAGGAATCGGGAGTTGAAGGGAAGTGCGAGAGGTGTTGGGAGTTGAAGGTAAGCGCGAGAGGAGTCGGGAGTTGAAGGAAGCGCGACAGGAGTCGGGAGTTGAATGGAAGTGTGAGAGTAGTCAGGAGTTGAAGGGAAGCGCGAGAGGCGTCTGGAGTTGAAGGGAAGCATGAGAGGGGTTGGGAGTTGAAGGGAAGCGCGAGAGGAGTCAGGAGTTGAAGGGAACGCGAGATGAGTCGGGAGTTGAAGGGAAGCGCGAGTGGAGTCGGGAGTTGATGGGAAGCGCGAGAGGAGTCGGGAGTTGAAGGGAAGGGTGAGCGCGGTTGGAAATTGAAGGGAAGCGCTAGAGGAGTCGGGAGTTGAAGGGAAGCGCGAGAGGAGTCGGGAGTTGAAGGGAAGCGCGAGAGGAGTCGTGAGTTGAAGAGAAGCGCGCGAGGAGTCAGGAGTTGAAGGGAAGCGTGAGAGGAGTCAGTAGTTGAAGGGAAGCGTGAGAGGTTTCGTGTGTTGAAGGGAAGCGCGAGCTGGGTTGGGAGTTGAAGGGAAGTGCGACAGGAGTCGGGAGTTGGAGAGAAATGCGAGACGTGTCTGGAGTTGAAGGGAAGCGCGACAGGAATCGGGAGTTGAAGGGAAGTGCGAGAGGTGTTGGGAGTTGAAGGTAAGCGCGAGAGGAGTCAGGAGTTGAAGGGAACGCGAGATGAGTCGGGAGTTGAAGGGAAGTGCGAGTGGAGTCGGGAGTTGATGGGAAGCGCGAGAGGAGTCGGGGGTTGAAGGGAAGCGCGAGAGGAGTCGGGAGTTGAAGGGAAGGGTGATCGCGGTTGGGAATTGAAGGGAAGCGCTAGAGGAGTCGGGAGTAGAAGTGAAGCGCGAGAGGAGTCGGGAGTTGAAGGGAAGCGCGAGAGGAGTCGTGAGTTGAAGAGAAGCGCGTGAGGAGTCAGGAGTTGAAGGGAAGCGTGAGAGGAGTCGTGAGTTGAAGAGAAGCGCGCGAGGAGTCAGGAGTTGAAGGGAAGCATGAGAGGAGTCAGTAGTTGAAGGGTAGCGTGAGAGGAGTTAGGAGTTGAAGGGAAGCACGACAGGAGTCGGTAGTTGAAGGGAAGCGCGAACTGGGTTGGGAGTTGAAGGGAAGGGCGACTGGAGTCGGGAGTTGAAGAGAAACGCGAGACGGGTCGGCGGTTGAAGGGAAGCGCAAGTCGTGTCGGGAGTTGAAGGGATGCGCGAGAGGTGTCTGGAGTTGAAGAGAAACGCGAGAGGGGTCTGGAGTTGAAGGGAAGCGCAAGTGGTGTCGGGAGTTGAAGGGAAGCGCGACATGAGTTGGGTGTTGAAGGGAAGCGCGACAGGAGTCGGGAGCTGAAGGGAAGCGCGAGCGGTGTTGGGAATTGAAGGGAAGCGCGACAGTAGTCGTGTGTGGAAGAGAAGCGCGAGAGGAGTCGGGAGTTGAAGCGAAGCGCGACAGGAGTCGGGAGTTGAATGGAAGTGTGAGAGGAGTCAGGAGTTGAAGGGAAGTGCTAGAGCCATCTGGAGTTGAAGGGAAGCGTGAGCGGGGTTGGGAGTTGAAGGGAAGCGCGAGAGGATTTGGGAGTTGAAGCGAAGCGTGAGAGGAGTCTGGAGTTGAAGGGAAGCGTGAAGAGTCGGGAGTTGAAGGGAAGCGCGAGCGGTTTTGGGAATTGAAGGGAAGCGCGAGCAGGCTTGGGATTTGAAGGGAGGCACGAGTGGGGTCGGGAGTTGAAGGGAAGTGTGAGAGGAGTCGTGAGTTGAAGAGAAGCGCGCAAGGAGTCAGGAGTTGTAGGGAAGCGTGAGAGGAGTCAGGAGTTGAAGGGAAGCGTGAGAAGAGTTAGGAGTTGAATGGAAGCACGACAGGAGTTGGGAGATGAAGGGAAGCGCGAGCTGGGTTGGGAGTTGAAGGGAAGTGCGACAGGAGTCGGGAGTTGAAGGGAAGCGCGAGAGGTGTTGGGAGTTGAAGGTAAGCGCGAGAGGAGTCGGGAGTTGAAGGGAGGCGCGACAGGAGTCGGGAGTTGAATGGAAGTGTGAGAGTAGTCAGGAGTTGAAGGGAAGCGCGAGAGGCGTCTGGAGTTGAAGGGAAGCATGAGAGGGGTTGGGAGTTGAAGGGAAGCGCGAGAGGAGTCGGGAGTTGAAGGGAACGCGAGATGAGTCGGGAGTTGAAGGGAAGCGCGAGTGGAGTCGGGAGTTGATGGGAAGCGCGAGAGGAGTCGGGAGTTGAAGGGAAGCGCGAGAGGAGTCGGGAGTTGAAGGGAAGCGTGAGCGCGGTTGGGAATTGAAGGGAAGCGCTAGAGGAGTCGGGAGTTGAAGGGAAGCGCGAGAGGAGTCGGGAGTTGAAGGGAAGCGCGAGAGGAGTCGTGAGTTGAAGAGAAGCGCGCGAGGAGTCAGGAGTTGAAGGGAAGCGTGAGAGGAGTCAGTAGTTGAAGGGAAGCGTGAGAGGTTTCGGGAGTTGAAGGGAAGCGCGAGCTGGGTTGG
Organism: Carcharodon carcharias; assembly: GCF_017639515.1. Classification (NCBI taxonomy): domain Eukaryota; kingdom Metazoa; phylum Chordata; class Chondrichthyes; order Lamniformes; family Lamnidae; genus Carcharodon; species Carcharodon carcharias. The sequence continues at coordinate 13,594,692 of NC_054490.1, forward strand.
GAGTTGAAGGGAAGTGCGACAGGAGTCGGGAGTTGGAGAGAAATGCGAGACGTGTCTGGAGTTGAAGGGAAGCGCGACAGGAATCGGGAGTTGAAGGGAAGTGCGAGAGGTGTTGGGAGTTGAAGGTAAGCGCGAGAGGAGTCGGGAGTTGAAGGAAGCGCGACAGGAGTCGGGAGTTGAATGGAAGTGTGAGAGTAGTCAGGAGTTGAAGGGAAGCGCGAGAGGCGTCTGGAGTTGAAGGGAAGCATGAGAGGGGTTGGGAGTTGAAGGGAAGCGCGAGAGGAGTCAGGAGTTGAAGGGAACGCGAGATGAGTCGGGAGTTGAAGGGAAGCGCGAGTGGAGTCGGGAGTTGATGGGAAGCGCGAGAGGAGTCGGGAGTTGAAGGGAAGCGCGAGAGGAGTCGGGAGTTGAAGGGAAGCGTGAGCGCGGTTGGGAATTGAAGGGAAGCGCTAGAGGAGTCGGGAGTAGAAGGGAAGCGCGAGAGGAGTCGGGAGTTGAAGGGAAGCGCGAGAGGAGTCGGGAGTTGAAGGGAAGCGCGAGAGGAGTCGTGAGTTGATGAGAAGCGCGCGAGGAGTCAGGAGTTGAAGGGAAGCGTGAGAGGAGTCAGGAGTTGAAGGGAAGCATGAGAGGAGTCAGTAGTTGAAGGGTAGCGTGAGAGGAGTTAGGAGTTGAAGGGAAGCACGACAGGAGTCGGGAGTTGAAGGGAAGCGCGAACTGGGTTGGGAGTTGAAGGGAAGGGCGACAGGAGTCGGGAGTTGAAGAGAAACGCGAGACGGGTCGGCGGTTGAAGGGAAGCGCAAGTCGTGTGGGGAGTTGAAGGGATGCGCGAGAGGTGTCTGGAGTTGAAGAGAAACGCGAGAGTGGTCTGGAGTTGAAGGGAAGCGCAAGTGGTGTCGGGAGTTGAAGGGAAGCGCGACATGAGTTGGGTGTTGAAGGGAAGCGCGACAGGAGTCGGGAGCTGAAGGGAAGCGCGAGCGATGTTGTGAATTGAAGGGAAGCGCGACAGTAGTCGTGTGTGGAAGAGAAGCGCGAGAGGAGTCTGGAGTTGAAGCGAAGCGTGAAGAGTCGGGAGTTGAAGGGAAGCGCGAGCGGTTTTGGGAATTGAAGGGAAGCGCGAGCAGGCTTGGGATTTGAGGGGAGGCACGAGTGGGGTCGGGAGTTGAAGGGAAGTGTGAGAGGAGTCGTGAGTTGAAGAGAAGCGCGCAAGGAGTCAGGAGTTGTAGGGAAGCGTGAGAGGAGTCAGGAGTTGAAGGGAAGCGTGAGAAGAGTTAGGAGTTGAATGGAAGCACGACAGGAGTTGGGAGATGAAGGGAAGCGCGAGCTGGGTTGGGAGTTGAAGGGAAGTGCGACAGGAGTCGGGAGTTGAAGGGAAGCGCGAGAGGTGTTGGGAGTTGAAGGTAAGCGCGAGAGGAGTCGGGAGTTGAAGGGAGGCGCGACAGGAGTCGGGAGTTGAATGGAAGTGTGAGAGTAGTCAGGAGTTGAAGGGAAGCGCGAGAGGCGTCTGGAGTTGAAGGGAAGCATGAGAGGGGTTGGGAGTTGAAGGGAAGCGCGAGAGGAGTCAGGAGTTGAAGGGAAGCATGAGAGGAGTCAGTAGTTGAAGGGTAGCGTGAGAGGAGTTAGGAGTTGAAGGGAAGCACGACAGGAGTCGGTAGTTGAAGGGAAGCGCGAACTGGGTTGGGAGTTGAAGGGAAGGGCGACAGGAGTCGGGAGTTGAAGAGAAACGCGAGACGGGTCGGCGGTTGAAGGGAAGCGCAAGTCGTGTCGGGAGTTGAAGGGATGCGCGAGAGGTGTCTGGAGTTGAAGAGAAACGCGAGAGGGGTCTGGAGTTGAAGGGAAGCGCAAGTGGTGTCGGGAGTTGAAGGGAAGCGCGACATGAGTTGGGTGTTGAAGGGAAGCGCGACAGGAGTCGGGAGCTGAAGGGAAGCGCGAGCGGTGTTGGGAATTGAAGGGAAGCGCGACAGTAGTCGTGTGTGGAAGAGAAGCGCGAGAGGAGTCGGGAGTTGAAGCGAAGCGCGACAGGAGTCGGGAGTTGAATGGAAGTGTGAGAGGAGTCAGGAGTTGAAGGGAAGTGCTAGAGCCATCTGGAGTTGAAGGGAAGCGTGAGCGGGGTTGGGAGTTGAAGGGAAGCGCGAGAGGATTTGGGAGTTGAAGCGAAGCGTGAGAGGAGTCTGGAGTTGAAGGGAAGCGTGAAGAGTCGGGAGTTGAAGGGAAGCGCGAGCGGTTTTGGGAATTGAAGGGAAGCGCGAGCAGGCTTGGGATTTGAAGGGAGGCACGAGTGGGGTCGGGAGTTGAAGGGAAGTGTGAGAGGAGTCGTGAGTTGAATAGAAGCGTGCAAGGAGTCAGGAGTTGTAGGGAAGCGCGAGAAGAGTTAGGAGTTGAATGGAAGCACGACAGGAGTTGGGAGATGAAGGGAAGCGCGAGCTGGGTTGGGAGTTGAAGGGAAGTGCGACAGGAGTCGGGAGTTGAAGGGAAGCGCGAGAGGTGTTGGGAGTTGAAGGTAAGCGCGAGAGGAGTCGGGAGTTGAAGGGAGGCGCGACAGGAGTCGGGAGTTGAATGGAAGTGTGAGAGTAGTCAGGAGTTGAAGGGAAGCGCGAGAGGCGTCTGGAGTTGAAGGGAAGCATGAGAGGGGTTGGGAGTTGAAGGGAAGCGCGAGAGGAGTCGGGAGTTGAAGGGAACGCGAGATGAGTCGGGAGTTGAAGGGAAGCGCGAGTGGAGTCGGGAGTTGATGGGAAGCGCGAGAGGAGTCGGGAGTTGAAGGGAAGCGCGAGAGGAGTCGGGAGTTGAAGGGAAGCGTGAGCGCGGTTGGGAATTGAAGGGAAGCGCTAGAGGAGTCGGGAGTTGAAGGGAAGCGCGAGAGGAGTCGGGAGTTGAAGGGAAGCGCGAGAGGAGTCGTGAGTTGAAGAGAAGCGCGCGAGGAGTCAGGAGTTGAAGGGAAGCGTGAGAGGAGTCAGTAGTTGAAGGGAAGCGTGAGAGGTTTCGGGAGTTGAAGGGAAGCGCGAGCTGGGTTGGGAGTTGAAGGGAAGTGCGACAGGAGTCGGGAGTTGGAGAGAAATGCGAGACATGTCTGGAGTTGAAGGGAAGCGCGACAGGAATCGGGAGTTGAAGGGAAGTGCGAGAGGTGTTGGGAGTTGAAGGTAAGCGCGAGAGGAGTCGGGAGTTGAAGGAAGCGCGACAGGAGTCGGGAGTTGAATGGAAGTGTGAGAGTAGTCAGGAGTTGAAGGGAAGCGCGAGAGGCGTCTGGAGTTGAAGGGAAGCATGAGAGGGGTTGGGAGTTGAAGGGAAGCGCGAGAGGAGTCAGGAGTTGAAGGGAACGCGAGATGAGTCGGGAGTTGAAGGGAAGCGCGAGTGGAGTCGGGAGTTGATGGGAAGCGCGAGAGGAGTCGGGAGTTGAAGGGAAGGGTGAGCGCGGTTGGAAATTGAAGGGAAGCGCTAGAGGAGTCGGGAGTTGAAGGGAAGCGCGAGAGGAGTCGGGAGTTGAAGGGAAGCGCGAGAGGAGTCGTGAGTTGAAGAGAAGCACGCGAGGAGTCAGGAGTTGAAGGGAAGCGTGAGAGGAGTCAGTAGTTGAAGGGAAGCGTGAGAGGTTTCGTGTGTTGAAGGGAAGCGCGAGCTGGGTTGGGAGTTGAAGGGAAGTGCGACAGGAGTCGGGAGTTGGAGAGAAATGCGAGACGTGTCTGGAGTTGAAGGGAAGCGCGACAGGAATCGGGAGTTGAAGGGAAGTGCGAGAGGTGTTGGGAGTTGAAGGTAAGCGCGAGAGGAGTCAGGAGTTGAAGGGAACGCGAGATGAGTCGGGAGTTGAAGGGAAGTGCGAGTGGAGTCGGGAGTTGATGGGAAGCGCGAGAGGAGTCGGGGGTTGAAGGGAAGCGCGAGAGGAGTCGGGAGTTGAAGGGAACGCGAGATGAGTCGGGAGTTGAAGGGAAGCGCGAGTGGAGTCGGGAGTTGATGGGAAGCGCGAGAGGAGTCGGGAGTTGAAGGGAAGCGCGAGAGGAGTCGGGAGTTGAAGGGAAGCGTGAGCGCGGTTGGGAATTGAAGGGAAGCGCTAGAGGAGTCGGGAGTTGAAGGGAAGCGCGAGAGGAGTCGGGAGTTGAAGGGAAGCGCGAGAGGAGTCGTGAGTTGAAGAGAAGCGCGCGAGGAGTCAGGAGTTGAAGGGAAGCGTGAGAGGAGTCAGTAGTTGAAGGGAAGCGTGAGAGGTTTCGGGAGTTGAAGGGAAGCGCGAGCTGGGTTGGGAGTTGAAGGGAAGTGCGACAGGAGTCGGGAGTTGGAGAGAAATGCGAGACGTGTCTGGAGTTGAAGGGAAGCGCGACAGGAATCGGGAGTTGAAGGGAAGTGCGAGAGGTGTTGGGAGTTGATGGTAAGCGCGAGAGGAGTCGGGAGTTGAAGGAAGCGCGACAGGAGTCGGGAGTTGAATGGAAGTGTGAGAGTAGTCAGGAGTTGAAGGGAAGCGCGAGAGGCGTCTGGAGTTGAAGGGAAGCATGAGAGGGGTTGGGAGTTGAAGGGAAGCGCGAAAGGATTCGGGATTTGAACCGAAGCGCGACAGGAGTCGGGAGCTGAATGGAAGTGTGAGAGGAGTCAGGAGTTGAAGGGAAGCGTGAGGAGTCGGGAGTCGAATGGAAGCGCGAATGGAGTCGGGAGTTGAAGGGAAGCGCGAGTGGAGTCGGGAGTTGATGGGAAGCGCGAGAGGAGTCGGGAGTTGAAGGGAAGCGCGAGAGGAGTCGGGAGTTGAAGGGAAGTGCGAGAGGAGTCGCGAGTTGAAGGGAAGCGCGAGAGGAGTCGTGAGTTGAAGAGAAGCGCGCGAGGAGTCAGGAGTTGAAGGGAAGCGTGAGAGGAGTCAGTAGTTGAAGGGAAGCGTGAGAGGAGTTAGGAGTTGAAGGGAAGCACGACAAGAGTCGGGAGTTGAAGGGAAGCGCGAACTGGGTTGGGAGTTGAAGCGAAGCGCGACAGGTGTCGGGAGTTGAAGAGAAACGCGAGACGGGTCGGGAGTTGATGGGAAGCACAAGTCGTGTCAGGAGTTGAAGGGAAGCGCGAGAGGTGTCTGGAGTTGAAGAGAAACGCGAGAGGGGTCTGGAGTTGAAGGGACGCGCAAGTGGTGTCGGGAGTTGAAGGGAAGCGTGACAGGAGTCGGGAGCTGAAGGGAAGCGCGAGCGGTGTTGGGAATTGAAGGGAAGCGCGACAGTAGTCGTGTGTGGAAGAGAAGCGCGAGAGGAGTCGGGAGTTGAAGGGAAGCGCTAGAGTCGTCTGGAGTTGAAGGGAAGCGTGAGAGGGGTTGGGAGTTGAAGGGAAGAGCGAGAGGAGTCGGGAGTCGAAGGGAAGCGCGAGAGGAGTCGGGAGTTGAAGAGAAGCGTGAAGAGTCGGGAGTCAAATGGAAGCGCGAATGGAGTGGGGAGTTGAAGGGAAGCGCGAGTGGAGTCGGGAGTTGATGGGAAGCGCGAGAGGAGTCGGGAGTTGAAGGGAAGCGGGAGAGGAGTCGGGAGTTGAAGGGAGGCGTGAGCGGGGTTGGGAATTGAAGGGAAGCGCTAGAGGAGTCGAGAGTTGAAGGGAAGCGCGAGAGGTTTCGGGAGTTGAAGAGAAGCGCGAGCTGGGTTGGGAGTTGAAGGGAAGTGCGACAGGAGTCGGGAGTTGGAGAGAAATGCGAGACGTGTCGGGAGTTGAAGGGAAGCGCGACAGGAATCGGGAGTTGAAGGGAAGCGCGAGAGGTGTTGGGAGTTGAAGGTAAGCGCGAGAGGAGTCGGGAGTTGAAGGGAAGCGCGACAGGAGTCGGGAGTTGAATGGAAGTGTGAGAGTAGTCAGGAGTTGAAGGGAAGCGCGAGAGGCGTCTGGAGTTGAAGGGAAGCATGAGAGGGGTTGGGAGTTGAAGGGAAGCGCGAGAGGAGTCGGGAGTTGAAGGGAAGTGCGAGAGGAGTCGGGAGTTGAAGGGAAGGGTGAGCGCGGTTGGGAATTGAAGGGAAGCGCTAGAGGAGTCGGGAGTTGAAGGGAAGCACGAGAGGAGTCGGGAGTTGAAGGGAAGCGCGAGAGGAGTCGTGAGTTGAAGAGAAGCGCGCGAGGAGTCAGGAGTTGAAGGGAAGCGTGAGAGGAGTCAGTAGTTGAAGGGAAGCGTGAGAGGAGTTAGGAGTTGAAGGGAAGCACGACAGGAGTCGGGAGTTGAAGGGAAGCGCGAACTGGGTTGGAAGTTGAAGGGAAGCGCGACAGGTGTCGGGAGTAGAAGAGAAACGCGAGACGGGTCGGGAGTTGAAGGGAAGCGCAAGTCGTGTCGGGAGTTGAAGGGAAGCGCGAGAGGTGTCTGGAGTTGAAGAGAAACGCGAGAGGGGTCTGGAGTTGAAGGGACGCGCAAGTGGTGTCGGGAGTTGAAGGGAAGCGCGACAGGAGTCGGGAGCTGAAGGGAAGCGCGAGCGGTGTTGGGAATTGAAGGGAAGCGCGACAGTAGTCGTGTGTGGAAGAGAAGCGCGAGAGGAGTCGGGAGTTGAAGGGAAGCGCTAGAGTCGTCTGGAGTTGAAGGGAAGCGTGAGCGGGGTTGGGAGTTGAAGGGAAGGGCGAGAGGAGTCAGGAGTCGAAGGGAAGCGCGAGAGGAGTCGGGAGTTGAAGGGAAGCGTGAAGAGTCGGGAGTCAAATGGAAGAGCGAATGCAGTGGGGAGTTGAAGGGAAGCGCGAGTGGAGTCGGGAGTTGATGGGAAGCGCGAGAGGAGTCGGGAGTTGAAGGGAAGCGGGAGAGGAGTCGGGAGTTGAAGGGAGGCGTGAGCGGGGTTGGGAATTGAAGGGAAGCGCTAGAGGAGTCGAGAGTTGAAGGGAAGCGCGAGAGGTTTCGGGAGTTGAAGGGAAGCGCGAGCTGGGTTGGGAGTTGAAGGGAAGTGCGACAGGAGTCGGGAGTTGGAGAGAAATGCGAGACGGGTCGGGAGTTGAAGGGAAGCGCGACAGGAATCGGGAGTTGAAGGGAAGCGCGAGAGGTGTTGGGAGTTGAAGGGAAGCGCGACAGGAGTCGGGAGTTGAAGGGAAGCGCGTTAGGAGTCGGGAGTTGAAAGGACGCGTGAGCTGGGTTGGGAGTTGAAGGGATACGCGACAGTAGTTGTGTGTTGAAGAGAAGCGCGAGAGGAGTCGGGAGTAGAATGGAAGCGCGAGAGGAGTCGGGAGTTGAAGGGAAGCGTGAGGAGTCGGGAGTCGAATGGAAGCGCGAATGGAGTCGGGAGTTGATGGGAAGCGCGAGAGGAGTCGGGAGTTGAAGGGAAGCGGGAGAGGAGTCGGGAGTTGAAGGGAGGCGTGAGCGGGGTTGGGAATTGAAGGGAAGCGCTAGAGGAGTCGAGAGTTGAAGGGAAGCACGAGAGGTTTCGGGAGTTGAAGGGAAGCGCGAGCTGGGTTGGGAGTTGAAGGGAAGTGCGACAGGAGTCGGGAGTTGGAGAGAAATGCGAGACGTTTCGGGAGTTGAAGGGAAGCGCGACAGGAATCGGGAGTTGAAGGGAAGCGCGAGAGGTGTTGGGAGTTGAAGGTAAGCGCGAGAGGAGTCGGGAGTTGAAGGGAAGCGCGACAGGAGTCGGGAGTTGAATGGAAGTGTGAGAGTAGTCAGGAGTTGAAGGGAAGCGCGAGAGGCGTCTGGAGTTGAAGGGAAGCATGAGAGGGGTTGGGAGTTGAAGGGAAGCGCGAGAGGAGTCGGGAGTTGAAGGGAACGCGAGATGAGTCGGGAGTTGAAGGGAAGCACGAGTGGAGTCGGGAGTTGATGGGAAGCGCGAGAGGAGTCGGGAGTTGAAGGGAAGTGCGAGAGGAGTCGGGAGTTGAAGGGAAGGGTGAGCGCGGTTGGGAATTGAAGGGAAGCGCTAGAGGAGTCGGGAGTTGAAGGGAAGCGCGAGAGGAGTCAGGAGTTGAAGGGAAGCGCGAGAGGAGTCGTGAGTTGAAGAGAAGCGCGCGAGGAGTCAGGAGTTGAAGGGAAGCGTGAGAGGAGTCAGTAGTTGAAGGGAAGCGTGAGAGGAGTTAGGAGTTGAAGGGAAGCACGACAGGAGTCGGGAGTTGAAGTGAAGCGCGAACTGGGTTGGAAGTTGAAGGGAAGCGCGACAGGTGTCGGGAGTTGAAGAGAAACGCGAGACGGGTCGGGAGTTGAAGGGAAGCGCAAGTCGTGTCGAGAGTTGAAGGGAAGCGCGAGAGGTGTCTGGAGTTGAAGAGAAACGCGAGAGGGGTCTGGAGTTGAAGGGAAGCGCGAGAGGTGTCTGGAGTTGAAGGGAAGCGCAAGAGGAGTCTGAAGTTGAAGGGAAGCGTGACAGGAGTCGGGAGCTGAAGGGAAGCGTGACAGGAGTCGGGAGCTGAAGGGAAGCGTGAGCAGTGTTGGGAATTGAATGGAAGCGCGACAGTAGTCGTGTGTTGAAGAGAAGCGCGAAAGGAGTCGGGAGTTGAACCGAAGCGCGACAGGAGTCGGGAGCTGAATGGAAGTGTGAGAGGAGTCTGGAGTTGAAGGGAAGCGCGAGAGGTGTCGGGAGTTGAAGGGAAGCGCAAGAGGAGTCTGGAGTTGAAGGGAAGCGTGACAGGAGTCGGGAGCTGAAGGGAAGCGTGACAGGAGTCGGGAGCTGAAGGGAAGCGTGAGCAGTGTTGGGAATTGAAGGGAAGCGCGACAGTAGTCGTGTGTTGAAGAGAAGCGCGAAAGGAGTCGGGAGTTGAACCGAAGCGCGACAGGAGTCTGGAGCTGAATGGAAGTGTGAGAGGAGTCAGGAGTTGAAGGGAAGCGTGAGGAGTCGGGAGTCGAATGGAAGCGCGAATGGAGTCGGGAGTTGAAGGGAAGCGCGAGTGGAGTCGGGAGTTGATGGGAAGAGCGAGAGGAGTCGGGAGTTGAAGGGAAGCGCGAGAGGAGTCGGGAGTTGAAGTGAAGCGCGAGAGGAGTCGTGAGTTGAAATGAAGCGTGAAGAGTCGGGAGTCAAATGGAAGCGCGAGTGGAGTCAGGAGTTGATGGGAAGTGCTAGAGGAGTCGGGAGTTGAAGGGAAGCGCGAGAGGAGTTGGGAGTTGAAGGGAAGCGCGAGTTGGGTTGGGAGTTGAAGGGAAGTGCAACAGGAGTCGGGAGTTGAAGAGAAACGCGAGACGGGTCGCGAGTTGAAGGGTTGCACGACAGGAGTCGGGAGTTGAAGTGAGCGCGAGAGGTGTCGGGAGTTGCAGGGAAGCGCAAGTGGTGTCGGGAGTTGAAGGGAAGCGCGAGAGGAGTCGGGAGTTGAAGAGAAAAGCGAGAGGGGTCGGGAGTTGAAGGGAAGAACAAGAGGAGTCTGGAGTTGAAGGAAAGCGTGACAGGAGTCGGGAGCTGAAGGGAAGCGTGCGCAGTGTTGGGAATTGAAGGGAAGCGCGACAGTAGTCGTGTGTTGAAGAGAAGCGCGAAAGGAGTCGGGAGTTGAACCGAAGCGCGACAGGAGTCGGGAGCTGAATGGAAGTGTGAGAGGAGTCTGGAGTTGAAGGGAAGCGTGAGGAGTCGGGAGTCGAATGGAAGCGCGAATGGAGTCGGGAGTTGAAGGGAAGCGCGAGTGGAGTCGGGAGTTGATGGGAAGCGCGAGAGGAGTCGGGAGTTGAAGGGAAGCGCGAGAGGAGTCGGGAGTTGAAGGGAAGTGCGAGAGGAGTCGGGAGTTGAAGGGAAGCGCGAGAGGAGTCGTGAGTTGAAGAGAAGCGCGCGAGGAGTCAGGAGTTGAAGGGAAGCGTGAGAGGAGTCAGTAGTTGAAGGGAAGCGTGAGAGGAGTTAGGAGTTGAAGGGAAGCACGACAAGAGTCGGGAGTTGAAGGAAAGCGCGAACTGGGTTGGGAGTTGAAGCGAAGCGCGACAGGTGTCGGGAGTTGAAGAGAAACGCGAGACGGGTCGGGAGTTGATGGGAAGCACAAGTCGTGTCGGGAGTTGAAGGGAAGCGCGAGAGGTGTCTGGAGTTGAAGAGAAACGCGAGAGGGGTCTGGAGTTGAAGGGACGCGCAAGTGGTGTCGGGAGTTGAAGGGAAGCGCGACAGGAGTCGGGAGCTGAAGGGAAGCGCGAGCGGTGTTGGGAATTGAAGGGAAGCGCGACAGTAGTCGTGTGTGGAAGAGAAGCGCGAGAGGAGTCGGGAGTTGAAGGGAAGCGCTAGAGTCGTCTGGAGTTGAAGGGAAGCGTGAGCGGGGTTGGGAGTTGAAGGGAAGAGCGAGAGGAGTCGGGAGTCGAAGGGAAGCGCGAGAGGAGTCGGGAGTTGAAGGGAAGCGTGAAGAGTCGGGAGTCAAATGGAAGCGCGAATGGAGTGGGGAGTTGAAGGGAAGCGCGAGTGGAGCCGAGAGTTGATGGGAAGCGCGAGAGGAGTCGGGAGTTGAAGGGAAGCGGGAGAGGAGTCGGGAGTTGAAGGGAGGCGTGAGCGGGGTTGGGAATTGAAGGGAAGCGCTAGAGGAGTCGAGAGTTGAAGGGAAGCGCGAGAGGTTTCGGGAGTTGAAGAGAAGCGCGAGCTGGGTTGGGAGTTGAAGGGAAGTGCGACAGGAGTCGGGAGTTGGAGAGAAATGCGAGACGTGTCGGGAGTTGAAGGGAAGCGCGACAGGAATCGGGAGTTGAAGGGAAGCGCGAGAGGTGTTGGGAGTTGAAGGTAAGCGCGAGAGGAGTCGGGAGTTGAAGGGAAGCGCGACAGGAGTCGGGAGTTGAATGGAAGTGTGAGAGTAGTCAGGAGTTGAAGGGAAGCGCGAGAGGCGTCTGGAGTTGAAGGGAAGCATGAGAGGGGTTGGGAGTTGAAGGGAAGCGCGAGAGGAGTCGGGAGTTGAAGGGAACGCGAGATGAGTCGGGAGTTGAAGGGAAGCGCGAGTGGAGTCGGGAGTTGATGGGAAGCGCGAGAGGAGTCGGGAGTTGAAGGGAAGTGCGAGAGGAGTCGGGAGTTGAAGGGAAGGGTGAGCGCTGTTGGGAATTGAAGGGAAGCGCTAGAGGAGTCGGGAGTTGAAGGGAAGCGCGAGAGGAGTCGGGAGTTGAAGGGAAGCGCGAGAGGAGTCGTGAGTTGAAGAGAAGCACGCGAGGAGTCAGGAGTTGAAGGGAAGCGTGAGAGGAGTCAGTAGTTGAAGGGAAGCGTGAGAGGAGTTAGGAGTTGAAGGGAAGCACGACAGGAGTCGGGAGTTGAAGGGAAGCGCGAACTGGGTTGGAAGTTGAAGGGAAGCGCGACAGGTGTCGGGAGTTGAAGAGAAACGCGAGACGGGTCGGGAGTTGAAGGGAAGCGCAAGTCGTGTCGGGAGTTGAAGGGAAGCGCGAGAGGTGTCTGGAGTTGAAGAGAAACGCGAGAGGGGTCTGGAGTTGAAGGGACGCGCAAGTGGTGTCGGGAGTTGAAGGGAAGCGCGACAGGAGTCGGGAGCTGAAGGGAAGCGCGAGCGGTGTTGGGAATTGAAGGGAAGCGCGACAGTAGTCGTGTGTGGAAGAGAAGCGCGAGAGGAGTCGGGAGTTGAAGGGAAGCGCTAGAGTCGTCTGGAGTTGAAGGGAAGCGTGAGCGGGGTTGGGAGTTGAAGGGAAGGGCGAGAGGAGTCAGGAGTCGAAGGGAAGTGCGAGAGGAGTCGGGAGTTGAAGGGAAGCGTGAAGAGTCGGGAGTCAAATGGAAGAGCGAATGCAGTGGGGAGTTGAAGGGAAGCGCGAGTGGAGTCGGGAGTTGATGGGAAGCGCGAGAGGAGTCGGGAGTTGAAGGGAAGCGGGAGAGGAGTCGGGAGTTGAAGGGAGGCGTGAGCGGGGTTGGGAATTGAAGGGAAGCGCTAGAGGAGTCGAGAGTTGAAGGGAAGCGCGAGAGGTTTCGGGAGTTGAAGGGAAGCGCGAGCTGGGTTGGGAGTTGAAGGGAAGTGCGACAGGAGTCGGGAGTTGGAGAGAAATGCGAGACGGGTCGGGAGTTGAAGGGAAGCGCGACAGGAATCGGGAGTTGAAGGGAAGCGCGAGAGGTGTTGGGAGTTGAAGGGAAGCGCGACAGGAGTCGGGAGTTGAAGGGAAGCGCGTTAGGAGTCGGGAGTTGAAAGGACGCGTGAGCTGGGTTGGGAGTTGAAGGGATACGCGACAGTAGTTGTGTGTTGAAGAGAAGCGCGAGAGGAGTCGGGAGTAGAATGGAAGCGCGAGAGGAGTCGGGAGTTGAAGGGAAGCGTGAGGAGTCGGGAGTCGAATGGAAGCGCGAATGGAGTCGGGAGTTGATGGGAAGCGCGAGAGGAGTCGGGAGTTGAAGGGAAGCGGGAGAGGAGTCGGGAGTTGAAGGGAGGCGTGAGCGGTGTTGGGAATTGAAGGGAAGCGCTAGAGGAGTCGAGAGTTGAAGGGAAGCGCGAGAGGTTTCGGGAGTTGAAGGGAAGCGCGAGCTGGGTTGGGAGTTGAAGGGAAGTGCGACAGGAGTCGGGAGTTGGAGAGAAATGCGAGACGTGTCGGGAGTTGAAGGGAAGCGCGACAGGAATCGGGAGTTGAAGGGAAGCGCGAGAGGTGTTGGGAGTTGAAGGTAAGCGCGAGAGGAGTCGGGAGTTGAAGGGAAGCGCGACAGGAGTCGGGAGTTGAATGGAAGTGTGAGAGTAGTCAGGAGTTGAAGGGAAGCGCGAGAGGCGTCTGGAGTTGAAGGGAAGCATGAGAGGGGTTGGGAGTTGAAGGGAAGCGCGAGAGGAGTCGGGAGTTGAAGGGAACGCGAGATGAGTCGGGAGTTGAAGGGAAGCGCGAGTGGAGTCGGGAGTTGATGGGAAGCGCGAGAGGAGTCGGGAGTTGAAGGGAAGTGCGAGAGGAGTCGGGAGTTGAAGGGAAGGGTGAGCGCGGTTGGGAATTGAAGGGAAGCGCTAGAGGAGTCGGGAGTTGAAGGGAAGCGCGAGAGGAGTCAGGAGTTGAAGGGAAGCGCGAGAGGAGTCGTGAGTTGAAGAGAAGCGCGCGAGGAGTCAGGAGTTGAAGGGAAGCGTGAGAGGAGTCAGTAGTTGAAGGGAAGCGTGAGAGGAGTTAGGAGTTGAAGGGAAGCACGACAGGAGTCGGGAGTTGAAGTGAAGCGCGAACTGGGTTGGAAGTTGAAGGGAAGCGCGACAGGTGTCGGGAGTTGAAGAGAAACGCGAGACGGGTCGGGAGTTGAAGGGAAGCGCAAGTCGTGTCGGGAGTTGAAGGGAAGCGCGAGAGGTGTCTGGAGTTGAAGAGAAACGCGAGAGGGGTCTGGAGTTGAAGGGAAGCGCGAGAGGTGTCTGGAGTTGAAGGGAAGCGCAAGAGGAGTCTGAAGTTGAAGGGAAGCGTGACAGGAGTCGGGAGCTGAAGGGAAGCGTGACAGGAGTCGGGAGCTGAAGGGAAGCGTGAGCAGTGTTGGGAATTGAAGGGAAGCGCGACAGTAGTCGTGTGTTGAAGAGAAGCGCGAAAGGAGTCGGGAGTTGAACCGAAGCGCGACAGGAGTCGGGAGCTGAATGGAAGTGTGAGAGGAGTCTGGAGTTGAAGGGAAGCGCGAGAGGTGTCGGGAGTTGAAGGGAAGCGCAAGAGGAGTCTGGAGTTGAAGGGAAGCGTGACAGGAGTCGGGAGCTGAAGGGAAGTGTGACAGGAGTCGGGAGCTGAAGGGAAGCGTGAGCAGTGTTGGGAATTGAAGGGAAGCGCGACAGTAGTCGTGTGTTGAAGAGAAGCGCGAAAGGAGTCGGGAGTTGAACCGAAGCGCGACAGGAGTCTGGAGCTGAATGGAAGTGTGAGAGGAGTCAGGAGTTGAAGGGAAGCGTGAGGAGTCGGGAGTCGAATGGAAGCGCGAATGGAGTCGGGAGTTGAAGGGAAGCGCGAGTGGAGTCGGGAGTTGATGGGAAGCGCGAGAGGAGTCGGGAGTTGAAGGGAAGCGCGAGAGGAGTCGGGAGTTGAAGTGAAGCGCGAGAGGAGTCGTGAGTTGAAATGAAGCGTGAAGAGTCGGGAGTCAAATGGAAGCGCGAGTGGAGTCAGGAGTTGATGGGAAGTGCTAGAGGAGTCGGGAGTTGAAGGGAAGCGCGAGAGGAGTTGGGAGTTGAAGGGAAGCGCGAGTTGGGTTGGGAGTTGAAGGGAAGTGCAACAGGAGTCGGGAGTTGAAGAGAAACGCGAGACGGGTCGCGAGTTGAAGGGTTGCACGACAGGAGTCGGGAGTTGAAGTGAGCGCGAGAGGTGTCGGGAGTTGAAGGGAAGCGCTAGTGGTGTCGGGAGTTGAAGGGAAGCGCGAGAGGAGTCGGGAGTTGAAGAGAAAAGCGAGAGGGGTCGGGAGTTGAAGGGAAGAACAAGAGGAATCTGGAGTTGAAGGAAAGCGTGACAGGAGTCGGGAGCTGAAGGGAAGCGTGAGCAGTGTTGGGAATTGAAGGGAAGTGCGACAGTAGTCGTGTGTTGAAGAGAAGCGCGAAAGGAGTCGGGAGTTGAACCGAAGCGCGACAGGAGTCGGGAGCTGAATGGAAGTGTGAGAGGAGTCTGGAGTTGAAGGGAAGCGCGAGAGGTGTCTGGAGTTGAAGGGAAGCGTGAGCGGGGTTGGGAGTTGAAGGGAAGAACGACAGGTGTCGGGAGTTGAAGGGAAGCGCGAGAGGAGTCGGGAGTTGAAGGGAAGCGCGAGTGGAGTCGGGCGTTGATGGGAAGCGCGAGAGGAGTCGGGAGTTGAAGGGAAGCGCGAGAGGATTCGGGAGTTGAAGGGAAGTGTGGGCGCGGTTGGGAATTGAAGGGAAGCGCGAGAGGAGTCGAGAGTTGAAGGGAAGCGCTAGAGGAGTCGGGAGTTGAAGGGAAGCGCGAGAGGAGTCGGGAGTTGAATTGAAGCGCGAGAGGAGTCGGGAGTTGAAGGGAAGTGCGAGAGGAGTCGGGAGTTGAAGGGAAGCGCGAGAGGAGTTGGGAGTTGAAGGGAAGCGCGAGAGGAGTCCGGAGTTGAAGGGAAGCGTGAAGAGCCGGGAGTCAAATAGAAGCGCGAATGGAGTCGGGAGTTGAAGGGAAGCGCGAGTGGAGTCGGGAGTTGATGGGAAGCGCGAGAGGAGTCGGGAGTTGAAGGGAAGCGCGAGAGGAGTTGGGAGTTGAAGGGAAGCATGAGCGGGGTTGGGAATTGAAGGGAGGCGCGAGATGAGTCGGGAGTTGAAGGGAAGCACGACAGTAGTCCTGTGTTGAAGAGAAGCGGGAGAGGAGTCGGGAGTTGAAGGCAGCACGACAGGAGTCGGGAGTAGAATGGAAGCGCGCGAGGAGTCGGGAGTTGAAGGGAAGCGCGATAGGTGGCGGGAGTTGAAGGGCAGCGCGAGTGGAGTCGGTGGTTGAAGGGAAGCGCGAGCGGTCTTGGGAGTTGAAGGGAAGCGCGAGCGGGCTCGGGAGTTCACGGGAAGCGCGCGAGGAGTCAGCAGTTGAAGGGAAGCGTGAGAGGAGTCAGGATTTGAAGGGAAGCGTGAGAGGAGTCAGGAATTGAAGTGAAGCACGACAGGAGTCGGGAGTTGAAGGGAAGCGCGAGCTGGGTTGGGAGTTGAAGGGAAGCATGACAGGAGTTGGGAGATGAAGGGAAGCGCGAGCTGGGTTGGGAGTTGAAGGGAAGTGCGACAGGCGTCGGGAGTTGAAGAGAAACGCGAGACGGGTCGGGATTTGAAGGGTTGCGCGACTGGAGTCGGGAGTTGAAGTGAGCGCGAGAGGTGTCGGGAGTAGCAGGGAAGCGCAAGTGGTGTCGGGAGTTGAAGCGAAACGCGAGTGGAGTCGGGAATTGAAGAGAAAAGCGAGAGGTGTCGGGAGTTGAAGGGAAGCGCAAGAGGAGTCTGGAGTTGAAGGGAAGCGTGACAGGAGTCGGGAGCTGAAGGGAAGCGTGACAGGAGTCGGGAGCTGAAGGGAAGCGTGAGCAGTGTTGGGAATTGAAGGGAAGCGCGACAGTAGTCGTGTGTTGAAGAGAAGCGCGAAAGGAGTCGGGAGTTGAACCGAAGCGCGACAGGAGTCTGGAGCTGAATGGAAGTGTGAGAGGAGTCAGGAGTTGAAGGGAAGCGTGAGGAGTCGGGAGTCGAATGGAAGCGCGAATGGAGTCGGGAGTTGAAGGGAAGCGCGAGTGGAGTCGGGAGTTGATGGGAAGCGCGAGAGGAGTCGGGAGTTGAAGGGAAGCGCGAGAGGAGTCGGGAGTTGAAGTGAAGCGCGAGAGGAGTCGTGAGTTGAAGGGAAGCGTGAAGAGTCGGGAGTCAAATGGAAGCGCGAGTGGAGTCAGGAGTTGATGGGAAGCGCTAGAGGAGTCGGGAGTTGAAGGGAAGAGCGAGAGGAGTTGGGAGTTGAAGGGAAGCGCGAGTTGGGTTGGGAGTTGAAGGGAAGTGCAACAGGAGTCGGGAGTTGAAGAGAAACGCGAGACGGGTCGCGAGTTGAAGGGTTGCACGACAGGAGTCGGGAGTTGAAGTGAGCGCGAGAGGTGTCGGGAGTTGAAGAGAAAAGCGAGAGGGGTCGGGAGTTGAAGGGAAGAACAAGAGGAGTCTGGAGTTGAAGGAAAGCGTGACAGGAGTCGGGAGCTGAAGGGAAGCGTTAGCAGTGTTGGGAATTGAAGGGAAGCGCGACAGTAGTCGTGTGTTGAAGAGAAGCGCGAAAGGAGTCGGGAGTTGAACCGAAGCGCGACAGGAGTCGGGAGCTGAATGGAAGTGTGAGAGGAGTCTGGAGTTGAAGGGAAGCGCGAGAGGTGTCTGGAGTTGAAGGGAAGCGTGAGCGGGGTTGGGAGTTGATGGGAAGAACGACAGGTGTCGGGAGTTGAAGGGAAGCGCGAGAGGAGTCGGGAGTTGAAGGGAAGCGTGAGGAGTCGGGAGTCGAATGGAAGCGCGAATGGAGTCGGGAGTTGAAGGAAAGCGCGAGTGGAGTCGGGAGTTGATGGGAAGCGCGAGAGGAGTCGGGAGTTGAAGGGAAGCGCGAGAGGAGTCGGGAGTTGAAGTGAAGCGCGAGAGGAGTCGTGAGTTGAAGGGAAGCGTGAAGAGTCGGGAGTCAAATGGAAGCGCGAGTGGAGTCGGGAGTTGATGGGAAGCGCGAGAGGAGTCGTGTGTTGAAGAGAAGCGCGAAAGGAGTCGGGAGTTGAACCGAAGCGCGACAGGAGTCTGGAGCTGAATGGAAGTGTGAGAGGAGTCAGGAGTTGAAGGGAAGCGTGAGGAGTCGGGAGTCGAATGGAAGCGCGAATGGAGTCGGGAGTTGAAGGGAAGCGCGAGTGGAGTCGGGAGTTGATGGGAAGCGCGAGAGGAGTCGGGAGTTGAAGGGAAGCGCGAGAGGAGTCGGGAGTTGAAGTGAAGCGCGAGAGGAGTCGTGAGTTGAAATGAAGCGTGAAGAGTCGGGAGTCAAATGGAAGCGCGAGTGGAGTCAGGAGTTGATGGGAAGTGCTAGAGGAGTTGGGAGTTGAAGGGAAGCGCGAGAGGAGTTGGGAGTTGAAGGGAAGCGCGAGTTGGGTTGGGAGTTGAAGGGAAGTGCAACAGGAGTCGGGAGTTGAAGAGAAACGCGAGACGGGTCGCGAGTTGAAGGGTTGCACGACAGGAGTCGGGAGTTGAAGTGAGCGCGAGAGGTGTCGGGAGTTGCAGGGAAGCGCAAGTGGTGTCGGGAGTTGAAGGGAAGCGCGAGAGGAGTCGGGAGTTGAAGAGAAAAGCGAGAGGGGTCGGGAGTTGAAGGGAAGAACAAGAGGAATCTGGAGTTGAAGGAAAGCGTGACAGGAGTCGGGAGCTGAAGGGAAGCGTGAGCAGTGTTGGGAATTGAAGGGAAGTGCGACAGTAGTCGTGTGTTGAAGAGAAGCGCGAAAGGAGTCGGGAGTTGAACCGAAGCGCGACAGGAGTCGGGAGCTGAATGGAAGTGTGAGAGGAGTCTGGAGTTGAAGGGAAGCGCGAGAGGTGTCTGGAGTTGAAGGGAAGCGTGAGCGGGGTTGGGAGTTGAAGGGAAGAACGACAGGTGTCGGGAGTTGAAGGGAAGCGCGAGAGGAGTCGGGAGTTGAAGGGAAGCGCGAGTGGAGTCGGGCGTTGATGGGAAGCGCGAGAGGAGTCGGGAGTTGAAGGGAAGCGCGAGAGGATTCGGGAGTTGAAGGGAAGTGTGGGCGCGGTTGGGAATTGAAGGGAAGCGCGAGAGGAGTCGAGAGTTGAAGGGAAGCGCTAGAGGAGTCGGGAGTTGAAGGGAAGCGCGAGAGGAGTCGGGAGTTGAATTGAAGCGCGAGAGGAGTCGGGAGTTGAAGGGAAGTGCGAGAGGAGTCGGGAGTTGAAGGGAAGCGCGAGAGGAGTTGGGAGTTGAAGGGAAGCGCGAGAGGAGTCCGGAGTTGAAGGGAAGCGTGAAGAGCCGGGAGTCAAATAGAAGCGCGAATGGAGTCGGGAGTTGAAGGGAAGCGCGAGTGGAGTCGGGAGTTGATGGGAAGCGCGAGAGGAGTCGGGAGTTGAAGGGAAGCGCGAGAGGAGTTGGGAGTTGAAGGGAAGCATGAGCGGGGTTGGGAATTGAAGGGAGGCGCGAGATGAGTCGGGAGTTGAAGGGAAGCACGACAGTAGTCCTGTGTTGAAGAGAAGCGGGAGAGGAGTCGGGAGTTGAAGGCAGCACGACAGGAGTCGGGAGTAGAATGGAAGCGCGCGAGGAGTCGGGAGTTGAAGGGAAGCGCGATAGGTGGCGGGAGTTGAAGGGCAGCGCGAGTGGAGTCGGTGGTTGAAGGGAAGCGCGAGCGGTCTTGGGAGTTGAAGGGAAGCGCGAGCGGGCTCGGGAGTTCACGGGAAGCGCGCGAGGAGTCAGCAGTTGAAGGGAAGCGTGAGAGGAGTCAGGATTTGAAGGGAAGCGTGAGAGGAGTCAGGAATTGAAGTGAAGCACGACAGGAGTCGGGAGTTGAAGGGAAGCGCGAGCTGGGTTGGGAGTTGAAGGGAAGCATGACAGGAGTTGGGAGATGAAGGGAAGCGCGAGCTGGGTTGGGAGTTGAAGGGAAGTGCGACAGGCGTCGGGAGTTGAAGAGAAACGCGAGACGGGTCGGGAGTTGAAGGGTTGCGCGACTGGAGTCGGGAGTTGAAGTGAGCGCGAGAGGTGTCGGGAGTAGCAGGGAAGCGCAAGTGGTGTCGGGAGTTGAAGCGAAACGCGAGTGGAGTCGGGAATTGAAGAGAAAAGCGAGAGGTGTCGGGAGTTGAAGGGAAGCGCAAGAGGAGTCTGGAGTTGAAGGGAAGCGTGACAGGAGTCGGGAGCTGAAGGGAAGCGTGACAGGAGTCGGGAGCTGAAGGGAAGCGTGAGCAGTGTTGGGAATTGAAGGGAAGCGCGACAGTAGTCGTGTGTTGAAGAGAAGCGCGAAAGGAGTCGGGAGTTGAACCGAAGCGCGACAGGAGTCTGGAGCTGAATGGAAGTGTGAGAGGAGTCAGGAGTTGAAGGGAAGCGTGAGGAGTCGGGAGTCGAATGGAAGCGCGAATGGAGTCGGGAGTTGAAGGGAAGCGCGAGTGGAGTCGGGAGTTGATGGGAAGCGCGAGAGGAGTCGGGAGTTGAAGGGAAGCGCGAGAGGAGTCGGGAGTTGAAGTGAAGCGCGAGAGGAGTCGTGAGTTGAAGGGAAGCGTGAAGAGTCGGGAGTCAAATGGAAGCGCGAGTGGAGTCAGGAGTTGATGGGAAGCGCTAGAGGAGTCGGGAGTTGAAGGGAAGAGCGAGAGGAGTTGGGAGTTGAAGGGAAGCGCGAGTTGGGTTGGGAGTTGAAGGGAAGTGCAACAGGAGTCGGGAGTTGAAGAGAAACGCGAGACGGGTCGCGAGTTGAAGGGTTGCACGACAGGAGTCGGGAGTTGAAGTGAGCGCGAGAGGTGTCGGGAGTTGAAGAGAAAAGCGAGAGGGGTCGGGAGTTGAAGGGAAGAACAAGAGGAGTCTGGAGTTGAAGGAAAGCGTGACAGGAGTCGGGAGCTGAAGGGAAGCGTTAGCAGTGTTGGGAATTGAAGGGAAGCGCGACAGTAGTCGTGTGTTGAAGAGAAGCGCGAAAGGAGTCGGGAGTTGAACCGAAGCGCGACAGGAGTCGGGAGCTGAATGGAAGTGTGAGAGGAGTCTGGAGTTGAAGGGAAGCGCGAGAGGTGTCTGGAGTTGAAGGGAAGCGTGAGCGGGGTTGGGAGTTGATGGGAAGAACGACAGGTGTCGGGAGTTGAAGGGAAGCGCGAGAGGAGTCGGGAGTTGAAGGGAAGCGTGAGGAGTCGGGAGTCGAATGGAAGCGCGAATGGAGTCGGGAGTTGAAGGAAAGCGCGAGTGGAGTCGGGAGTTGATGGGAAGCGCGAGAGGAGTCGGGAGTTGAAGGGAAGCGCGAGAGGAGTCGGGAGTTGAAGTGAAGCGCGAGAGGAGTCGTGAGTTGAAGGGAAGCGTGAAGAGTCGGGAGTCAAATGGAAGCGCGAGTGGAGTCGGGAGTTGATGGGAAGCGCGAGAGGAGTCGTGTGTTGAAGAGAAGCGCGAAAGGAGTCGGGAGTTGAACCGAAGCGCGACAGGAGTCTGGAGCTGAATGGAAGTGTGAGAGGAGTCAGGAGTTGAAGGGAAGCGTGAGGAGTCGGGAGTCGAATGGAAGCGCGAATGGAGTCGGGAGTTGAAGGGAAGCGCGAGTGGAGTCGGGAGTTGATGGGAAGCGCGAGAGGAGTCGGGAGTTGAAGGGAAGCGCGAGAGGAGTCGGGAGTTGAAGTGAAGCGCGAGAGGAGTCGTGAGTTGAAATGAAGCGTGAAGAGTCGGGAGTCAAATGGAAGCGCGAGTGGAGTCAGGAGTTGATGGGAAGTGCTAGAGGAGTTGGGAGTTGAAGGGAAGCGCGAGAGGAGTTGGGAGTTGAAGGGAAGCGCGAGTTGGGTTGGGAGTTGAAGGGAAGTGCAACAGGAGTCGGGAGTTGAAGAGAAACGCGAGACGGGTCGCGAGTTGAAGGGTTGCACGACAGGAGTCGGGAGTTGAAGTGAGCGCGAGAGGTGTCGGGAGTTGCAGGGAAGCGCAAGTGGTGTCGGGAGTTGAAGGGAAGCGCGAGAGGAGTCGGGAGTTGAAGAGAAAAGCGAGAGGGGTCGGGAGTTGAAGGGAAGAACAAGAGGAATCTGGAGTTGAAGGAAAGCGTGACAGGAGTCGGGAGCTGAAGGGAAGCGTGAGCAGTGTTGGGAATTGAAGGGAAGTGCGACAGTAGTCGTGTGTTGAAGAGAAGCGCGAAAGGAGTCGGGAGTTGAACCGAAGCGCGACAGGAGTCGGGAGCTGAATGGAAGTGTGAGAGGAGTCTGGAGTTGAAGGGAAGCGCGAGAGGTGTCTGGAGTTGAAGGGAAGCGTGAGCGGGGTTGGGAGTTGAAGGGAAGAACGACAGGTGTCGGGAGTTGAAGGGAAGCGCGAGAGGAGTCGGGAGTTGAAGGGAAGCGCGAGTGGAGTCGGGCGTTGATGGGAAGCGCGAGAGGAGTCGGGAGTTGAAGGGAAGCGCGAGAGGATTCGGGAGTTGAAGGGAAGTGTGGGCGCGGTTGGGAATTGAAGGGAAGCGCGAGAGGAGTCGAGAGTTGAAGGGAAGCGCTAGAGGAGTCGGGAGTTGAAGGGAAGCGCGAGAGGAGTCGGGAGTTGAATTGAAGCGCGAGAGGAGTCGGGAGTTGAAGGGAAGTGCGAGAGGAGTCGGGAGTTGAAGGGAAGCGCGAGAGGAGTTGGGAGTTGAAGGGAAGCGCGAGAGGAGTCCGGAGTTGAAGGGAAGCGTGAAGAGCCGGGAGTCAAATAGAAGCGCGAATGGAGTCGGGAGTTGAAGGGAAGCGCGAGTGGAGTCGGGAGTTGATGGGAAGCGCGAGAGGAGTCGGGAGTTGAAGGGAAGCGCGAGAGGAGTTGGGAGTTGAAGGGAAGCATGAGCGGGGTTGGGAATTGAAGGGAGGCGCGAGATGAGTCGGGAGTTGAAGGGAAGCACGACAGTAGTCCTGTGTTGAAGAGAAGCGGGAGAGGAGTCGGGAGTTGAAGGCAGCACGACAGGAGTCGGGAGTAGAATGGAAGCGCGCGAGGAGTCGGGAGTTGAAGGGAAGCGCGATAGGTGGCGGGAGTTGAAGGGCAGCGCGAGTGGAGTCGGTGGTTGAAGGGAAGCGCGAGCGGTCTTGGGAGTTGAAGGGAAGCGCGAGCGGGCTCGGGAGTTCACGGGAAGCGCGCGAGGAGTCAGCAGTTGAAGGGAAGCGTGAGAGGAGTCAGGATTTGAAGGGAAGCGTGAGAGGAGTCAGGAATTGAAGTGAAGCACGACAGGAGTCGGGAGTTGAAGGGAAGCGCGAGCTGGGTTGGGAGTTGAAGGGAAGCATGACAGGAGTTGGGAGATGAAGGGAAGCGCGAGCTGGGTTGGGAGTTGAAGGGAAGTGCGACAGGCGTCGGGAGTTGAAGAGAAACGCGAGACGGGTCGGGAGTTGAAGGGTTGCGCGACTGGAGTCGGGAGTTGAAGTGAGCGCGAGAGGTGTCGGGAGTAGCAGGGAAGCGCAAGTGGTGTCGGGAGTTGAAGCGAAACGCGAGTGGAGTCGGGAATTGAAGAGAAAAGCGAGAGGTGTCGGGAGTTGAAGGGAAGCGCAAGAGGAGTCTGGAGTTGAAGGGAAGCGTGACAGGAGTCGGGAGCTGAAGGGAAGCGTGACAGGAGTCGGGAGCTGAAGGGAAGCGTGAGCAGTGTTGGGAATTGAAGGGAAGCGCGACAGTAGTCGTGTGTTGAAGAGAAGCGCGAAAGGAGTCGGGAGTTGAACCGAAGCGCGACAGGAGTCTGGAGCTGAATGGAAGTGTGAGAGGAGTCAGGAGTTGAAGGGAAGCGTGAGGAGTCGGGAGTCGAATGGAAGCGCGAATGGAGTCGGGAGTTGAAGGGAAGCGCGAGTGGAGTCGGGAGTTGATGGGAAGCGCGAGAGGAGTCGGGAGTTGAAGGGAAGCGCGAGAGGAGTCGGGAGTTGAAGTGAAGCGCGAGAGGAGTCGTGAGTTGAAGGGAAGCGTGAAGAGTCGGGAGTCAAATGGAAGCGCGAGTGGAGTCAGGAGTTGATGGGAAGCGCTAGAGGAGTCGGGAGTTGAAGGGAAGAGCGAGAGGAGTTGGGAGTTGAAGGGAAGCGCGAGTTGGGTTGGGAGTTGAAGGGAAGTGCAACAGGAGTCGGGAGTTGAAGAGAAACGCGAGACGGGTCGCGAGTTGAAGGGTTGCACGACAGGAGTCGGGAGTTGAAGTGAGCGCGAGAGGTGTCGGGAGTTGCAGGGAAGCGCAAGTGGTGTCGGGAGTTGAAGGGAAGCGCGAGAGGAGTCGGGAGTTGAAGAGAAAAGCGAGAGGGGTCGGGAGTTGAAGGGAAGAACAAGAGGAGTCTGGAGTTGAAGGAAAGCGTGACAGGAGTCGGGAGCTGAAGGGAAGCGTGAGCAGTGTTGGGAATTGAAGGGAAGCGCGACAGTAGTCGTGTGTTGAAGAGAAGCGCGAAAGGAGTCGGGAGTTGAACCGAAGCGCGACAGGAGTCGGGAGCTGAATGGAAGTGTGAGAGGAGTCTGGAGTTGAAGGGAAGCGCGAGAGGTGTCGGGAGTTGAAGGGAAGCGCAAGAGGAATCTGGAGTTGAAGGGAAGCGTGACAGGAGTCGGGAGCTGAAGGGAAGCGTGACAGGAGTCGGGAGCTGAAGGGAAGCGTGAGCAGTGTTGGGAATTGAAGGGAAGCGCGACAGTAGTCGTGTGTTGAAGAGAAGCGCGAAAGGAGTCGGGAGTTGAACCGAAGCGCGACAGGAGTCTGGAGCTGAATGGAAGTGCGAGAGGAGTCAGGAGTTGAAGGGAAGCGTGAGGAGTCGGGAGTCGAATGGAAGCGCGAATGGAGTCGGGAGTTGAAGGGAAGCGCGAGTGGAGTCGGGAGTTGATGGGAAGCGCGAGAGGAGTCGGGAGTTGAAGGGAAGCGTGAGAGGAGTCGGGAGTTGAAGTGAAGCGCGAGAGGAGTCGTGAGTTGAAGGGAAGCGTGAAGAGTCGGGAGTCAAATGGAAGCGCGAGTGGAGTCAGGAGTTGATGGGAAGCGCTAGAGGAGTCGGGAGTTGAAGGGAAGCGCGAGAGGAGTTGGGAGTTGAAGGGAAGCGCGAGTTGGGTTGGGAGTTGAAGGGAAGTGCAACAGGAGTCGGGAGTTGAAGAGAAACGCGAGACGGGTCGCGAGTTGAAGGGTTGCACGACAGGAGTCGGGAGTTGAAGTGAGCGCGAGAGGTGTCGGGAGTTGAAGAGAAAAGCGAGAGGGGTCGGGAGTTGAAGGGAAGAACAAGAGGAGTCTGGAGTTGAAGGAAAGCGTGACAGGAGTCGGGAGCTGAAGGGAAGCGTTAGCAGTGTTGGGAATTGAAGGGAAGCGCGACAGTAGTCGTGTGTTGAAGAGAAGCGCGAAAGGAGTCGGGAGTTGAACCGAAGCGCGACAGGAGTCGGGAGCTGAATGGAAGTGTGAGAGGAGTCTGGAGTTGAAGGGAAGCGCGAGAGGTGTCTGGAGTTGAAGGGAAGCGTGAGCGGGGTTGGGAGTTGATGGGAAGAACGACAGGTGTCGGGAGTTGAAGGGAAGCACGAGAGGAGTCGGGAGTTGAAGGGAAGCGTGAGGAGTCGGGAGTCGAATGGAAGCGCGAATGGAGTCGGGAGTTGAAGGAAAGCGCGAGTGGAGTCGGGAGTTGATGGGAAGCGCGAGAGGAGTCGGGAGTTGAAGGGAAGCGCGAGAGGAGTCGGGAGTTGAAGTGAAGCGCGAGAGGAGTCGTGAGTTGAAGGGAAGCGTGAAGAGTCGGGAGTCAAATGGAAGCGCGAGTGGAGTCGGGAGTTGATGGGAAGCGCGAGAGGAGTCGGGAGTTGAAGGGAAACGCGAGAGGAGTTGGGAGTTGAAGGGAAGCATGAGCGGGGTTGGGAATTGAAGGGAAGCGCGAGAGGAGTCGGCAGTTGAAGAGAAGCGCGAGTGGAGTCGGGAGTTGAAGGGAAGCGCGAGCGGTCTTGGGAGTTGAAGGGAAGCGCGTGCGGGCTCGGGAGTTGACGGGAAGCCCGCGAGGATTCAGGAGTTGAAGGGAAGCGTGAGAGGAGTCAGGAGTTCAAGTGAGCGCGAGAGGTGTTGGGAGTTGCAGGGAAGCGCAAGTGGTGTCGGGAGTTGAAGGGAAGCACGACATGTGTCGGGATTTGAAGGGAAGCGTGACAGGAGTCGGGAGATGAAGGGAAGCGTGATCGGTGTTGGGAATTGAAGGGAAGCGCGACAGTAGTCGTGTGTTGAAGAGAAGAGCGAAACGAGTCGGGAGTTGAACGGAAGCGCGACAGGAGTCGGGAGTTGAATGGAAGTGTGAGAGTAGTCAGGAGTTGAAGGGAAGCGCGAGAGGCGTCTGGAGTTGAAGGGAAGCATGAGAGGGATTGGGAGTTGAAGGGAAGCGCGAGAGGAGTCGGGAGTTGAAGGGAAGCGCGAGATGAGTTGGGAGTTGAAGGGAAGCGCGAGTGGAGTCGGGAGTTGATGGGAAGCACGAGAGGAGTCGGGAGTTGAAGGGAAGCGCGAGAGGAGTCGGGAGCTGAAGGGAAGTGCGAACTGGGTTGTGAGTTGAAGGGAAGCGCGACAGGTGTCGGGAGTTGAAGGGAAGCGCGACAGGAGTCGGGAGCTGAAGGGAAGCGCGAGCGGTGTCGGGAGTTGAAGGGAAGCGCAACAGGAGTCGGGAGCTGAATGGAAGTGTGAGAGGAGTCTGGAGTTGAAGGGAAGCGCGAGAGGTGTCTGGATTTCAAGGGAAGCGTGAGCGGGGTTGGGAGTTGAGGGGAAGCACGACAGGTGTCGGGAGTTGAATGGAAGCGCGAGAGGAGTCGGGACTTGAAGGGAAGCGTGAGGAGTCGGGAGTCGAATGGAATCGCGAATGGAGTCGGGATATGAAGGGAAGCGCGAGTGGAGTCGGCAGTTGATGGAAAGCGCGAGAGGAGTCGGGAGTTGAAGGGAAGCGCGAGAGGAGTCGGGAGTTGAAGTGAAGCGCGAGAGGAGTCGTGAGTTGAAGGGAAGCGTGAAGAGTCGGGAGTCAAATGGAAGCGCGAGTGGAGTTGGGAGTTGATGGGAAGCGCGAGAGGAGTCGGGAGTTGAAGGGAAGCGCGAGAGGAGTTGGGAGTTGAAGGGAAGCATGAGCGGGGTTGGGAATTGAAGGGAAGCGCGAGAGGAGTCGGCAGTTGAAGGGAAGCGCGAGTGGAGTCGGGAGTTGAAGGGAAGCGCGAGAGGAGTCGGGGGTTGAAGGGATGCGCGAGCGGTCTTGGGAGTTGAAGGGAAGCGCGTGCGGGCTCGTGAGTTGACGGGAAGCGCGCGAAGATTCAGGAGTTGAAGGGAAGCGTGAGAGGAGTCAGGAGTTGAAGGGAAGCGTGACAGGATTCAGGAGTTGAAGGGAAGCACGACAGGAGTCGGGAGCTGAAGGGAAGCGTGAGCGGGGTTGGGAATTGAAGGGAAGCACGACAGTAGTCGTGTGTTGAAGAGAAGCGCGAGAGGAATCGGGAGTTGAAGGCAGCACGACAGGATTCGGGAGTAGAATGGAAGCGCGCGAGGAGTCGGGAGTTGAAGGGAAGCGCGATAGGTGGCGGGAGTTGAAGGGCAGCGCGAGTGGAGTCGGGGGTTGAAGGCAAGCGCGAGCGGTCTTGGGAGTTGAAGGGAAGCGCGAGCGGGCTCGGGAGTTCACGGGAAGCGCGCGAGGAGTCAGCAGTTGAAGGGAAGCGTGAGAGGAGTCAGGATTTGAAGGGAAGCGTGAGAGGAGTCTGGAATTGAAGTGAAGCACGACAGGAGTCGGGAGTTGAAGGGAAGCGCGAGCTGGGTTGGGAGTTGATGGGAAGTGCGACAGGAGTCGGGAGTTGAAGAGAAACGCGAGACGGGTCGGGAGTTGAAGGGTTGCGTGACAGGAGTCGGGAGTTGAAGTGAGCGCGAGAGGTGTCGGGAGTTGCAGGGAAGCGCAAGTGGTGTCGGGAGTTGAAGGGAAGCGCGAGAGGAGTCGGGAGTTGAAGAGAAAAGCGAGAGGGGTCGGGAGTTGAAGGGAAGCGCAAGAGGAGTCTGGAGTTGAAGGGAAGCGCGACATGAGTCGGGAGTTGAAGGGAAGCGTGACAGGAGTCGGGAGCTGAAGGGAAGCGTGAGCAGTGTTGGGAATTGAAGGGAAGCGAGACAGTAGTCGTGTGTTGAAGAGAAGCGCGAAAGGAGTCGGGAGTTGAACCGAAACGTGACAGGAGTCGGGAGCTGAATGGAAGTGTGAGAGGAGTTAAGAGTTGAAGGGAAGCGAGAGAGGCGTCTGGAGTTGAATGGAAGCGTGAGCGGGGTTGGGAGTTGAAGGGAAGCACGACAGGAGTCGGGAGTTGAAGGGAAGCGCGAAAGGAGTCGGGAGTTGAAGGGAAGCGTGATGAGTCGGGTGTGGAATGGAAGCGCGAATGGAGTCGGGAGTTGAAGGGAAGCGCGAGTGGAGTCGGGAGTTGATGGGAAGCACGAGAGGAGTCGGGAGTTGAAGTTAAGCACGAGAGGAGTCGGGAGTTGAAGTGAAGCGTGAGAGGAGTCGTGAGTTGAAGGGAAGCGTGAAGAGTCGGGAGTCAAATGGAAGCGCGAGAGGAGTCGGGAGTTGATGGGAAGCTCGAGAGGAGTCGGGAGTTGAAGGGAAGCGCGAGAGGAGTTGGGAGTTGAAGGGAAGCATGAGCAGGGTTGGGAATTAATGGGAAGCGCGAGAGGAGTCGGCAGTTGAAGGGAAGTGCGAGTGGAGTCGGGAGTTGAAGAAAAGCGCGAGTGGAGTCGGGAGATGATGGGAAGCGCGAGAGGAGTCGGGAGTTGAAGCGAAGCGCGAGAGGAGTCGGGAGTTGAAGGGAAGCGTGAGCGCCATTGGGAATTGAAGGGAAGCGCGAGAGGAGTCTAGAGTTGAAGTGAGCGCGAGAGGTGTTGGGAGTTGCAGGGGAGCGCAAGTGGTGTCGGGAGTTGAAGGGAAGCGCGAGAGGAGTCGGGATTTGAAGAGAAAAGCGAGAGGGGTCGGGAGTTGAAGGGAAGCACGACATGAGTCGGGAGTTGAAGGGAAGCGTGACAGGAGTCGGGAGATGAAGGGAAGCGTGATCGGTGTTGGGAATTGAAGGGAAGCGCGACAGTAGTCGTGTGTTGAAGAGAAGAGCGAAACGAGTCGGGAGTTGAACGGAAGCGCGACAGGAGTCGGGAGTTGAATGGAAGTGTGAGAGTAGTCAGGAGTTGAAGGGAAGCGCGAGAGGCGTCTGGAGTTGAAGGGAAGCATGAGAGGGGTTGGGAGTTGAAGGGAAGCGCGAGAGGAGTCGGGAGTTGATATGAAGCACGAGAGCAGTCGGGAGTTGAAGGGAAGCGCGAGAGGAGTCGGGAGCTGAAGGGAAGCGCGAACTGGGTTGTGAGTTGAAGGGAAGCGCGACAGGTGTCGGGAGTTGAAGAGAAACGCGAGACGGGTCGGGAGTTGAAGGTAAGCGCAAGTCGCGTCGGGAGTTGAAGGGAAGCGCGAGAGGTGTCTGGAGTTGAAGAGAAACGCGAGAGGGGTCTGGAGTTGAAGGGAAGTGCAAGGGGTGTCGGGAGTTGAAGGGAAGCGCGAGAGGGGTCGGGAGCTGAAGGGAAGCGCGAGCCGTGTTGGGAGTTGAAGGGAAGCGTGAAAGTAGTCGTGTGTGGAAGAGAAGCGCGAGAGGAGTCGGGAGTTGAAGGGAAGCGCTAGAGTCGTCTGCAGTTGAAGGGAAGCGTGAGCGATGTTGGGAGTTGAAGGGAAGCGCGAGAGGAGTCGGGATTTGAACGGAAGCGCGAGAGGAGTCGGGAGTTGAATGGAAGCGTGAAGAGTCGGGAGTCAAATGGAAGCGCGAATGGAGTCGGGAGTTGAAGGGAAGCACGAGTGGAGTCAGGAGTTGATGGGAAGCGCGAGAGGAGTCGGGAGTTGAAGGGAAGCGTGAGCGGGGTTGGGAATTGAAGGGAAGTGCTGGAGGAGTCGAGATTTGAAGGGAAGCGCGAGAGGTTTTGGGAGTTGAAGGGAAGCGCGAGCTGGGTCGGTAGTTGAAGGGAAGTGCGACAGGAGTCGGGAGTTGAAGAGAAATGCGAGACGGGTCGGGAGTTGAAGGAAAGTGCGACAGGAATCGGGAGTTGAAGGGGAGCGCGAGAGGTGTTGGGAGTTGAAGGGAAGCGCGAGAGGAGTCAGGAGTTGAAGGGAAGCACGAGAGGAGTCGGGAGTTGAAGGGAAGCGCGAGAGGAGTCGGGAGTTGAAGGGACGCGTGAGCGGGGTTGGGAGTTGAAGGGATGCGCGACAGTAGTCGTGTGTTGAAGAGAAGCGCGAGAGGAGTCGGGAGTTGAACGGAAGCGCGGGAGGAGTCGGGAGTTGATGGGAAGCACGAGATGATTCGGGAGTTGAAGGGAAGCGCTAGAGGATTCGGGAGTTGAAGGGAAGTGTGGGCGCGGTTGGGAATTGAAGGGAAGCGCGAGAGGATTCGAGAGTTGAAGGGAATCGCTAGAGGAGTCGGGAGTTGAAGGGAAGTGCGTGAGGAGTCGGGAGTTGAAGGGAAGCGCGAGAGGAGTCGGGAGTTGGAGGGAAGCGCGAGCGGAGTCGGGAGTTGAAGGGAAGTGTGAGAGGAGTCAGGAGTTGAAGGGAAGCGCTAGAGGCGTCTGGAGTTGAAGGGAACCGTGAGCGGGGTTGGGAGTTGAAGTTAAGCGCGAGAGGAGTCGGGAGTTGAAGTGAAGCGTGAGAGGAGTCAGGAGTTGAAGGGAAGCGTGAAGAGCCGGGAGTCAAATAGAAGCGTGAGTGGAGTCGGGAGTTGATGGGAAGCGCGAGAGGAATCGGGAGTTGAAGGGAAGCGCGAGAGGAGTCGGGAGTTGAAGGGAAGCATGAGCGGGGTTGGGAATTGAAGGGAAGCGCGAGAGGAGTCGGCAGTTGAAAGGAAGCGCGAGTGGAGTCGGGAGTTGAAGGAAAGCGCGAGTGGAGTCGGGAGTTGATGGGAAGCGCGAGAGGAGTCGGGAGTTGAAGCGAAGCGCGAGAGGAGTCGGAGTTGAAGGGAAGCGTGAGCGCCGTTGGGAATTGAAGGGAAGCGCGAGAGGAGTCGAGAGTTGAAGTGAGCGCGAGAGGTGTTGGGAGTTGCAGGGACGCGCAAATGGTGTCAGGAGTTGAAGGGAAGCGCGAGAGGAGTCGGGATTTGAAGAGAAAAGCGAGAGGGGTCGGGAGTTGAAGGGAAGCGCGACACGAGTCGGGAGTTGAAGGGAAGCGCGACATGAGTCGGGAGTTGAAGGGAAGCGTGACAGGAGTCGGGAGCTGAAGGGAAGCGTGATCGGTGTTGGGAATTGAAGGGAAGCGCGACCGTAGTCGTGTGTTGAAGAGAAGAGTGAAAGGAGTCGGGAGTTGAACGGAAGCGCGACAGGAGTCGGGAGTTGAATGGAAGTGTGAGAGTAGTCAGGAGTTGAAGGGAAGCGCGAGAGGTGTCTGGAGTTGAAGGGAAGCATGAGAGGGGTTGGGAGTTGAAGGGAAGCGCGAGAGGAGTCGGGAGTTGAAGGGAAGCGCGAGATGAGTCAGGAGTTGAAGGGAAGCGCGAGTGGAGTCGGGAGTTGATGGGAAGCGCGAGAGGAGTCGGGAGTTGAAGGGAAGCGCGACAGGAGTCGGGAGTTGAAGGGAAGCGCGAACTGGGTTGTGAGTTGAAGGGAAGCGCGACAGGTGTCGGGAGTTGAAGAGAAATGCGAGACGGTTCGGGAGTTGAAGGGAAGCGCAAGTCGTGTCGGGAGTTGAAGGGAAGCGCGAGAGGTGTCTGGAGTTGAAGAGAAACGCGAGAGGGGTCTGGGGTTGAAGGGAAGTGCAAGTGGTGTCGGGAGTTGAAGGGAAGCGCGACAGGAGTCGGGAGATGAAGGGAAGCGCGAGCGGTGTTGGGAGTTGAAGGGAAGCGCGACAGTAGTCGTGTGTGGAAGAGAAGCGCGAGAGGAGTCGGGAGTTGAAGGGAAGCGCTAGAGTCGTCTGCAGTTGAAGGGAAGCGTGAGCGGGGTTGGGAGTTGAAGGGAAGCGCGAGAGGAGTCGGGAGTTGAAGGGAAGCGCGTGAGGAGTCGGGAGTTGAAGGGAAGCGTGAAGAGTCGGGAGTCAAATGGAAGCGCGAATGGAGTCGGGAGTTGAAGGGAAGCGCGAGTGGAGTCGGGAGTTGATGGGAAGCGCGAGAGGAGTCGGGAGTTGAAGGGAAGCGGGAGAGGAGTCGGGAGTTGAAGGGAAGCGTGAGCGGGGTTGGGAATTGAAGGGAAGTGCTAGAGTAGTCGAGAGTTGAAGGGAAGCGCGAGAGGTTTCGGGAGTTGAAGAGAAGCGCGAGCTGGGTTGGGAGTTGAAGGGAAGTGCGACAGGAGTCGGGAGTTGAAGAGAAATGCGAGACGGGTCGTGAGTTGAAGGGAAGTGCGACAGGAATCGGGAGTTGATTGGAAGCGCGAGAGGTGTTGGGAGTTGAAGGGAAGCGCGAGAGGAGTTGGGAGTTGAAGTGAGCGCGAGAGGTGTTGGGAGTTGCAGGGACGCGCAAATGGTGTCAGGAGTTGAAGGGAAGCACGAGAGGAGTCGGGATTTGAAGAGAAAAGCGAGAGGGGTCGGGAGTTGAAGGGAAGCGCGACACGAGTCGGGAGTTGAAGGGAAGCGCGACATGAGTCGGGAGTTGAAGGGAAGCGTGACAGGAGTCGGGAGCTGAAGGGAAGCGTGATCGGTGTTGGGAATTGAAGGGAAGCGCGACAGTAGTCGTGTGTTGAAGAGAAGAGCGAAAGGAGTCGGGAGTTGAACGGAAGCGCGACAGGAGTCGGGAGTTGAATGGAAGTGTGAGAGTAGTCAGGAGTTGAAGGGAAGCGCGAGAGACGTCTGGAGTTGAAGGGAAGCATGAGAGGGGTTGGGAGTTGAAGGGAAGCGCGAGAGGAGTCGGGAGTTGAAGGGAAGCGCGAGATGAGTCGGGAGTTGAAGGGAAGCGCGAGTGGAGTCGGGAGTTGATGGGAAGCGCGAGAGGAGTCGGGAGTTGAAGCGAAGCGCGAGAGGAGTCGGAGTTGAAGGGAAGCGTGAGCGCCGTTGGGAATTGAAGGGAAGCGCGAGAGGAGTCGAGAGTTGAAGTGAGCGCGAGAGGTGTTGGGAGTTGCAGGGACGCGCAAATGGTGTCAGGAGTTGAAGGGAAGCGCGAGAGGAGTCGGGATTTGAAGAGAAAAGCGAGAGGGGTCGGGAGTTGAAGGGAAGCGCGACACGAGTCGGGAGTTGAAGGGAAGCGCGACATGAGTCGGGAGTTGAAGGGAAGCGTGACAGGAGTCGGGAGCTGAAGGGAAGCGTGATCGGTGTTGGGAATTGAAGGGAAGCGCGACCGTAGTCGTGTGTTGAAGAGAAGAGTGAAAGGAGTCGGGAGTTGAACGGAAGCGCGACAGGAGTCGGGAGTTGAATGGAAGTGTGAGAGTAGTCAGGAGTTGAAGGGAAGCGCGAGAGGTGTCTGGAGTTGAAGGGAAGCATGAGAGGGGTTGGGAGTTGAAGGGAAGCGCGAGAGGAGTCGGGAGTTGAAGGGAAGCGCGAGATGAGTCAGGAGTTGAAGGGAAGCGCGAGTGGAGTCGGGAGTTGATGGGAAGCGCGAGAGGAGTCGGGAGTTGAAGGGAAGCGCGACAGGAGTCGGGAGTTGAAGGGAAGCGCGAACTGGGTTGTGAGTTGAAGGGAAGCGCGACAGGTGTCGGGAGTTGAAGAGAAACGCGAGACGGTTCGGGAGTTGAAGGGAAGCGCAAGTCGTGTCGGGAGTTGAAGGGAAGCGCGAGAGGTGTCTGGAGTTGAAGAGAAACGCGAGAGGGGTCTGGGGTTGAAGGGAAGTGCAAGTGGTGTCGGGAGTTGAAGGGAAGCGCGACAGGAGTCGGGAGATGAAGGGAAGCGCGAGCGGTGTTGGGAGTTGAAGGGAAGCGCGACAGTAGTCGTGTGTGGAAGAGAAGCGCGAGAGGAGTCGGGAGTTGAAGGGAAGCGCTAGAGTCGTCTGCAGTTGAAGGGAAGCGTGAGCGGGGTTGGGAGTTGAAGGGAAGCGCGAGAGGAGTCGGGAGTTGAAGGGAAGCGCGTGAGGAGTCGGGAGTTGAAGGGAAGCGTGAAGAGTCGGGAGTCAAATGGAAGCGCGAATGGAGTCGGGAGTTGAAGGGAAGCGCGAGTGGAGTCGGGAGTTGATGGGAAGCGCGAGAGGAGTCGGGAGTTGAAGGGAAGCGGGAGAGGAGTCGGGAGTTGAAGGGAAGCGTGAGCGGGGTTGGGAATTGAAGGGAAGTGCTAGAGTAGTCGAGAGTTGAAGGGAAGCGCGAGAGGTTTCGGGAGTTGAAGAGAAGCGCGAGCTGGGTTGGGAGTTGAAGGGAAGTGCGACAGGAGTCGGGAGTTGAAGAGAAATGCGAGACGGGTCGTGAGTTGAAGGGAAGTGCGACAGGAATCGGGAGTTGATTGGAAGCGCGAGAGGTGTTGGGAGTTGAAGGGAAGCGCGAGAGGAGTCGGGAGTTGAAGTGAGCGCGAGAGGTGTTGGGAGTTGCAGGGACGCGCAAATGGTGTCAGGAGTTGAATGGAAGCACGAGAGGAGTCGGGATTTGAAGAGAAAAGCGAGAGGGGTCAGGAGTTGAAGGGAAGCGCGACACGAGTCGGGAGTTGAAGGGAAGCGCGACATGAGTCGGGAGTTGAAGGGAAGCGTGACAGGAGTCGGGAGCTGAAGGGAAGCGTGATCGGTGTTGGGAATTGAAGGGAAGCGCGACAGTAGTCGTGTGTTGAAGAGAAGAGCGAAAGGAGTCGGGAGTTGAACGGAAGCGCGACAGGAGTCGGGAGTTGAATGGAAGTGTGAGAGTAGTCAGGAGTTGAAGGGAAGCGCGAGAGGCGTCTGGAGTTGAAGGGAAGCATGAGAGGGGTTGGGAGTTGAAGGGAAGCGCGAGAGGAGTCGGGAGTTGAAGGGAAGCGCGAGATGAGTCGGGAGTTGAAGGGAAGCGCGAGTGGAGTCGGGAGTTGATGGGAAGCGCGAGAGGAGTCGGGAGTTGAAGGGAAGCGCGACAGGAGTCGGGAGTTGAAGGGAAGCGCGAACTGGGTTGTGAGTTGAAGGGAAGCGCGACAGGTGTCGGGAGTTGAAGAGAAACGCGAGACGGTTCGGGAGTTGAAGGGAAGCGCAAGTCGTGTCGGGAGTTGAAGGGAAGCGCGAGAGGTGTCTGGAGTTGAAGAGAAACGCGAGAGGGGTCTGGAGTTGAAGGGAAGTGCAAGTGGTGTCGGGAGTTGAAGGGAAGCGCGACAGGAGTCGGGAGATGAAGGGAAGCGCGAGCGGTGTTGGGAGTTGAAGGGAAGCGCGACAGTAGTCGTGTGTGGAAGAGAAGCGCGAGAGGAGTCGGGAGTTGAAGGGAAGCGCTAGAGTCGTCTGCAGTTGAAGGGAAGCGTGAGCGGGGTTGGGAGTTGAAGGGAAGCGCGAGAGGAGTCAGGAGTTGAAGGGAAGCGCGTGAGGAGTCGGGAGTTGAAGGGAAGCGTGAAGAGTCGGGAGTCAAATGGAAGCGCGAATGGAGTCGGGAGTTGAAGGGAAGCGCGAGTGGAGTCCGGAGTTGATGGGAAGCGCGAGAGGAGTCGGGAGTTGAAGGGAAGCGGGAGAGGTTTCGGGAGTTGAAGAGAAGCGCGAGCTGGGTTGGGAGTTGAAGGGAAGTGCGACAGGAGTCGGGAGTTGAAGAGAAATGCGAGACGGGTCGTGAGTTGAAGGGAAGTGCGACAGGAATCGGGAGTTGATTGGAAGCGCGAGAGGTGTTGGGAGTTGAAGGGAAGCGCGAGAGGAGTCGGGAGTTGAAGGGAAGCGCGACAGGAGTCGGGAGTTGAAGGGAAGCGCGAGAGGAGTCGGGAGTTGAAGGGACGCTTGAGCGGGGTTTGGGAGTTGAAGGGAAGCGCGAGAGGAGTCGGGAGTAGAATGGAAGCGCGAGAGGAGTCGGGAGTTGAAGGGAAGCGTGAGGAATCGGGAGTCGAATGGAAGCGCGAATGGAGTCGGGAGTTGAAGGGAAGCGCGAGTGGAGTCGGGAGTTGATGGGAAGCACGAGATGAGTCGGGAGTTGAAGGGAAGGGCTAGAGGATTCGGGAGTTGAATGGAAGTGTGGGCGCGGTTGGGAATTGAAGGGAAGCGCGAGAGGAGTCGAGAGTTGAAGGGAAGCGCTAGAGGAGTCGGGAGTTGAAGGGAAGCGCGAGAGGAGTCGGGAGTTGAAGGGAAGCGCGAGAGGAGTCGGGAGTTGAAGGGAAGCGCGAGCGGAGTCGGGAGTTGAAGGGAAGTGTGAGAGGAGTCAGGAGTTGAAGGGAAGCGCTAGAGGCGTCTGGAGTTGAAGGGATTCATGAGCGGGGTTGGGAGTTGAAGTTAAGCGCGAGAGGAGTCGGGAGTTGAAGTGAAGCGCGAGAGGAGTCGGGAGTTGAAGGGAAGCGTGAAGAGCCGGGAATCAAATGGAAGCGCGATTGGAAACGGGAGTTGATGGGAAGTGCGAGAGGAGTCGGGAGTTGATGGGAAGCGCGAGAGGATTCGGGAGTTGAAGGGATGTGCGAGAGGAGTTGGGAGTTGAAGGGAAGCATGAGAGGAGACGGGAGTTGAAGGGAAGCGCGTGAGGAGTCGGGAGTTGAAGGGAAGCTCGAGCGGGGTTGGGAATTGAAGGGAAGCGCGAGAGGAGTCGGGGGTTGAAGGGATGCGCGAGCGGTCTTGGGAGTTGAAGGGAAAAATGTGCGGGCTCGGGAGTTGATGGGAAGCGCGCGAGGATTCAGGAGTTGAAGGGAAGTGTGAGAGGAGTCAATAGTTGAAGGGAAGCGTGAGAGGATTCAGGAGTTGAAGGGAAGCACGACAGGAGTCGGGAGCTGAAGGGAAGCGCGAGCTGGGTTGGGAGTTGAAGGGAAGTGCAACAGGAGTCGGGAGTTGAAGAGAAACGCGAGACGGGTCGGGAGTTGAAGGGTTGCGCGACAGGAGTCGGGAGTTGAAGTGAGCGCGAGAGGTGTCGGGAGTTGCAGGGAAGCGCAAGTGGTGTCGGGAGTTGAAGGGAAGCGCGAGAGGAGTCGGGAGTTGAAGAGAAAAGCGAGAGGTGTCGGGAGTTGAAGGGAAGCGCAAGAGGAGTCTGGAGTTGAAGGGAAGCGCGACATGAGTCGGGAGTTGAAGGGAAGCGTGACAGGAGTCGGGAGTTGATGGGAAGCGCGAGAGGAGTCGGGAGTTGAAGGGAAGCGCGAGAGGAGTCGGGAGTTGAAGTGAAGCGCGAGAGGAGTCGTGAGTTGAAGGGAAGCGCGAGACGAGTCGGGAGTTGAAGGGAAGTGCGAGAGGAGTCGGGGGTTGAAGGGATGCGCGAGCGGTCTTGGGAGTTGAACGGAAGCGTGAGAGGAGTCAGGAGTTGAAGGGAAGCGTGACAGGATTCAGGAGTTGAAGGCAAGCACGACAGGAGACGGGAGCTGAAGGAAAGCGCGAGCGGGGTTGGGAATTGAAGGGAAGCACGACAGTAGTCGTGTGTTGAAGAGAAGCGCGAGAGGAATCGGGAGTTGAAGGCAGCACGACAGGAGTCGGGAGTAGAATGGAAGCGCGCGAGGAGTCGGGAGTTGAAGGGAAGCGCGATAGGTGCCGGGAGTTGAAGGGCAGCGCGAGTGGAGTCGGGGGTTGAAGGGAAGCGCGAGCGGTCTTGGGAGTTGAAGGGAAGCGCGAGCGGGCTCGGGAGTTCACGGGAAGCGCGCGAGGAGTCAGCAGTTGAAGGGAAGCGTGAGAGGAGTCAGGATTTGAAGGGAAGCGTGAGAGGAGTCAGGAGTTGAAGGGAAGCGTGAGAGGAGTCAGGAATTGAAGTGAAGCACGACAGGAGTCGGGAGTTGAAGGGAAGCGCGAGCTGCGTTGGGAGTTGAAGGGAAGCACGACAGGAGTTGGGAGATGAAGGGAAGCGCGAGCTGGGTTGTGAGTTGAAGGGAAGTGCGACAGGCGTCGGGAGTTGAAGAGAAACGCGAGAGGTGTTGGGAGTTGAAGGGAAGCGCGAGAGGAGTCGGGAGTTGAAGGGAAGCGCGACAGGAGACGGGAGTTGAAGGGAAGTGCGAGAGGAGTCGAGAGTTGAAGGGACGCGTGAGCGGGGTTGGGAGTTGAAGGGATGCGCAACAGTAGTCGTGTGTTGAAGAGAAGCGCAAGAGGAGTCGGGTGTTGAAGGGAAGCGCGAGTGGAGTCGGGAGTAGAATGGAAGCGCGAGCGGAGTCGGGAGTTGAAGGGAAGTGTGAGAGGAGTCAGGAGTTGAAGGGAAGCGCTAGAGGCGTCTGGAGTTGAAGGGAATCGTGAGCGGGGTTGGGAGTTGAAGTTAAGCGCGAGAGGAGTCGGAAGTTGAAGTGAAGCGCAAGAGGAGTCTGGAGTTGAAGGGAAGCGCGACATTAGTCGGGAGTTGAAGGGAAGCGTGACAGGAGTCGGGAGTTGATGGGAAGCGCGAGAGGAGTCGGGAGTTGAAGGGAAGCGCGAGAGGAGTCGGGAGTCAAATGGAAGCGCGAGTGGAGTCGGGAGTTGATGGGAAGCGCGAGAGGAGTCGGGAGTTGAAGGGAAGCGCGAGAGGAGTTGGGAGTTGAAGGGAAGCATGAGCGGGGTTGGGAATTGAAGGGAAGCGTGAGAGGAGTCGGCTGTTGAAGGGAAGCGCGAGTGGAGTCGGGAGTTGAAGGGAAGCGCGAGAGGAGTCGGGGGTTGAAGGGATGCGCGAGCGGTCTTGGGAGTTGAAGGGAAGCGCGTGCAGGCTCGGGAGTTGACGGGAAGCGCGCGAGGATTCAGGAATTGAAAGGAAGCGTGAGAGGAGTCAGGAGTTGAAGGGAAGCGTGAGAGGAGTCAGGAGTTGAAGGGAAGCACGACAGGAGTCAGGAGTTGAAGAGAAACGTGAGACGGGTCGGGAGTTGAAGGGAAGTGCGAGCTGGGTTGGGAGTTGAAGGGAAGTGCGACAGGAGTCAGGAGTTGAAGAGCAATGCGAGACGGGTCAGGAGTTGAAGGGAAGTGAGACAGGAATCGGGAGTTGAAGGGAAGCGCGAGAGGTGTTGGGAGTTGAAGGGAAGCGCGAGAGGAGTCGGGAGTTGAAGGGAAGCGCGAGAGGAGTCGGGAGTTGAAGGGAAGCGCGAGAGGAGTCGGGAGTTGAAGGGTAGCGCGAGAGGAGTCGAGAGTTGAAGGGACGCGTGAGCGGGGTTGGGAGTTGAAGGGATGCGCGACAGTAGTCGTGTGTTGAAGAGAAGCGCGAGAGGAGTCGGGAGTTGAAGGGAAGCGCGAGGGGAGTCGGGAGTAGAATGGAAGCGCGAGAGGAGTCGGGAGTTGAAGGGAAGCGTGAGGAGTCGGGAGTCGAATGGAAGCGCGAATGGAGTCGGGAGTTGAAGGGAAGCGCGATTGGAGTCGGGAGTTGATGGGAAGCACGAGAGGAGTCGGGAGTTGAAGGGAAGCGCGAGAGGATTTGGGAGTTGAAGGGAAGCAAGAGCAGGGTTGGGAATTGAAGGGAGGCGCGAGATGAGTCGGGAGTTGAAGGGAAGTGCGAGAGGAGTCGGGGGTTGAAGGAATGCGCGAGCGGTCTTGGGAGTTGAAGGGAAAAACGTGCGGGCTCGGGAGTTGACGGGAAGCGCGCGAGGATTCAGGAGTTGAAGTGAAGTGTGAGAGGAGTTAGGAGATGAAGGGAAACGTGAGAGGATTCAAGAGTTGAAGGGAAGCACGACAGGAGTCGGGAGCTGAAGGGAAGCGCGAGCTGGGTTGGGAGTTGAAGGGAAGTGAGACAGGAGTCGGGAGTTGAAGAGAAACGCGAGACGGGTCGTGAGTTGAAGGGTTGCGCGACAGGAGTCGGGAGTTGAAGTGAGCGCGAGAGGTGTCGGGAGTTGCAGGGAAGCGCAAGTGGTGTCGGGAGTTGAAGGGAAGCGCGAGAGGAGTCGGGAGTTGAAGGGATGCGTGACAGGAGTCGGGAGCTGAAGGGAAGCGTGAGCAGTGTAGGGAATTGAAGGGAAGCGCGACAGTAGTCGTGTGTTGAAGAGAAGCGCGAAAGGAGTCGGGAGTTGAACCGAAGCGCGACAGGAGTCGGGAGCTGAATGGAAGTGTGAGAGGAGTCAGGAGTTGAAGGGAAGCGCGAGAGGTGTCTGGAGTTGAAGGGAAGCGTGAGCGGGGTTGGGAGTTGAAGGGAAGCACGACAGGAGTCGGGAGTTGAAGGGAAGCGCGAGAGGAGTCGGGAGTTGAAGGGAAGCGTGAGGAGTCGGTAGTCGAATGGAAGCGCGAATGGAGTCGGGAGTTGAAGGGAAGTGCGAGTGGAGTCAGGAGTTGATGGGAAGCGCGAGAGGAGTCGGGAGTTGAAGTTAAGTGCGAGAGGATTCAGGAGTTGAAGGGAAGCGTGAGAGGTGTCAGGAGTTGAAGGGAAGTGTGAGAGGAGTCAGGAGTTGAAGGGAAGCATGACAGGAGTCAGGAGTTGAAGAGAAACGTGAGACTGGTCGGGAGTTGAAGGGAAGCGCGACAGGAGTCGTGAGTTGAGAGAAGCGCGAGAGGTTTCGGGAGTTGAAGGGAAGCGCGAGCTTAGTTGGGAGTTGAAGGGAAGTGCGACAGGAGTCGGGAGTTGAAGAGAAATGCGAGACGGTTCAGGAGTTGAAGGGAAGTGAGACAGGAATCGGGAGTTGAAGGGAAGCACGAGAGGTGTTGGGAGTTGAAGGGAAGCGCGAGAGGAGTCGGGAGTTGAAGGGAAGCGCGACAGGAGTCGGGAGTTGAAGGGAAGCGCGAGAGGAGTCGAGAGTTGAAGGGACGCGTGAGCGGGGTTGGGAGTTGAAGGGATGCGCGACAGTAGTCGTGTGTTGAAGAGAAGCGCGAGAGGAGTCGGGAGTTGAAGGGAAGCGCGAGTGGAGTCGGGAGTAGAATGGAAGCGCGAGAGGAGTCGGGAGTTGAAGGGAAGCGTGAGGAGTCGGGAGTCGAATGGAAGCGCGAATGGAGTCGGGAGTTGAAGGGAAGCGCGAGTGGAGTCGGGAGTTGATGGGAAGCACGAGAAGAGTCGGGAGTCGAAGGGAAGTGCGAGAGGATTCGGGAGTTGAAGGGAAGTGTGGGCGCGGTTGGGAATTGAAGGGAAGCGCGAGAGGAGTCGAGAGTTGAAGGGAAGCGCTAGAGGAGTCGGGAGTTGAAGGGTAGTGCGAGAGGAGTCGGGAGTTGAAGGGAAGCGCGAGAGGAGTCGGGAGTTGAAGGGAAGCGTGAGCGGTGTCGGGAGTTGAAGGGAAGTGTGAGAGGAGTCAGGAGTTGAAGGGAAGCGCTAGAGGCGTCTGGAGTTGAAGGGAATCGTGAGCGGGTTTGGGAGTTGAAGTTAAGCGCGAGAGGAGTCGGGAGTTGAAGTGAAGCGTGAGAGGAGTCGGGAGTTGAAGGGAAGCGCGAGTGGAGTCGGGATTTGATGGGAAGCGCGAGAGGAGTCGGGAGTTGAAGGGAAGCGCGAGAGGAGTTGGGAGTTGAAGGGAAGCATGAGCGGGGTTGGGAATTGAAGGGAGGCGCGAGATGAGTCGGGATTTGAAGGGAAGTGCGAGAGGAGTCGGGGGTTGAAGGGATGCGCGAGCGGTCTTGGGAGTTGAAGGGAAAAACGTGCGGGCTCGGGAGTTGACGGGAAGCGCGCGAGGATTCAGGAGTTGAAGGGAAGTGTGAGAGGAGTCAGGAGTTGAAGGGAAGCGTGAGAGGATACAGGAGTTGAAGGGAAGCACGACAGGAGTCGGGAGCTGAAGGGAAGCGCGAGCGGGGTTGGGAATTGAAGGGAAGCACGACAGTAGTCGTGTGTTGAAGAGAAGCGCGAGAGGAGTCGGGAGTTGAAGGCAGCACGACAGGAGTCGGGACTAGAATGGAAGCGCGTGAGGAGTCGTGAGTTGAAGGGAAGCACGATAGGTGGCGGGAGTTGAAGGGCAGCGCGAGTGGAGTCGGGAGTTGAAGGGAAGCGCGAGCGGGCTCGGGAGTTCACGGGAAGTGCGCGAGGAGTCAGCAGTTGAAGGTAAGCGTGAGAGGAGACAGGATTTGAAGGGAAGCGTGAGAGGAGTCAGGAATTGAAGTGAAGCACGACAGGAGTCGGGAGTTGAAGGGAAGCGTGAGCTGGGTTGGGAGTTGAAGGGAAGCACGACAGGAGTTGGGAGCTGAAGGGAAGCGCGAGCTGGGTTGGGAGTTGAAGGGAAGTGCGACAGGAGTCGGGAGTTGAAGAGAAACGCGAGACGGGTCGGGAGTTGAAGGGTTGCGCGACAGGAGTAGGGAGTTGAACTGAGCGCGAGAGGTGTCGGGAGTTGCAGGGAAGCGCAAGTGGTGTCGGGAGTTGAAGGGAAGCGCGAGAGGAGTCGGGAGTTGAAGAGAAAAGCGAGAGGTGTCGGGAGTTGAAGGGAAGCGCAAGAGGAGTCTGGAGTTGAAGGGAAGCGCGACATGAGACAGGAGTTGAAGGGAAGCGTGACAGGAGTCGGGAGTTGATGGGAAGCGCGAGAGAAGTCGGGAGTTGAAGGGAAGCGCGAGAGGAGTCGGGAGTTGAAGTGAAGCGCGAGAGGAGTCGTGAGTTGAAGGGAAGCGTGAAGAGTCGGGAGTCAAATGGAAGCGCGAGTGGAGTCGGGAGTTGATGGGAAGTGCGAGAGGAGTCGGGAGTTGAAGGGAAGCGCGAGAGGATTGGGAGTTGAAGGGAAGCATGAGCGGGGTTGGGAAATGAAGTGAAGCGCGAGAGGAGTCGGCAGTTGAAGGGAAGCACGAGTGGAGTCGGGAGTTGAAGGGAAGCGCGAGAGGAGTCGGGGGTTGAAGGGATGCGCGAGCGGTGTTGGGAATTGAAGGGAAGCACGACAGTAGTCGTGTGTTGAAGAGAAGCGCGAAAGGAGTCGGGAGTTGAACCGAAGCGCGACAGGAGTCGGGAGCTGAATGGAAGTGTGAGAGGAGTCAGGAGTTGAAGGGAAGCGCGAGAGGTGTCTGGAGTTGAAGGGAAGCGTGAGCGGGGTTGGGAGTTGAAGGGAAGCACAACAGGAGTCGGGAGTTGAAGGGAAGCGCGAGAGGAGTCGGGAGTTGAAGGGAAGCCTGAGGAGTCGGGAGTCGAATGGAAGCGCGAATGGAGTCGGGAGTTGATGGGAAGCGCGAGTGGAGTCGGGAGTTGATGGGAAGCGCGAGAGTAGTCGGGAGTTGAAGTTCAGTGCGAGAGGAGTCGGGAGTTGAAGTGAAGCGCGAGAGGAGTCGTGAGTTGAAGGCAAGCGTGAAGAGTCGGGAGTCAAATGGAAGCGCGAGTGGAGTCGGGAGTTGATGGGAAGCGCGAGAGGAGTCGGGAGTTGAAGGGAAGCGCGAGAGGAGTCGGGAGCTGAAGGGAAGCATGAGCGGGGTTGGGAATTGAAGGGAAGCGCGAGAGGAGTCGGCAGTTGAAGGAAACGAGAGTGGAGTCGGGAGTTGAAGGGAAGCGCGAGAGGAGTCGGGGCTTGAAGGGATGCGCGAGCGGTCTTGGGAGTTGAAGGGAAGCGCGTGCGGGCTCGGGAGTTGACGGGAAGCGCGCGAGGATTCAGGAGTTAAAGGGAAGCGTGAGAGGAGTCAGGAGTTTAAGGGAAGCGTGACAGGATTCAGGAGTTGAAGGGAAGCACGACAGGAGTCGGGAGCTGAAGGGAAGCGCGAGCGGGGTTGGGAATTGAAGGGAAGCACGACAGTAGTCGTGTGTTGAAGAGAAGCGCGAGAGGAGTCGGGAGTTGAAGGCAGCACGACAGGATTCGGGAGTAGAATGGAAGTGCGCGAGGAGTCGGGTGTTGAAGGGAAGCGCGATAGGTGGCGGGAGTTGAAGGGCAGCGCGAGTGGAGTCGGGGTTTGAAGGGAAGCGCGAGCGGTCTTGGGAGTTGAAGGGAAGCGCGAGCGGGCTCGGGCGTTCACGGGAAGCGCGCGAGGAGTCAGCAGTTGAAGGGAAGCATGAGAGGAGTCAGGATTTGAAGGGAAGCATGAGAGGAGTCAGGAGTTGAATTGAAGCACGACAGGAGTCGGGAGTTGAAGGGAAGCGCGAGCTGAGTTGGGAGTTGAAGGGTTGCGCGACAGGAGTCGGGAGTTGAAGTGAGCGCGAGAGGTGTCGGGAGTTGCAGGGAAGCGCAAGTGGTGTCGGTAGTTGATGGGAAGCGCGAGAGGAGTCGTGAGTTGAAGGCAAGCGTGAAGAGTCGGGAGTCAAATGGAAGCGCGAGAGGAGTCGGGAGTTGAAGAGAAAAGCGAGAGGGGTCGGGAGTTGAAGGGAAGCGCAAGAGGAGTCGTGAGTTGAAGGGAAGCACGATAGGTGGCGGGAGTTGAAGGGCAGCGCGAGTGGAGTCGGGAGTTGAAGGGAAGCGCGAGCGGGCTCGGGAGTTCACGGGAAGTGCGCGAGGAGTCAGCAGTTGAAGGTAAGCGTGAGAGGAGACAGGATTTGAAGGGAAGCGTGAGATGAGTCAGGAATTGAAGTGAAGCACGACAGGAGTCGGGAGTTGAAGGGAAGCGTGAGCTGGGTTGGGAGTTGAAGGGAAGCACGACAGGAGTTGGGAGCTGAAGGGAAGCGCGAGCTGGGTTGGGAGTTGAAGGGAAGTGCGACAGGAGTCGGGAGTTGAAGAGAAACGCGAGACGGGTCG
This sequence comes from Carcharodon carcharias, assembly GCF_017639515.1. NCBI lineage: Eukaryota > Metazoa > Chordata > Chondrichthyes > Lamniformes > Lamnidae > Carcharodon > Carcharodon carcharias. The sequence goes on from NC_054490.1 coordinate 13,637,838, forward strand.
GGAGTTGAAGGGTTGCGCGACAGGAGTAGGGAGTTGAACTGAGCGCGAGAGGTGTCGGGAGTTGCAGGGAAGCGCAAGTGGTGTCGGGAGTTGAAGGGAAGCGCGAGAGGAGTCGGGAGTTGAAGAGAAAAGCGAGAGGTGTCGGGAGTTGAAGGGAAGCGCAAGAGGAGTCTGGAGTTGAAGGGAAGCGCGACATGAGACAGGAGTTGAAGGGAAGCGTGACAGGAGTCGGGAGTTGATGGGAAGCGCGAGAGGAGTCGGGAGTTGAAGGGAAGCGCGCGAGGAGTCGGGAGTTGAAGTGAAGCGCGAGAGGAGTCGTGAGTTGAAGGGAAGCGTGAAGAGTCGGGAGTCAAATGGAAGCGCGAGTGGAGTCGGGAGTTGATGGGAAGTGCGAGAGGAGTCGGGAGTTGAAGGGAAGCGCGAGAGGATTGGGAGTTGAAGGGAAGCATGAGCGGGGTTGGGAAATGAAGTGAAGCGCGAGAGGAGTCGGCAGTTGAAGGGAAGCACGAGTGGAGTCGGGAGTTGAAGGGAAGCGCGAGAGGAGTCGGGGGTTGAAGGGATGCGCGAGCGGTGTTGGGAATTGAAGGGAAGCACGACAGTAGTCGTGTGTTGAAGAGAAGCGCGAAAGGAGTTGGGAGTTGAACCGAAGCGCGACAGGAGTCGGGAGCTGAATGGAAGTGTGAGAGGAGTCAGGAGTTGAAGGGAAGCGCGAGAGGTGTCTGGAGTTGAAGGGAAGCGTGAGCGGGGTTGGGAGTTGAAGGGAAGCACGACAGGAGTCGGGAGTTGAAGGGAAGCGCGAGAGGAGTCGGGAGTTGAAGGGAAGCCTGAGGAGTCGGGAGTCGAATGGAAGCGCGAATGGAGTCGGGAGTTGATGGGAAGCGCGAGTGGAGTCGGGAGTTGATGGGAAGCGCGAGAGTAGTCGGGAGTTGAAGTTAAGTGCGAGAGGAGTCGGGAGTTGAAGTGAAGCGCGAGAGGAGTCGTGAGTTGAAGGCAAGCGTGAAGAGTCGGGAGTCAAATGGAAGCGCGAGTGGAGTCGGGAGTTGATGGGAAGCGCGAGAGGAGTCGGGAGTTGAAGGGAAGCGCGAGAGGAGTCGGGAGCTGAAGGGAAGCATGAGCGGGGTTGGGAATTGAAGGGAAGCGCGAGAGGAGTCGGCAGTTGAAGGAAACGAGAGTGGAGTCGGGAGTTGAAGGGAAGCGCGAGAGGAGTCGGGGCTTGAAGGGATGCGCGAGCGGTCTTGGGAGTTGAAGGGAAGCGCGTGCGGGCTCGGGAGTTGACGGGAAGCGCGCGAGGATTCAGGAGTTAAAGGGAAGCGTGAGAGGAGTCAGGAGTTTAAGGGAAGCGTGACAGGATTCAGGAGTTGAAGGGAAGCACGACAGGAGTCGGGAGCTGAAGGGAAGCGCGAGCGGGGTTGGGAATTGAAGGGAAGCACGACAGTAGTCGTGTGTTGAAGAGAAGCGCGAGAGGAGTCGGGAGTTGAAGGCAGCACGACAGGATTCGGGAGTAGAATGGAAGTGCGCGAGGAGTCGGGTGTTGAAGGGAAGCGCGATAGGTGGCGGGAGTTGAAGGGCAGCGCGAGTGGAGTCGGGGTTTGAAGGGAAGCGCGAGCGGTCTTGGGAGTTGAAGGGAAGCGCGAGCGGGCTCGGGCGTTCACGGGAAGCGCGCGAGGAGTCAGCAGTTGAAGGGAAGCATGAGAGGAGTCAGGATTTGAAGGGAAGCATGAGAGGAGTCAGGAGTTGAATTGAAGCACGACAGGAGTCGGGAGTTGAAGGGAAGCGCGAGCTGAGTTGGGAGTTGAAGGGTTGCGCGACAGGAGTCGGGAGTTGAAGTGAGCGCGAGAGGTGTCGGGAGTTGCAGGGAAGCGCAAGTGGTGTCGGTAGTTGATGGGAAGCGCGAGAGGAGTCGTGAGTTGAAGGCAAGCGTGAAGAGTCGGGAGTCAAATGGAAGCGCGAGAGGAGTCGGGAGTTGAAGAGAAAAGCGAGAGGGGTCGGGAGTTGAAGGGAAGCGCAAGAGGAGTCGGGAGTTGAAGGGAAGCGCGACAGGAGTCGGGAGTTGAAGTGAAGCGTGACAGGAGTCGGGAGCTGAAGGGAAGCGTGAGCAGTGTTGGGAATTGAAGGGAAGCGCGACAGTAGTTGTGTGTTGAACAGAAGCGCGAAAGGAGTCTGGAGTTGAACCGAAGCGCGACAGGAGTCGGGAGCTGAATGGAAGTGTGAGAGGAGTCAGGAGTTGAAGGGAAGCGCGAGAGGTGTCTGGAGTTGAAGGGAAGCGTGAGCGGGGATGGGAGTTGAAGGGAAGCACGACAGGAGTCGGGAGTTGAAGGGAAGCGCGAGAGGAGTCGGGAGTTGAAGGGAAGCATGAGGAGTCGGGAGTCGAATGGAAGCGCGAATGGAGTCGGGAGTTGAAGGGAAGCGCGAGTGGAGTCGGGAGTTGATGGGAAGCGCGAGAGGAGTCGTGAGTTGAAGGCAAGCGTGAAGAGTCGGGAGTCAAATGGAAGCGCGAGTGGAGTCGGGAGTTGATGGGAAGCGCGAGAGGAGTCGTGAGTTGAAGGCAAGCGTGAAGAGTCGGGAGTCAAATGGAAGCGCGAGTGGAGTCGGGAGTTGATGGGAAGCGCGAGAGGAGTCGGGAGTTGAAGGGAAGCACGAGAGGAGTCGGGAGTTGAAGGGAAGCATGAGCGGGGTTGGGAATTGAAGGGAAGCGCGAGAGGAGTCGGCAGTTGAAGGGAAGCGCGAGTGGAGTCGGGAGTTGAAGGGAATCGCGAGAGGAGTCAGGAGTTGAAGGGAAGCCTGACAGGATTCAGGAGTTGAAGGGAAGCACGACAGGAGTCGGGAGCTGAAGGGAACCGCGAGCGGGGTTGGGAATTGAAGGGAAGCATGACAGTAGTCGTGTGTTGAAGAGAAGCGCGAGAGGAGTCGGGAGTTGAAGGCAGCACGACAGGATTCGGGATTAGAATGGAAGTGCGCGAGGAGTCGGGTGTTGAAGGGAAGCGTGATATGTGGCGGGAGTTGAAGGGCAGCGCGAGTGGAGTCGGGGGTTGAAGGGAAGCGCGAGCGGTCTTGGGAGTTGAAGGGAAGCGCGAGCGGGCTCGGGAGTTCACGGGAAGCGCGCGAGGAGTCAGCAGTTGAAGGGAAGCGTGAGAGGAGTCAGGATTTGAAGGGAAGCGTGAGAGGAGTCAGGAGTTGAAGTGAAGCACGACAGGAGTCGGGGGTTGAAGGGAAGCGCGAGCTGGGTTGGGAGTTGAAGGGAAGTGCGACAGGAGTCGGGAGTTGAAGAGAAATGCGAGACGGGTCGGGAGTTGAAGGGAAGCGCGAGAGGAGTCGGGAGTTGAAGAGAAGCGCGAGAGGAGTCGGGAGTTGAAGGGAAGCGCGAGAGGAGTTGGGAGTAGAATGGAAGCGCGAGTGGAGTCGGGAGTTGAAGGGAAGCGTGAGGAGTCGGGAGTCGAATGGAAGCGCGAATGGAGTCTGGAGTTGAAGGGAAGCGCGAGTGGAGTCGGGAGTTGATGGGAATCGCGAGAGGAGTCGGGAGTTGAAGGGAAGAGCGAGAGGAGTCGGGAGTTGAAGGGAAGCGTGGGCGCGGTTGGGAATTGAAGGTAAGCGCGAGAGGAGTCGAGAGTTGAAGGGAAGAGCTAGAGGAGTCGGGAGTTGAAGGGAAGCGCGAGCGGAGGCGGGAGTTGGAGGGAAGCGCGAGAGGTGTCGGGAGTTGAAGGGAAGCGTGAGCGGGGTGGGGAGTTATAGGGAACCGCGAGAGGAGTCGGGAGTTGAAGGGAAGCGCGAGATGAGTCGGGAGTTGAAGGGAAGCGCGAGTGGAGTCGGGAGTTGAAGGGAAGGGTCAGCGCGGTTGGGAATTGAAGGGACGCGCTAGAGGAGTCGGGAGTTGAAGGGAAGCGCGAGAGGACTCGGGAGTTGAAGGAAAGCGCGAGAGGAGTCGTGAGTTGAAGAGAAGCGCGCGAGGAGTCAGGAGTTGAAGGGAAGCGTGAGAGGAGTCGTGAGTTGAAGAGAAGCGCGCGAGGAGTCAGGAGTTGAAGGGAAGCGTGAGAGGAGTCAGTAGTTGAAGGGTAGCGTGAGAGGAGTTAGGAGTTGAAGGGAAGCACGACAGGAGTCGGGAGTTGAAGGGAAGCGCGAACTGGGTTGGGAGTTGAAGGGAAGGGCGACAGGAGTCGGGAGTTGAAGAGAAACGCGAGACGGGTCAGGAGTTGAAGGGAAGCGCAAGTCGTGTCGGGAGTTGAAGGGAAGCGCGAGAGGTGTCTGGAGTTGAAGAGAAACGCGAGAGGGGTCTGGAGTTGAAGGGAAGCGCAAGTGGTGTCGGAAGTTGAAGGGAAGCGAAACATGAGTCGGGAGTTGAAGGGAAGCGCGACAGGAGTCGGGAGCTGAAGGGAAGCGCGAGCGGTGTTGGGAATTGAAGGGAAAAGCGACAGTAGTCGTGTGTGGAAGAGAAGCGCGAGAGGAGTCGGGAGTTGAAGCGAAGCGCGACAGGAGTCGGGAGTTGAATGGAAGTGTGAGAGGAGTCAGGAGTTGAAGGGAAGCGCTAGAGTCGTCTGGAGTTGAAGGGAAGCGTGAGCGGGGTTGGGAGTTGAAGGGAAGCGCGAGAGGAGTCGGGAGTTGAAGGGAAGCGTGAAGAGTCGGGAGTTGAAGGGAAGCGCGAGCGGTGTTGGGAATTGAAGGGAAGCGCGAGCAGGCTTGGGATTTGAAGGGAAGCACGAGTGGGGTCGGGAGTTGAATAGAAGTGTGAGAGGAGTCGTGAGTTGAAGAGAAGCGCACAAGGAGTCAGGCGTTGTAGGGAACCGTGAGAGGAGTCAGGAGTTGAAGGGAAGCGTGAGAGGAGTTAGGAGTTGAATGGAAGCATGACAGGAGTTGGGAGATGAAGGGAAGCGCGAGCTGGGTTGGGAGTTGAAGGGAAGTGCGACAGGAGTCGGGAGTTGAAGAGAAACGCGAGACGGGTCGGGAGTTGAAGGGTTGCGCGACAGGAGTCGGGAGTTGAAGTGAGCGCGAGAGGTGTTGGGAGTTGCAGGGAAGCGCAAGTGGTGTCGGGAGTTGAAGAGAGAAGCGAGAGGGGTCGGGAGTTGAAGGGAAGCGCAAGAGGAGTCGGGAGTTGAAGAGAGAAGCGAGAGGGGTCGGGAGTTGAAGGGAAGCGCAAGAGGAGTCGGGAGTTGAAGGGAAGCGCGACATGAGTCGGGAGTTGAAGGGAAGCGTGACAGGAGTCGGGAGCTGAAGGGAAGCGTGAGCGGTGTTGGGAATTGAAGTGAAGCGCTACATTAGTCGTGTGTTGAAGAGAAGCGTGAAAGAAGTCGGGAGTTGAACGGAAGCGCGACAGGAGTCGGGAGTTGAATGGAAGTGTGAGAGGAGTCAGGAGTTGAAGGGAAGCGCGAGAGGCGTCTGGAGTTGAAGGGAAGCGTGAGCGGGGTTGGGAGCTGAAGGGAAGCACGACAGGAGTCGGGAGTTGAAGGGAATCGCGAGTGGAGTCGGGAGTTGAAGGGAAGCGTGAGTATTCGGGAGTCGAATGGAAGCGCGAATGGAGTCGGGAGTTGAAGGGAAGCGCGAGTGGAGTCCGGAGTTGAAGGGAAGCGTGAGCGCGGTTGGGATTTGAAGGGAAGCGCGAGAGGAGTCGAGAGTTGAAGTGAACGCGAGAGGTGTTGGGAGTTGCAGGGAAGCGCAAGAGGTGTCGGGAGTTGAAGGGAAGCGCGAGAGGAGTCGGGAGTTGAAGAGAAAAGCGAGAGGGGTCGGGAGTTGAAGGGAAGCGCGACATGAGTCGGGAGTTGAAGGGAAGCGTGACAGGAGTCGGGAGCTGAAGGGAAGCGCGAGCGGTGTTGGGAATTGTTGGGAAGCGCGACAGTAGTCGTGTGTGGAAGAGAAGCGCGAGAGGAGTCGGGAGTTGAAGCGAAGCGCGACAGGAGTCGGGTGTTGAATGGAAGTGTGAGAGGAGTCAGGAGTTGAAGGGAAGCGCTAGAGTCGTCTGGAGTTGAAGGGAAGCGTGAGCGAGGTTGGGAGTTGAAGGGAAGCGCGAGAGGAGTCGGGAGTTGAAGGGAAGCGTGAAGAGTCGGGAGTTGAAGGGAAGCGCGAGCGGTGTTGGGAATTGAAGGGAAGCGCGAGCAGGCTTGGGATTTGAAGGGAAGCACGAGTGGGGTCGGGAGTTGAATAGAAGTGTGAGAGGAGTCGTGAGTTGAAGAGAAGCGCACAAGGAGTCAGGCGTTGTAGGGAACCGTGAGGGGAGTCAGGAGTTGAAGGGAAGCGTGAGAGGAGTTAGGAGTTGAATGGAAGCATGACAGGAGTTGGGAGATGAAGGGAAGCGCGAGCTGGGTTGGGAGTTGAAGGGAAGTGCGACAGGAGTCGGGAGTTGAAGAGAAACGCGAGAAGGGTCGGCAGTTGAAGGGTTGCGCGACAGGAGTCGGGAGTTGAAGTGAGCGCGAGAGGTGTTGGGAGTTGCAGGGAAGCGCAAGTGGTGTCGGGAGTTGAAGAGAGAAGCGAGAGGGGTCGGGAGTTGAAGGGAAGCGCAAGAGGAGTCGGGAGTTGAAGAGAGAAGCGAGAGGGGTCGGGAGTTGAAGGGAAGCGCAAGGGGAGTCGGGAGTTGAAGGGAAGCGCGACATGAGTCGGGAGTTGAAGGGAAGCGTGACAGGAGTCGGGAGCTGAAGGGAAGCGTGAGCGGTGTTGGGAATTGAAGTGAAGCGCTACATTAGTCGTGTGTTGAAGAGAAGCGTGAAAGAAGTCGGGAGTTGAACGGAAGCGCGACAGGAGTCGGGAGTTGAATGGAAGTGTGAGAGGAGTCAGGAGTTGAAGGGAAGCGCGAGAGGCGTCTGGAGTTGAAGGGAAGCGTGAGCGGGATTGGGAGCTGAAGGGAAGCACGACAGGAGTCGGGAGTTGAAGGGAAGCGCGAGTGGAGTCGGGAGTTGAAGGGAAGCGTGAGTAGTCGGGAGTCGAATGGAAGCGCGAATGGAGTCGGGAGTTGAAGGGAAGCGCGAGTGGAGTCCGGAGTTGAAGGGAAGCGTGAGCGCGGTTGGGATTTGAAGGGAAGCGCGAGAGGAGTCGAGAGTTGAAGTGAACGCGAGAGGTGTTGGGAGTTGCAGGGAAGCGCAAGAGGTGTCGGGAGTTGAAGGGAAGCGCGAGAGGAGTCGGGAGTTGAAGAGAAAAGCGAGAGGGGTCGGGAGTTGAAGGGAAGCGCGACATGAGTCGGGAGTTGAAGGGAAGCGTGACAGGAGTCGGGAGCTGAAGGGAAGCGTGAGCGGTGTTGGGAATTGAAGGGAAGCGCGACAGTAGTCGTGTGTTGAAGAGAATCGCGAAAGGAGTCGGGAGTTGAACGGAAGCGCGACAGGAGTCGGGAGTTGAATGGAAGCGGGAGAGGAGTTGGGAGTTGAAGGGAAGCATGAGCGGGGTTGGGAATTGAAGGGTAGCGCGAGAGGAGTCGGGAGTTGAAGGGAAGCGCGAGATGGGTTGGGAGTTGAAGGGAAGCACGAAAGGAGTTGGGAGATGAAGGGAAGCGCGAGCTGGGTTGGGAGTTGAAGGGAAGTGCGACAGGAGTCGGGAGTTGAAGAGAAACGCGAGACGGGTCGGGAGTTGAAGGGTTGCGCGACAGGAGTCGGGAGTTGAAGTGAGCGCGAGAGGTGTCGGGAGTTGCAGGGAAGCGCAAGTGGTGTCGGGAGTTGAAGGGAAGCGCGAGAGGAGTCGGGAGTTGAAGAGAAAGGCGAGAGGTGTCGGGAGTTGAAGGGAAGCGCAAGAGGAGTCTGGAGTTGAAGGGAAGCACGGCATGAGTCGGGAGCTGAAGGGAAGCATGACAGGAGTCAGGAGTTGATGGGAAGCGCGAGAGGAGTCGGGAGTTGAAGGGAAGCGCGAGAGGAGTCGGGAGTTGAAGTGAAGCGCGAGAGGAGTCGTGAGTTGAAGGGAAGCGTGAAGAGTCGGGAGTCAAATGGAAGCGCGAGTGGAGTATGGAGTTGATGGGAAGTGCGAGAGGAGTCGGGAGTTGAAGGGAAGCGCGAGAGGAGTTGGGAGTTGAAGGGAAGCATGAGCGGGGTTGGGAATTGAAGGGAAGCGCGAGAGGAGTCGACAGTTGAAGGGAAGCGCGAGTGGAGTCGGGAGTTGAAGGGAAGCGCGAGAGGAGTCGGGGGTTGAAGGGATGCGCGAGCGGTCTTGGGAGTTGAAGGGAAGCGCGTGCGGGCTCGGGAGTTGACGGGAAGCGCGCGAGGATTCAGGAGTTGAAAGGAAGCGTGAGAGGAGTCAGGAGTTGAAGGGAAGCGTGACAGGATTCAGGAGTTGAAGGCAAGCACGACAGGAGTCGGGAGCTGAAGGGAAGCGCGAGCGGGGTTGGGAATTGAAGGGAAGCACGACAGTAGTCGTGTGTTGAAGAGAAGCGCGAGAGGAATCGGGAGTTGAAGGCAGCACGACAGGAGTCGGGAGTAGAATGGAAGCGCGCGAGGAGTCGGGAGTTGAAGGGAAGCGCGAGATGGGTTGGGAGTTGAAGGGAAGTGCGACAGGAGTCGGGAGTTGAAGAGAAACGCGAGACGGGTCGGGAGTTGAAGGTTTGCGCGACAGGAGTCGGGAGTTGAAGTGAGCGCGAGAGGTGTCGGGAGTTGCAGGGAAGCGCAAGTGGTGTCGGGAGTTGAAGGGAAGCGCGAGAGGAGTCGGGAGTTGAAGGGAAGCGTGACAGGAGTCGGGAGCTGAAGGGAAGCGTGAGCAGTGTTGGGAATTGAAGGGAAGCGCGACAGTAGTCGTGTGTTGAAGAGAAGCGCGAAAGGAGTCGGGAGTTGAACCGAAGCGCGACAGGAGTCGGGAGCTGAATGGAAGTGTGAGAGGAGTCAGGAGTTGAAGGGAAGCGCGAGAGGTGTCTGGAGTTGAAGGGAAGCGTGAGCGGGGTTGGGAGTTGAAGGGAAGCACGACAGGAGTCGGGAGTTGAAGGGAAGCGCGAGAGGAGTCGGGAGTTGAAGGGAAGCATGAGGAGTCGGGAGTCGAATGGAAGCGCGAATGGAGTCGGGAGTTGAAGGGAAGCGCGAGTGGAGTCGGGAGTTGATGGGAAGCGCGAGAGGAGTCGGGAGTTGAAGGGAAGTGTGAGAGGAGTCAGGAGTTGAAGGGCAGCACAACAGGAGTCAGGAGTGGAAGAGAAACGCGAGACGGGTCGGGAGTTGAAGGGAAGTGCGACAGGAGTCGTGAGTTGAGAGAAGCGCGATAGGTTTCGGGAGCTGAAGGGAAGCGCGAGCTGGGTTGGGAGTTGAAGGGAAGTGCGACAGGAGTCGGGAGTTGAAGAGAAATGCGAGACGGGTCAGCAGTTGAAGGGAAGTGAGACAGGAATCGGGAGTTGAAGGGAAGCGCGAGAGGTGTTGGGAGTTGAACGGAAGCGCGAGAGGTGTTGTGAGTTGAAGGGAAGCGCGAGAGGAGTCGGGAGTTGAAGGGAAGCGCGACAGGAGTCGGGAGTTGAAGGGAAGCGCGAGAGGAGTCGAGAGTTGAAGGGACGCGTGAGCGGGGTTGGGAGTTGATGGGATGCGCGACAGTAGTCGTGTGTTGAAGAGAAGCGCAAGAGGAGTCGGGTGTTGAAGTGAAGCGCGAGTGGAGTAGGGAGTAGAATGGAAGCGCGAGCGGAGTCGGGAGTTGAAGGGAAGTGCGAGAGGAGTCAGGAGTTGAAGGGAAGCGCTAGAGGCGTCTGGAGTTGAAGGGAATCGTGAGCGGGGTTGGGAGTTGAAGTTAAGCGCGAGAGGAGTCGGAAGTTGAAGTGAAGTGCAAGAGGAGTCTGGAGTTGAAGGGAAGCGCGACATTAGTCGGGAGTTGAAGGGAAGCGTGACAGGAGTCGGGAGTTGATGGGAAGCGCGACAGGAGTCGGGAGTTGAAGGGAAGCGCGAGAGGAGTCGGGAGTTGAAGTGAAGCTCGAGAGGAGTCGTGAGTTGAAGGGAAGCGTGAAGAGTCGGGACTCAATTGGAAGCGCGAGTGGAGTCGGGAGTTGATGGGAAGCGCGAGAGGAGTCGGGAGTTGAAGGGAAGCGCGAGAGGAGTTGGGAGTTGAAGGGAAGCATGAGCGGGGTTGGGAATTGAAGGGAAGCGCGAGAGGAGTCGGCTGTTGAAGGGAAGCGCGAGTGGAGTCGGGAGTTGAAGGGAAGCGCGAGAGGAGTCGGGGGTTGAAGGGATGCGCGAGCGGTCTTGGGAGTTGAAGGGAAGCGCGTGCATGCTCGGGAGTTGACGGGAAGCGCGCGAGGATTCAGGAGTTGAAAGGAAGCGTGAGAGGAGTCAGGAGTTGAAGGGAAGCGTGACAGGATTCAGGAGTTGAAGGCAAGCACGACAGGAGTCGGGAGCTGAAGGGAAGCGCGAGTGGGGTTGGGAATTGAAGGGAAGCGCGAGAGGAATCGGGAGTTGAAGGCAGCACGACAGGAGTCGGGAGTAGAATGGAAGCATGCGAGGAGTCGCGAGTAGAATGGAAGCACGCGAGGAGTCGGGAGTTGAAGGTAAGCGCGATAGGTGGCGGGAGTTGAAGGGCAGTGCGAGAGGAATCGGGAGTTGAAGGCAGCACGACAGGAGTCGGGAGTAGAATGGAAGCGCGCGAGGAGTCGGGAGCTGAAGGGAAGCGCGATAGGTGGCGGGAGTTGAAGGGCAGCGCGAGTGGAGTCGGGGGTTGAAGGGAAGCGCGAGCGGTCTTGGGAGTTGAAGGGAAGCGCGAGCGGGCTCGGGAGTTCACGGGAAGCGCGCGAGGAGTCAGCAGTTGAAGGGAAGCATGAGAGGAGTCAGGATTTGAAGGGAAGCGTGAGAGGAGTCAGGAATTGAAGTGAAGCACGACAGGAGTCGGGAGTTGAAGGGAAGCACGAGCTGGGTTGGGAGTTGAAGGGAAGTGCGACAGGCGTCGGGAGTTGAAGAGAAACGCGAGACGGGTCGGGAGTTGAAGGGAAGCGCGAGAGGAGTCGGGAGTTGAAGGGAAACGTGACAGGAGTCGGGAGCTGAAGGGAAGCGTGAGCAGTGTAGGGAATTGAAGGGAAGTGCGACAGTAGTCGTGTGTTGAAGAGAAGCGCGAAAGGAGTCGGGAGTTGAACCGAAGCGCGACAGGAGTCTTGAGCTGAATGGAAGTGTGAGAGGAGTCAGGAGTTGAAGGGAAGCGCGAGAGGTGTCTGGAGTTGAAGGGAAGCGTGAGCGGGGTTGGGAGTTGAAGGGAAGCACGACAGGAGTCGGGAGTTGAAGGGAAGCGCGAGAGGAGTCGGGAGTTGAAGGGAAGCGTGAGGAGTCGGGAGTCGAATGGAAGCGCGAATGGAGTCGGGAGTTGAAGGGAAGCGCGAGTGGAGTTGGGAGTTGATGGGAAGCGCGAGAGGAGTCGGGAGTTGAAGTTAAGTGCGAGAGGATTCAGGAGTTGAAGGGAAGCGTGAGAGGTGTCAGGAGTTGAAGGGAAGTGTGAGAGGAGTCAGGAGTTGAAGGGAAGCACGACAGGAGTCAGGAGTTGAAGAGAAACGTGAGACGGGTCGGGAGTTGAAGGGAAGCGCGACAGGAGTCGTGAGTTGAGATAAGCGCGAGAGGTTTCGGGAGTTGAAGGGAAGCGCGAGCTGGGTTGGGAGTTGAAGGGAAGTGCGACAGGAGTCGGGAGTTGAAGAGAAATGCGAGACGGGTCAGGAGTTGAAGGGAAGTGAGACAGGAATCGGGAGTTGAAGGGAAGCTCGAGAGGTGTTGGGAGTTGAAGGGAAGCGCGAGAGGAGTCAGGAGTTGAAGGGAAGCGCGAGAGGAGTCGGGGGTTGAAGGGAAGTGCGAGAGGAGTCGGGAGTTGAAGGGAAGCGTGAGGAGTCGGGAGTCGAATGGAAGCGCGAATGGAGTCGGGAGTTGAAGGGAAGCGCGAGTGGAGTTGGGAGTTGATGGGAAGCGCGAGAGGAGTCGGGAGTTGAAGTTAAGTGCGAGAGGATTCAGGAGTTGAAGGGAAGCGTGAGAGGTGTCAGGAGTTGAAGGGAAGTGTGAGAGGAGTCAGGAGTTGAAGGGCAGCACGACAGGAGTCAGGAGTTGAAGAGAAACGTGAGACGGGTCGGGAGTTGAAGGGAAGCGCGACAGGAGTCGTGAGTTGAGATAAGCGCGAGAGGTTTCGGGAGTTGAAGGGAAGCGCGAGCTGGGTTGGGAGTTGAAGGGAAGTGCGACAGGAGTCGGGAGTTGAAGAGAAATGCGAGACGGGTCAGGAGTTGAAGGGAAGTGAGACAGGAATCGGGAGTTGAAGGGAAGCGCGAGAGGTGTTGGGAGTTGAAGGGAAGCGCGAGAGGAGTCAGGAGTTGAAGGGAAGCGCGAGAGGAGTCGGGGGTTGAAGGGAAGCGCGAGAGGAGTCGAGAGATGAAGGGACGCGTGAGCGGGGTTGGGAGTTGAAGGGATGCGCGACAGTAGTCGTGTGTTGAAGAGAAGTGCGAGAGGAGTCGGGAGTTGAAGGGAAGCGCGAGTGTAGTCGGGAGTAGAATGGAAGCGCGAGAGGAGTCGGGAGTTGAAGGGAAACCTGAGGAGTCGGGAGTCGAATGGAAGCGCGAATGGAGTCGGGAGTTGAAGGGAAGCGCGAGTGGAGTCGGGAGTTGATGGGAAGCACGAGAGGAGTCGGGAGTTGAAGGGAAGCGCGAGAGGATTCTGGAGTTGAAGGGAAGTGTGGGCGCGGTTGGGAATTGAAGGGAAGCGCGAGAGGAGTCGAGAGTTGAAGGGAAGCGCTAGAGGAGTCGGGAGTTGAAGGGAAGCACGAGAGGAGTCGGGAGTTGAAGGGAAGCGCGAGAGGAGTCGGGAGTTGAAGGGAAGCGTGAGCGGTGTCGGGAGTTGAAGGGAAGTGTGAGAGGAGTCAGGAGTTGAAGGGAAGCGCTAGAGGCGTCTGGAGTTGAAGGGAATCGTGAGCAGGGTCGGGAGTTGAAGTTAAGCGCGAGAGGAGTCGGGAGTTGAAGTGAAGCGCGAGAGGCGTCGGGAGTTGAAGGGAAGCGTGAAGAGCCGGGAGTCAAATGGAAACGCGATTGGAGTCGGGAGTTGAAGGGAACCGCGAGTGGAGTCGGGATTTGATGGAAAGCGCGAGAGGAGTCGGGAGTTGAAGGGAAGCGCGAGAGGAGTTGGGAGTTGAAGGGAAGCATGAGCGGGGTTGGGAATTGAAGGGAGGCGCGAGATGAGTCGGGAGTTGAAGGGAAGTGCGAGAGGAGTCGGGGATTGAAGGGATGCGCGAGCGGTCTTGGGAGTTGAAGGGAAAAACGTGCGGGCTCGGGAGTTGACGGGAAGTGCGCGAGGATTCAGGTGTTGAAGGGAAGTGTGAGAGGAGTCAGGAGTTGAAGGGAAGCGTGAGAGGATTCAGGAGTTGAAGGGAAGCACGACAGGAGTCGGGAGCTGAAGGGAAGCGCGAGCTGGGTTGGGATTTGAAGGGAAGTGCGACATTAGTCGTGTGTTGAAGAGAAGTGTGAAAGAAGTCGGGAGTTGAACGGAAGCGCGACAGGAGTCGGGAGTTGAATGGAAGGGTGAGAGGAGTCAGGAGTTGAAGGGAAGCGCGAGAGGCGTCTGGAGTTGAAGGGAAGCGTGAGCGGGGTTGGGAGTTGAAGGGAAGCACGACAGGAGTCGGGAGTTGAAGGGAAGCGCGAGTGGAGTCGGGAGTTGAAGGGAAGCGTGAGGAGTCGGGAGTCGAATGGAAGCGCGAATGGACTCGGGAGTTGAAGGGAAGCGCGAGTGGAGTCGGGAGTTGAAGGGAAGCGTGAGCGCAGTTGGGATTTGAAGGGAAGCGCGAGAGGAGTCGAGAGTTGAAGTGAGCGCGAGAGGTGTTGGGAGTTGCAGGGAAGCGCAAGAGGTGTCGGGAGTTGAAGGGAAGCGCGAGAGGAGTCGGGAGTTGAAGAGAAAAGCGAGAGGGGTCGGGAGTTGAAGGGAAGCGCGACATGAGTCGGGAGTTGAAGGGAAGCGTGACAGGAGTCGGGAGCTGAAGGGAAGCGTGAGCGGTGTTGGGAATTGAAGGGAAGCGCGACAGTAGTCGTGTGTTGAAGAGAATCGCGAAAGGAGTCGGGAGTTGAACGGAAGCGCGACAGGAGTCGGGAGTTGAATGGAAGTTTTAGAGGAGTCAGGAGTTGAAGGGAAGCGCGAGAGGCATCTGGAGTTGAAGGCAAGCATGAGAGGGGTTGGGAGTTGAAGGGAAGCGCGAGAGGAGTCGGGAGTTGAAGGGAAGCGCGAGATGAGTCGGGAGTTGAATGGAAGCGCGAGTGGAGTCGGAAGTTGATGGGAAGCGCGAGAGGAGTCGGGAGTTGAACAGAAACGCAAGATGGGTCGGGAGTTGAAGGGAAGCGCAAGTCATGTCGGGAGTTGAAGGGAAGCGCGAGAGGTGTCTGGAGTTGAAGAGAAACGCAAGAGGGGTCTGGAGTTGAAGGGACGCGCAAGTGGTGTCGGGAGTTGAAGGGAAGCGCGACAGGAGTTGGGAGCTGAAGGGAAGCGCGAGCGGTGTTGGGAATTGAAGGGAAGCGCGACAGTAGTCGTGTGTGGAAGAGAAGCGCGAGAGGAGTCGGGAGTTGAAGGGAAGCGCTAGAGTCGTCTGGAGTTGAAGGGAAGCGTGAGCGGGGTTGGGAGTTGAAGGGAAGCGCGAGAGGAGTCGGGAGTTGAAGGGAAGCGTGAAGAGTCGGGAGTTGAAGGGAAGCGCGAGCGGTGTTGGGAATTGAAGGGAAGCGCGAGCAGGCTTGGGATTTGAAGGGAAGCACGAGTGGGGTCGGGAGTTGAATAGAATTGTGAGAGGAGTCGTGAGTTGAAGAGAAGCGCGCAAGGAGTCAGGAGTTGTAGGGAACCGTGAGAGGAGTCAGGAGTTGAAGGGAAGCGTGAGAGGAGTTAGGAGTTGAATGGAAGCACGACAGGAGTTGGGAGATGAAGGGAAGAGCGAGCTGGGTTGGGAGTTGAAGGGAAGTGCGACAGGAGTCGGGAGTTGAAGAGGAACGCGAGACGGGTCGGGAGTTGAAGGGTTGCGCGACAGGAGTCGGGAGTTGAAGTGAGCGCGAGAGGTGTTGGGAGTTGCAGGGAAGCGCAAGTGGTGTCGGGAGTTGAAGAGAGAAGCGAGAGGGGTCGGGAGTTGAAGGGAAGCGCAAGAGGAGTCGGGAGTTGAAGAGAGAAGTGAGAGGGGTCGGGAGTTGAAGGGAAGCGCAAGAGGAGTCGGGAGTTGAAGGGAAGCGCGACATGAGTCGGGAGTTGAAGGGAAGCGTGACAGGAGTCGGGAGCTGAAGGGAAGCGTGAGCGGTGTTGGGAATTGAAGGGAAGCGCGACATTAGTCGTGTGTTGAAGAGAAGCGTAAAAGAAGTCGGGAGTTGAACGGAAGCGCGACAGGAGTCGGGAGTTGAATGGAAGTGTGAGAGGAGTCAGGAGTTGAAGGGAAGCGCGAGAGGCGTCTGGAGTTGAAGGGAAGCGTGAGCGGGGTTGGGAGTTGAAGGGAAGCACGACAGGAGTCGGGATTTGAAGGGAAGCGCGAGTGGAGTCGGGAGTTGAAGGGAAGCGTGAGTAGTCGGGAGACGAATGGAAGCGCGAATGGAGTCGGGAGTTGAAGGGAAGCGCGAGTGGAGTCGCGAGTTGAAGGGAAGCGTGAGCGCAGTTGGGATTTGAAGGGAAGCGCGAGAGGAGTCGAGAGTTGAAGTGAGCGCGAGAGGTGTTGGGAGTTGCAGGGAAGCGCAAGTGGTGTCGGGAGTTGAAGGGAAGCGTGGGCGCGGTTGGGAATTGAAGGGAAGCGCGAGAGGAGTCGCGAGTTGAAGGGAAGAGCTAGAGGAGTCGGGAGTTGAAGGGAAGCGCGAGCGGAGTCGGGAGTTGAAGGGAAGCGCGAGAGGTGTCGGGAGTTGAAGGGAAGCGTGAGCGGGGTGGGGAGTTGTAGGGAAGCGCGAGAGGAGTCGGGAGTTGAAGGAAAGCGCTAGAGGACTCGGGTGTTGAAGGAAAGCGCGAGAGGAGTCGTGAGTTGAAGAGAAGCGCGCGAGGAGTCAGGAGTTGAAGGGAAGCGTGAGAGGAGTCGTGAGTTGAAGAGAAGCGCGCGAGGAGTTAGGAGTTGAAGGGAAGCGTGAGAGGAGTCAGTAGTTGAAGGGTAGCGTGAGAGGAGTTAGGAGTTGAAGGGAAGCACGACAGGAGTCGGGAGTTGAAGGGAAGCGCGAACTGGGTTGGGAGTTGAAGGGAAGGGCGACAGGAGTCGGGAGTTGAAGAGAAACGCGAGACGGGTCAGGAGTTGAAGGGAAGCGCAAGTCTTGTCGGGAGTTGAAGGGAAGCGCGAGAGGTGTCTGGAGTTGAAGAGAAACGCGAGAGGGGTCTGGAGTTGAAGGGAAGCGCAAGTGGTGCCGGGAGTTGAAGGGAAGCGAAACACGAGTCGGGAGTTGAAGGGAAGCGCGACAGGAGTCGGGAGCTGAAGGGAAACGCGAGCGGTGTTGGGAATTGAAGGGAAGCGCGACAGTAGTCGTGTGTGGAAGAGAAGCGCGAGAGGAGTCGGGAGTTGAAGCGAAGCGCGACAGGAGTCGGGAGTTGAATGGAAGTGTGAGAGGAGTCAGGAGTTGAAGGGAAGCGCTAGAGTCGTCTGGAGTTGAAGGGAAGCGTGAGCGGGGTTGGGAGTTGAAGGGAAGCGCGAGAGGAGTCGGGAGTTGAAGGGAAGCGTGAAGAGTCGGGAGTTGAAGGGAAGCGCGAGCGGTGTTGGGAATTGAAGGGAAGCGCGAGCAGTCTTGGGATTTGAAGGGAAGCACGAGTGGGGTCGGGAGTTGAATAGAAGTGTGAGAGGAGTCGTGAGTAGAAGAGAAGCGCGCAAGGAGTCAGGAGTTGTAGGGAACCGTGAGAGGAGTCAGGAGTTGAAGGGAAGCGTGAGAGGAGTTAGGAGTTGAATGGAAGCACGACAGGAGTTGGGAGATGAAAGGAAGAGCGAGCTGTGTTGGGAGTTGAAGGGAAGTGCGACAGGAGTCGGGAGTTGAAGAGAAACGCGAGACGGGTCGGGAGTTGAAGGGTTGCGCGACAGGAGTCGGGAGTTGAAGAGAAGCGCGAGAGTAGTCGGGAGTTGAAGGGAAGCACGAGAGGAGTTGGGAGTAGAATGGAAGCGCGAGTGGAGTCGGGAGTTGAAGGGAAGCGTGAGGAGTCGGGAGTCGAATGGAAGCGCGAATGGAGTCGGGAGTTGAAGGGAAGCGCGAGTGGAGTCGGGAGTTGATGGGAATCGCGAGAGGAGTCGGGAGTTGAAAGGAAGCGTGAGAGGAGTCGGGAGTTGAAGGGAAGTGTGGGCGCGGTTGGGAATTGAAGGGAAGCGCGAGAGGAGTCGCGAGTTGAAGGGAAGAGCTAGAGGAGTCGGGAGTTGAAGGGAAGCGCGAGCGGAGTCGGGAGTTGAAGGGAAGCGCGAGAGGTGTCGGGAGTTGAAGGGAAGCGTGAGCGGGGTGGGGAGTTGAAGGGAAGCGCGAGAGGAGTCGGGAGTTGAAGGGAAGCGCGAGATGAGTCGGGAGTTGAAGGGAAGCGCGAGTGGAGGCGGGAGTTGAAGGGAAGGCTCAGCGCAGTTGGGAATTGAAGGGACGCGCTAGAGGAGTCGGGAGTTGAAGGGAAGCGCGAGAGGAGTCGGGAGTTGAAGGAAAGCGCGAGAGGAGTCGTGAGTTGAAGAGAAGCGCGCGAGGAGTCAGGAGTTGAAGGGAAGCGTGAGAGGAGTCGTGAGTTGAAGAGAAGCGCGCGAGGAGTCAGGAGTTGAAGGGAAGCGTGAGAGGAGTCAGTAGTTGAAGGGTAGCGTGAGAGGAGTTAGGAGTTGAAGGGAAGCACGACAGGAGTCGGGAGTTGAAGGGAAGCGCGAAATGGGTTGGGAGTTGAAGGGAAGGGCGACAGGAGTCGGGAGTTGAAGAGAAACGCGAGACGGGTCAGGAGTTGAAGGGAAGCGCAAGTCGTGTCGGGAGTTGAAGGGAAGCGCGAGAGGTGTCTGGAGTTGAAGAGAAACGCGAGAGGGGTCTGGAGTTGAAGGGAAGCGCAAGTGGTGTCGGGAGTTGAAGGGAATCGCGAGCGGAGTCGGGAGTTGAAGGGAAGCGCGAGAGGTGTCGGGAGTTGAAGGGAAGCGTGAGCGGGGTGGGGAGTTGTAGGGAAGCGCGAGAGGAGTCGGGAGTTGAAGGGAAGCGCGAGATGAGTCGGGAGTTGAAGGGAAGCGCGAGTGGAGTCGGCAGTTGAAGGGAAGGGTCAGCGCGGTTGGGAAATGAAGGGACGCGCTAGAGGAGTCGGGAGTTGAAGGGAAGCGCGAGAGGACTCGGGAGTTGAAGGAAAGCGCGAGAGGAGTCGTGAGTTGAAGAGAAGCGCGCGAGGAGTCAGGATTTGAAGGGAAGCGTGAGAGGAGTCGTGAGTTGAAGAGAAGCGCGCGAGGAGTCAGGAGTTGAAGGGAAGCGTGAGAGGAGTCAGTAGTTGAAGGGTAGCGTGAGAGGAGTTAGGAGTTGAAGGGAAGCACGACAGGAGTCGGGAGTTGAAGGGAAGCGCGAACTGGGTTGGGAGTTGAAGGGAAGGGCGACAGGAGTCGGGAGTTGAAGAGAAACGCGAGACGGGTCATGAGTTGAAGGGAAACGCAAGTCGTGTCGGGAGTTGAAGGGAAGCGCGAGAGGTGTCTGGAGTTGAAGAGAAACGCGAGAGGGGTCTGGAGTTGAAGGGAAGCGCAATTGGTGTCGGGAGTTGAAGGGAAGCGAAACATGAGTCGGGAGCTGAAGGGAAGTGCGAGCGGTGTTGGGAATTGAAGGGAAGCGCGACAGTAGTCGTGTGTGGAAGAGAAGCGCGAGAGGAGTCGGGAGTTGAAGCGAAGCGCGACAGGAGTCAGGAGTTGAAGGGAAGTGCTAGAGTCATCTGGAGTTGAAGGGAAGCGTGAGCGGGGTTGGGAGTTGAAGGGAAGCGCGAGAGGAGTCGGGAGTTGAAGGGAAGCGTGAAGAGTCGGGAGTTGAAGGGAAGCGCGAGCGGTGTTGGGAATTGAAGGGAAGCGCGAGCAGGCTTGGGATTTGAAGGGAAGCACGAGTGGGGTCGGGAGTTGAATAGAAGTGTGAGAGGAGTCGTGAGTTGAAGAGAAGCGCGCAAGGAGTCAGGAGTTGTAGGGAACCGTGAGAGGAGTCAGGAGTTGAAGGGAAGCGTGAGAGGAGTTAGGAGTTGAATGGAAGCACGACAGGAGTTGGGAGATGAAGGGAAGAGCGAGCTGGGTTGGGAGTTGAAGGGAAGTGCGACAGGAGTCGGGAGTTGAAGAGAAACGCGAGACGGGTCGGGAGTTGAAGGGTTGCGCGACAGGAGTCGGGAGTTGAAGTGAGCGCAAGAGGTGTTGGGAGTTGCAGGGAAGCGCAAGTGGTGTCGGGAGTTGAAGAGAGAAGCGAGAGGGGTCGGGAGTTGAAGGGAAGCGCAAGAGGAGTCGGGAGTTGAAGAGAGAAGTGAGAGGGGTCGGGAGTTGAAGGGAAGCGCAAGAGGAGTCGGGAGTTGAAGGGAAGCGCGACATGAGTCGGGAGTTGAAGGGAAGCGTGACAGGAGTCTGGAGCTGAAGGGAAGCGTGAGCGGTGTTGGGAATTGAAGGGAAGCGCGACATTAGTCGTGTGTTGAAGAGAAGCGTGAAAGAAGTCGAGAGTTGAACGGAAGCGCGACAGGAGTCGGGAGTTGAATGGAAGTGTGAGAGGAGTCAGGAGTTGAAGGGAAGCGCGAGAGGTGTCTGGAGTTGAAGGGAAGCGTGAGAGGGGTTGGGAGTTGAAGGGAAGCACGACAGGAGTCGGGAGTTGAAGGGAAGCGCGAGTGGAGTCGGGAGTTGAAGGGAAGCGTGAGCGCAGTTGGGATTTGAAGGGAAGCACGAGAGGAGTTGAGAGTTGAAGTGAGCGCGAGAGGTGTTGGGAGTTGCAGGGAAGCGCAAGAGGTGTCGGGAGTTGAAGGGAAGCGCGAGAGGAGTCGGGAGTTGAAGAGAAAAGCGAGAGGGGTCGGGAGTTGAAGGGAAGCGCGACATGAGTCAGGAGTTGAAGGGAAGCGTGACAGGAGTCGGGAGCTGAAGGGAAGCGTGAGCGGTGTTGGGAATTGAAGGGAAGCGCGACAGTAGTCGTGTGTTGAAGAGAATCGCGAAAGGAGTCGGGAGTTGAACGGAAGCGCGACAGGAGTCGGGAGTTGAATGGAAGTTTTAGAGGAGTCAGGAGTTGAAGGGAAGCGCGAGAGGCATCTGGAGTTGAAGGGAAGCATGAGAGGGGTTGGGAGTTGAAGGGAAGCGCGAGAGGAGTCGGGAGTTGAAGGGAAGCGCGAGATGAGTCGGGAGTTGAATGGAAGCGCGAGAGGGGTCTGGAGTTGAAGGGAAGCGCAAGTGGTGCCGGGAGTTGAAGGGAAGCGAAACACGAGTCGGGAGTTGAAGGGAAGCGCGACAGGAGTCGGGAGCTGAAGGGAAACGCGAGCGGTGTTGGGAATTGAAGGGAAGCGCGACAGTAGTCGTGTGTGGAAGAGAAGCGCGAGAGGAGTTGGGAGTTGAAGCGAAGCGCGACAGGAGTCGGGAGTTGAATGGAAGTGTGAGAGGAGTCAGGAGTTGAAGGGAAGCGCTAGAGTCGTCTGGAGTTGAAGGGAAGCGTGAGCGGGGTTGGGAGTTGAAGGGAAGCGCGAGAGGAGTCGGGAGTTGAAGGGAAGCGTGAAGAGTCGGGAGTTGAAGGGAAGCGCGAGCGGTGTTGGGAATTGAAGGGAAGCGCGAGCAGTCTTGGGATTTGAAGGGAAGCACGAGTGGGGTCGGGAGTTGAATAGAAGTGTGAGAGGAGTCGTGAGTAGAAGAGAAGCGCGCAAGGAGTCAGGAGTTGTAGGGAACCGTGAGAGGAGTCAGGAGTTGAAGGGAAGCGTGAGAGGAGTTAGGAGTTGAATGGAAGCACGACAGGAGTTGGGAGATGAAAGGAAGAGCGAGCTGTGTTGGGAGTTGAAGGGAAGTGCGACAGGAGTCGGGAGTTGAAGAGAAACGCGAGACGGGTCGGGAGTTGAAGGGTTGCGCGACAGGAGTTGGGAGTTGAAGAGAAGCGCGAGAGTAGTCGGGAGTTGAAGGGAAGCACGAGAGGAGTTGGGAGTAGAATGGAAGCGCGAGTGGAGTCGGGAGTTGAAGGGAAGCGTGAGGAGTCGGGAGTCGAATGGAAGCGCGAATGGAGTCGGGAGTTGAAGGGAAGCGCGAGTGGAGTCGGGAGTTGATGGGAATCGCGAGAGGAGTCGGGAGTTGAAAGGAAGCGTGAGAGGAGTCGGGAGTTGAAGGGAAGCGCGCGAGGAGTCAGGATTTGAAGGGAAGCGTGAGAGGAGTCGTGAGTTGAAGAGAAGCGCGCGAGGAGTCAGGAGTTGAAGGGAAGCGTGAGAGGAGTCAGTAGTTGAAGGGTAGCGTGAGAGGAGTTAGGAGTTGAAGGGAAGCACGACAGGAGTCGGGAGTTGAAGGGAAGCGCGAACTGGGTTGGGAGTTGAAGGGAAGGGCGACAGGAGTCGGGAGTTGAAGAGAAACGCGAGACGGGTCATGAGTTGAAGGGAAACGCAAGTCGTGTCGGGAGTTGAAGGGAAGCGCGAGAGGTGTCTGGAGTTGAAGAGAAACGCGAGAGGGGTCTGGAGGTGAAGGGAAGCGCAATTGGTGTCGGGAGTTGAAGGGAAGCGAAACATGAGTCGGGAGCTGAAGGGAAGTGCGAGCGGTGTTGGGAATTGAAGGGAAGCGCGACAGTAGTCGTGTGTGGAAGAGAAGCGCGAGAGGAGTCGGGAGTTGAAGCGAAGCGCGACAGGAGTCAGGAGTTGAAGGGAAGCGCTAGAGTCATCTGGAGTTGAAGGGAAGCGTGAGCGGGGTTGGGAGTTGAAGGGAAGCGCGAGAGGAGTCGGGAGTTGAAGGGAAGCGTGAAGAGTCGGGAGTTGAAGGGAAGCGCGAGCGGTGTTGGGAATTGAAGGGAAGCGCGAGCAGGCTTGGGATTTGAAGGGAAGCACGAGTGGGGTCGGGAGTTGAATAGAAGTGTGAGAGGAGTCGTGAGTTGAAGAGAAGCGCGCAAGGAGTCAGGAGTTGTAGGGAACCGTGAGAGGAGTCAGGAGTTGAAGGGAAGCGTGAGAGGAGTTAGGAGTTGAATGGAAGCACGACAGGAGTTGGGAGATGAAGGGAAGAGCGAGCTGGGTTGGGAGTTGAAGGGAAGTGCGACAGGAGTCGGGAGTTGAAGAGAAACGCGAGACGGGTCGGGAGTTGAAGGGTTGCGCGACAGGAGTCGGGAGTTGAAGTGAGCGCAAGAGGTGTTGGGAGTTGCAGGGAAGCGCAAGTGGTGTCGGGAGTTGAAGAGAGAAGCGAGAGGGGTCGGGAGTTGAAGGGAAGCGCAAGAGGAGTCGGGAGTTGAAGAGAGAAGTGAGAGGGGTCGGGAGTTGAAGGGAAGCGCAAGAGGAGTCGGGAGTTGAAGGGAAGCGCGACATGAGTCGGGAGTTGAAGGGAAGCGTGACAGGAGTCTGGAGCTGAAGGGAAGCGTGAGCGGTGTTGGGAATTGAAGGGAAGCGCGACATTAGTCGTGTGTTGAAGAGAAGCGTGAAAGAAGTCGAGAGTTGAACGGAAGCGCGACAGGAGTCGGGAGTTGAATGGAAGTGTGAGAGGAGTCAGGAGTTGAAGGGAAGCGCGAGAGGTGTCTGGAGTTGAAGGGAAGCGTGAGCGGGGTTGGGAGTTGAAGGGAAGCACGACAGGAGTCGGGAGTTGAAGGGAAGCGCGAGTGGAGTCGGGAGTTGAAGGGAAGCGTGAGCGCAGTTGGGATTTGAAGGGAAGCACGAGAGGAGTTGAGAGTTGAAGTGAGCGCGAGAGGTGTTGGGAGTTGCAGGGAAGCGCAAGAGGTGTCGGGAGTTGAAGGGAAGCGCGAGAGGAGTCGGGAGTTGAAGAGAAAAGCGAGAGGGGTCGGGAGTTGAAGGGAAGCGCGACATGAGTCAGGAGTTGAAGGGAAGCGTGACAGGAGTCGGGAGCTGAAGGGAAGCGTGAGCGGTGTTGGGAATTGAAGGGAAGCGCGACAGTAGTCGTGTGTTGAAGAGAATCGCGAAAGGAGTCGGGAGTTGAACGGAAGCGCGACAGGAGTCGGGAGTTGAATGGAAGTTTTAGAGGAGTCAGGAGTTGAAGGGAAGCGCGAGAGGCATCTGGAGTTGAAGGGAAGCATGAGAGGGGTTGGGAGTTGAAGGGAAGCGCGAGAGGAGTCGGGAGTTGAAGGGAAGCGCGAGATGAGTCGGGAGTTGAATGGAAGCGCGAGTGGAGTCGGAAGTTGATGGGAAGCGCGAGAGGAGTCGGGAGTTGAAGGGAAGGGTGAGCGCGGTTGGGAATTGAAGGGAAGCGAGAGAGGAGTCGGGAGTTGAAGAGAAACGCAAGATGGGTCGGGAGTTGAAGGGAAGCGCAAGTCGTGTCGGGAGTTGAAGGGAAGCGCGAGAGGTGTCTGGAGTTGAAGAGAAACGCAAGAGGGGTCTGGAGTTGAAGGGACGCGCAAGTGGTGTCGGGAGTTGAAGGGAAGCGCGACAGGAGTTGGGAGCTGAAGGGAAGCGCGAGCGGTGTTGGGAATTGAAGGGAAGCGCGACAGTAGTCGTGTGTGGAAGAGAAGCGCGAGAGGAGTCGGGAGTTGAAGGGAAGCGCTAGAGTCGTCTGGAGTTGAAGGGAAGCTTGAGCGGGGTTGGGAGTTGAAGGGAAGCGCGAGAGGAGTCGGGAGTTGAAGGGAAGCGTGAAGAGTCGGGAGTTGAAGGGAAGCGCGAGCGGTGTTGGGAATTGAAGGGAAGCGCGAGCAGGCTTGGGATTTGAAGGGAAGCACGAGTGGGGTCGGGAGTTGAATAGAATTGTGAGAGGAGTCGTGAGTTGAAGAGAAGCGCGCAAGGAGTCAGGAGTTGTAGGGAACCGTGAGAGGAGTCAGGAGTTGAAGGGAAGCGTGAGAGGAGTTAGGAGTTGAATGGAAGCACGACAGGAGTTGGGAGATGAAGGGAAGAGCGAGCTGGGTTGGGAGTTGAAGGGAAGTGCGACAGGAGTCGGGAGTTGAAGAGAAACGCGAGACGGGTCGGGAGTTGAAGGGTTGCGCGACAGGAGTCGGGAGTTGAAGTGAGCGCGAGAGGTGTCGGGAGTTGCAGGGAAGCGCAAGTGGTGTCGGGAGTTGAAGAGAGAAGCGAGAGGGGTCGGGAGTTGAAGGGAAGCGCAAGAGGAGTCGGGAGTTGAAGAGAGAAGTGAGAGGGGTCGGGAGTTGAAGTGAAGCGCAAGAGGAGTCGGGAGTTTAAGGGAAGCGCGACATGAGTCGGGAGTTGAAAGGAAGCGTGACAGGAGTCGGGAGCTGAAGGGAAGCGTGAGCGGTGTTGGGAATTGAAGGGAGCGGAGTTGAAGGGAAGCGCGAGAGGCGTCTGGAGTTGAAGGGAAGCGTGAGCGGGGTTGGGAGTTGAAGGGAAGCACGACAGGAGTCGGGAGTTGAAGGGAAACGCGAGTGGAGTCGGGAGTTGAAGGGAAGCGTGAGTAGTCGGGAGTCGAATGGAAGCGCGAATGGAGTCGGGAGTTGAAGGGAAGCGCGAGTGGAGTCGGGAGTTGAAGGGAAGCGTGAGCGCAGTTGGGATTTGAAGGGAAGCGCGAGAGGAGTCGAGAGTTGAAGTGAGCGCGAGAGGTGTTGGGAGTTGCAGGGAAGCGCAAGAGGTGTCGGGAGTTGAAGGGAAGCGCGAGAGGAGTCGGGAGTTGAAGAGAAAAGCGAGAGGGGTCGGGAGTTGAAGGGAAGCGCGACATGAGTCGGGAGTTGAAGGGAAGCGTGACAGGAGTCGGGAGCTGAAGGGAAGCGTGAGCGGTGTTGGGAATTGAAGGGAAGCGCGACAGTAGTCGTGTGTTGAAGAGAATCGCGAAAGGAGTCGGGAGTTGAACGGAAGCGCGACAGGAGTCGGGAGTTGAATGGAAGTTTTAGAGGAGTCAGGAGTTGAAGGGAAGCGCGAGAGGCATCTGGAGTTGAAGGGAAGCATGAGAGGGGTTGGGAGTTGAAGGGAAGCGCGAGAGGAGTCGGGAGTTGAAGGGAAGCGCGAGATGAGTCGGGAGTTGAATGGAAGCGCGAGTGGAGTCGGAAGTTGATGGGAAACGCGAGAAGAGTCGGGAGTTGAAGGGAAGCGCGAGAGGTGTCGGGGGTTGAAGGGACGCGCGAGCGCTCTTGGGAGTTGAAGGGAAGCGCGTGCGGGCTCGGGAGTTGACGGGAAGTGCGCGAGGATTCAGGAGTTGAAGGGAAGCGTGAGAGGAGTCAGGAGTTGAAGGGAAGCGTGACAGGATTCAGGAGTTGAAGGGAAGCACGACAGGAGTCGGGAGCTGAAGGGAAGCGTGAGAGGAGTCGGGAGTTGAAGGCAGCACGACAGGATTCGGGAGTAGAATGGAAGTGCGCGAGGAGTCGGGTGTTGAAGGGAAGCGCGATATGTGGCGGGAGTTGAAGGGAAGCGCGAGCGGGCTCGCGAGTTCACGGGAAGCGCGCGAGGAGTCAGCAGTTGAAGGGAAGCTTGAGAGGAGTCAGGATTTGAAGGGAAGCGTGAGAGGAGTCGGGAGTTGAAGTGAAGCACGACAGGAGTCGGGAGTTGAAGGGAAGCGCGAGCTGGGTTGGGAGTTGAAGGGAAGTGCGACAGGCGTCGGGAGTTGAAGAGAAATGCGAGACGGGTCGGGAGTTGAACGGAAGCGCGACAGGAGTCAAGAGTTGAAGAGAAGCGCGAGAGTAGTCGGGAGTTGAAGGGAAGCGCGAGAGGAGTTGGGAGTAGAATGGAAGCGCGAGTGGAGTCGGGAGTTGAAGGGAAGCGTGAGGAGTCGGGAGTCGAATGGAAGCGCGAATGGAGTCGGGAGTTGAAGGGAAGCGCGAGTGGAGTCGGGAGTTGATGGGAATCGCGAGAGGAGTCGGGAGTTGAAAGGAAGCGTGAGAGGAGTCGGGAGTTGAAGGGAAGCGTGGGCGCGGTTGGGAATTGAAGGGAAGCGCGAGAGGAGTCGCGAGTTGAAGGGAAGAGCTAGAGGAGTCGGGAGTTGAAGGGAAGCGCGAGCGGAGTCGGGAGTTGAAGGGAAGCGCGAGAGGTGTCGGGAGTTGAAGGGAAGCGTGAGCGGGGTGGGGAGTTGTAGGGAAACGCGAGAGGAGTCGGGAGTTGAAGGGAAGCGCGAGATGAGTCGGGAGTTGAAGGGAAGCGCGAGTGGAGTCGGGAATTGAAGGGAAGGGTCAGCGCGGTTGGGAATTGAAGGGACGCGCTAGAGGAGTCGGGAGTTGAAGGGAAGCGGGAGAGGACTCGGGAGTTGAAGGAAAGCGCGAGAGGAGTCGTGAGTTGAAGAGAAGCGCGCGAGGAGTCAGGAGTTGAAGGGAAGCGTGAGAGGAGTCAGTAGTTGAAGGGTAGCGTGAGAGGAGTTAGGAGTTGAAGGGAAGCATGACAGGAGTCGGGAGTTGAAGGGAAGCGCGAACTGGGTTGGGAGTTGAAGGGAAGGGCGACAGGAGTCGGGAGTTGAAGAGAAACGCGAGACGGGTCAGGAGTTGAAGGGAAACGCAAGTCGTGTCGGGAGTTGAAGGGAAGCGCGAGAGGTGTCTGGAGTTGAAGAGAAACGCGAGAGGGGTCTGGAGTTGAAGGGAAGCGCAATTGGTGTCGGGAGTTGAAGGGAAGCGAAACATGAGTTGGGAGCTGAAGGGAAGTGCGAGCGGTGTTGGGAATTGAAGGGAAGCGCGACAGTAGTCGTGTGTGGAAGAGAAGCGCGAGAGGAGTCGGGAGTTGAAGCGAAGCGCGACAGGAGTCGGGAGTTGAATGGAAGTGTGAGAGGAGTCAGGAGTTGAAGGGAAGCGCTAGAGTCGTCTGGAGTTGAAGGGAAGCGTGAGCGGGGTTGGGAGTTGAAGGGAAGCGCGAGAGGAGTTGGGAGTTGAAGGGAAGCGTGAAGAGTCGGGAGTTGAAGGGAAGCGCGAGCGGTGTTGGGAATTGAAGGGAAGCGCGAGCAGGCTTGGGATTTGAAGGGAAGCACGAGTGGGGTCGGGAGTTGAATAGAAGTGTGAGAGGAGTCGTGAGTTGAAGAGAAGCGCGCAAGGAGTCAGGAGTTGTAGGGAACCGTGAGAGGAGTCAGGAGTTGAAGGGAAGCGTGAGAGGAGTTAGGAGTTGAATGGAAGCACGACAGGAGTTGGGAGATGAAAGGAAGAGCGAGCTGTGTTGGGAGTTGAAGGGAAGTGCGACAGGAGTCGGGAGTTGAAGAGAAACGCGAGAGGTGTTGGGAGTTGCAGGGAAGCGCAAGTGGTGTCGGGAGTTGAAGAGAGAAGCGAGAGGGGTCGGGAGTTGAAGGGAAGCGCGACATGAGTCGGGAGTTGAAGGGAAGCGTGACAGGAGTCGGGAGCTGAAGGGAAGCGTGAGCGGTGTTGGGAATTGAAGGCAAGCGCGACATTTGTCGTGTGTTGAAGAGAAGCGTGAAAGAAGTCGGGAGTTGAACGGAAGCGCGACAGGAGTCGGGAGTTGAATGGAAGTGTGAGAGGAATCAGGAGTTGAAGGGAAGCGCGAGAGGCGTCTGGAGTTGAAGGGAAGCGTGAGCAGGGTTGGGAGTTGAAGGGAAGCACGACAGGAGTCGGGAGTTGAAGGGAAGCGCGAGTGGAGTCGGGAGTTGAAGGGAAGGGTGAGCGCGGTTGGGAGTTGAAGGGAAGCGAGAGAGGAGTCGGGAGTTGAAGAGAAACGCAAGATGGGTCGGGAGTTGAAGGGAAGCGGAAGTCGTGTCGGGAGTTGAAGGGAAGCGCGAGAGGTGTCTGGAGTTGAAGAGAAACGCAAGAGGGGTCTGGAGTTGAAGGGACGCGCAAGTAGTGTCGGGAGTGAAGGGAAGCGCAACAGGAGTCGGGAGCTGAAGGGAAGCGCGAGCGGTGTTGGGAATTGAAGGGAAGCGCGACAGTAGTCGTGTGTGGAAGAGAAGCGCGAGAGGAGTCGGGAGTTGAAGGGAAGCGCTAGAGTCGTCTGGAGTTGAAGGGAAGCGTGAGCGGGGTTGGGAGTTGAAGGGAAGCGCGAGAGGAGTTGGGAGTTGAAGGGAAGCGCAGGAGGAGTCGGGAGTTGAAGGGAAGTGTGATGAGTCGGGAGTCAAATGGATGCGCGAATTGAGTGGGGAGTTGAAGGGAAGCGCGAGTGGAGTCGGGAGTTGATGGGAAGCGCGAGAGGAGTTGGGAGTTGAAGGGAAGCGCGAGAGGAGTCGGGAATTGAAGTGAGCGCGAGAGGTGTCGGGAGTTGCAGGGAAGCGCAAGTGGTGTCGGGAGTTGAAGGGAAGCGCGAGAGGAGTCGGGAGTTGAAGGGAAGCGTGACAGGAGTCGTGTGTTGAAGAGAAGCGCGAAAGGAGTCGAGAGTTGAACCGAAGCGCGACAGGAGTCGGGAGCTGAAGGGAAGCGCGAGCGGGGTTGGGAATTGAAGGGAAGCATGACAGTAGTCGTGTGTTGAAGAGAAGCGCGAGAGGAATCGGGAGTTGAAGGCAGCACGACAGGATTCGGGATTAGAATGGAAGTGCGCGAGGAGTCGGGTGTTGAAGGGAAGCGCGATATGTGGCGGGAGTTGAAGGGCAGCGCGAGTGGAGTCGGGGGTTGAAGGGAAGCGCGAGCGGTCTTGGGAGTTGAAGGGTAGCGCGAGCGGGCTCGGGAGTTCACGGGAAGCGCGCGAGTAGTCAGCAGTTGAAGGGAAGCGTGAGAGGAGTCAGGATTTGAAGGGAAGCGTGAGAGGAGTCAGGAGTTGAAGTGAAGCACGACAGGAGTCGGGAGTTGAAGGGAAGCGCGAGCTGGGTTGGGAGTTGAAGGGAAGTGCGACAGGAGTCGGGAGTTGAAGAGAAATGCGAGACGGGTCGGGAGTTGAAGGGAAGCGCGACAGGAGTCGGGAGTTGAAGAGAAGCGCGAGAGTAGTCGGGAGTTGAAGGGAAGCGCGAGAGGAGTTGGGAGTAGAATGGAAGCGCGAGTGGAGTCGGGAGTTGAAGGGAAGCTTGAGGAGTCGGGAGTCGAATGGAAGCGCGAATGGAGTCGGGAGTTGAAGGGAAGCGCGACTGGAGTCGGGAGTTGATGGGAATCGCGAGAGGAGTCGGGAGTTGAAAGGAAGCGTGAGAGGAGTCGGGAGTTGAAGGGAAGCGTGGGCGCGGTTGGGAATTGAAGGGAAGCGCGAGAGGAGTCGCGAGTTGAAGGGAAGAGCTAGAGGAGTCGGGAGTTGAAGGGAAGCGCGAGCGAAGTCGGGAGTTGAAGGGAAGCGCGAGAGGTGTCGGGAGTTGAAGGGAAGCGTGAGCGGGGTGGGGAGTTGTAGGGAAGCGCGAGAGGAGTCGGGAGTTGAAGGGAAGCGCGAGAGGACTCGGGAGTTGAAGGAAAGCACGAGAGGAGTCGTGAGTTGAAGAGAAGCGCGCGAGGAGTCAGGAGTTGAAGGGAAGCGTGAGAGGAGTCGTGAGTTGAAGAGAAGCGCGCGAGGAGTTAGGAGTTGAAGGGAAGCGTGAGAGGAGTCAGTAGTTGAAGGGTAGTGTGAGAGGAGTTAGGAGTTGAAGGGAAGCACGACAGGAGTCGGGAGTTGAAGGGAAGCGCGAACTGGGTTGGGAGTTGAAGGGAAGTGCGACAGGAGTCGGGAGTTGAAGAGAAACGCGAGACGGGTCAGGAGTTGAAGGGAAGCGCAAGTCTTGTCGGGAGTTGAAGGGAAGCGCGAGAGGTGTCTGGAGTTGAAGAGAAACGCGAGAGGGGTCTGGAGTTGAAGGGAAGCGCAAGTGGTGCCGGGAGTTGAAGGGAAGCGAAACACGAGTCGGGAGTTGAAGGGAAGCGCGACAGGAGTCGGGAGCTGAAGGGAAACGCGAGCGGTGTTGGGAATTGAAGGGAAGCGCGACAGTAGTCGTGTGTGGAAGAGAAGCGCGAGAGGAGTCGGGAGTTGAAGCGAAGTGCGACAGGAGTCGGGAGTTGAATGGAAGTGTGAGAGGAGTCAGGAGTTGAAGGGAAGCGCTAGAGTCGTCTGGAGTTGAAGGGAAGCGTGAGCGGGGTTGGGAGTTGAAGGGAAGCGCGAGAGGAGTCGGGAGTTGAAGGGAAGCGTGAAGAGTCGGGAGTTGAAGGGAAGCGCGAGCGGTGTTGGGAATTGAAGGGAAGCGCGAGCAGGCTTGGGATTTGAAGCGAAGCACGAGTGGGGTCGGGAGTTGAATAGAAGTGTGAGAGGAGTCGTGAGTAGAAGAGAAGCGCGCAAGGAGTCAGGAGTTGTAGGGAACCATGAGAGGAGTCAGGAGTTGAAGGGAAGCGTGAGAGGAGTTAGGAGTTGAATGGAAGCACGACAGGAGTTGGGAGATGAAAGGAAGAGCGAGCTGTGTTGGGAGTTGAAGGGAAGTGCGACAGGAGTCGGGAGTTGAAGAGAAACGCGAGACGGGTCGGGAGTTGAAGGGTTGCGCGACAGGAGTCGGGAGTTGAAGAGAAGCGCGAGAGTAGTCGGGAGTTGAAGGGAAGCACGAGAGGAGTTGGGAGTAGAATGGAAGCGCGAGTGGAGTCGGGAGTTGAAGGGAAGCGTGAGGAGTCGGGAGTCGAATGGAAGCGCGAAAGGAGTCGGGAGTTGAAGGGAAGCGCGAGTGGAGTCGGGAGTTGATGGGAATCGCGAGAGGAGTCGGGAGTTGAAAGGAAGCGTGAGAGGAGTCGGGAGTTGAAGGGAAGCGTGGGCGCGGTTGGGAATTGAAGGGAAGCGCGAGAGGAGTCGCGAGTTGAAGGGAAGAGCTAGAGGAGTCGGGAGTTGAAGGGAAGCGCGAGCGGAGTCGGGAGTTGAAGGGAAGCGCGAGAGGTGTCGGGAGTTGAAGGGAAGCGTGAGCGGGGTGGGGAGTTGAAGGGAAGCGCGAGAGGAGTCGGGAGTTGAAGGGAAGCGCGAGATGAGTCGGGAGTTGAAGGGAAGCGCGAGTGGAGGTGGGAGTTGAAGGGAAGGGTCAGCGCAGTTGGGAATTGAAGGGACGCGCTAGAGGAGTCGGGAGTTGAAGGGAAGCGCGAGAGGAGTCGGGAGTTGAAGAGAAGCGCGCGAGGAGTCAGGAGTTGAAGGGAAGCGTGAGAGGAGTCAGTAGTTGAAGGGTAGCATGAGAGGAGTTAGGAGTTGAAGGGAAGCATGACAGGAGTCGGGAGTTGTAGGGAAGCGCGAACTGGGTTGGGAGTTGAAGGGGAGGGCGACAGGAGTCGGGAGTTGAAGAGAAACGCGAGACGGGTCAGGAGTTGAAGGGAAGCGCAAGTCGTGTCGGGAGTTGAAGGGAAGCGCGAGAGGTGTCTGGAGTTGAAGAGAAACGCGAGAGGGGTCTGGAGTTGAAGGGAAGCGCAAGTGGTGTCGGGCGTTGAAGGGAAGCGAAACATGAGTCGGGAGTTGAAGGGAAGCGCGACAGGAGTCGGGAGTTGAATGGAAGTGTGAGAGGAGTCAGGAGTTGAAGGGAAGCGCTAGAGTCGTCTGGAGTTGAAGGGAAACGTGAGCGGGGTTGGGAGTTGAAGGGAAGCGCGAGAGGAGTCGGGAGTTGAAGGGAAGCGTGAAGAGTCGGGAGTTGAAGGGAAGCGCGAGCGGTGTTGGGAATTGAAGGGAAGCGCGAGCAGGCTTGGGATTTGAAGGGAAGCACGAGTGGGGTCGGGAGTTGAAGAGAAGCGTGCGAGGAGTCAGGAGTTGAAGGGAAGCGTGAGAGGAGTCGTGAGTTGAAGAGAAGCGCGCGAGGAGTTAGGAGTTGAAGGGAAGCGTGAGAGGAGTCAGTAGTTGAAGGGTAGCGTGAGAGGAGTTAGGAGTTGAAGGGAAGCACGCCAGGAGTCGGGAGTTGAAGGGAAGCGCGAACTGGGTTGGGAGTTGAAGGGAAGTGCGACAGGAGCCGGGAGTTGAAGAGAAACGCGAGACGGGTCAGGAGTTGAAGGGAAGCGCAAGTCTTGTCGGGAGTTGAAGGGAAGCGCGAGAGGTGTCTGGAGTTGAAGAGAAACGCGAGAGGGGTCTGGAGTTGAAGGGAAGCGCAAGTGGTGCCGGGAGTTGAAGGGAAGCGAAACACGAGACGGGAGTTGAAGGGAAGCGCGACAGGAGTCGGGAGCTGAAGGGAAACGCGAGCGGTGTTGGGAATTGAAGGGAAGCGCGACAGTAGTCGTGTGTGGAAGAGAAGCTAGAGAGGAGTCGGGAGTTGAAGGGAAGCGTGAAGAGTCGGGAGTTGAAGGGAAGCGCGAGTGGTGTTGGGAATTGAAGGGAAGCGCGAGCAGGCTTGGGATTTGAAGGGAAGCACGAGGGTGGTCGGGAGTTGAAGAGAAGCGCGCGAGGAGTCAGGAGTTGAAGGGAAGCGTGAGAGGAGTCGTGAGTTGAAGAGAAGCGCGCGAGGAGTTAGGAGTTGAAGGGAAGCGTGAGAGGAGTCAGTAGTTGAAGGGTAGCGTGAGAGGAGTTAGGAGTTGAAGGGAAGCACGCCAGGAGTCGGGAGTTGAAGGGAAGCGCGAACTGGGTTGGGAGTTGAAGGGAAGTGCGACAGGAGTCGGGAGTTGAAGAGAAACGCGAGACGGGTCAGGAGTTGAAGGGAAGCGCAAGTCTTGTCGGGAGTTGAAGGGAAGCGCGAGAGGTGTCTGGAGTTGAAGAGAAACGCGAGAGGGGTCTGGAGTTGAAGGGAAGCGCAAGTGGTGCCGGGAGTTGAAGGGAAGCGAAACACGAGTCGGGAGTTGAAGGGAAGCGCGACAGGAGTCGGGAGCTGAAGGGAAACGCGAGCGGTGTTGGGAATTGAAGGGAAGCGCGACAGTAGTCGTGTGTGGAAGAGAAGCGCGAGAGGAGTCGGGAGTTGAAGCGAAGCGCGACAGGAGTCGGGAGTTGAATGGAAGTGTGAGAGGAGTCAGGAGTTGAAGGGAAGCGCTAGAGTCGTCTGGAGTTGAAGGGAAGCGTGAGCGGGGTTGGGAGTTGAAGGGAAGCGCGAGAGGAGTCGGGAGTTGAAGGGAAGCGTGAAGAGTCGGGAGTTGAAGAGAAGCGCGAGCGGTGTTGGGAATTGAAGGGAAGCGCGAGCAGGCTTGGGATTTGAAGGGAAGCACGAGTGGGGTCGGGAGTTGAATAGAAGTGTGAGAGGAGTCGTGAGTAGAAGAGAAGCGCGCAAGGAGTCAGGAGTTGTAGGGAACCATGAGAGGAGTCAGGAGTTGAAGGGAAGCGTGAGAGGAGTTAGGAGTTGAATGGAAGCACGACAGGAGTTGGGAGATGAAGGGAAGAGCGAGCTGGGTTGGGAGTTGAAGGGAAGTGCGACAGGAGTCGGGAGTTGAAGAGAAACGCGAGACGGGTCGGGAGTTGAAGTGTTGCGCGACAGGAGTCGGGAGTTGAAGTGAGCGCGAGAGGTGTTGGGAGTTGCAGGGAAGCGCAAGTGGTGTCGGGAGTTGAAGAGAGAAGCGAGAGGGGTCGGGAGTTGAAGGGAAGCGCAAGAGGAGTCGGGAGTTGAAGAGAGAAGTGAGAGGGGTCGGGAGTTGAAGGGAAGCGCAAGAGGAGTCGGGAGTTGAAGGGAAGCGCGACATGAGTCGGGAGTTGAAGGGAAGCGTGACAGGAGTCGGGAGCTGAAGGGAAGCGTGAGCGGTGTTGGGAATTGAAGGGAAGCGCGACATTAGTCGTGTGTTGAAGAGAAGCGTGAAAGAAGTCGGGAGTTGAACGGAAGCGCGACAGGAGTCGGGAGTTGAATGGAAGTGTGAGAGGAGTCAGGAGTTGAAGGGAAGCGCGAGAGGCGTCTGGAGTTGAAGGGAAGCGTGAGCGGGGTTGGGAGTTGAAGGGAAGCACGACAGGAGTCGGGAGTTGAAGGGAAGCGCGAGTGGAGTCGGGAGTTGAAGGGAAGCGTGAGGAGTCGGGAGTCGAATGGAAGCGCGAATGGAGTCGGGAGTTGAAGGGAAGCGCGAGTGGAGTCGGGAGTTGAAGGGAAGCGTGAGCGCGGTTGGGATTTGAAGGGAAGCGCGAGAGGAGTCGAGAGTTGAAGTGAGCGCGAGAGGTGTTGGGAGTTGCAGGGAAGCGCGAGAGGAGTCGGGAGTTGAAGAGAAAAGCGAGAGGGGTCGGGAGTTGAAGGGAAGCGCGACATGAGTCGGGAGTTGAAGGGAAGCGTGACAGGAGTCGGGAGCTGAAGGGAAGCGTGAGCGGTGTTGGGAATTGAAGGGAAGTGCGACAGTAGTCGTGTGTTGAAGAGAATCGCGAAAGGAGTCGGGAGTTGAACGGAAGCGCGACAGGAGTCGGGAGTTGAATGGAAGTTTTAGAGGAGTCAGGAGTTGAAGGGAAGCGCGAGAGGCATCTGGAGTTGAAGGGAAGCATGAGAGGGGTTGGGAGTTGAAGGGAAGCGCGAGAGGAGTCGGGAGTTGAAGGGAAGCGCGAGATGAGTCGGGAGTTGAATGGAAGCGCGAGTGGAGTCGGAAGTTGATGGGAAGCGCGAGAGGAGTCGGGAGTTGAAGGGAAGGGTGAGCGCGGTTGGGAATTGAAGGGAAGCGAGAGAGGAGTCGGGAGTTGAAGAGAAACGCAAGATGGGTCGGGAGTTGAAGGGAAGCGCAAGTCGTGTCGGGAGTTGAAGGGAAGCGCGAGAGGTGTCTGGAGTTGAAGAGAAACGCAAGAGGGGTCTGGAGTTGAAGGGACGCGCAAGTGGTGTCGGGAGTTGAAGGGAAGCGCGACAGGAGTTGGGAGCTGAAGGGAAGCGCGAGCGGTGTTGGGAATTGAAGGGAAGCGCGACAGTAGTCGTGTGTGGAAGAGAAGCGCGAGAGGAGTCGGGAGTTGAAGGGAAGCGCTAGAGTCGTCTGGAGTTGAAGGGAAGCGTGAGCGGGGTTGGGAGTTGAAGGGAAGCGCGAGAGGAGTCGGGAGTTGAAGGGAAGCGCGAGAGGAGTCGGGAGTTGAAGGGAAGTGTGAAGAGTCGGGAGTCAAATGGATGCGCGAATGGACTGGGGAGTTGAAGGGAAGCGCGAGTGGAGTCGGGAGTTGATGGGAAGCGCGAGAGGAGTCGGGAGTTGAAGGGAGTGCGCGAGAGGAGTTGGGAGTTGAAGGGAAGCGCGAGAGGAGTCGGGAGTTGAAGGGAAGCGCGAGAGGTGTCGGGGTTGAAGGGACGCGCGAGCGCTCTTGGGAGTTGAAGGGAAGCGCGTGCGGGCTCGGGAGTTGACGGGAAGTGCGCGAGGATTCAGGAGTTGAAGGGAAGCGTGAGAGGAGTCAGGAGTTGAAGGGAAGCGTGACAGGATTCAGGAGTTGAAGGGAAGCACGACAGGAGTCGGGAGCTGAAGGGAAGCGTGAGAGGAGTCGGGAGTTGAAGGCAGCACGACAGGATTCGGGAGTAGAATGGAAGTGCGCGAGGAGTCGGGTGTTGAAGGGAAGCGCGATATGTGGCGGGAGTTGAAGGGAAGCGCGAGCGGGCTCGCGAGTTCACGGGAAGCGCGCGAGGAGTCAGCAGTTGAAGGGAAGCTTGAGAGGAGTCAGGATTTGAAGGGAAGCGTGAGAGGAGTCGGGAGTTGAAGTGAAGCACGACAGGAGTCGGGAGTTGAAGGGAAGCGCAAGCTGGGTTGGGAGTTGAAGGGAAGTGCGACAGGCGTCGGGAGTTGAAGAGAAATGCGAGACGGGTCGGGAGTTGAAGGGAAGCGCGACAGGAGTCGGGAGTTGAAGAGAAGCGCGAGAGGATTCGGGAGTTGAAGGGAAGCGCGAGAGGAATCGGGAGTAGAATGGAAGCGCGAGAGGAGTCGGGAGTTGAAGGGAAACGTGAGGAGTCGGGAGTCGAATGGAAGCGCGAATGGAGTCGGGAGTTGAAGGGAAGCGCGAGTGGAGTCGGGAGTTGATGGGAAGCGCGAGAGGAGTCGGGAGTTGAAGGGAAGCGCGAGAGGAGTCGGGAGTTGAAGGGAAGCGCGAGAGGAGTCGGGAATTGATGGGGAGCGCGAGAGGAGTCGAGAAATGAAGGGAAGCGCTAGAGGAGTCGGGAGTTGAAGGGAAGCGCGAGAGGTTTCGGGAGTTGAAGGGAAGCGCGAGAAGTGTCGGGAGTTGAAGGGAAGCATGAGCGGGTTGGGGAGTTGATGGGAAGTGCGAGAGGAGTCGGGAGTTGAAGGGAAGCGCGA
Source organism: Carcharodon carcharias (assembly GCF_017639515.1). NCBI lineage: Eukaryota > Metazoa > Chordata > Chondrichthyes > Lamniformes > Lamnidae > Carcharodon > Carcharodon carcharias. The sequence goes on from NC_054490.1 coordinate 13,673,599, forward strand.
GATTAGTCGGGAGTTGAAAGGAAGCGCGAGTGGAGTCGGGAGTTGATGGGAAGCGCAGAGGAGTCGGGAGTTGAAGGGAAGCGCAAGAGGAGTTGGGAGTTGAAGGGAAGGCTCAGCGCGGTTGGGAATTGAAGGGATGCGCTAGAGGAGTCGGGAGTTGAAGGGAAGCGCGAGAGGAGTCGGGAGTTGAAGGGAAGCGCGAGAGGAGTCGTGAGTTGAAGAGAAGCGCGCGAGGAGTCAGGAGTTGAAGGGAAGCGTGAGAGGAGTCGTGAGTTGAAGAGAAGCGCGCGAGGAATCAGGAGTTGAAGGGAAGCGTGAGAGGAGTCAGTAGTTGAAGGGTAGCGTGAGAGGAGTTAGGAGTTGAAGGGAAGCACGACAGGAGTTGGGAGATGAAGGGAAGAGCGAGCTGGGTTGGGAGTTGAAGGGAAGTGCGACAGGAGTCGGGAGTTGAAGTGAAACGCGAGACGTGTCGGGAGTTGAAGGGTTGCGCGACAGGAGTCGGAAGTTGAAGTGAGCGCGAGAGGTGTTGGGAGTTGCAGGGAAGCGCAAGTGGTGTCGGGAGTTGAAGAGAGAAGCGAGAGGGGTCGGGAGTTGAAGGGAAGCGCAAGAGGAGTCGGGAGTTGAAGAGAGAAGCGAGAGGGGTCGGGAGTTGAAGGGAAGCGCATGAGGAGTCGGGAGTTGAAGGGAAGCGCGACATGAGTCGGGAGTTGAAGGGAAGCGTGACAGGAGTCGGGAGCTGAAGGGAAGCGTGAGCGGTGTTGGGAATTGAAGGGAAGCGCGACATTAGTCGTGTGTTGAAGAGAATCGTGAAAGAAGTCGGGAGTTGAACGGAAGCGCGACAGGAGTCGGGAGTTGAATGGAAGTGTGAGAGGAGTCAGGAGTTGAAGGGAAGCGCGACAGGAGTCGGGAGTTGAAGGGAAGCGCGAGTGGAGTCGGGAGTTGAAGGGAAGCGTGAGTAGTCGGGAGTCGAATGGAAGCGCGAATGGAGTCGGGAGTTGAAGGGAAGCGCGAGTGGAGTCGGGAGTTGAAGGGAAGCGCGACAGGAGTTGGGAGCTGAAGGGAAGCGCGAGCGGTGTTGGGAATTGAAGGGAAGCGCGACAGTAGTCGTGTGTGGAAGAGAAGCGCGAGAGGAGTCGGGAGTTGAAGGGAAGCGCTAGAGTCGTCTGGAGTTGAAGGGAAGCGTGAGCGGGGTTGGGAGTTGAAGGGAAGCGCGAGAGGTGTCGGGAGTTGAAGGGAAGCGTGAAGAGTCGGGAGTTGAAGGGAAGCGCGAGCGGTGTTGGGAATTGAAGGGAAGCGCGAGCAGGCTTGGGATTTGAAGGGAAGCACGAGTGGGGTCGGGAGTTGAATAGAATTGTGAGAGGAGTCGTGAGTTGAAGAGAAGCGCGCAAGGAGTCAGGAGTTGTAGGGAACCGTGAGAGGAGTCAGGAGTTGAAGGGAAGCGTGAGAGGAGTTAGGAGTTGAATGGAAGCACGACAGGAGTTGGGAGATGAAGGGAAGAGCGAGCTGGGTTGCGAGTTGAAGGGAAGTGCGACAGGAGTCGGGAGTTGAAGAGAAACGCGAGACGGGTCGGGAGTTGAAGGGTTGCGCGACAGGAGTCGGGAGTTGAAGTGAGCGCGAGAGGTGTTGGGAGTTGCAGGGAAGCGCAAGTGGTGTCGGGAGTTGAAGAGAGAAGCGAGAGGGGTCGGGAGTTGAAGAGAGAAGTGAGAGGGGTCGGGAGTTGAAGGGAAGCGCAAGAGGAGTCGGGAGTTGAAGGGAAGCGCGACATGAGTCGGGAGTTGAAGGGAAGCGTGACAGGAGTCTGGAGCTGAAGGGAAGCGTGAGCGGTGTTGGGAATTGAAGGGAAGCGCGACATTAGTCGTGTGTTGAAGAGAAGCGTGAAAGAAGTCGGGAGTTGAACGGAAGCGCGACAGGAGTCGGGAGTTGAATGGAAGTGTGAGACGAATCAGGAGTTGAAGGGAAGCGCGAGAGGCGTCTGGAGTTGAAGGGAAGCGTGAGCGGGGTTGGGAGTTGAAGGGAAGCACGACAGGAGTCGGGAGTTGAAGGGAAGCGCGAGTGGAGTCGGGAGTTGAAGGGAAGCGTGAGTAGTCGGGAGTCGAATGGAAGCGCGAATGGAGTCGGGAGTTGAAGGGAAGCGCGAGTGGAGTCGGGAGTTGAAGGGAAGCGTGAGCGCAGTTGGGATTTGAAGGGAAGCGCGAGTGGAGTCGAGAGTTGAAGTGAGCGCGAGAGGTGTTGGGAGTTGCAGGGAAGCGCAAGTGGTGTCGGGAGTTGAAGGGAAGCGCGAGAGGAGTCGGGAGTTGAAGAGAAAAGCGAGAGGGGTCGGGAGTTGAAGGGAAGCGCGACGTGAGTCGGGAGTTGAAGGGAAGCGTGACAGGAGTCGGGAGCTGAAGGGAAGCGTGAGCGGTGTTGGGAATTGAAGGGAAGCGCGACAGTAGTCGTGTGTTGAAGAGAATCGCCAAAGGAGTCGGGAGTTGAACGGAAGCGCGACAGGAGTCGGGAGTTGAATGGAAGTTTTAGAGGAGTCAGGAGTTGAAGGGAAGCGCGAGAGGCATCTGGAGTTGAAGGGAAGCATGAGAGGGGTTGGGAGTTGAAGGGAAGTGCGACAGGAGTCGGGAGTTGAAGAGAAACGCGAGACGGGTCGGGAGTTGAAGGTTTGCGCGACAGGAGTCGGGAGTTGAAGTGAGCGCGAGAGGTGTCGGGAGTTGCAGGGAAGCGCAAGTGGTGTCGGGAGTTGAAGGGAAGCGCGAGAGGAGTCGGGAGTTGAAGAGAAAAGCGAGAGGGGTCGGGAGTTGAAGGGATGCGCGAGAGGAGTCGGGAGTTGAAGGGAAGCGCGAGATGAGTCGGGAGTTGAATGGAAGCGCGAGTGGAGTCGGAAGTTGATGGGAAACGCGAGAGGAGTCGGGAGTTGAAGGGAAGGGTGAGCGTGGTTGGGAGTTGAAGGGAAGCGAGAGAGGAGTCGGGAGTTGAAGAGAAACGCAAGATGGGTCGGGAGTTGAAGGGAAGCGCAAGTCGTGTCGGGAGTTGAAGGGAAGCGCGAGAGGTGTCTGGAGTTGAAGAGAAACGCAAGAGGGGTCTGGAGTTGAAGGGACGCGCAAGTGGTGTCGGGAGTTGAAGGGAAGCGCGACAGGAGTTGGGAGCTGAAGGGAAGCGCGAGCGGTGTTGGGAATTGAAGGGAAGCGCGACAGTAGTCGTGTGTGGAAGAGAAGCGCGAGAGGAGTCGGGAGTTGAAGGGAAGCGCTAGAGTCGTCTGGAGTTGAAGGGAAGCGTGAGCGGGGTTGGGAGTTGAAGGGAAGCGCGAGAGGAGTCGGGAGTTGAAGGGAAGCGCGAGAGGAGTCGGGAGTTGAAGGGAAGTGTGAAGAGTCGGGAGTCAAATGGATGCGCGAATGGAGTGGGGAGTTGAAGGGAAGCGCGAGTGGAGTCGGGAGTTGATGGGAAGCGCGAGAGGAATCGGGAGTTGAAGGGAGTGCGCGAGAGGAGTTGGGAGTTGAAGGGAAGCGCGAGAGGAGTCGGGAGTTGAAGGGAAGCGCGAGAGGTGTCGGGGGTTGAAGGGACGCGCGAGCGCTCTTGGGAGTTGAAGGGAAGCGCGTGCGGGCTCGGGAGTTGACGGGAAGTGCGCGAGGATTCAGGAGTTGAAGGGAAGCGTGAGAGGAGTCAGGAGTTGAAGGGAAGCGTGACAGGATTCAGGAGTTGAAGGGAAGCACGACAGGAGTCGGGAGCTGAAGGGAAGCGTGAGAGGAGTCGGGAGTTGAAGGCAGCACGACAGGATTCGGGAGTAGAATGGAAGTGCGCGAGGAGTCGGGTGTTGAAGGGAAGCGCGATATGTGGCGGGAGTTGAAGGGAAGCGCGAGCGGGCTCGCGAGTTCACGGGAAGCGCGCGAGGAGTCAGCAGTTGAAGGGAAGCTTGAGAGGAGTCAGGATTTGAAGGGAAGCGTGAGAGGAGTCGGGAGTTGAAGTGAAGCACGACAGGAGTCGGGAGTTGAAGGGAAGCGCGAGCTGGGTTGGGAGTTGAAGGGAAGTGCGACAGGCGTCGGGAGTTGAAGAGAAATGCGAGACGGGTCGGGAGTTGAAGGGAAGCGCGACAGGAGTCGGGAGTTGAAGAGAAGCGCGAGAGGATTCGGGAGTTGAAGGGAAGCGCGAGAGGAATCGGGAGTAGAATGGAAGCGCGAGAGGAGTCGGGAGTTGAAGGGAAACGTGAGGAGTCGGGAGTCGAATGGAAGCGCGAATGGAGTCGGGAGTTGAAGGGAAGCGCGAGTGGAGTCGGGAGTTGATGGGAAGCGCGAGAGGAGTCGGGAGTTGAAGGGAAGCGCGAGAGGAGTCGGGAATTGATGGGGAGCGCGAGAGGAGTCGAGAAATGAAGGGAAGCTCTAGAGGAGTCGGGAGTTGAAGGGAAGCGCGAGAGGAGTCGGGAGTTGAAGGGAAGCGCGAGAAGTGTCGGGAGTTGAAGGGAAGCATGAGCGGGGTGGGGAGTTGATGGGAAGTGCGAGAGGAGTCGGGAGTTGAAGGGAAGCGCGAGATTAGTCGGGAGTTGAAAGGAAGCGCGAGTGGAGTCGGGAGTTGATGGGAAGCGCAGAGGAGTCGGGAGTTGAAGGGAAGCGCAAGAGGAGTTGGGAGTTGAAGGGAAGGCTCAGCGCGGTTGGGAATTGAAGGGATGCGCTAGAGGAGTCGGGAGTTGAAGGGAAGCGCGAGAGGAGTCGGGAGTTGAAGAGAAAAGCGAGAGGGGTCGGGAGTTGAAGGGAAGCGCGACATGAGTCGGGAGTTGAAGGGAAGCGTGACAGGAGTCGGGAGCTGAAGGGAAGCGTGAGCGGTGTTGGGAATTGAAGGGAAGCGCGACAGTAGTCGTGTGTTGAAGAGAATCGCGAAAGGAGTCGGGAGTTGAACGGAAGCGCGACAGGAGTCGGGAGTTGAATGGAAGTTTTAGAGGAGTCAGGAGTTGAAGGGAAGCGCGAGAGGCATCTGGAGTTGAAGGGAAGCATGAGAGGGGTTGGGAGTTGAAGGGAAGCGCGAGAGGAGTCGGGAGTTGAAGGGAAGCGCGAGATGAGTCGGGAGTTGAATGGAAGCGCGAGTGGAGTCGGAAGTTGATGGGAAACGCGAGAAGAGTCGGGAGTTGAAGGGAAGGGTGAGCGTGGTTGGGAGTTGAAGGGAAGAGAGAGAGGAGTCGGGAGTTGAAGAGAAACGCAAGATGGGTCGGGAGTTGAAGGGAAGCGCAAGTCGTGTCGGGAGTTGAAGGGAAGCGCGAGAGGTGTCTGGAGTTGAAGAGAAACGCAAGAGGGGTCTGGAGTTGAAGGGACGCGCAAGTGGTGTCGGGAGTTGAAGGGAAGCGCGACAGGAGTTGGGAGCTGAAGGGAAGCGCGAGCGGTGTTGGGAATTGAAGGGAAGCGCGACAGTAGTCGTGTGTGGAAGAGAAGCGCGAGAGGAGTCGGGAGTTGAAGGGAAGCGCTAGAGTCGTCTGGAGTTGAAGGGAAGCGTGAGAGGGGTTGGGAGTTGAAGGGAAGCGCGAGAGGAGTCGGGAGTTGAAGGGAAGCGCGAGAGGAGTCGGGAGTTGAAGGGAAGTGTGAAGAGTCGGGAGTCAAATGGATGCGCGAATGGAGTGGGGAGTTGAAGGGAAGCGCGAGTGGAGTCGGGAGTTGATGGGAAGCGCGAGAGGAATCGGGAGTTGAAGGGAGTGCGCGAGAGGAGTTGGGAGTTGAAGGGAAGCGCGAGAGGAGTCGGGAGTTGAAGGGAAGCGCGAGAGGTGTCGGGGGTTGAAGGGACGCGCGAGCGCTCTTGGGAGTTGAAGGGAAGCGCGTGCGGGCTCGGGAGTTGACGGGAAGTGCGCGAGGATTCAGGAGTTGAAGGGAAGCGTGAGAGGAGTCAGGAGTTGAAGGGAAGCGTGTCAGGATTCAGGAGTTGAAGGGAAGCACGACAGGAGTCGGGAGCTGAAGGGAAGCGTGAGAGGAGTCGGGAGTTGAAGGCAGCACGACAGGATTCGGGAGTAGAATGGAAGTGCGCGAGGAGTCGGGTGTTGAAGGGAAGCGCGATATGTGGCGGGAGTTGAAGGGAAGCGCGAGCGGGCTCGCGAGTTCACGGGAAGCGCGCGAGGAGTCCGCAGTTGAAGGGAAGCTTGAGAGGAGTCAGGATTTGAAGGGAAGCGTGAGAGGAGTCGGGAGTTGAAGTGAAGCACGACAGGAGTCGGGAGTTGAAGGGAAGCGCGAGCTGGGTTGGGAGTTGAAGGGAAGTGCGACAGGCGTCGGGAGTTGAAGAGAAATGCGAGACGGGTCGGGAGTTGAAGGGAAGCGCGACAGGAGTCGGGAGTTGAAGAGAAGCGCGAGAGGATTCGGGAGTTGAAAGGAAACGTGAGGAGTCGGGAGTCGAATGGAAGCGCGAATGGAGTCGGGAGTTGAAGGGAAGTGCGAGTGGAGTCGGGAGTTGATGGGAAGCGCGAGAGGAGTCGGGAGTTGAAGGGAAGCGCGAGAGGAGTCGGGAATTGATGGGGAGCGCGAGAGGAGTCGAGAAATGAAGGGAAGCGCTAGAGGAGTCGGGACTTGAAGGGAAGCGCGAGAGGAGTCGGGAGTTGAAGGGAAGCGCGAGAAGTGTCGGGAGTTGAAGGGAAGCATGAGCGGGGTGGGGAGTTGATGGGAAGTGCGAGAGGAGTCGGGAGTTGAAGGGAAGCGCGAGATTAGTCGGGAGTTGAAAGGAAGCGCGAGTGGAGTCGGGAGTTGATGGGAAGCGCAGAGGAGTCGGGAGTTGAAGGGAAGCGCAAGAGGAGTTGGGAGTTGAAGGGAAGGCTCAGCGCGGTTGGGAATTGAAGGGATGCGCTAGAGGAGTCGGGAGTTGAAGGGAAGCGCGAGAGGAGTCGGGAGTTGAAGGGAAGCGCGAGAGGAGTCGTGAGTTGAAGAGAAGCGCGCGAGGAGTCAGGAGTTGAAGGGAAGCGTGAGAGGAGTCGTGAGTTGAAGAGAAGCGCGCGAGGAATCAGGAGTTGAAGGGAAGCGTGAGAGGAGTCAGTAGTTGAAGGGTAGCGTGAGAGGAGTTAGGAGTTGAAGGGAAGCACGACAGGAGTTGGGAGATGAAGGGAAGAGCGAGCTGGGTTGGGAGTTGAAGGGAAGTGCGACAGGAGTCGGGAGTTGAAGTGAAACGCGAGAGGTGTTGGGAGTTGCAGGGAAGCGCAAGTGGTGTCGGGAGTTGTAGAGAGAAGCGAGAGGGGTCGGGAGTTGAAGGGAAGCGCAAGAGGAGTCGAGAGTTGAAGAGAGAAGCGAGAGGGGTCGGGAGTTGAAGGGAAGCGCAAGAGGAGTCGGGAGTTGAAGGGAAGCGCGACATGAGTCGGGAGTTGAAGGGAAGCGTGACAGGAGTCGGGAGCTGAAGGGAAGCGTGAGCGGTGTTGGGAATTGAAGGGAAGCGCGACATTAGTCGTGTGTTGAAGAGAAGCGTGAAAGAAGTCGGGAGTTGAACGGAAGCGCGACAGGAGTCGGGAGTTGAATGGAAGTGTGAGAGGAGTCAGGAGGTGAAGGGAACCGCGACAGGAGTCGGGAGTTGAAGGGAAGCGCGAGTGGAGTCGGGAGTTGAAGGGAAGCGTGAGTAGTCGGGAGTCGAATGGAAGCGCGAATGGAGTCGGGAGTTGAAGGGAAGCGCGAGTGGAGTCGGGAGTTGAAGGGAAGCGTGAGCGCGGTTGGGATTTGAAGGGAAGCGCGAGAGGAGTCGAGAGTTGAAGTGAGCGCGAGAGGTGTTGGGAGTTGCAGGGAAGCGCAAGAGGTGTCGGGAGTTGAAGGGAAGCGCGAGAGGAGTCGGGAGTTGAAGAGAAAAGCGAGAGGGGTCGGGAGTTGAAGGGAAGCGCGACATGAGTCGGGAGTTGAAGGGAAGCGTGACAGGTGTCGGGAGCTGAAGGGAAGCGTGAGCGGTGTTGGGAATTGAAGGGAAGCGCAACAGTAGTCGTGTGTTGAAGAGAATCGCGAAAGGAGTCGGGAGTTGAACGGAAGCGCGACAGGAGTCGGGAGTTGAATGGAAGTTTTAGAGGAGTCAGGAGTTGAAGGGAAGCGCGAGAGGCATCTGGAGTTGAAGGGAAGCATGAGAGGGGTTGGGAGTTGAAGGGAAGCGCGAGAGGAGTCGGGAGTTGAAGGGAAGCGCGAGATGAGTCGGGAGTTGAATGGAAGCGCGAGTGGAGTCGGAAGTTGATGGGAAGCGCGAGAGGAGTCGGGAGTTGAAGGGAAGGGTGAGCGCGGTTGGGAGTTGAAGGGAAGCGCGAGAGGTGTCTGGAGTTGAAGAGAAACGCAAGAGGGGTCTGGAGTTGATGGGACGCGCAAGTGGTGTCGGGAGTTGAAGGGAAGCGCGACAGGAGTCGGGAGCTGAAGGGAAGCGCGAGCGGTGTTGGGAATTGAAGGGAAGCGCGACAGTAGTCGTGTGTGGAAGAGAAGCGCGAGAGGAGTCGGGAGTTGAAGGGAAGCACTAGAGTCGTCTGGAGTTGAAGGGAAGCGTGAGCGGGGTTGGGAGTTGAAGGGAAGCGCGAGAGGAGTCGGGAGTTGAAGGGAAGCGCGAGAGGAGTCGGGAGTTGAAGGGAAGTGTGAAGAGTCGGGAGTCAAATGGAAGCGCGAGAGGAGTCGGGAGTTGAAGGGAAGCGCGAGAGGAGTTGGGAGTTGAAGGGAAGCGCGAGAGGAGTCGGGAGTTGAAGGGAAGCGCGAGAGGAGTCGGGGGTTGAAGGGATGCGCGAGCGGTCTTGGGAGTTGAAGGGAAGCGCGTGCGGGCTCGGGAGTTGACGGGAAGTGCGCGAGGATTCAGGAGTTGAAGGGAAGCGTGAGAGGAGTCAGGAGTTGAAGGGAAGCGTGACAGGATTCAGGAGTTGAAGGGAAGCACGACAGGAGTCGGGAGCTGAAGGGAAGCGCGAGCGGGGTTGGGAATTGAAGGGAAGCACAACAGTTGTCGTGTGTTGAAGAGAAGCGCGAGAGGAGTCGTGAGTTGAAGGCAGCACGACAGGTTTCGGGAGTAGAATGGAAGTGCGCGAGGAGTCAGCAGTTGAAGGGAAGCTTGAGAGGAGTCAGGATTTGAAGGGAAGCTTGAGAGGAGTCAGGAGTTGAAGTGAAGCACGACAGGAGTCGGGAGTTGAAGGGAAGCGCGAGCTGGGTTGGGAGTTGAAGGGAAGTGCGAAAGGCGTCGGGAGTTGAAGAGAAATGCGAGACGGGTCGGGAGTTGAAGGGAAGCGCGACAGGAGTCGGGAGTTGAAGAGAAGCGCGAGAGGATTCGGGAGTTGAAGGGAAGCGCGAGAGGAGTCGGGAGTAGAATGGAAGCGCGAGAGGATTCGGGAGTTGAAGGGAAGCGTGAGGAGTCGGGAGTCGAATGGAAGCGCGAATGGAGTCGGGAGTTGAAGGGAAGCGCGAGTGGAGTCGGGAGTTGATGGGAAGCGCGAGAGGAGTCGGGAGTTGAAGGGAAGCGCGAGAGGAGTCGGAAGTTGAAGGGAAGCGCGAGAGGAGTCGGGAATTGAAGGGAAGCGCGAGAGGAGTCGAGAAATGAAGGGAAGCGCTAGAGGAGTCGGGAGTTGAAGGGAAGCGCGAGAGGAGTCGGGAGTTGAAGGGAAGCGCGAGAGGTGTCGGGAGTTGAAGCGAAGCATGAGCGGGGTGGGGAGTTGATGGGAAGCGCGAGAGGAGTCGGGAGTTGAAGGGAAGCGCGAGATTAGTCGGGAGTTGAAGGGAAGCGCGAGTGGAGTCGGGAGTTGATGGGAAGCGCAGAGGAGTCGGGAGTTGAAGGGAAGCGCAAGAGGAGTTGGGAGTTGAAGGGAAGGCTCAGCGCGGTTGGGAATTGATGGGATGCGCTAGAGGAGTCGGGAGTTGAAGGGAAGCGCGAGAGGAGTCGGGAGTTGAAGGGAAGCGCGAGAGGAGTCGTGAGTTGAAGAGAAACGCTCGAGGAGTCAGGAGTTGAAGGGAAACGTGAGAGGAGTCAATAGTTGAAGGGTAGCGTGAGAGGAGTTAGGAGTTGAATGGAAGCACGACAGGAGTCGGGAGTTGAAGGGAAGCGCGAACTGGGTTGGGAGTTGAAGGGAAGGGCGACAGGAGTCGGGAGTTGAAGAGAAAGGCGACACGGGTCGGGAGTTGAAGGGAAGCGCAAGTCGTGTCGGGAGTTGAAGGGAAGCGCGAGAGGTGTCTGGAGTTGAAGAGAAACGCGAGAGGGGTCTAGAGTTGAAGGGAAGCGCAAGAGGAGTCGGGAGTTGAAGAGAGAAGCGAGAGGGGTCGGGAGTTGAAGGGAAGCGCAAGAGGAGTCGGGAGTTGAAGGGAAGCGCGACATGAGTCGGGAGTTGAAGGGAAGCGCGACATGAGTCGGGAGTTGAAGGGAAGCGTGACAGGAGTCGGGAGCTGAAGGGAAGCGTGAGCGGTGTTGGGAATTGAAGGGAAGCGCGACATTAGTCGTGTGTTGAAGAGAAGCGTGAAAGAAGTCGGGAGTTGAACGGAAGCGCGACAGGAGTCGGGAGCTGAATGGAAGTGTGAGAGGAGTCAGGAGTTGAAGGGAAGCGTGAGAGGCGTCTGGAGTTGAAGGGAAGCGTGAGCGGGGTTGGGAGTTGAAGGGAAGCACGACAGGAGTCGGGAGTTGAAGGGAAGCGCGAGTGGAGTCGGGAGTTGAAGGGAAGCGTGAGTAGTCGGGAGTCGAATGGAAGTGCGAATGGAGTCGGGAGTTGAAGGGAAGGGTGAGCGCGAGTGGAGTCGGGAGTTGAAGGGAAGCGTGAGCGCTGTTGGGATTTGAAGGGAAGCGCGAGAGGAGTCGAGAGTTGAAGTGAGCGCGAGAGGTGTTGGGAGTTGCAGGGAAGTGCAAGAGGTGTCTGGAGTTGAAGAGAAACGCAAGAGGGGTCTGGAGTTGAAGGGACGCGCAAGTGGTGTCGGGAGTTGAAGGGAAGTGCGACAGGAGTTGGGAGCTGAAGGGAAGCGCGAGAGGAGTCGGGAGTTGAAGGGAAGCGCTAGAGTCGTCTGGAGTTGAAGGGAAGCGTGAGCGGGGTTGGGAGTTGAAGGGAAGCGTGAGCGCGGTTGGGAGTTGAAGGGAAGCGCGAGAGGAGTCGGGAGTTGAAGGGAAGCGCGAGAGGAGTCGGGAGTTGAAGGGAAGCGCGAGTGGAGTCGGGAGTTGATGGGAAGCGCGAGAGGAGTTGGGAGTTGAAGGGAAGCGCGAGAGGAGTTGGGAGTTGAAGGGAAGCGCGAGAGGAGTCGGGAGTTGAAGGGAAGCGCGAGAGGAGTCGGGGGTTGAAGGGATGCGCGAGCGGTCTTGGGAGTTGAAGGGAAGCGCGTGCGGGCTCGGGAGTTGACGGGAAGTGCGCGAGGATTCAGGAGTTGAAGGGAAGCGTGAGAGGAGTCAGGAGTTGAAGGGAAGCGTGACAGGATTCAGGAGTTGAAGGGAAGCACGACAGGAGTCGGGAGCTGAAGGGAAGCGCGAGCGGGGTTGGGAATTGAAGGGAAGCACGACAGTAGTCGTGTGTTGAAGAGAAGCGTGAGAGGAGTCGGGAGTTGAAGGCAGCACGACAGGATTCGGGAGTAGAATGGAAGTGCGCGAGGAGTCGGGTGTTGAAGGGAAGCGCGATAGGTGGCGGGAGTTGAAGGGCAGCGCGAGTGGAGTCGGGGGTTGAAGGGAAGCGCGAGCGGTCTTGGGAGTTGAAGGGAAGCGCGAGCGGGCTCGGGAGTTCACGGGAAGCGCGCGAGGAGTCAGCAGTTGAAGGGAAGCTTGAGAGGAGTCAGGATTTGAAGGGAAGCGTGAGAGGAGTCAGGAGTTGAAGTGAAGCACGACAGGAGTCGGGAGTTGAAGGGAAGCGCGAGACGGGTCGGGAGTTGAAGGGAAGCGCGACAGGAGTCGGGAGTTGAAGAGAAGCGCGAGAGGATTCGGGAGTTGAAGGGAAGCGCGAGAGGAGTCGGGAGTAGAATGGAAGCGCGAGAGGAGTCGGGAGTTGAAGGGAAGCGTGAGGAGTCGGGAGTCGAATGGAAGCACGAATGGAGTCGGGAGTTGAAGGGAAGCGCGAGTGGAGTCGGGAGTTGATGGGAAGCGCGAGAGGAGTCCGGAGTTGAAGGGAAGCATGAGCGGGGTGGGGAGTTGATGGGAAGCGCGAGAGGAGTCGGGAGTTGAAGGGAAGCGCGAGATTAGTCGGGAGTTGAAGGGAAGCGCGAGTGGAGTCGGGAGTTGATGGGAAGCGCAGAGGAGTCGGGAGTTGAAGGGAAGCGCAAGAGGAGTTGGGAGTTGAAGGGAAGGCTCAGCGCGGTTGGGAATTGAAGGGATGCGCTAGAGGAGTCGGGAGTTGAAGGGAAGCGCGAGAGGAGTCGGGAGTTGAAGGGAAGCGCGAGAGGAGTCGTGAGTTGAAGAGAAGCGGGCGAGGAGTCAGGAGTTGAAGGGAAGCGTGAGAGGAGTCAATAGTTGAAGGGTAGCGTGAGAGGAGTTAGGAGTTGAAGGGAATCACGACAGGAGTCGGGAGTTGAAGGGAAGCGCGAACTGGGTTGGGAGTTGAAGGGAAGGGCGACAGGAGTCGGGAGTTGATGAGAAACGCGAGACGGGTCGGGAGTTGAAGGGAAGCGCAAGTCGTGTCGGGAGTTGAAGGGAAGCGCGAGAGGTGTCTGGAGTTGAAGAGAAACGCGAGAGGGGTCTGGAGTTGAAGGGAAGCGCAAGTGGTGTCGGGAGTTGAAGGGAAGCTTGACATGAGTCGGGAGTTGAAGGGAAGCGCGTCAGGAGTCGGGAGCTGAAGGGAAGCGCGAGCGGTGTTGGGAATTGAAGGGAAGTGCGACAGTAGTCGTGTGTGGAAGAGAAGCGCGAGAGGAGTCGGGAGTTGAAGCGAGGCGCGACAGGAGTCGGGAGTTGAATGGAAGTGTGAGAGGAGTCAGGAGTTGAAGGGAAGCGCTAGAGTCGTCTGGAGTTGAAGGGAAGCGTGAGCGGGGTTGGGAGTTGAAGGGAAGCGCGAGAGGAGTCGGGAGTTGAGGGGAAGCGCGAAGAGTCGGGAGTTGAAGGGAAGCGCGAGCGGTGTTGGGAATTGAAGGGAAGCGCGAGCAGGCTTGGGATTTGAAGGGAGGCACGAGTGGGGTCGGGAGTTGAAGGGAAGTGTGAGAGGAGTCGTGAGTTGAAGAGAAGCGCGCAAGGAGTCAGGAGTTGTAGGGAAGCGTGAGAGGAGTCAGGAGTTGAATGGAAACACGACAGGACTTGTGAGATGAAGGGAAGCGCGAGCTGGGTTGAGAGTTGAAGGGAAGTGTGACAGGAGTCGGGAGTTGAAGAGAAACGCGAGACGGGTCGGGAGTTGAAGGGTTGCGCGACAGGAGTCGGGAGTTGAAGTGAGCGCGAGAGGTGTTGGGAGTTGCAGGGAAGCGCAAGTGGTGTCGGGAGTTGAAGGGAAGCGCGAGAGTAGTCGGGAGTTGAAGAGAGAAGCGAGAGGGGTCGGGAGTTGAAGGGAAGTGCAAGAGGAGTCGGGAGTTGAAGGGAAGCGCGACATGAGTCGGGAGTTGAAGGGAAGCGTGACAGGAGTCGGGAGCTGAAGGGAAGCGTGAGCGGTGTTGGGAATCGAAGGGAAGCGCGACAGTAGTCGTGTGTTGAAGAGAAGCGCGAAAGTAGTCGGGAGTTGAACGGAAGCGCGACAGGAGTCGGGAGTTGAATGGAAGTGTGAGAGGAGTCAGGAGTTGAAGGGAAGCACGACAGGAGTCGGGAGTTGAAGGGAAGCGTGAGCGGGGTTTGGAGTTGAAGGGAAGCGTGAGGAGTCGGGAGTCGAATGGAAGCGCGAATGGAGTCGGGAGTTGAAGGGAAGCGCGAGTGGAGTCGGGAGTTGAAGGGAAGCGTGAGCGCGGTTGGGATTTGAAGGGAAGCGCGAGAGGAGTCGAGAGTTGAAGTGAGCGCGAGAGGTGTTGGGAGTTGCAGGGAAGCGCAAGTGGTGTCGGGAGTTGAAGGGAAGCGCTAGAGTCGTCTGGAGTTGAAGGGAAGCGTGAGCGGAGTTGGGAGTTGAAGGGAAGCGCGAGAGTAGTCGGGAGTTGAAGGGAAGTGTGAAGAGTCGGGAGTCAATTGGAAGCGCGAATGGAGTCGGGAGTTGAAGGGAAGCGCGAGTGGAGTCGGGAGTTGATGGGAAGCGCGAGAGGAGTCGGGAGTTGAAGGGAAGCGCGAGATGTGTTGGGAGTTGAAGGGAAGCGCGAGACGAGTCGGGAGTTGAAGGGAAGCGCGACAGGAGTCGGGAGTTGAAGGGAAGCGCGAGGAGTCGGGAGTTGAAGGGACGCGTGAGCGGGGTTGGGAGTTGAAGGGATGCGCGACAGTAGTCGTGTGTTGAAGAGAAGCGCGAGAGGAGTCGGGAGTTGAAGGGAAGCGTGAAGAGCCGGGAGTCAAATTGAAGCGCGAATGGAGTCGGGAGTTGAAGGGAAGCGCGAGTGGAGTCGGCAGTTGATGGGAAGCGCGAGAGGAGTCGGGAGTTGAAGGGAAGCGCGAGAGGAGTTGGGAGATGAAGGGAAGCATGAGCGGGGTTGGGAATTGAAGGGAGGCGCGAGATGAGTCGGGAGTTGAAGGGAAGCGCGAGAGGAGTCGGGAGTTGAAGGGAAGCGCGACAGGATTCGGGAGTTGAGGGGAAGCGCGTGAGGAGTCGGGAGTTGAAGGGAAGCACGAGCGGGGTTGGGAATTGAAGGGAAGTGCGACAGTAGTCGTGTGTTGAAGAGAAGCGCGAGAGGAGTCGGGAGTTGAAGGGAAGCGCAAGAGGAGTCGTGGTTTGAAGGGATGCGCGAGCGGTCTTGGGAGTTGAAGGGAAAAACTTGCGGGCTCGGGAGTTGACGGGAAGCGCGCGAGGATTCAGGAGTTGAAGGGAAGTGTGAGAGGAGTCAGGAGTTGAAGGGAAGCGTGAGAGGATTCAGGAGTTGAAGGGAAGCACGACAGTAGTCGTGTGTTGAAGAGAAGCGCGAGAGGAGTCGGGAGTTGAAGGGAAGCGCGAGAGGAGTGTGGTTTGAAGGGATGCGCGAGCTGTCTTGGGAGTTGAAGGTAAAAACGTGCGGGCTCGGGAGTTGACGGGAAGCGCGCGAGGATTCAGGAGTTGAAGGGAAGTGTGAGAGGAGTCAGGAGTTGAAGGGAAGCGTGAGAGGATTCAGGAGTTGAAGGGAAGCACGACAGGAGTCGGGAGCTGAAGGGAAGCGCGAGCGGGGTTGGGAATTGAAGGGAAGCACGACAGTAGTCGTGTGTTGAAGAGAAGCGCTAGAGGAGTCGGGAGTTGAAGGCAGCACGACAGGAGTCGGGAGTAGAATGGAAGCGCGCGAGGAGTCGGGCGTTGAAGGGAAGCGCGATAGGTGGCGGGAGTTGAAGGGCAGCGCGAGTGGAGTCGGGGGTTGAAGGGAAGCGCGAGCGGTCTTGGGAGTTGAAAGGAAGCGCGAGCGGGCTCGGGAGTTCACGGGAAGCGCGCGAGGAGTCAGCAGTTGAAGGGAAGTTTGAGAGGAGTCAGGATTTGAAGGGAAGCGTGAGAGGAGTCAGGAGTTGAAGTGAAGCACGACAGGAGTCGGGAGTTGAAGGGAAGCGCGAGCTGGGTTGGGAGTTGAAGGGAAGCACGACAGGAGTTGGGAGATGAAGGGAAGCGCGAGCTGGGTTGTGAGTTGAAGGGAAGTGCGACAGGAGTCGGGAGTTGAAGAGAAACGCGAGACGGGTCGGGAGTTGAAGGGTTGCGCGACAGGAGTCGGGAGTTGAAGTGAGCGCGAGAGGTGTTGGGATTTGCAGGGAAGCGCAAATGGTGTCGGGAGTTGAAGGGAAGCGCGAGAGGAGTCGGGAGTTGAAGAGAAAAGCGAGAGGGGTCGGGAGTTGAAGGGAAGCGCAAGAGGAGTCTGGAGTTGAAGGGAAGCGCGACATGAGTCGGGAGTTGAAGGGAAGCGTGACAGGAGTCGGGAGCTGAAGGGAAGCGTGAGCGGTGTTGGGAATTGAAGGGAAGCGCGACAGTAGTGGAGTGTTTAAGAGAAGCGCGAAAGGAGTCGGGAGTTGAACGGAAGCGCGACAGGAGTCGGGAGCTGAATGGAAGTGTGAGAGGCGTCAGGAGTTGAAGGGAAGCGTGAGAGGCGTCTGGAGTTGAAGGGAAGCGTGAGCGGGGTTGGGAGTTGAAGGGAAGCACGACAGGAGTCGGGAGTTGAAGGGAAGCGCGAGAGGAGTCGGGAGTTGAAGGGAAGCGTGAGTAGTCGGGAGTCGAATGGAAGCGCGAATGGAGTCGGGAGTTGAAGGGAAGCGCGAGTGGAGTCGGGAGTTGATGGGAAGCGCGAGAGGAGTCGGGAGTTGAAATTAAGCGCGAGAGGAGTCGTGAGTTGAAGGGAAGCGTGAAGAGTCGGGAGTCAAATGGAAGCGCGAGTGGAGTCGGGAGTAGATGGGAAGTGCGAGAGGAGTCGTGAGTTGAAGGGAAGCGCGAGTTGAGTCGGGAGTTGAATGGAAGCGCGAGAGGAGTCGGGGGTTGAAGGGATGCGCAAGCGGTCTTGGCTGTTGAAGGGAAGCGCGTGCGGGCTCGGGAATTGACGGGAAGCGCGCGAGGATTCAGGAGTTGAAGGGAAGTGTGAGAGGAGTCAGGAGTTGAAGGGAAGCGTGACAGTATCCAAGAGTTGAAGGGAAGCACGACAGGAGTCGGGAGCTGAAGGGAAGCGCGAGCGGGGTTGGGAATTGAAGGGAAGCACAACAGTAGTCGTGTGTTGAAGAGAAGCGCGAGAGGAGTCGGGAGTTGAAGGCAGCACGACAGGATTCAGGAGTAGAATGGAAGTGCGCGAGGAGTCATGTGTTGAAGGGAAGCGCGATAGGTGGCGGAAGTTGAAGGGCAGCGCGAGTGGAGTCGGGGGTTGAAGGGAAGCGCGAGCGGTCTTGGGGGTTGAAGGGAAGCGCGAGCGGGCTCGGGAGTTCACGGGAAGCGTGCGAGGAGTCAGCAGTTGAAGGGAACCGTGAGAGGAGTCAGGATTTGAAGGGAAGCGTGAGAGGAGTCAGGAGTTGATGTGAAGCACGACAGGAGTCGGGAGTTGAAGGGAAGCTCGAGCTGGGTTGGGTGTGGAAGGGAAGCGCGACAGGAGTCGGGAGTTGAAGAGAAACGCGAGATGGGTCGGGAGTTGAAGGGAAGCGCGAGAGGAGTCGGGAGTTGAAGGGAAGCGTTTTACGCGGTTGGGAATTGAAGGGAAGCGCGAGAGGAGTCGAGAGTTGAAGGGAAGCGCTAGAGGAGTCGGGAGTTGAAGGGAAGCGCGAGAGGAGTCGGGAGTTGAAGGGAAGCGCGAGAGGAGTCGGGAGTTGAAGGGAAGCGCGAGCGAAATCGGGAGTTGAAGGGAAGTGTGAGAGGAGTCAGGAGTTGTAGGGAAGCGCTAGAGTCGTCTGGAGTTGAAGGGAATCGTGAGCGGGGTTGGGAGATGAAGTTAAGCGCGAGAGGAGTCGGGAGTTGAAGTGAAGCGCGTGAGGAGTCGGGAGTTGAAGGGAAGCGTGAAGAGCCGGGAGTCAAATTGAAGCGCGAATGGAGTCGGGAGTTGAAGGGAAGCGCGAGTGGAGTCGGCAGTTGATGGGAAGCGCGAGAGGAGTTGGGAGTTGAAGGGAAGCGCGAGAGGAGTTGGGAGATGAAGGGAAGCATGAGCGGGGTTGGGAATTGAAGGGAGGCGCGAGATGAGTCGGGAGTTGAAGGGAAGCGCGAGAGGAGTCGGGAGTTGAAGGGAAGCGCGACAGGATTCGGGAGTTGAAGGGAAGCACGTGAGGAGTCGGGAGTTGAAGGGAAGCACGAGCGGGGTTGGGAATTGAAGGGAAGTGTGACAGTAGTCGTGTGTTGAAGAGAAGCGCGAGAGGAGTCGGGAGTTGAAGGGAAGCGCGAAGGAGTCGTGAGTTGAAGGGAAGCGCGAGAGGAGTTGGGAGATGAAGGGAAGCATGAGCGGGGTTGGGAATTGAAGGGAGGCGCGAGATGAGTCGGGAGTTGAAGGGAAGCGCGAGAGGAGTCGGGAGTTGAAGGGAAGCGCGACAGGATTCGGGAGTTGAAGGGAAGCGTGAGCGGGGTTGGGAGTTGAAGGGAAGCACGACAGGAGTCGGGAGTTGAAGGGAAGCGCGAGAGGAGTCGGGAGTTGAAGGGAAGCGTGAGGAGTCGGGAGTCGAATGGAAGCGTGAATGGAGTCGGGAGTTGAAGGGAAGCGCGAGTGGAGTCGGGTGCTGATGGGAAGCGCGAGAGGAGTCAGGAGTTGAAATTAAGCGCGAGAGGAGTCGTGAGTTGAAGGGAAGCGTGAAGAGTCGGGAGTCAAATGGAAGCGCGAGTGGAGTCGGGAGTAGATGGGAAGTGCGAGAGGAGTCGGGAGTTGAAGGGAAGCGCGAGAGGAGTTGGGAGTTGAAGGGAAGCATGAGCGGGGTTGGGAATTGAAGGGAAGCGCGAGAGGAGTCGGGAGTTGAAGGGAAGCGCGAGAGGAGTCGGGAGTTGAAGGGAAGCACGTGAGGAGTCGTGAGTTGAAGGGAAGCGCGAGTGGAGTCGGGAGTTGAAGGGAAGCGCGAGAGGAGTCGGGGGTTAAAGGGATGCGCGAGCGGTCTTGGGAGTTGAAGGGAAGCGCGTGCGGGCTCGGGAGTTGAAGGGAAGTGTGAGAGGAGTCAGGAGTTGAAGGGAAGCGCGAGAGGAGTCGGGAGTTGAAGTTAATTGCGAGAGGAGTCGGGAGTTGAAGGGAAGCGTGAAGAGCCGGGAGTCAAATGGAAGCGCGAATGGAGTCGGGAGTTGAAGGGAAGCGCGATTGGAGTCGGGAGTTGATGGGATGCGCGAGCGGAGTCGGGAGTTGAAGGGAAGCGCAAGAGGCGTTGGGAGTTGAAGGGAAGCATCAGCGGGGTTGGGAATTGAAGGGAGGCGCGAGATGAGTCGGGAATTGAAGGGAAGCGCGAGAGGGGTCGGGAGTTGAAGGGAAGCGCGAGAGGAGTCGGGAGTTGAAGGGAAGCGGGTGAGGAGTCGGGAGTTGAAGGGAAGCACGAGCGGGGTTGGGAATTGAAGGGAAGCGCGACAGTAGTGTGTTGAAGAGAAGCGCGAGAGGAGTCGGGAGTTGAAGGGAAGCGCGAGACGAGTCGGGGGTTGAAGGGATGCGCGAGCGGTCTTGGGAGTTGAAGGGAAAAACGTGCGGGCTCGGGAGTTGACGGGAAGCGCGCGAGGATTCAGGAGTTGAAGGGAAGCGTGAGAGGATTCACGAGTTGAAGGGAAGCACGACAGGAGTCGGGAGATGAAGGTAAGCGCGAGCGGGGTTGGGAATTGAAGGGAAGCACGACAGTAGTCGTGTGTTGAAGAAAAGCGCGAGAGGAGTCGGGAGTTGAAGGCAGCACGACAGGAGTCGGTAGTAGAATGGAAGCGCGCGAGGAGTCGGGAGTTGAAGGGAAGCGCGTTAGGTGGCGGGAGTTGAAGGGCAGCGCGAGTGGAGTCGGGGGTTGAAGGGAAGCGCGAGCGGTCTTGGGAGTTCACGGGAAGCATGCGAGGAGTCAGCAGTTGAAGGGAAGCGTGAGAGGAGTCAGGATTTCAAGGGAAGCGTGAGAGGAGTCAGGAGTTGAAGTGAAGCACGACAGGAGTCGGGAGTTGAAGGGAAGCGCTAGCTGGGTTGGGAGTTGAAGGGAAGCACGACAGGAGTTGGGAGATGAAGGGAAGCGCGAGCTGGGTTGGGAGTTGAAGGGAAGTGCGACAGGCGTCGGGAGTTGAAGAGAAACGCGAGACGGGTCGGGAGTTGAAGGGTTGCGCGACAGGAGTCGGGAGTTGAAGTGAGCGCGAGAGGTGTTGGGATTTGCAAGGAAACGCAAGTGGTGTCGGGAGTTGAAGGGAAGCGCGAGAGGAGTCGGGAGTTGAAGAGAAAAACGAGAGGGGTCGGGAGTTGAAGGGAAGCGCAAGAGGAGTCTGGAGTTGAAGGGAAGCGCAACATGAGTCGGGAGTTGAAGGGAAGCGTGACAGGAGTCGGGAGCTGAAGGGAAGCGTGAGCGGTGTTGGGAATTGAAGGGAAGTGCGACAGTAGTCGTGTGTTGAAGAGAAGCGCGAAAGGAGTCGGGAGATGAACGGAAGCGCGACAGGAGTTGGGAGCTGAATGGAAGTGTGAGAGGAGTCAGGAGTTGAAGGGAAGCGCGAGAGGCGTCTGGTGTTGAAGGGAAGCGTGAGCGGGGTTGGGAGTTGAAGGGAAGCACGACAGGAGTCGGGAGTTGATGGGAAGCGCGAGAGGAGTCGGGAGTTGAAGGGAAGCGTGAGGAGTCGGGAGTCGAATGGAAGCGCGAATGGAGTCGGGAGTCGAAGGGAAGCGCGAATGGAGTCGGGAGTTGATGGGAAGTGCGAGAGGAGTCGGGAGTTGAAGTTAAGCGCGAGAGGAGTCGGGATTTGAAGTGAAGCTCGAGAGGAGTCGTGAGTTGAAGGGAAGCGTGAAGAGTCGGGAGTCAATTGGAAGCGTGAATGGAGTCAGGAGTTGAAGGGAAGCGCGAGTGGAGTCGGGAGTTGAAGGGAAGCGCGAGAGGAGTCGGGGGTTGAAGGGATGCGCAAGCGGTCTTGGGAGTTGAAGGGAAGCGCGTGCGGGCTCGGGAATTGACGGGAAGCGCACGAGGATTCAGGAGTTGAAGGGAAGTGTGAGAGGAGTCAGGAGTTGAAGGGAAGCGTGACAGGATTCAAGAGTTGAAGGGAAGCACGACAGGAGTCGGGAGCTGAAGGGAAGCGCGAGCGGGGTTGGGAATTGAAGGGAAGCACAACAGTAGTCGTGTGTTGAAGAGAAGCGCGAGAGGAGTCGGGAGTTGAAGGCAGCACGACAGGATTCAGGAGTAGAATGGAAGTGCGCGAGGAGTCGGGTGTTGAAGGGAAGCGCGATAGGTGGCGGGAGTTGAAGGGCAGCGCGAGTGGAGTCGGGAGTTGAAGGGAAGCGCGAGCGGTCTTGGGAGTTGAAGGGAAGCGTGAGCGGGCTCGGGAGTTCACGGGAAGCGTGCGAGGAGTCAGCAGTTGAAGGGAACCATGAGAGGAGTCAGGATTTGTAGGGAAGCGTGAGAGGAGTCAGGAGTTGATGTGAAGCGCGACAGGAGTTGGGAGTTGAAGGGAAGCTCGAGCTGGGTTGGGTGTGGAAGGAAAGCGCGACAGGAGTCGGGAGTTGAAGAGAAACGCGAGACGGGTCGGGAGTTGAAGGGAAGCGCGACAGGAGTCGGGAGTTGAAGGGAACGGCGATCGGTGTTGGGAGTTGAAGGGAAGCGCGAGAGGAGTCGGGAGTTGAAGGGAAGCGCGAGAGGAGTCGGGTGTTGAAGGGAAGCGCGAGAGGAGTCGGGAGTTGAATGGAAGCGCGTGAGGAGTCGGGAGTTGAACGGAAACGCGAGCGGAGTCGGGAGTTGAATGGAAGCACGAGCGGGGTTGGTATTTGAAGGGAAGCGCGACAGTAGTCGTGTGTTGAAGAGAAGCGCGAGAGGAGTCGCGAGTTGAAGGAAGCGCGACAGGAGTCGGGAGTAGAATGGAAGTGCGCGAGGCGTCGGGAGTTGAAGGGAAGCGCGAGAGGAGTCGGGGGTTGAAGGGATGCGCGAGCGGTCTTGGGAGTTGAAGGGAAGCGCGTGCGGGCTCGGGAGTTGACGGGAAGCGCGCAAGGATTCAAGAGTTGAAGGGAAGCGTGAGAGGAGTCAGGAGTTGAAGGGAAGCATGAGAGGAGTCAGGAGTTGAATGGAAGCATGAGAGGAGTCAGGATTTGAAGGGAAGTACGACAGGAGTCGGGAGCTGAAGGGAAGCGCGAGCGGGGTTGCGAATTGAAGGGAAGCACGACAGTAGTCGTGTGTTGAAGAGAAGCGCGAGAGGAGTCGGGAGTTGAAGGCAGCCCGACAGGAGTCGGGAGTAGAATGGAAGTGCGCGAGGATTCGTGAGTTGAAGGGAAGTGCGACAGGGGTCGGGAGTTGAAGGGAAGCGTGAGAGGAGTCAGGAGTTGAATGGAAGCACGACAGGAGTTGGGAGTTGAAGGGAAGCGCGAGCTGGGTTGGGAGTTGAAGGGAAGTGCGACAGGAGTCGGGAGTTGAAGAGAAACGCGAGACGGGTCGGTAGTTGAAGGGAAGCGCGAGCGGAGTCGAGAGTTGAAAGGAAGCGCGATCGGAGTCGGGAGTTGAAGGGAAGCACGACAGTAGTCGTGTGTTGAAGAAAAGCGCGAGAGGAGTCGGGAGTTGAAGGCAGCACGACAGGAGTCGGTAGTAGAATGGAAGCGCGCGAGGAGTCGGGAGTTGAAGGGAAGCGCGTTAGGTGGCGGGAGTTGAAGGGCAGCGCGAGTGGAGTCGGGGGTTGAAGGGAAGCGCGAGCGGTCTTGGGAGTTGAAGGGAAGCGCGAGCGGTCTCGGGAGTTCACGGGAAGCATGCGAGGAGTCAGCAGTTGAAGGGAAGCGTGAGAGGAGTCAGGATTTCAAGGGAAGCGTGAGAGGAGTCAGGAGTTGAAGTGAAGCACGACAGGAGTCGGGAGTTGAAGGGAAGCGCTAGCTGGGTTGGGAGTTGAAGGGAAGCACGACAGGAGTTGGGAGATGAAGGGAAGCGCGAGCTGGGTTGGGAGTTGAAGGGAAGTGCGACAGGCGTCGGGAGTTGAAGAGAAACGCGAGACGGGTCGGGAGTTGAAGGGTTGCGCGACAGGAGTCGGGAGTTGAAGTGAGCGCGAGAGGTGTTGGGATTTGCAGGGAAACGCAAGTGGTGTCGGGAGTTGAAGGGAAGCGCGAGAGGAGTCGGGAGTTGAAGAGAAAAGCGAGAGGGGTCGGGAGTTGAAGGGAAGCGCAAGAGGAGTCTGGAGTTGAAGGGAAGCGCGACATGAGTCGGGAGTTGAAGGGAAGCGTGACAGGAGTCGGGAGCTGAAGGGAAGCGTGAGCGGTGTTGGGAATTGAAGGGAAGCGCGACAGGATTCGGGAGTTGAAGGGAAGCGCGTGAGGAGTTGGGAGTTGAAGGCAGCACGACAGGATTCAGGAGTAGAATGGAAGTGCGCGAGGAGTCATGTGTTGAAGGGAAGCGCGATAGGTGGCGGGAGTTGAAGGGCAGCGCGAGTGGAGTCGGGGGTTGAAGGGAAGCGCGAGCGGTCTTGGGGGTTGAAGGGAAGCGCGAGCGGGCTCGGGAGTTCACGGGAAGCGTGCGAGGAGTCAGCAGTTGAAGGGAACCGTGAGAGGAGTCAGGATTTGAAGGGAAGCGTGAGAGGAGTCAGGAGTTGATGTGAAGCACGACAGGAGTCGGGAGTTGAAGGGAAGCTCGAGCTGGGTTGGGTGTGGAAGGGAAGCGCGACAGGAGTCGGGAGTTGAAGAGAAACGCGAGACGGGTCGGGAGTTGAAGGGAAGCGCGAGAGGAGTCGGGAGTTGAAGGGAAGCGTTTTACGCGGTTGGGAATTGAAGGGAAGCGCGAGAGGAGTCGAGAGTTGAAGGGAAGCGCTAGAGGAGTCGGGAGTTGAAGGGAAGCGCGAGAGGAGTCGGGAGTTGAAGGGAAGCGCGAGAGGAGTCGGGAGTTGAAGGGAAGCGCGAGCGAAATCGGGAGTTGAAGGGAAGTGTGAGAGGAGTCAGGAGTTGTAGGGAAGCGCTAGAGTCGTCTGGAGTTGAAGGGAATCGTGAGCGGGGTTGGGAGATGAAGTTAAGCGCGAGAGGAGTCGGGAGTTGAAGTGAAGCGCGTGAGGAGTCGGGAGTTGAAGGGAAGCGTGAAGAGCCGGGAGTCAAATTGAAGCGCGAATGGAGTCGGGAGTTGAAGGGAAGCGCGAGTGGAGTCGGCAGTTGATGGGAAGCGCGAGAGGAGTTGGGAGTTGAAGGGAAGCGCGAGAGGAGTTGGGAGATGAAGGGAAGCATGAGCGGGGTTGGGAATTGAAGGGAGGCGCGAGATGAGTCGGGAGTTGAAGGGAAGCGCGAGAGGAGTCGGGAGTTGAAGGGAAGCGCGACAGGATTCGGGAGTTGAAGGGAAGCACGTGAGGAGTCGGGAGTTGAAGGGAAGCACGAGCGGGGTTGGGAATTGAAGGGAAGTGTGACAGTAGTCGTGTGTTGAAGAGAAGCGCGAGAGGAGTCGGGAGTTGAAGGGAAGCGCGAAGGAGTCGTGAGTTGAAGGGAAGCGCGAGAGGAGTTGGGAGATGAAGGGAAGCATGAGCGGGGTTGGGAATTGAAGGGAGGCGCGAGATGAGTCGGGAGTTGAAGGGAAGCGCGAGAGGAGTCGGGAGTTGAAGGGAAGCGCGACAGGATTCGGGAGTTGAAGGGAAGCGTGAGCGGGGTTGGGAGTTGAAGGGAAGCACGACAGGAGTCGGGAGTTGAAGGGAAGCGCGAGAGGAGTCGGGAGTTGAAGGGAAGCGTGAGGAGTCGGGAGTCGAATGGAAGCGTGAATGGAGTCGGGAGTTGAAGGGAAGCGCGAGTGGAGTCGGGAGTTGATGGGAAGCGCGAGAGGAGTCAGGAGTTGAAATTAAGCGCGAGAGGAGTCGTGAGTTGAAGGGAAGCGTGAAGAGTCGGGAGTCAAATGGAAGCGCGAGTGGAGTCGGGAGTAGATGGGAAGTGCGAGAGGAGTCGGGAGTTGAAGGGAAGCGCGAGAGGAGTTGGGAGTTGAAGGGAAGCATGAGCGGGGTTGGGAATTGAAGGGAAGCGCGAGAGGAGTCGGGAGTTGAAGGGAAGCGCGAGAGGAGTCGGGAGTTGAAGGGAAGCACGTGAGGAGTCGTGAGTTGAAGGGAAGCGCGAGTGGAGTCGGGAGTTGAAGGGAAGCGCGAGAGGAGTCGGGGGTTAAAGGGATGCGCGAGCGGTCTTGGGAGTTGAAGGGAAGCGCGTGCGGGCTCGGGAGTTGAAGGGAAGTGTGAGAGGAGTCAGGAGTTGAAGGGAAGCGCGAGAGGAGTCGGGAGTTGAAGTTAATTGCGAGAGGAGTCGGGAGTTGAAGGGCAGCGTGAAGAGCCGGGAGTCAAATGGAAGCGCGAATGGAGTCGGGAGTTGAAGGGAAGCGCGATTGGAGTCGGGAGTTGATGGGATGCGCGAGCGGAGTCGGGAGTTGAAGGGAAGCGCAAGAGGCGTTGGGAGTTGAAGGGAAGCATCAGCGGGGTTGGGAATTGAAGGGAGGCGCGAGATGAGTCGGGAATTGAAGGGAAGCGCGAGAGGGGTCGGGAGTTGAAGGGAAGCGCGAGAGGAGTCGGGAGTTGAAGGGAAGCGGGTGAGGAGTCGGGAGTTGAAGGGAAGCACGAGCGGGGTTGGGAATTGAAGGGAAGCGCGACAGTAGTGTGTTGAAGAGAAGCGCGAGAGGAGTCGGGAGTTGAAGGGAAGCGCGAGACGAGTCGGGGGTTGAAGGGATGCGCGAGCGGTCTTGGGAGTTGAAGGGAAAAACGTGCGGGCTCGGGAGTTGACGGGAAGCGCGCGAGGATTCAGGAGTTGAAGGGAAGCGTGAGAGGATTCAGGAGTTGAAGGGAAGCACGACAGGAGTCGGGAGATGAAGGTAAGCGCGAGCGGGGTTGGGAATTGAAGGGAAGCACGACAGTAGTCGTGTGTTGAAGAAAAGCGCGAGAGGAGTCGGGAGTTGAAGGCAGCACGACAGGAGTCGGTAGTTGAATGGAAGCGCGCGAGGAGTCGGGAGTTGAAGGGAAGCGCGTTAGGTGGCGGGAGTTGAAGGGCAGCGCGAGTGGAGTCGGGGGTTGAAGGGAAGCGCGAGCGGTCTTGGGAGTTGAAGGGAAGCGCGAGCGGTCTCGGGAGTTCACGGGAAGCATGCGAGGAGTCAGCAGTTGAAGGGAAGCGTGAGAGGAGTCAGGATTTCAAGGGAAGCGTGAGAGGAGTCAGGAGTTGAAGTGAAGCACGACAGGAGTCGGGAGTTGAAGGGAAGCGCTAGCTGGGTTGGGAGTTGAAGGGAAGCACGACAGGAGTTGGGAGATGAAGGGAAGCGCGAGCTGGGTTGGGAGTTGAAGGGAAGTGCGACAGGCGTCGGGAGTTGAAGAGAAACGCGAGACGGGTCGGGAGTTGAAGGGTTGCGCGACAGGAGTCGGGAGTTGAAGTGAGCGCGAGAGGTGTTGGGATTTGCAGGGAAACGCAAGTGGTGTCGGGAGTTGAAGGGAAGCGCGAGAGGAGTCGGGAGTTGAAGAGAAAAGCGAGAGGGGTCGGGAGTTGAAGGGAAGCGCAAGAGGAGTCTGGAGTTGAAGGGAAGCGCGACATGAGTCGGGAGTTGAAGGGAAGCGTGACAGGAGTCGGGAGCTGAAGGGAAGCGTGAGCGGTGTTGGGAATTGAAGGGAAGCGCGACAGGATTCGGGAGTTGAAGGGAAGCGCGTGAGGAGTTGGGAGTTGAAGGGAAGCACGAGCGGGGTTGGGAATTGAAGGGAAGTGTGACAGTAGTCGTGTGTTGAAGAGAAGCGCGAGAGGAGTCGGGAGTTGAAGGGAAGCGCGAGAGGAGTCGTGGTTTGAAGGGATGCGCGAGCGGTCTTGGGAGTTGAAGGGAAAAACTTGCGGGCTCGGGAGTTGACGGGAAGCGCGCGAGGATTCAGGAGTTGAAGGGAAGTGTGAGAGGAGTCAGGAGTTGAAGGGAAGCGTGAGAGGATTCAGGAGTTGAAGGGAAGCACGACAGGTGTCGGGAGCTGAAGGGAAGCGTGAGCGGGGTTGGGAATTGAAGGGAAGGACGACAGTAGTCGTGTGTTGAAGAGAAGCGCGAGAGGAGTCGGGAGTTGAAGGGAAGCGCGAGAGGAGTGTGGTTTGAAGGGATGCGCGAGCTGTCTTGGGAGTTGAAGGTAAAAACGTGCGGGCTCGGGAGTTGACGGGAAGTGCGCGATGATTCAGGAGTTGAAGGGAAGTGTGAGAGGAGTCAGGAGTTGAAGGGAAGCGTGAGAGGATTCAGGAGTTGAAGGGAAGCACGACAGGAGTCGGGAGCTGAAGGGAAGCGTGAGCGGGGTTGGGAATTGAAGGGAAGCGCGACAGTAGTGGAGTGTTTAAGAGAAGCGCGAAAGGAGTCGGGAGTTGAACGGAAGCGCGACAGGAGTCGGGAGTTGAATGGAAGTGTGAGAGGCGTCTGGAGTTGAAGGGAAGCATGAGCGGGGTTGGGAGTTGAAGGGAAGCACGACAGGAGTCGGGAGTTGAAGGGAAGTGCGAGAGGAGTCGGGAGTTGAAGGGAAGCGTGAGGAGTCGGGAGTCGAATGGAAGCGCGAATGGAGTCGGGAGTTGAAGGGAAGCGCGAGTGGAGTCGGGAGTTGATGGGAAGCGCGAGAGGAGTCGGGAGTTGAAATTAAGCGCGAGAGGAGTCGTGAGTTGAAGGGAAGCGTGAAGAGTCGGGAGTCAAATGGAAGCGCGAGTGGAGTCGGGAATAGATGGGAAGTGCGAGAGGAGTCGGGAGTTGAAGGGAAGCGCGAGAGGAGTTGGGAGTTGAAGGGAAGCATGAGCGGGGTTGGAAATTGAAGGGAAGCGTGAGAGGAGTCGGGAGTTGAAGCGAAGCGCGAGAGGAGTCGGGAGTTGAAGGGAAGCACGTGAGGAGTCGTGAGTTGAAGGGAAGCGCGAGTGGAGTCGGGAGTTGAAGGGAAGCGCGAGAGGAGTCGGGGGTTAAAGGGATGCGCGAGCGGTCTTGGGAGTTGAAGGGAAGCGCGTGCGGGCTCGGGAGTTGAAGGGAAGCGCGAGCGGAGTCGGGAGTTGAAGGGAAGTGTGAGAGGAGTCAGGAGTTGAAGGGAAGCGCGAGAGGAGTCGGGAGTTGAAGTGAATTGCGAGAGGAGTCGGGAGTTGAAGGGAAGCGTGAAGAGCCGGGAGTCAAATGGAAGCGCGAATGGAGTCGGGAGTTGAAGGGAAGCGCGATTGGAGTCGGGAGTTGATGGGATGCGTGAGCGGAGTCGGGAGTTGAAGGGAAGCGCGAGAGGCGTTGGGAGTTGAAGGGAAGCATGAGCGGGGTTGGGAATTGAAGGGAAGAGCGAGTGGGGTTGGGAATTGAAGGGAAGCGCGAGAGGGGTCGGGAGTTGAAGGGAAGCGCGAGAGGAGTCGGGAGTTGAAGGGAAGCGGGTGAGGAGTCGGGAGTTGAAGGGAAGCACGAGCGGGGTTGGGAATTGAAGGGAAGCGCGACAGTAGTGTGTTGAAGAGAAGCGCGAGAGGAGTCGGGAGTTGAAGGGAAGCGCGAGACGAGTCGGGGGTTGAAGGGATGCGCGAGCGGTCTTGGGAGTTGAAGGGAAAAACGTGCGGGCTCGGGAGTTGACGGGAAGCGCTCGAGGATTCAGGAGTTGAAGGGAAGCGTGAGAGGATTCAGGAGTTGAATGGAAGCGCGCGAGGAGTCGGGAGTTGAAGGGAAGCGCGTTAGGTGGCGGGAGTTGAAGGGCAGCGCGAGTGGAGTCGGGGGTTGAAGGGAAGCGCGAGCGGTCTTGGGAGTTGAAGGGAAGCGCGAGCGGTCTCGGGAGTTCACGGGAAGCATGCGAGGAGTCAGCAGTTGAAGGGAAGCGTGAGAGGAGTCAGGATTTCAAGGGAAGCGTGAGAGGAGTCAGGAGTTGAAGTGAAGCACGACAGGAGTCGGGAGTTGAAGGGAAGCGCTAGCTGGGTTGGGAGTTGAAGGGAAGCACGACAGGAGTTGGGAGATGAAGGGAAGCGCGAGCTGGGTTGGGAGTTGAAGGGAAGTGCGACAGGCGTCGGGAGTTGAAGAGAAACGCGAGACGGGTCGGGAGTTGAAGGGTTGCGCGACAGGAGTCGGGAGTTGAAGTGAGCGCGAGAGGTGTTGGGATTTGCAGGGAAACGCAAGTGGTGTCGGGAGTTGAAGGGAAGCGCGAGAGGAGTCGGGAGTTGAAGAGAAAAACGAGAGGGGTCGGGAGTTGAAGGGAAGCACAAGAGGAGTCTGGAGTTGAAGGGAAGCGCAACATGAGTCGGGAGTTGAAGGGAAGCGTGACAGGAGTCGGGAGCTGAAGGGAAGCGTGAGCGGTGTTGGGAATTGAAGGGAAGTGCGACAGTAGTCGTGTGTTGAAGAGAAGCGCGAAAGGAGTCGGGAGATGAACGGAAGCGCGACAGGAGTTGGGAGCTGAATGGAAGTGTGAGAGGAGTCAGGAGTTGAAGGGAAGCGCGAGAGGCGTCTGGTGTTGAAGGGAAGCGTGAGCGGGGTTGGGAGTTGAAGGGAAGCACGACAGGAGTCGGGAGTTGATGGGAAGCGCGAGAGGAGTCGGGAGTTGAAGGGAAGCGTGAGGAGTCGGGAGTCGAATGGAAGCGCGAATGGAGTCGGGAGTCGAAGGGAAGCGCGAATGGAGTCGGGAGTTGATGGGAAGCGCGAGAGGAGTCGGGAGTTGAAGTTAAGCGCGAGAGGAGTCGGGATTTGAAGTGAAGCTCGAGAGGAGTCGTGAGTTGAAGGGAAGCGTGAAGAGTCGGGAGTCAATTGGAAGCGTGAATGGAGTCAGGAGTTGAAGGGAAGCGCGAGTGGAGTCGGGAGTTGAAGGGAAGCGCGAGAGGAGTCGGGGGTTGAAGGGATGCGCAAGCGGTCTTGGGAGTTGAAGGGAAGCGCGTGCGGGCTCGGGAATTGACGGGAAGCGCACGAGGATTCAGGAGTTGAAGGGAAGTGTGAGAGGAGTCAGGAGTTGAAGGGAAGCGTGACAGGATTCAAGAGTTGAAGGGAAGCACGACAGGAGTCGGGAGCTGAAGGGAAGCGCGAGCGGGGTTGGGAATTGAAGGGAAGCACAACAGTAGTCGTGTGTTGAAGAGAAGCGCGAGAGGAGTCGGGAGTTGAAGGCAGCACGACAGGATTCGGGAGTAGAATGGAAGTGCGCGAGGAGTCGGGTGTTGAAGGGAAGCGCGATAGGTGGCGGGAGTTGAAGGGCAGCGCGAGTGGAGTCGGGAGTTGAAGGGAAGCGCGAGCGGTCTTGGGAGTTGAAGGGAAGCGTGAGCGGGCTCGGGAGTTCACGGGAAGCGTGCGAGGAGTCAGCAGTTGAAGGGAACCGTGAGAGGAGTCAGGATTTGTAGGGAAGCGTGAGAGGAGTCAGGAGTTGATGTGAAGCGCGACAGGAGTTGGGAGTTGAAGGGAAGCTCGAGCTGGGTTGGGTGTGGAAGGGAAGCGCGACAGGAGTCGGGAGTTGAAGAGAAACGCGAGACGGGTCGGGAGTTGAAGGGAAGCGCGACAGGAGTCGGGAGTTGAAGGGAACGGCGATCGGTGTTGGGAGTTGAAGGGAAGCGCGAGAGGAGTCGGGAGTTGAAGGGAAGCGCGAGAGGAGTCGGGTGTTGAAGGGAAGCGTGAGAGGAGTCGGGAGTTGAATGGAAGCGCGTGAGGAGTCGGGAGTTGAACGGAAACGCGAGCGGAGTCGGGAGTTGAATGGAAGCACGAGCGGGGTTGGTATTTGAAGGGAAGTGCGACAGTAGTCGTGTGTTGAAGAGAAGCGCGAGAGGAGTCGCGAGTTGAAGGAAGCGCGACAGGAGTCGGGAGTAGAATGGAAGTGCGCGAGGCGTCGGGAGTTGAAGGGAAGCGCGAGAGGAGTCGGGGGTTGAAGGGATGCGCGAGCGGTCTTGGGAGTTGAAGGGAAGCGCGTGCGGGCTCGGGAGTTGACGGGAAGCGCGCAAGGATTCGAGAGTTGAAGGGAAGCGTGAGAGGAGTCAGGAGTTGAAGGGAAGCATGAGAGGAGTCAGGAGTTGAATGGAAGCATGAGAGGAGTCAGGATTTGAAGGGAAGTACGACAGGAGTCGGGAGCTGAAGGGAAGCGCGAGCGGGGTTGCGAATTGAAGGGAAGCACGACAGTAGTCGTGTGTTGAAGAGAAGCGCGAGAGGAGTCGGGAGTTGAAGGCAGCCCGACAGGAGTCGGGAGTAGAATGGAAGTGCGCGAGGATTCGTGAGTTGAAGGGAAGTGCGACAGGGGTCGGGAGTTGAAGGGAAGCGTGAGAGGAGTCAGGAGTTGAATGGAAGCACGACAGGAGTTGGGAGTTGAAGGGAAGCGCGAGCTGGGTTGGGAGTTGAAGGGAAGTGCGACAGGAGTCGGGAGTTGAAGAGAAACGCGAGACGGGTCGGTAGTTGAAGGGAAGCGCGAGCGGAGTCGAGAGTTGAAAGGAAGCGCGATCGGAGTCGGGAGTTGAAGGGAAGCACGACAGTAGTCGTGTGTTGAAGAAAAGCGCGAGAGGAGTCGGGAGTTGAAGGCAGCACGACAGGAGTCGGTAGTAGAATGGAAGCGCGCGAGGAGTCGGGAGTTGAAGGGAAGCGCGCTAGGTGGCGGGAGTTGAAGGGCAGCGCGAGTGGAGTCGGGGGTTGAAGGGAAGCGCGAGCGGTCTTGGGAGTTGAAGGGAAGCGCGAGCGGTCTCGGGAGTTCACGGGAAGCATGCGAGGAGTCAGCAGTTGAAGGGAAGCGTGAGAGGAGTCAGGATTTCAAGGGAAGCGTGAGAGGAGTCAGGAGTTGAAGTGAAGCACGACAGGAGTCGGGAGTTGAAGGGAAGCGCTAGCTGGGTTGGGAGTTGAAGGGAAGCACGACAGGAGTTGGGAGATGAAGGGAAGCGCGAGCTGGGTTGGGAGTTGAAGGGAAGTGCGACAGGCGTCGGGAGTTGAAGAGAAACGCGAGACGGGTCGGGAGTTGAAGGGTTGCGCGACAGGAGTCGGGAGTTGAAGTGAGCGCGAGAGGTGTTGGGATTTGCAGGGAAACGCAAGTGGTGTCGGGAGTTGAAGGGAAGCGCGAGAGGAGTCGGGAGTTGAAGAGAAAAGCGAGAGGGGTCGGGAGTTGAAGGGAAGCGCAAGAGGAGTCTGGAGTTGAAGGGAAGCGCGACATGAGTCGGGAGTTGAAGGGAAGCGTGACAGGAGTCGGGAGCTGAAGGGAAGCGTGAGCGGTGTTGGGAATTGAAGGGAAGCGCGACAGGATTCGGGAGTTGAAGGGAAGCGCGTGAGGAGTTGGGAGTTGAAGGGAAGCACGAGCGGGGTTGGGAATTGAAGGGAAGTGTGACAGTAGTCGTGTGTTGAAGAGAAGCGCGAGAGGAGTCGGGAGTTGAAGGGAAGCGCGAGAGGAGTCGTGGTTTGAAGGGATGCGCGAGCGGTCTTGGGAGTTGAAGGGAAAAACTTGCGGGCTCGGGAGTTGACGGGAAGCGCGCGAGGATTCAGGAGTTGAAGGGAAGTGTGAGAGGAGTCTGGAGTTGAAGGGAAGCGTGAGAGGATTCAGGAGTTGAAGGGAAGCACGACAGGAGTCGGGAGCTGAAGGGAAGCGTGAGCGGGGTTGGGAATTGAAGGGAAGGACGACAGTAGTCGTGTGTTGAAGAGAAGCGCGAGAGGAGTCGGGAGTTGAAGGGAAGCGCGAGAGGAGTGTGGTTTGAAGGGATGCGCGAGCTGTCTTGGGAGTTGAAGGTAAAAACGTGCGGGCTCGGGAGTTGACGGGAAGTGCGCGATGATTCAGGAGTTGAAGGGAAGTGTGAGAGGAGTCAGGAGTTGAAGGGAAGCGTGAGAGGATTCAGGAGTTGAAGGGAAGCACGACAGGAGTCGGGAGCTGAAGGGAAGCGTGAGCGGGGTTGGGAATTGAAGGGAAGCGCGACAGTAGTGGAGTGTTTAAGAGAAGCGCGAAAGGAGTCGGGAGTTGAACGGAAGCGCGACAGGAGTCGGGAGTTGAATGGAAGTGTGAGAGGCGTCTGGAGTTGAAGGGAAGCATGAGCGGGGTTGGGAGTTGAAGGGAAGCACGACAGGAGTCGGGAGTTGAAGGGAAGCGCGAGAGGAGTCGGGAGTTGAAGGGAAGCGTGAGGAGTCGGGAGTCGAATGGAAGCCCGAATGGAGTCGGGAGTTGAAGGGAAGCGCGAGTGGAGTCGGGAGTTGATGGGAAGCGCGAGAGGAGTCGGGAGTTGAAATTAAGCGCGAGAGGAGTCGTGAGTTGAAGGGAAGCGTGAAGAGTCGGGAGTCAAATGGAAGCGCGAGTGGAGTCGGGAATAGATGGGAAGTGCGAGAGGAGTCGGGAGTTGAAGGGAAGCGCGAGAGGAGTTGGGAGTTGAAGGGAAGCATGAGCGGGGTTGGGAATTGAAGGGAAGCGCGAGAGGAGTCGGGAGTTGAAGGGAAGCGCGAGAGGAGTCGGGAGTTGAAGGGAAGCACGTGAGTAGTCGTGAGTTGAAGGGAAGCGCGAGTGGAGTCGGGAGTTGAAGGGAAGCGCGAGAGGAGTCGGGGGTTAAAGGGATGCGCGAGCGGTCTTGGGAGTTGAAGGGAAGCGCGTGCGGGCTCGGGAGTTGAAGGGAAGCGCGAGCGGAGTCGGGAGTTGAAGGGAAGTGTGAGAGGAGTCAGGAGTTGAAGGGAAGCGCGAGAGGAGTCGGGAGTTGAAGTGAATTGCGAGAGGAGTCGGGAGT
This sequence comes from Carcharodon carcharias, assembly GCF_017639515.1. NCBI lineage: Eukaryota > Metazoa > Chordata > Chondrichthyes > Lamniformes > Lamnidae > Carcharodon > Carcharodon carcharias. Next base: position 13,706,619 of record NC_054490.1, read on the forward strand.
TGAAGGGAAGCGTGAAGAGCCGGGAGTCAAATGGAAGCGCGAATGGAGTCGGGAGTTGAAGGGAAGCGCGATTGGAGTCGGGAGTTGATGGGATGCGTGAGCGGAGTCGGGAGTTGAAGGGAAGCGCGAGAGGCGTTGGGAGTTGAAGGGAAGCATGAGCGGGGTTGGGAATTGAAGGGAAGAGCGAGTGGGGTTGGGAATTGAAGGGAAGCGCGAGAGGGGTCGGGAGTTGAAGGGAAGCGCGAGAGGAGTCGGGAGTTGAAGGGAAGCGGGTGAGGAGTCGGGAGTTGAAGGGAAGCACGAGCGGGGTTGGGAATTGAAGGGAAGCGCGACAGTAGTGTGTTGAAGAGAAGCGCGAGAGGAGTCGGGAGTTGAAGGGAAGCGCGAGACGAGTCGGGGGTTGAAGGGATGCGCGAGCGGTCTTGGGAGTTGAAGGGAAAAACGTGCAGGCTCGGGAGTTGACGGGAAGCGCGCGAGGATTCAGGAGTTGAAGGGAAGCGTGAGAGGATTCAGGAGTTGAATGGAAGCGCGCGAGGAGTCGGGAGTTGAAGGGAAGCGCGTTAGGTGGCGGGAGTTGAAGGGCAGCGCGAGTGGAGTCGGGGGTTGAAGGGAAGCGCGAGCGGTCTTGGGAGTTGAAGGGAAGCGCGAGCGGTCTCGGGAGTTCACGGGAAGCATGCGAGGAGTCAGCAGTTGAAGGGAAGCGTGAGAGGAGTCAGGATTTCAAGGGAAGCGTGAGAGGAGTCAGGAGTTGAAGTGAAGCACGACAGGAGTCGGGAGTTGAAGGGAAGCGCTAGCTGGGTTGGGAGTTGAAGGGAAGCACGACAGGAGTTGGGAGATGAAGGGAAGCGCGAGCTGGGTTGGGAGTTGAAGGGAAGTGCGACAGGCGTCGGGAGTTGAAGAGAAACGCGAGACGGGTCGGGAGTTGAAGGGTTGCGCGACAGGAGTCGGGAGTTGAAGTGAGCGCGAGAGGTGTTGGGATTTGCAGGGAAACGCAAGTGGTGTCGGGAGTTGAAGGGAAGCGCGAGAGGAGTCGGGAGTTGAAGAGAAAAACGAGAGGGGTCGGGAGTTGAAGGGAAGCGCAAGAGGAGTCTGGAGTTGAAGGGAAGCGCGACATGAGTCGGGAGTTGAAGGGAAGCGTGACAGGAGTCGGGAGCTGAAGGGAAGCGTGAGCGGTGTTGGGAATTGAAGGGAAGTGCGACAGTAATCGTGTGTTGAAGAGAAGCGCGAAAGGAGTCGGGAGATGAACGGAAGCGCGACAGGAGTTGGGAGCTGAATGGAAGTGTGAGAGGAGTCAGGAGTTGAAGGGAAGCGCGAGAGGCGTCTGGTGTTGAAGGGAAGCGTGAGCGGGGTTGGGAGTTGAAGGGAAGCACGACAGGAGTCGGGAGTTGATGGGAAGCGCGAGAGGAGTCGGGAGTTGAAGGGAAGCGTGAGGAGTCGGGAGTCGAATGGAAGCGCGAATGGAGTCGGGAGTCGAAGGGAAGCGCGAATGGAGTCGGGAGTTGATGGGAAGCGCGAGAGGAGTCGGGAGTTGAAGTTAAGCGCGAGAGGAGTCGGGATTTGAAGTGAAGCTCGAGAGGAGTCGTGAGTTGAAGGGAAGCGTGAAGAGTCGGGAGTCAATTGGAAGCGTGAATGGAGTCAGGAGTTGAAGGGAAGCGCGAGTGGAGTCGGGAGTTGAAGGGAAGCGCGAGAGGAGTCGGGGGTTGAAGGGATGCGCAAGCGGTCTTGGGAGTTGAAGGGAAGCGCGTGCGGGCTCGGGAATTGACGGGAAGCGCACGAGGATTCAGGAGTTGAAGGGAAGTGTGAGAGGAGTCAGGAGTTGAAGGGAAGCGTGACAGGATTCAAGAGTTGAAGGGAAGCACGACAGGAGTCGGGAGCTGAAGGGAAGCGCGAGCGGGGTTGGGAATTGAAGGGAAGCACAACAGTAGTCGTGTGTTGAAGAGAAGCGCGAGAGGAGTCGGGAGTTGAAGGCAGCACGACAGGATTCGGGAGTAGAATGGAAGTGCGCGAGGAGTCTGGTGTTGAAGGGAAGCGCGATAGGTGGCGGGAGTTGAAGGGCAGCGCGAGTGGAGTCGGGGGTTGAAGGGAAGCGCGAGCGGTCTTGGGAGTTGAAGGGAAGCGTGAGCGGGCTCGGGAGTTCACGGGAAGCGTGCGAGGAGTCAGCAGTTGAAGGGAACCGTGAGAGGAGTCAGGATTTGTAGGGAAGCGTGAGAGGAGTCAGGAGTTGATGTGAAGCGCGACAGGAGTTGGGAGTTGAAGGGAAGCTCGAGCTGGGTTGGGTGTGGAAGGGAAGCGCGACAGGAGTCGGGAGTTGAAGAGAAACGCAAGACGGGTCGGGAGTTGAAGGGAAGCGCGACAGGAGTCGGGAGTTGAAGGGAACGGCGATCGGTGTTGGGAGTTGAAGGGAAGCGCGAGAGGAGTCGGGAGTTGAAGGGAAGCGCGAGAGGAGTCGGGTGTTGAAGGGAAGCGCGAGAGGAGTCGGGAGTTGAATGGAAGCGCGTGAGGAGTCGGGAGTTGAACGGAAACGCGAGCGGAGTCGGGAGTTGAATGGAAGCACGAGCGGGGTTGGTATTTGAAGGGAAGCGCGACAGTAGTCGTGTGTTGAAGAGAAGCGCGAGAGGAGTCGCGAGTTGAAGGAAGCGCGACAGGAGTCGGGAGTAGAATGGAAGTGCGCGAGGCGTCGGGAGTTGAAGGGAAGCGCGAGAGGAGTCGGGGGTTGAAGGGATGCGCGAGCGGTCTTGGGAGTTGAAGGGAAGCGCGTGCGGGCTCGGGAGTTGACGGGAAGCGCGCAAGGATTCAAGAGTTGAAGGGAAGCGTGAGAGGAGTCAGGAGTTGAAGGGAAGCATGAGAGGAGTCAGGAGTTGAATGGAAGCATGAGAGGAGTCAGGATTTGAAGGGAAGTACGACAGGAGTCGGGAGCTGAAGGGAAGCGCGAGCGGGGTTGCGAATTGAAGGGAAGCACGACAGTAGTCGTGTGTTGAAGAGAAGCGCGAGAGGAGTCGGGAGTTGAAGGCAGCCCGACAGGAGTCGGGAGTAGAATGGAAGTGCGCGAGGATTCGTGAGTTGAAGGGAAGTGCGACAGGGGTCGGGAGTTGAAGGGAAGCGTGAGAGGAGTCAGGAGTTGAATGGAAGCACGACAGGAGTTGGGAGTTGAAGGGAAGCGCGAGCTGGGTTGGGAGTTGAAGGGAAGTGCGACAGGAGTCGGGAGTTGAAGAGAAACGCGAGACGGGTCGGTAGTTGAAGGGAAGCGCGAGCGGAGTCGAGAGTTGAAAGGAAGCGCGATCGGAGTCGGGAGTTGAAGGGAAGCACGAGCGGGCTTGGGAATTGAAGGGAAGCGCGACAGTAGTCATGTGTTGAAGAGAAGTGCGAGACGAGTCAGGAGTTGAAGAAAGCGCGACAGGAGTCGGGAGTTGAAGGGAAGCGCGAGAGGAGTTGGGGTTGAAGGGATGCGCGAGCGGTCTTGGGAGTTGAAGGGATGCGCGAGCGGGCTCAGCAGTTGGCGGGAAGCGCGCGAGGATTCAGGAGTTGAAGGGAAGCGTGAGAGGAGTCAGGAGTTGAAGGGAAGCGTGAGAGGAGTCAGGAGTTGAAGGGTTGGACGACAGGAGTCGGGAGTTGAAGGGAAGCGTGAGCTGGGTTGGGAGTTGATGGGAAGCGCGACAGGAGTCGGGAGTTGAAGGGAAGCACGACAGGAGTCGGGAGTTGAAGAGAAACGTGAGGCGGGTCAGGAGTTGAAGGGAAGCGCGACAGGAGTCGGGAGTTGAAGGGAAGCACGACAGGAGTCGGGAGTTGAAGGGAAGCGCGAGAGGAGTCGAGAGTTGAAGGGAAGCACGAGAGGAGTCGGGAGTTGAAGGCAAGCGTGCGAGGAGTCGGGAGTTGAAGGGAAGCGTGACAGGAGTCGGGAGTTGAAGGGAAGCGTGACAGGAGTCGGGAGTTGAAGGGAAGCGTGACAGGAGTCGGGAGTTGAAGGGAAGTGCGAGCGGTGTTGGGATTTGAAGGGAAGCACGAGCAGGGTCGGGAGTTGAAGGGAAGTGCGAGAGGAGTCGTGAGTTGAAGAGAAACGTGAGAGGGGTTGTGGGTTGAAGGGATGCGCGAGCGGTCTTGGGAGTTGAAGGGATGCGCGAGCGGGCTCGGCAGTTGGCGGGAAGTGCGCGAGGATTCAGGAGTTGAAGGGAAGCGTGAGAGGAGTCAGGAGTTGAAGGGAAGCGTGAGAGGAGTCAGGAGTTGAAGGGTGGCACGACAGGAGTCGGAAGTTGAAGGAAAGCGTGAGCTGGGTTGGGAGTTGAAGGGAAGTGTGACAGGAGTCGGGAGTTGAAGAGAAACGCGAGACGGGTCGGGAGTTGAAGGGAAGCGCGACAGGAGTCGGGAGTTGAAGGGAAGCGCGAGAGGAGTCGGGAGTTGAAGGGAAACGCGAGAGGAGTCGGGAGTTGAACGGAAGCGCGAGAGGAGTCGGGAGTTGAATGGAAGCGCGAGCGGAGTCAGGAGTTGAAGGGACCCGTGAGCGGGGTTGGGAATTGAAGGGAAGCGAGACGGTAGTCGTGTGTTGAAGAGAAGCACGAGAGGAGTCGGGAGTTGAAGGGAAGCGCGAAAGGAGTCGGGAGTAGAATGGAAGTGCGCGAGGAGTCGGGAGTTGAAGCGAAGCGCGACAGGAGTCGGGAGTTGAAGGGAAGCGCGAGCGTTGTTGGGAATTGAAGGGAAGCACGACAGTAGTCGTGTGTTGAAGAGAAGCGCGAGAGGAGTCATGAGTTGAAGGGAAGCGCAAGTGGTGTCGGGAGTTGAAGGGAAGCGCGAGAGGAGTCGGGAGTTGAAGGGAAGTGCGAGAGGGGTCAGGAGTTGAAGGGAAGCGCAAGTGGAGTCGGGAGTTGAAGGGAAGCGCGACATGAGTCGGGAGTTGAAGGGATGCGCTACAGCAGTCGGGAGCTGAAGGGAAGCGTGAGCGGTGTTGGGAATTGAAGGGAAGCGCGACAGTAGTCGTGTGTTGAAGAGAAGCGCGAGAGGAGTCATGAGTTGAAGGGAAGCGCAAGTGGTGTCGGGAGTTGAAGGGAAGCGCGAGAGGCGTCTGGAGTTGAAGGGAAGCGCGAGCAGGGTTGGGAGTTGAAGGGAAGCGCGAGAGGAGTCGGGAGTTGAAGGGAAGCGCGAGAGGAGTCGGGAGTTGAAGGGAAGCGCGAGAGGAGTCGGGAGTTGAAGGGAAGCGTGAGGAGTCGGGAGTCGAATGGAAGCGGGAATGGAGTCGGGAGTTGAAGGGAAGTGCGAGTGGAGTCGGGAGTCGATGGGATGCGCGAGAGGAGTCGGGAGTTGAAGGGAAGCGCGAGAGGAGTCGGGAGTTGAAGGGATGCGCGAGAGGAGTCGGGGGTTGAAGGGATGCGTGAGGGGTCTTGGGAGATGAAGGAAGCGCGTGCGGGCTCGGTAGTTGAGGGGAACCGCGCGAGGATTCAGGAGTTGAATGGAAGCGCGAGAGGAGTCGGGAGTTGAAGGGAAGTGCGAGAGAAGTCGGGAGTTGAAGGGAAGCGTGAGAGGAGTCGGGAGTTGAAGGGAAGCGCGAGAAGGGTCTGGAGTTGAACGGAAGCGCGAGAGGAGTCGGGAGTTGAAGGGAAGCACGAGAGGAGTCGGGAGTTGAAGGGAAGCTCGAGAAGGGTCGGGAGTTGAACGGAAGCGCGAGAGGAGTCGGGAGTTGAAGAGAAGCGCAAGAGGAGTCGGGAGTTGAAGGGAAGCGCTAGAGGAGTCGGGAGTTGAAGGGACGAGCGAGCGGTGTTGGAAATTGAAGGGAAGCGCGACAGTAGTCGTGTGTTAAAGAGAAGCGCGAGAGGAGTTGGGAGTTGAAGGGAAACGCGACAGGAGTCGGGAGTAGAATAAAGCGCGCGATGTGTCGGGAGTTGAAGGGAAGCGCGACAGGAGTCGGGAATTGAAGGGAAGTACGAGCGGTGTTGTGATTTGAAGGGAAGCACGAGCGGGGTCGGGAGTTGAAGGGAAGTGCGAGAGGATTCGTGAGTTGAAGAGAAGCGTGCGAGGAGTCAGGAGTTGAAGGGAAGCGTGAGAGGAGTTAGGAGTTGAAGGGAAGCACGACAGGAGTCGGGAGTTGAAGGGAAGCGCGAGCTGGGTTGGGAGTTGAAGGGAAGTGCGACAGGAGTCGGGAGTTGAAGAGAAATGCGAGACGGGTCGGGAGTTGAAGGGAAGCATGACAGGAGTCGGGAGTTGAAGAGAAACGCGAGAGGGGTCAGGAGTTGAAGGGAAGCGCAAGTGGAGTCGGGAGTTGAAGGGAAGCCTGAGAGGAGTCGGGAGTTGAATGGAAGCGGGAGTGGAGTCGGAAGTTGAAGGGAAGGTGGAGAGGATTCGGGAGTTGAAGGGATGCGCGAGTGGTGTCGGGAGTTGAAGGTATGCGCGAGAGGAGTCGGGAGGTGAAGGGAAGCGCGAGTGGAGTTGGGATTTGAAGGGAACGCGAGATGAGTCGGGAGTTGAAGGGAAGTGCGAGAAGTGTCGGGAGCTGAAGGGAAGCGCGAGAGGTGTCGGGAGTTTAAGGGAAGCGCGAGTGGAGTCGGGAGTTGAAGGGAAGAGCTTGAGGGGTCGGGATTTGAAGAGAGGCACGAGAGGAGTCGGGAGTTGAAGTGAAGTGCAAGTGGAGTCGAGAGTTGAAGGGAAGCGCGAGCGGTGTTGGGAGTTGAAGTGAAGCGCGAGCGAGGTTGTGAGTTGAAGGGAGGCTCGAGTGGGGTCGGGAGTTGAAGGGAAGTGCGAGAGGAGTTGTGAGTTGAAGAGAAGCACGCGAGGAGTCAGGAGTTGAAGGGAAACGTGAGAGGAGTCAGGAGTTGAAGGGAAGCGTGAGAGGAGTTAGGAGTTGAAGGGAAGCACAACAGGAGTTGGGATTTGAAGGGAAGCGCGAGCTGGGTTGGGAGTTGAAGGGAAGTGCGACAGGAGTCGGGAGTTGAAGAGAAAAGCGAGACGGGTTGGGAGTTGAAGTGAAGCGCGACAGGAGTCGGGAGTTGAAGGGAAGCGCGAGAGGATTCGGGAGTTGAATGGATGCGCGTGAGGAGTCGGGAGTTGAACGGAAACGCGAGCGGAGTCGGGAGTTGAATGGAAGCACGAGCGGGGTTGGTATTTGAAGGGAAGCGCGACAGTAGTCGTGTGTTGAAGAGAAGCGCGAGAGGAGTCGCGAGTTGAAGGAAGCGCGACAGGAGTCGGGAGTAGAATGGAAGTGCGCGAGGCGTCGGGAGTTGAAGGGAAGCGCGAGAGGAGTCGGGGGTTGAAGGGATGCGCGAGCGGTCTTGGGAGTTGAAGGGAAGCGCGTGCGGGCTCGGGAGTTGACGGGAAGCGCGCAAGGATTCAAGAGTTGAAGGGAAGCGTGAGAGGAGTCAGGAGTTGAAGGGAAGCATGAGAGGAGTCAGGAGTTGAATGGAAGCATGAGAGGAGTCAGGATTTGAAGGGAAGTACGACAGGAGTCGGGAGCTGAAGGGAAGCGCGAGCGGGGTTGCGAATTGAAGGGAAGCACGACAGTAGTCGTGTGTTGAAGAGAAGCGCGAGAGGAGTCGGGAGTTGAAGGCAGCCCGACAGGAGTCGGGAGTAGAATGGAAGTGCGCGAGGATTCGTGAGTTGAAGGGAAGTGCGACAGGGGTCGGGAGTTGAAGGGAAGCGTGAGAGGAGTCAGGAGTTGAATGGAAGCACGACAGGAGTTGGGAGTTGAAGGGAAGCGCGAGCTGGGTTGGGAGTTGAAGGGAAGTGCGACAGGAGTCGGGAGTTGAAGAGAAACGCGAGACGGGTCGGTAGTTGAAGGGAAGCGCGAGCGGAGTCGAGAGTTGAAAGGAAGCGCGATCGGAGTCGGGAGTTGAAGGGAAGCACGAGCGGGCTTGGGAATTGAAGGGAAGCGCGACAGTAGTCATGTGTTGAAGAGAAGTGCGAGACGAGTCAGGAGTTGAAGAAAGCGCGACAGGAGTCGGGAGTTGAAGGGAAGCGCGAGAGGAGTTGGGGTTGAAGGGATGCGCGAGCGGTCTTGGGAGTTGAAGGGATGCGCGAGCGGGCTCAGCAGTTGGCGGGAAGCGCGCGAGGATTCAGGAGTTGAAGGGAAGCGTGAGAGGAGTCAGGAGTTGAAGGGAAGCGTGAGAGGAGTCAGGAGTTGAAGGGTTGGACGACAGGAGTCGGGAGTTGAAGGGAAGCGTGAGCTGGGTTGGGAGTTGATGGGAAGCGCGACAGGAGTCGGGAGTTGAAGGGAAGCACGACAGGAGTCGGGAGTTGAAGAGAAACGTGAGGCGGGTCAGGAGTTGAAGGGAAGCGCGACAGGAGTCGGGAGTTGAAGGGAAGCACGACAGGAGTCGGGAGTTGAAGGGAAGCGCGAGAGGAGTCGAGAGTTGAAGGGAAGCACGAGAGGAGTCGGGAGTTGAAGGCAAGCGTGCGAGGAGTCGGGAGTTGAAGGGAAGCGTGACAGGAGTCGGGAGTTGAAGGGAAGCGTGACAGGAGTCGGGAGTTGAAGGGAAGCGTGACAGGAGTCGGGAGTTGAAGGGAAGTGCGAGCGGTGTTGGGATTTGAAGGGAAGCACGAGCAGGGTCGGGAGTTGAAGGGAAGTGCGAGAGGAGTCGTGAGTTGAAGAGAAACGTTAGAGGGGTTGTGGGTTGAAGGGAAGCGCGAGAGGTGTTGGGAGTTGAAGGGATGCGCGAGCGGGCTCGGCAGTTGGCGGGAAGTGCGCGAGGATTCAGGAGTTGAAGGGAAGCGTGAGAGGAGTCAGGAGTTGAAGGGAAGCGTGAGAGGAGTCAGGAGTTGAAGGGTGGCACGACAGGAGTCGGAAGTTGAAGGAAAGCGTGAGCTGGGTTGGGAGTTGAAGGGAAGTGTGACAGGAGTCGGGAGTTGAAGGGAAGCGCGAGAGGAGTCGGGAGTTGAAGGGAAACGCGAGAGGAGTCGGGAGTTGAACGGAAGCGCGAGAGGAGTCGGGAGTTGAATGGAAGCGCGAGCGGAGTCAGGAGTTGAAGGGACCCGTGAGCGGGGTTGGGAATTGAAGGGAAGCGAGACGGTAGTCGTGTGTTGAAGAGAAGCACGAGAGGAGTCGGGAGTTGAAGGGAAGCGCGAAAGGAGTCGGGAGTAGAATGGAAGTGCGCGAGGAGTCGGGAGTTGAACCGAAGCGCGACAGGAGTCGGGAGTTGAAGGGAAGCGCGAGCGTTGTTGGGAATTGAAGGGAAGCACGACAGTAGTCGTGTGTTGAAGAGAAGCGCGAGAGGAGTCATGAGTTGAAGGGAAGCGCAAGTGGTGTCGGGAGTTGAAGGGAAGCGCGAGAGGAGTCGGGAGTTGAAGGGAAGTGCGAGAGGGGTCAGGAGTTGAAGGGAAGCGCAAGTGGAGTCGGGAGTTGAAGGGAAGCGCGACATGAGTCGGGAGTTGAAGGGATGCGCTACAGCAGTCGGGAGCTGAAGGGAAGCGTGAGCGGTGTTGGGAATTGAAGGGAAGCGCGACAGTAGTCGTGTGTTGAAGAGAAGCGCGAGAGGAGTCATGAGTTGAAGGGAAGCGCAAGTGGTGTCGGGAGTTGAAGGGAAGCGCGAGAGGCGTCTGGAGTTGAAGGGAAGCGCGAGCAGGGTTGGGAGTTGAAGGGAAGCGCGAGAGGAGTCGGGAGTTGAAGGGAAGCGCGAGAGGAGTCGGGAGTTGAAGGGAAGCGCGAGAGGAGTCGGGAGTTGAAGGGAAGCGTGAGGAGTCGGGAGTCGAATGGAAGCGGGAATGGAGTCGGGAGTTGAAGGGAAGTGCGAGTGGAGTCGGGAGTCGATGGGATGCGCGAGAGGAGTCGGGAGTTGAAGGGAAGCGCGAGAGGAGTCGGGAGTTGAAGGGATGCGCGAGAGGAGTCGGGGGTTGAAGGGATGCGTGAGGGGTCTTGGGAGATGAAGGAAGCGCGTGCGGGCTCGGTAGTTGAGGGGAACCGCGCGAGGATTCAGGAGTTGAATGGAAGCGCGAGAGGAGTCGGGAGTTGAAGGGAAGTGCGAGAGAAGTCGGGAGTTGAAGGGAAGCGTGAGAGGAGTCGGGAGTTGAAGGGAAGCGCGAGAAGGGTCTGGAGTTGAACGGAAGCGCGAGAGGAGTCGGGAGTTGAAGGGAAGCACGAGAGGAGTCGGGAGTTGAAGGGAAGCTCGAGAAGGGTCGGGAGTTGAACGGAAGCGCGAGAGGAGTCGGGAGTTGAAGAGAAGCGCAAGAGGAGTCGGGAGTTGAAGGGAAGCGCTAGAGGAGTCGGGAGTTGAAGGGACGAGCGAGCGGTGTTGGAAATTGAAGGGAAGCGCGACAGTAGTCGTGTGTTAAAGAGAAGCGCGAGAGGAGTTGGGAGTTGAAGGGAAACGCGACAGGAGTCGGGAGTAGAATAAAGCGCGCGATGTGTCGGGAGTTGAAGGGAAGCGCGACAGGAGTCGGGAATTGAAGGGAAGTACGAGCGGTGTTGTGATTTGAAGGGAAGCACGAGCGGGGTCGGGAGTTGAAGGGAAGTGCGAGAGGATTCGTGAGTTGAAGAGAAGCGTGCGAGGAGTCAGGAGTTGAAGGGAAGCGTGAGAGGAGTTAGGAGTTGAAGGGAAGCACGACAGGAGTCGGGAGTTGAAGGGAAGCGCGAGCTGGGTTGGGAGTTGAAGGGAAGTGCGACAGGAGTCGGGAGTTGAAGAGAAATGCGAGACGGGTCGGGAGTTGAAGGGAAGCATGACAGGAGTCGGGAGTTGAAGAGAAACGCGAGAGGGGTCAGGAGTTGAAGGGAAGCGCAAGTGGAGTCGGGAGTTGAAGGGAAGCCTGAGAGGAGTCGGGAGTTGAATGGAAGCGGGAGTGGAGTCGGAAGTTGAAGGGAAGGTGGAGAGGATTCGGGAGTTGAAGGGATGCGCGAGTGGTGTCGGGAGTTGAAGGTATGCGCGAGAGGAGTCGGGAGGTGAAGGGAAGCGCGAGTGGAGTTGGGATTTGAAGGGAACGCGAGATGAGTCGGGAGTTGAAGGGAAGTGCGAGAAGTGTCGGGAGCTGAAGGGAAGCGCGAGAGGTGTCGGGAGTTTAAGGGAAGCGCGAGTGGAGTCGGGAGTTGAAGGGAAGAGCTTGAGGGGTCGGGATTTGAAGAGAGGCACGAGAGGAGTCGGGAGTTGAAGTGAAGTGCAAGTGGAGTCGAGAGTTGAAGGGAAGCGCGAGCGGTGTTGGGAGTTGAAGTGAAGCGCGAGCGAGGTTGTGAGTTGAAGGGAGGCTCGAGTGGGGTCGGGAGTTGAAGGGAAGTGCGAGAGGAGTTGTGAGTTGAAGAGAAGCACGCGAGGAGTCAGGAGTTGAAGGGAAACGTGAGAGGAGTCAGGAGTTGAAGGGAAGCGTGAGAGGAGTTAGGAGTTGAAGGGAAGCACAACAGGAGTTGGGATTTGAAGGGAAGCGCGAGCTGGGTTGGGAGTTGAAGGGAAGTGCGACAGGAGTCGGGAGTTGAAGAGAAAAGCGAGACGGGTTGGGAGTTGAAGTGAAGCGCGACAGGAGTCGGGAGTTGAAGGGAAGCGCGAGAGGATTCGGGAGTTGCAGGGAAGCGCAAGTGGTGTCGGGCGTTGAAGGGAAGCGCGAGAGGAGTCGGGAGTTGAAGGAAGCGCGACAGGAGTCGAGATTTGAAAGGAAGCGCGCGAGGAGTCGGGAGTTGAAGGGAATCGCGAGAGGAGTCGGGGTTGAAGGGATGCGCGAGCGGTCTTGGGAGTTGAAGGGAAGCGCGAGCGGGCTCAGGAGTTGGCGGGAACCGCGCGAGGATTCAGGAGTTGAAAGGAAGCATGAGAGTAGTCAGAAGTTGAAGGGAAGCGTGAGAGGAGTCAGGAGTTTAAGGGAAGCATGACAGGAGTCGGGAGTTGAAGGGAAGCGTGAGCTGGGTTGGGAGTTGAAGGGAAGTGCGACAGGAGTCGGGAGTTGAAGGGAAGCGCGAGCGGTTTTGGGAGTTGAAGGGAAACGCAAGAGGAGTCGGGAGTTGAAGGGAAGCTCGTAGGGAGTCGGGAGTTGAAGGGAATCACGAGCGGAGTCAGGAGTTGAAGGGACCCGCGAGCAGGGTTGGGAATTGAAGGGAAGCGCGACGGTAGTCGTGTGTTGAAGAGAAGCGCGAGAGGAGTCGGGAGTTGAAGGGAAGCACGACAGGAGTCGGGAGTAGAATGGAAGCGCTCGAGGAGTTGGGAGTTGAAACGAAGCGCGACAGGAATCGGGAGTTGAAGGGAAGTGCGAGCGGTATTGGGATTTGAAGGGAAGCATGAGCGGGGTCGGGAGTTGAAGGGAAGTGCGAGAGGAGTCGTGAGTTGAAGAGAAACTTGAGAGGGGTCGGGAGTTGAAGGGAAGCGCGAGATGAGTCTGGAGTTGAAGGGAAGCGTGAGCAGGGTTGGGAGTTGAAGGGAAGCGCGACAGTAGTCGTGTTTTGAAGAGAAGTGCGAGAGGAGTGGAGAGTTGAAGGGAAGCGCGACAGGAGTTGGGAGTAGAATGGAAGCACGCGAGGAGTTGGGAGTTGAAGGGAAGCGCGACAGGAGTCGGGAGTTTAAGGGCACAGCGAGTGGAGTCGCGAGTTGAAGGGAAGCGCGAGCGGTGTTGGGAATTGAAGGGAAACGCGTGCAGGCTCGGGAGTTGAAGGAGGCTCGAGTGGGGTCGGGAGTTGAAGGGAAGTGCGAGAGGAGTCGTGAGTTGAAGAGAAACGCGAGAGGAGTCAGGAGTTGAAGGGAAGTGTGAGAGGAGTCAGGAGTTGAAGGGAAGTCTGAGAGGAGTCAGGAGTTGAAGGGAAGCGTGAGAGGAGTTGGGAGTTGAAGGGAAGCACGACAGGAGTTGGGAGTTGAAGGGAAGCGCGAGCTGGTTTGGGAGTTGAAGGGAGTTGCGAGAGGAGTCGGGAGTTGAAGAGAAACGCGAGATGGGTCGGGAGTTGAAGGGAAGCGCAAGTGGTGTCGGGAGTTGAAGGGAAGCGCGAGAGGAGTCGGGAGTTGAAGAGAAAAGCAAGACGGGTCGGGAGTTGAAGGGAAGCGCGACAGGAGTCGTGAGTTGAAGGGAAGCGCGAGCGGTTTTGGGAGTTGAAGGGAAGCGCGAGAGGAGTCGGGAGTTGCAGGCAAGCGCAAGTGGTGTCGGGCGTTGAAGGGAAGCGCGAGAGGAGTCGGGAGTTGAAGGGAAGCGCGAGAGGAGTCGGGAGTTGAAGGGAAGCGTGAGGAGTCGGGAGTCGAATGGAAGCGGGAATGGAGTCGGGAGTTGAAGGGAAGCACGAATGGAGTCGGGAGTCGATGGGTTGCGCGAGAGGAGTCGGGAGTTGAAGGGAAGCGCGAGAGGAGTCGGGAGTTGAAGGGATGCGCGAGCGGTCTTGGGAGATGAAGGGAAGAGCGAGCGGTCTCGGGAGTTGACGGGAACCGCGCGAGGATTCAGGAGTTGACGGGACGCGTGAGAGGAGTCAGGAGTTGACGGGACGCGTGAGAGGAGTCAGGAGTTGAAGGGAAGTGTGAGAGGAGTCAGGAGTTGAAGGGAAGCATGACAGGAGTCAGGAGTTGAAGGGAAGCGTGAGCTGGGTTGGGAGATGAAGGGAAGTGCGACAGGAGTCGGGAGTTGAAGAGAAAAGCAAGACGGGTCGGGAGTTGAAGGGAAGCGCGACAGGAGTCGTGAGTTGAAGGGAAGCGCGAGCGGTTTTGGGAGTTGAAGGGAAGCGCGAGAGGAGTCGGGAGTTGCAGGCAAGCGCAAGTGGTGTCGGGCGTTGAAGGGAAGCGCGAGAGGAGTCGGGAGTTGAAGGGACGCGCGAGCGGTGTTGGGAATTGAAGGGAAGCGCGACAGTAGTCGTGTGTTGAAGAGAAGCGCGAGAGGAGTCGGGAGTTGTAGGGAAGCGCGACAGGAGTCGGGAGTTGAAGGGAAGCGCGAGTGGAGTCGGGAGTTGAAGGGAAGAACTTGAGGGGTCGTGAGTTGAAGAGAAGCGCGCGAGGAGTTGGGAGTTGAAGGGAAGCGTGAGAGGAGACAGGAGTTGAAGGGAAGCGTGAGACGGGTCGGGAGTTGAATGGAAGCACGACAGGAGTCGGGAGTTGAAGTGAGCGCGAGAGGTGTCGGGAGTTGCAGGGAAGCGCAAGTGGTGTCGGGATTTGAAGGGAAGCGCAAGTGGAGTCGGGAGTTGAAGGGAAGCGCGACAGGAGTCGGGAGCTGAAGGGAAGCGTGAGCGGTGCTGGGAATTGAAGGGAAGCGCGACAGTAGTTGTGTGTTGAAGAGAAGCGCGAAAGGAGTCGGGAGTTGAACGGAAGCGCGACAGGAGTTGGGAGTTGAATGGAAGTGTGAGAGGAGTCAGGAGTTGAAGGGAAGCGCGAGAGGCGTCTGGAGTTGAAGGGAAGCGCGACAGTAGTCGTGTGCTGAAGAGAAGCGCGAGAGGAGTCGGGAGTTGAAGGAAGCGCGACAGGAGTCGAGATTTGAAAGGAAGCGCGCGAGGAGTCTGGAGTTGAAGGGAATCGCGAGAGGAGTCGGGGTTGAAGGGATGCGCGAGCGGTCTTGGGAGTTGAAGGGAAGCGCGAGCGGGCTCGGGAGTTGGCGGGAACCGCGCGAGGATTCAGGAGTTGAAGGGAAGCATGAGAGTAGTCAGGAGTTGAAGGGAAGCGTGAGAGGAGTCAGGAGTTGAAGGGAAGCACGACAGGAGTCGGGAGTTGAAGGGAAGCGTGAGCTGGGTTGGGAGTTGAAGGGAAGTGCGACAGGAGTCGGGAGTTGAAGGGAAGCGCGAGCGGTTTTGGGATTTGAAGGGAAGCGCAAGAGGAGTCGGGAGTTGAAGGGAAGCTCGTAAGGAGTCGGGAGTTGAAGGGAATCACGAGCGGAGTCAGGAGTTGAAGGGACCCGCGAGCAGGGTTGGGAATTGAAGGGAAGCGCGACGGTAGTCGTGTGTTGAAGAGAAGCGCGAGAGGAGTCGGGAGTTGAAGGGAAGCACGACAGGAGTCGGGAGTAGAATGGAAGCGCTCGAGGAGTTGGGAGTTGAAACGAAGCGCGACAGGAATCGGGAGTTGAAGGGAAGCGCGAGTGGTGTTGGGAATTGAAGGGAAGCGTGACAGTCGTCGTGTGTTGAATAGAAGCGCGAGAGGAGTCGGGAGTTGAAGGGAAGCGCGACAGGAGTCGGGAGTAGAATGGAAGCGCGCGAGGAGTCGGGAGCTGAAGGGAAGCGCGACAGGAGTCAGGAGTTGAAGGGAAGTGCGAGCGGTATTGGGATTTGAAGGGAAGCACGAGCGGGGTCGGGAGTTGAAGGGAAGTGCGAGAGGAGTCGTGAGTTGAAGAGAAACTTGAGAGGGGTCGGGAGTTGAAGGGAAGCGCGAGAGGAGTCTGGAGTTGAAGGGAAGCGTGAGCAGGGTTGGGAGTTGAAGGGAAGCGCGACAGTAGTCGTGTGTTGAAGAGAAGCGCGAGAAGAGTGGAGAGTTGAAGGGAAGCGCGACAGGAGTCGGGAGTAGAATGGAAGCACGCGAGGAGTCGTGAGTTGAAGGGAAGCGCGAGCGGTTTTGGGAGTTGAAGGGAAGCGCGAGAGGAGTCGGGAGTTGCAGGCAAGCGCAAGTGGTGTCGGGCGTTGAAGGGAAGCGCGAGAGGAGTCGGGAGTTGAAGGGACGCGCGAGCGGTGTTGGGAATTGAAGGGAAGCGCGACAGTAGTCGTGTGTTGAAGAGAAGCGCGAGAGGAGTCGGGAGTTGTAGGGAAGCGCGACAGGAGTCGGGAGTTGAAGGGAAGCGCGAGTGGAGTCGGGAGTTGAAGGGAAGAACTTGAGGGGTCGTGAGTTGAAGAGAAGCGCGCGAGGAGTTGGGAGTTGAAGGGAAGCGTGAGAGGAGACAGGAGTTGAAGGGAAGCGTGAGACGGGTCGGGAGTTGAATGGAAGCACGACAGGAGTCGGGAGTTGAAGTGAGCGCGAGAGGTGTCGGGAGTTGCAGGGAAGCGCAAGTGGTGTCGGGATTTGAAGGGAAGCGCAAGTGGAGTCGGGAGTTGAAGGGAAGCGCGACAGGAGTCGGGAGCTGAAGGGAAGCGTGAGCGGTGCTGGGAATTGAAGGGAAGCGCGACAGTAGTTGTGTGTTGAAGAGAAGCGCGAAAGGAGTCGGGAGTTGAACGGAAGCGCGACAGGAGTTGGGAGTTGAATGGAAGTGTGAGAGGAGTCAGGAGTTGAAGGGAAGCGCGAGAGGCGTCTGGAGTTGAAGGGAAGCGCGACAGTAGTCGTGTGCTGAAGAGAAGCGCGAGAGGAGTCGGGAGTTGAAGGAAGCGCGACAGGAGTCGAGATTTGAAAGGAAGCGCGCGAGGAGTCTGGAGTTGAAGGGAATCGCGAGAGGAGTCGGGGTTGAAGGGATGCGCGAGCGGTCTTGGGAGTTGAAGGGAAGCGCGAGCGGGCTCGGGAGTTGGCGGGAACCGCGCGAGGATTCAGGAGTTGAAGGGAAGCATGAGAGTAGTCAGGAGTTGAAGGGAAGCGTGAGAGGAGTCAGGAGTTGAAGGGAAGCACGACAGGAGTCGGGAGTTGAAGGGAAGCGTGAGCTGGGTTGGGAGTTGAAGGGAAGTGCGACAGGAGTCGGGAGTTGAAGGGAAGCGCGAGCGGTTTTGGGATTTGAAGGGAAGCGCAAGAGGAGTCGGGAGTTGAAGGGAAGCTCGTAAGGAGTCGGGAGTTGAAGGGAATCACGAGCGGAGTCAGGAGTTGAAGGGACCCGCGAGCAGGGTTGGGAATTGAAGGGAAGCGCGACGGTAGTCGTGTGTTGAAGAGAAGCGCGAGAGGAGTCGGGAGTTGAAGGGAAGCACGACAGGAGTCGGGAGTAGAATGGAAGCGCTCGAGGAGTTGGGAGTTGAAACGAAGCGCGACAGGAATCGGGAGTTGAAGGGAAGCGCGAGTGGTGTTGGGAATTGAAGGGAAGCGTGACAGTCGTCGTGTGTTGAATAGAAGCGCGAGAGGAGTCGGGAGTTGAAGGGAAGCGCGACAGGAGTCGGGAGTAGAATGGAAGCGCGCGAGGAGTCGGGAGCTGAAGGGAAGCGCGACAGGAGTCAGGAGTTGAAGGGAAGTGCGAGCGGTATTGGGATTTGAAGGGAAGCACGAGCGGGGTCGGGAGTTGAAGGGAAGTGCGAGAGGAGTCGTGAGTTGAAGAGAAACTTGAGAGGGGTCGGGAGTTGAAGGGAAGCGCGAGAGGAGTCTGGAGTTGAAGGGAAGCGTGAGCAGGGTTGGGAGTTGAAGGGAAGCGCGACAGTAGTCGTGTGTTGAAGAGAAGCGCGAGAAGAGTGGAGAGTTGAAGGGAAGCGCGACAGGAGTCGGGAGTAGAATGGAAGCACGCGAGGAGTCGGGAGTTGAAGGGAAGCGCGACAGGAGTCGGGAGTTTAAGGGCACAGCGAGTGGAGTCGCGAGTTGAAGGGAAGCGCGAGCGGTGTTGGGAATTGAAGGGAAACGCGTGCAGGCTCGGGAGTTGAAGGAGGCTCGAGTGGGGTCGGGAGTTGAAGGGAAGTGCGAGAGGAGTCGTGAGTTGAAGAGAAATGCGCGAGGAGTCAGGA
Source organism: Carcharodon carcharias (assembly GCF_017639515.1). Classification (NCBI taxonomy): domain Eukaryota; kingdom Metazoa; phylum Chordata; class Chondrichthyes; order Lamniformes; family Lamnidae; genus Carcharodon; species Carcharodon carcharias. Next base: position 13,724,005 of record NC_054490.1, read on the forward strand.
GTTGAAGGGAAGTGTGAGAGGAGTCAGGAGTTGAAGGGAAGCGTGAGAGGAGTTAGGAGTTGAAGGGAAGCACGACAGGAGTTGGGAGTTGAAGGGAAGCGCGAGCTGGTTTGGGAGTTGAAGAGAGTTGCGAGAGGAGTCGGGAGTTGAAGAGAAACGCGAGATGGGTCGGGAGTTGAAGGGAAGCGCAAGTGGTGTCGGGAGTTGAAGGGAAGCGCGAGAGGAGTCGGGAGTTGAAGGGAAATGCGAGAGGGGTCAGGAGTTGAAGGGAAGCGCAAGTGGAGTCGGGAGTTGAAGGGAAGCGCGACATGAGTCGGGAGTTGAAGGGAAGCATGACAGGAGTCGGGAGCTGAAGGGAAGCATGAGCGGTGTTGGGAATTGAAGGGAAGCGCGACAGTAGTCGTGTGTTGAGGAGAAGCGCGAGAGGAGTCGGGAGTTGAAAGGAAGCGCGACAGGAGTCGGGAAAGGAATGGAAGTGTGAGAGCAGTCAGGAGTTGAAGGGAAGTGCGAGAGGCGTTTGGAGTTGAAGGGAAGCGTGAGCGAGGGGTTGGGAGTTGAAGGGAAGCGCGAGAGGAGTCGGGAGTTGAAGGGAAGTGCGAGAGGAGTCAGCAGTTGAAGGGAAGCGTGAGGAGTCGGGAGTCGAATGGAAGCGGGAATGGAGTCGGGAGTTGAAGGGAAGCATGAGTGGAGTCGGGAGTCGATGGGTTCCTCGAGAGGAGTCGGGAGTTGAAGGGAAGCGCGAGAGGAGTCGGGAGTTGAAGGGATGCGCGAGCGGTCTTGGGAGATGAAGGGAAGCGCGAGCAGGGTTGGGAGTTGAAGGGAAGTGCGACAGGAGTCAGGAGTTGAAGAGAAACGCGAGACGGGTCGGGAGTTGAAGGGAAGCGCGACAGGAGTCGGGAGTTGAAGGGAAGCGCAAGAGGAGTTGGGAGTTGCAGGGAAGCGCAAGTGGTGTCGGGAGTTGAATGGAAGCGCGATAGGAGTCGGGAGTTGAAGGGAAATGCGAGAGTGGTCGGGAGTTGAAGGGAAGTGCAAGTGGAGTCGGGAGTTGAAGGGAAGCGCGATATGAATCGGGAGTTGAAGGGAAGCGCGACAGGAGTTGGGAGTTGAATGGAAGTGTGAGAGGATTCAGGAGTTGAAGGGAAGCGCGAGGAGTCGGGATTCGAATGGAAGCGGGAATGGAGTCAGGAGTTGAAGGGAAGCGCGAGAGGAGTCGGGAGTTGAAGGGAAGCGCGTTAGGTGGCGGGAGTTGAAGGGCAGCGCGAGTGGAGTCGGGGGTTGAAGGGAAGCGCGAGCGGTCTTGGGAGTTGAAGGGAAGCGCGAGCGGTCTCGGGAGTTCACGGGAAGCATGCGAGGAGTCAGCAGTTGAAGGGAAGCGTGAGAGGAGTCAGGATTTCAAGGGAAGCGTGAGAGGAGTCAGGAGTTGAAGTGAAGCACGACAGGAGTCGGGAGTTGAAGGGAAGCGCTAGCTGGGTTGGGAGTTGAAGGGAAGCACGACAGGAGTTGGGAGATGAAGGGAAGCGCGAGATGGGTTGGGAGTTGAAGGGAAGTGCGACAGGCGTCGGGAGTTGAAGAGAAACGCGAGACGGGTCGGGAGTTGAAGGGTTGCGCGACAGGAGTCGGGAGTTGAAGTGAGCGCGAGAGGTGTTGGGATTTGCAGGGAAACGCAAGTGGTGTCGGGAGTTGAAGGGAAGCGCGAGAGGAGTCGGGAGTTGAAGAGAAAAGCGAGAGGGGTCGGGAGTTGAAGGGAAGCGCAAGAGAAGTCTGGAGTTGAAGGGAAGCGCGACATGAGTCGGGAGTTGAAGGGAAGCGTGACAGGAGTCGGGAGCTGAAGGGAAGCGTGAGCGGTGTTGGGAATTGAAGGGAAGCGCGACAGGATTCGGGAGTTGAAGGGAAGCGCGTGAGGAGTTGGGAGTTGAAGGGAAGCACGAGCGGGGTTGGGAATTGAAGGGAAGTGTGACAGTAGTCGTGTGTTGAAGAGAAGCGCGAGAGGAGTCGGGAGTTGAAGGGAAGCGCGAGAGGAGTCGTGGTTTGAAGGGATGCGCGAGCGGTCTTGGGAGTTGAAGGGAAAAACTTGCGGGCTCGGGAGTTGACGGGAAGCGCGCGAGGATTCAGGAGTTGAAGGGAAGTGTGAGAGGAGTCAGGAGTTGAAGGGAAGCGTGAGAGGATTCAGGAGTTGAAGGGAAGCACGACAGGAGTCGGGAGCTGAAGGGAAGCGTGAGCGGGGTTGGGAATTGAAGGGAAGGACGACAGTAGTCGTGTGTTGAAGAGAAGCGCGAGAGGAGTCGGGAGTTGAAGGGAAGCGCGAGAGGAGTGTGGTTTGAAGGGATGCGCGAGCTGTCTTGGGAGTTGAAGGTAAAAACGTGCGGGCTCGGGAGTTGACGGGAAGTGCGCGATGATTCAGGAGTTGAAGGGAAGTGTGAGAGGAGTCAGGAGTTGAAGGGAAGCGTGAGAGGATTCAGGAGTTGAAGGGAAGCACGACAGGAGTCGGGAGCTGAAGGGAAGCGTGAGCGGGGTTGGGAATTGAAGGGAAGCGCGACAGTAGTGGAGTGTTTAAGAGAAGCGCGAAAGGAGTCGGGAGTTGAACGGAAGCGCGACAGGAGTCGGGAGTTGAATGGAAGTGTGAGAGGCGTCTGGAGTTGAAGGGAAGCGTGAGCGGGGTTGGGAGTTGAAGGGAAGCACGACAGGAGTCGGGAGTTGAAGGGAAGCGCGAGAGGAGTCGGGAGTTGAAGGGAAGCGTGAGGAGTCGGGAGTCGAATGGAAGCGCGAATGGAGTCGGGAGTTGAAGGGAAGCGCGAGTGGAGTCGGGAGTTGATGGGAAGCGCGAGAGGAGTCGGGAGTTGAAATTAAGCGCGAGAGGAGTCGTGAGTTGAAGGGAAGCGTGAAGAGTCGGGAGTCAAATGGAAGCGCGAGTGGAGTCGGGAATAGATGGGAAGTGCGAGAGGAGTCGGGAGTTGAAGGGAAGCGCGAGAGGAGTTGGGAGTTGAAGGGAAGCATGAGCGGGGTTGGGAATTGAAGGGAAGCGCGAGAGGAGTCGGGAGTTGAAGGGAAGCGCGAGAGGAGTCGGGAATTGAAGGGAAGCACGTGAGGAGTCGTGAGTTGAAGGGAAGCGCGAGTGGAGTCGGGAGTTGAAGGGAAGCGCGAGAGGAGTCGGGGGTTAAAGGGATGCGCGAGCGGTCTTGGGAGTTGAAGGGAAGCGCGTGCGGGCTCGGGAGTTGAAGGGAAGCGCGAGCGGAGTCGGGAGTTGAAGGGAAGTGTGAGAGGAGTCAGGAGTTGAAGGGAAGCGCGAGAGGAGTCGGGAGTTGAAGTGAATTGCGAGAGGAGTCGGGAGTTGAAGGGAAGCGTGAAGAGCCGGGAGTCAAATGGAAGCGCGAATGGAGTCGGGAGTTGAAGGGAAGCGCGATTGGAGTCGGGAGTTGATAGGATGCGTGAGCGGAGTCGGGAGTTGAAAGGAAGCGCGAGAGGCGTTGGGAGTTGAAGGGAAGCATGAGCGGGGTTGGGAATTGAAGGGAAGCGCGAGTGGGGTTGGGAATTGAAGGGAAGCGCGAGAGGGGTCGGGAGTTGAAGGGAAGCGCGAGAGGAGTCGGGAGTTGAAGGGAAGCGGGTGAGGAGTCGGGAGTTGAAGGGAAGCACGAGCGGGGTTGGGAATTGAAGGGAAGCGCGACAGTAGTGTGTTGAAGAGAAGCGCGAGAGGAGTCGGGAGTTGAAGGGAAGCGCGAGACGAGTCGGGGGTTGAAGGGATGCGCGAGCGGTCTTGGGAGTTGAAGGGAAAAACGTGCGGGCTCGGGAGTTGACGGGAAGCGCGCGAGGATTCAGGAGTTGAAGGGAAGCGTGAGAGGATTCAGGAGTTGAATGGAAGCGCGCGAGGAGTCGGGAGTTGAAGGGAAGCGCGTTAGGTGGCAGGAGTTGAAGGGCAGCGCGAGTGGAGTCGGGGGTTGAAGGGAAGCGCGAGCGGTCTTGGGAGTTGAAGGGAAGCGCGAGCGGTCTCGGGAGTTCACGGGAAGCATGCGAGGAGTCAGCAGTTGAAGGGAAGCGTGAGAGGAGTCAGGATTTCAAGGGAAGCGTGAGAGGAGTCAGGAGTTGAAGTGAAGCACGACAGGAGTCGGGAGTTGAAGGGAAGCGCTAGCTGGGTTGGGAGTTGAAGGGAAGCACGACAGGAGTTGGGAGATGAAGGGAAGCGCGAGCTGGGTTGGGAGTTGAAGGGAAGTGCGACAGGCGTCGGGAGTTGAAGAGAAACGCGAGACGGGTCGGGAGTTGAAGGGTTGCGCGACAGGAGTCGGGAGTTGAAGTGAGCGCGAGAGGTGTTGGGATTTGCAGGGAAACGCAAGTGGTGTCGGGAGTTGAAGGGAAGCGCGAGAGGAGTCGGGAGTTGAAGAGAAAAACGAGAGGGGTCGGGAGTTGAAGGGAAGCGCAAGAGGAGTCTGGAGTTGAAGGGAAGCGCGACATGAGTCGGGAGTTGAAGGGAAGCGTGACAGGAGTCGGGAGCTGAAGGGAAGCGTGAGCGGTGTTGGGAATTGAAGGGAAGTGCGACAGTAGTCGTGTGTTGAAGAGAAGCGCGAAAGGAGTCGGGAGATGAACGGAAGCGCGACAGGAGTTGGGAGCTGAATGGAAGTGTGAGAGGAGTCAGGAGTTGAAGGGAAGCGCGAGAGGCGTCTGGTGTTGAAGGGAAGCGTGAGCGGGGTTGGGAGTTGAAGGGAAGCACGACAGGAGTCGGGAGTTGATGGGAAGCGCGAGAGGAGTCGGGAGTTGAAGGGAAGCGTGAGGAGTCGGGAGTCGAATGGAAGCGCGAATGGAGTCGGGAGTCGAAGGGAAGCGCGAATGGAGTCGGGAGTTGATGGGAAGCGCGCGAGGAGTCGGGAGTTGAAGTTAAGCGCGAGAGGAGTCGGGATTTGAAGTGAAGCTCGAGAGGAGTCGTGAGTTGAAGGGAAGCGTGAAGAGTCGGGAGTCAATTGGAAGCGTGAATGGAGTCAGGAGTTGAAGGGAAGCGCGAGTGGAGTCGGGAGTTGAAGGGAAGCGCGAGAGGAGTCGGGGGTTGAAGGGATGCGCAAGCGGTCTTGGGAGTTGAAGGGAAGCGCGTGCGGGCTCGGGAATTGACGGGAAGCGCACGAGGATTCAGGAGTTGAAGGGAAGTGTGAGAGGAGTCAGGAGTTGAAGGGAAGCGTGACAGGATTCAAGAGTTGAAGGGAAGCACGACAGGAGTCGGGAGCTGAAGGGAAGCGCGAGCGGGGTTGGGAATTGAAGGGAAGCACAACAGTAGTCGTGTGTTGAAGAGAAGCGCGAGAGGAGTCGGGAGTTGAAGGCAGCACGACAGGATCCGGGAGTAGAATGGAAGTGCGCGAGGAGTCGGGTGTTGAAGGGAAGCGCGATAGGTGGCGGGAGTTGAAGGGCAGCGCGAGTGGAGTCGGGGGTTGAAGGGAAGCGCGAGCGGTCTTGGGAGTTGAAGGGAAGCGTGAGCGGGCTCGGGAGTTCACGGGAAGCGTGCGAGGAGTCAGCAGTTGAAGGGAACCGTGAGAGGAGTCAGGATTTGTAGGGAAGCGTGAGAGGAGTCAGGAGTTGATGTGAAGCGCGACAGGAGTTGGGAGTTGAAGGGAAGCTCGAGCTGGGTTGGGTGTGGAAGGGAAGCGTGACAGGAGTCGGGAGTTGAAGAGAAACGCAAGACGGGTCGGGAGTTGAAGGGAAGCGCGACAGGAGTCGGGAGTTGAAGGGAACGGCGATCGGTGTTGGGAGTTGAAGGGAAGCGCGAGAGGAGTCGGGAGTTGAAGGGAAGCGCGAGAGGAGTCGGGTGTTGAAGGGAAGCGCGAGAGGAGTCGGGAGTTGAATGGAAGCGCGTGAGGAGTCGGGAGTTGAACGGAAACGCGAGCGGAGTCGGGAGTTGAATGGAAGCACGAGCGGGGTTGGTATTTGAAGGGAAGCGCGACAGTAGTCGTGTGTTGAAGAGAAGCGCGAGAGGAGTCGCGAGTTGAAGGAAGCGCGACAGGAGTCGGGAGTAGAATGGAAGTGCGCGAGGCGTCGGGAGTTGAAGGGAAGCGCGAGAGGAGTCGGGGGTTGAAGGGATGCGCGAGCGGTCTTGGGAGTTGAAGGGAAGCGCGTGCGGGCTCGGGAGTTGACGGGAAGCGCGCAAGGATTCAAGAGTTGAAGGGAAGCGTGAGAGGAGTCAGGAGTTGAAGGGAAGCATGAGAGGAGTCAGGAGTTGAATGGAAGCATGAGAGGAGTCAGGATTTGAAGGGAAGTACGACAGGAGTCGGGAGCTGAAGGGAAGCGCGAGCGGGGTTGCGAATTGAAGGGAAGCACGACAGTAGTCGTGTGTTGAAGAGAAGCGCGAGAGGAGTCGGGAGTTGAAGGCAGCCCGACAGGAGTCGGGAGTAGAATGGAAGTGCGCGAGGATTCGTGAGTTGAAGGGAAGTGCGACAGGGGTCGGGAGTTGAAGGGAAGCGTGAGAGGAGTCAGGAGTTGAATGGAAGCACGACAGGAGTTGGGAGTTGAAGGGAAGCGCGAGCTGGGTTGGGAGTTGAAGGGAAGTGCGACAGGAGTCGGGAGTTGAAGAGAAACGCGAGACGGGTCGGTAGTTGAAGGGAAGCGCGAGCGGAGTCGAGAGTTGAAAGGAAGCGCGATCGGAGTCGGGAGTTGAAGGGAAGCACGAGCGGGCTTGGGAATTGAAGGGAAGCGCGACAGTAGTCATGTGTTGAAGAGAAGTGCGAGACGAGTCAGGAGTTGAAGAAAGCGCGACAGGAGTCGGGAGTTGAAGGGAAGCGCGAGAGGAGTTGGGGTTGAAGGGATGCGCGAGCGGTCTTGGGAGTTGAAGGGATGCGCGAGCGGGCTCGGCAGTTGGCGGGAAGCGCGCGAGGATTCAGGAGTTGAAGGGAAGCGTGAGAGGAGTCAGGAGTTGAAGGGAAGCGTGAGAGGAGTCAGGAGTTGAAGGGTTGGACGACAGGAGTCGGGAGTTGAAGGGAAGCGTGAGCTGGGTTGGGAGTTGATGGGAAGCGCGACAGGAGTTGGGAGTTGAAGGGAAGCACGACAGGAGTCGGGAGTTGAAGAGAAACGTGAGGCGGGTCAGGAGTTGAAGGGAAGCGCGACAGGAGTCGGGAGTTGAAGCGAAGCACGACAGGAGTCGGGAGTTGAAGGGAAGCGCGAGAGGAGTCGAGAGTTGAAGGGAAGCACGAGAGGAGTCGGGAGTTGAAGGCAAGCGTGCGAGGAGTCGGGAGTTGAAGGGAAGCGTGACAGGAGTCGGGAGTTGAAGGGAAGCGTGACAGGAGTCGGGAGTTGAAGGGAAGCGTGACAGGAGTCGGGAGTTGAAGGGAAGTGCGAGCGGTGTTGGGATTTGAAGGGAAGCACGAGCAGGGTCGGGAGTTGAAGGGAAGTGCGAGAGGAGTCGTGAGTTGAAGAGAAACGTGAGAGGGGTTGTGGGTTGAAGGGATGCGCGAGCGGTCTTGGGAGTTGAAGGGATGCGCGAGCGGGCTCGGCAGTTGGCGGGAAGTGCGCGAGGATTCAGGAGTTGAAGGGAAGCGTAAGAGGAGTCAGGAGTTGAAGGGAAGCGTGAGAGGAGTCAGGAGTTGAAGGGTGGCACGACAGGAGTCGGAAGTTGAAGGAAAGCGTGAGCTGGGTTGGGAGTTGAAGGGAAATGTGACAGGAGTCGGGAGTTGAAGAGAAACGCGAGACGGGTCGGGAGTTGAAGGGAAGCGCGACAGGAGTCGGGAGTTGAAGGGAAGCGCGAGAGGAGTCGGGAGTTGAAGGGAAACGCGAGAGGAGTCGGGAGTTGAACGGAAGCGCGAGAGGAGTCGGGAGTTGAATGGAAGCGCGAGCGGAGTCAGGAGTTGAAGGGACCCGTGAGCGGGGTTGGGAATTGAAGGGAAGCGAGACGGTAGTCGTGTGTTGAAGAGAAGCACGAGAGGAGTCGGGAGTTGAAGGGAAGCGCGAAAGGAGTCGGGAGTAGAATGGAAGTGCGCGAGGAGTCGGGAGTTGAACCGAAGCGCGACAGGAGTCGGGAGTTGAAGGGAAGCGCGAGCGTTGTTGGGAATTGAAGGGAAGCACGACAGTAGTCGTGTGTTGAAGAGAAGCGCGAGAGGAGTCATGAGTTGAAGGGAAGCGCAAGTGGTGTCGGGAGTTGAAGGGAAGCGCGAGAGGAGTCGGGAGTTGAAGGGAAGTGCGAGAGGGGTCAGGAGTTGAAGGGAAGCGCAAGTGGAGTCGGGAGTTGAAGGGAAGCGCGACATGAGTCGGGAGTTGAAGGGATGCGCTACAGCAGTCGGGAGCTGAAGGGAAGCGTGAGCGGTGTTGGGAATTGAAGGGAAGCGCGACAGTAGTCGTGTGTTGAAGTGAAGCGCGAGAGGCGTCGGGAGTTGAAGGGAAGCGCGAGAGGCGTCTGGAGTTGAAGGGAAGCGCGAGCAGGGTTGGGAGTTGAAGGGAAGCGCGAGAGGAGTCGGGAGTTGAAGGGAAGCGCGAGAGGAGTCGGGAGTTGAAGGGAAGCGCGAGAGGAGTCGGGAGTTGAAGGGAAGCGTGAGGAGTCGGGAGTCGAATGGAAGCGGGAATGGAGTCGGGAGTTGAAGGGAAGCGTGAGAGGAGGCAGGAGTTGAAGGGTTGGACGACAGGAGTCGGGAGTTGAAGGGAAGCGTGAGCTGGGTTGGGAGTTGATGGGAAGCGCGACAGGAGTCGGGAGTTGAAGGGAAGCACGACAGGAGTCGGGAGTTGAAGAGAAACGTGAGGCGGGTCAGGAGTTGAAGGGAAGCGCGACAGGAGTCGGGAGTTGAAGGGAAGCACGACAGGAGTCGGGAGTTGAAGGGAAGCGCGAGAGAAGTCGGGAGTTGAAGGGAAGCGTGAGAGGAGTCGGGAGTTGAAGGGAAGCGCGAGAAGGGTCTGGAGTTGAACGGAAGCGCGAGAGGAGTCGGGAGTTGAAGGGAAGCACGAGAGGAGTCGGGAGTTGAAGGGAAGCTCGAGAAGGGTCGGGAGTTGAACGGAAGCGCGAGAGGAGTCGGGAGTTGAAGAGAAGCGCAAGAGGAGTCGGGAGTTGAAGGGAAGCGCTAGAGGAGTCGGGAGTTGAAGGGACGAGCGAGCGGTGTTGGAAATTGAAGGGAAGCGCGACAGTAGTCGTGTGTTAAAGAGAAGCGCGAGAGGAGTCGGGAGTTGAAGGGAAACGCGACAGGAGTCGGGAGTAGAATAAAGCGCGCGAGGTGTCGGGAGTTGAAGGGAAGCGCGACAGGAGTCGGGAATTGAAGGGAAGTACGAGCGGTGTTGTGATTTGAAGGGAAGCACGAGCGGGGTCGGGAGTTGAAGGGAAGTGCGAGAGGATTCGTGAGTTGAAGAGAAGCGTGCGAGGAGTCAGGAGTTGAAGGGAAGCGTGAGAGGAGTTAGGAGTTGAAGGGAAGCACGACAGGAGTCGGGAGTTGAAGGGAAGCGCGAGCTGGGTTGGGAGTTGAAGGGAAGTGCGACAGGAGTCGGGAGTTGAAGAGAAATGCGAGACGGGTCGGGAGTTGAAGGGAAGCATGACAGGAGTCGGGAGTTGAAGAGAAACGCGAGAGGGGTCAGGAGTTGAAGGGAAGCGCAAGTGGAGTCGGGAGTTGAAGGGAAGCCTGAGAGGAGTCGGGAGTTGAATGGAAGCGGGAGTGGAGTCGGAAGTTGAAGGGAAGGGGGAGAGGATTCGGGAGTTGAAGGGATGCGCGAGTGGTGTCGGGAGTTGAAGGTATGCGCGAGAGGAGTCGGGAGGTGAAGGGAAGCGCGAGTGGAGTTGGGATTTGAAGGGAACGCGAGATGAGTCGGGAGTTGAAGGGAAGTGCGAGAAGTGTCGGGAGCTGAAGGGAAGCGCGAGAGGTGTCGGGAGTTTAAGGGAAGCGCGAGTGGAGTCGGGAGTTGAAGGGAAGAGCTTGAGGGGTCGGGATTTGAAGAGAGGCACGAGAGGAGTCGGGAGTTGAAGGGAAGCGTGAGAGGAGTTAGGAGTTGAAGGGAAGCACGACAGGAGTCGGGAGTTGAAGGGAAGCGCGAGCTGGGTTGGGAGTTGAAGGGAAGTGCGACAGGAGTCGGGAGTTGAAGAGAAATGCGAGACGGGTCGGGAGTTGAAGGGAAGCATGACAGGAGTCGGGAGTTGAAGAGAAACGCGAGAGGGGTCAGGAGTTGAAGGGAAGCGCAAGTGGAGTCGGGAGTTGAAGGGAAGCCTGAGAGGAGTCGGGAGTTGAATGGAAGCGGGAGTGGAGTCGGAAGTTGAAGGGAAGGGGGAGAGGATTCGGGAGTTGAAGGGATGCGCGAGTGGTGTCGGGAGTTGAAGGTATGCGCGAGAGGAGTCGGGAGGTGAAGGGAAGCGCGAGTGGAGTTGGGATTTGAAGGGAACGCGAGATGAGTCGGGAGTTGAAGGGAAGTGCGAGAAGTGTCGGGAGCTGAAGGGAAGCGCGAGAGGTGTCGGGAGTTTAAGGGAAGCGCGAGTGGAGTCGGGAGTTGAAGGGAAGAGCTTGAGGGGTCGGGATTTGAAGAGAGGCACGAGAGGAGTCGGGAGTTGAAGTGAAGCGCAAGTGGAGTCGAGAGTTGAAGGGAAGCGCGAGCGGTGTTGGGAGTTGAAGTGAAGCGCGAGCGAGGTTGTGAGTTGAAGGGAGGCTCGAGTGGGGTCGGGAGTTGAAGGGAAGTGCGAGAGGAGTTGTGAGTTGAAGAGAAGCACGTGAGGAGTCAGGAGTTGAAGGGAAACGTGAGAGGAGTCAGGAGTTGAAGGGAAGCGTGAGAGGAGTTAGGAGTTGAAGGGAAGCACAACAGGAGTTGGGATTTGAAGGGAAGCGCGAGCTGGGTTGGGAGTTGAAGGGAAGTGCGACAGGAGTCGGGAGTTGAAGAGAAAAGCGAGACGGGTTGGGAGTTGAAGTGAAGCGCGACAGGAGTCGGGAGTTGAAGGGAAGCGCGAGAGGAGTCGGGAGTTGCAGGGAAGCGCAAGTGGTGTCGGGCGTTGAAGGGAAGCGCGAGAGGAGTCGGGAGTTGAAGGAAGCGCGACAGGAGTCGAGATTTGAAAGGAAGCGCGCGAGGAGTCGGGAGTTGAAGGGAATCGCGAGAGGAGTCGGGGTTGAAGGGATGCGCGAGCGGTCTTGGGAGTTGAAGGGAAGCGCGAGCGGGCTCGGGAGTTGGCGGGAACCGCGTGAGGATTCAGGAGTTGAAAGGAAGCATGAGAGTAGTCAGAAGTTGAAGGGAAGCGTGAGAGGAGTCAGGAGTTTAAGGGAAGCATGACAGGAGTCGGGAGTTGAAGGGAAGCGTGAGCTGGGTTTGGAGTTGAAGGGAAGTGCGACAGGAGTCGGGAGTTGAAGGGAAGCGCGAGCGGTTTTGGGAGTTGAAGGGAAACGCAAGAGGAGTCGGGAGTTGAAGGGAAGCTCGTAGGGAGTCGGGAGTTGAAGGGAATCACGAGCGGAGTCAGGAGTTGAAGGGACCCGCGAGCAGGGTTGGGAATTGAAGGGAAGCGCGACGGTAGTCGTGTGTTGAAGAGAAACGCGAGAGGAGTCAGGAGTTGAAGGGAAGTGTGAGAGGAGTCAGGAGTTGAAGGGAAGTCTGAGAGGAGTCAGGAGTTGAAGGGAAGCGTGAGAGGAGTTGGGAGTTGAAGGGAAGCACGACAGGAGTTGGGAGTTGAAGGGAAGCGCGAGCTGGTTTGGGAGTTGAAGGGAGTTGCGAGAGGAGTCGGGAGTTGAAGAGAAACGCGAGATGGGTCGGGAGTTGAAGGGAAGCGCAAGTGGTGTCGGGAGTTGAAGGGAAGCGCGAGAGGAGTCGGGAGTTGAAGGGAAATGCGAGAGGGGTCAGGAGTTGAAGGGAAGCGCAAGTGGAGTCGGGAGTTGAAGGGAAGCGCGACATGAGTTGGGAGTTGAAGGGAAGCGTGACAGGAGTCGGGAGCTGAAGGGAAGCACGAGCGGTGTTGGGAATTGAAGGGAAGCGCGACAGTAGTCGTGTGTTGAAGAGAAGCGCGAGAGGAGTCGGGAGTTGAAAGGAAGCGCGACAGGAGTCGGGAGTTGAATGGAAGTGTGAGAGCAGTCAGGAGTTGAAGGGAAGCGCGAGAGGCGTTTGGAGTTGAAGGGAAGCGTGAGCGAGGGGTTGGGAGTTGAAGGGAAGCGCGAGAGGAGTCGGGAGTTGAAGGGAAGCGCGAGAGGAGTCGGGAGTTGAAGGGAAGCGTGAGGAGTCGGGAGTCGAATGGAAGCGGGAATGGAGTCGGGAGTTGAAGGGAAGCACGAGTGGAGTCGGGAGTCGATGGGTTGCGCGAGAGGAGTCGGGAGTTGAAGGGAAGCGCGAGAGGAGTCGGGAGTTGAAGGGATGCGCGAGCGGTCTTGGGAGATGAAGGGAAGAGCGAGCGGGCTCGGGAGTTGACGGGAACCGCGCGAGGATTCAGGAGTTGACGGGACGCGTGAGAGGAGTCAGGAGTTGACGGGACGCGTGAGAGGAGTCAGGAGTTGAAGGGAAGTGTGAGAGGAGTCAAGAGTTGAAGGGAAGCATGACAGGAGTCAGGAGTTGAAGGGAAGCGTGAGCTGGGTTGGGAGATGAAGGGAAGTGCGACAGGAGTCGGGAGTTGAAGAGAAAAGCAAGACGGGTCGGGAGTTGAAGGGAAGCGCGACAGGAGTCGTGAGTTGAAGGGAAGCGCGAGCGTTTTTGGGAGTTGAAGGGAAGCGCGAGAGGAGTCGGGAGTTGCAGGCAAGCGCAAGTGGTGTCGGGCGTTGAAGGGAAGCGCGAGAGGAGTCGGGAGTTGAAGGGACGCGCGAGCGGTGTTGGGAATTGAAGGGAAGCGCGACAGTAGTCGTGTGTTGAAGAGAAGCGCGAGAGGAGTCGGGAGTTGTAGGGAAGCGCGACAGGAGTCGGGAGTTGAAGGGAAGCGCGAGTGGAGTCGGGAGTTGAAGGGAAGAACTTGAGGGGTCGTGAGTTGAAGAGAAGCGCGCGAGGAGTTGGGAGTTGAAGGGAAGCGTGAGAGGAGACAGGAGTTGAAGGGAAGCGTGAGACGGGTCGGGAGTTGAATGGAAGCACGACAGGAGTCGGGAGTTGAAGTGAGCGCGAGAGGTGTCGGGAGTTGCAGGGAAGCGCAAGTGGTGTCGGGATTTGAAGGGAAGCGCAAGTGGAGTCGGGAGTTGAAGGGAAGCGCGACAGGAGTCGGGAGCTGAAGGGAAGCGTGAGCGGTGCTGGGAATTGAAGGGAAGCGCGACAGTAGTTGTGTGTTGAAGAGAAGCGCGAAAGGAGTCGGGAGTTGAACGGAAGCGCGACAGGAGTTGGGAGTTGAATGGAAGTGTGAGAGGAGTCAGGAGTTGAAGGGAAGAGCGAGAGGCGTCTGGAGTTGAAGGGAAGCGCGACAGTAGTCGTGTGCTGAAGAGAAGCGCGAGAGGAGTCGGGAGTTGAAGGAAGCGCGACAGGAGTCGAGATTTGAAAGGAAGCGCGCGAGGAGTCTGGAGTTGAAGGGAATCGCGAGAGGAGTCGGGGTTGAAGGGATGCGCGAGCGGTCTTGGGAGTTGAAGGGAAGCGCGAGCGGGCTCGGGAGTTGGCGGGAACCGCGTGAGGATTCAGGAGTTGAAGGGAAGCATGAGAGTAGTCAGGAGTTGAAGGGAAGCGTGAGAGGAGTCAGGAGTTGAAGGGAAGCACGACAGGAGTCGGGAGTTGAAGGGAAGCGTGAGCTGGGTTGGGAGTTGAAGGGAAGTGCGACAGGAGTCGGGAGTTGAAGGGAAGCGCGAGCGGTTTTGGGAGTTGAAGGGAAGCGCAAGAGGAGTCGGGAGTTGAAGGGAAGCTCGTAAGGAGTCGGGAGTTGAAGGGAATCACGAGCGGAGTCAGGAGTTGAAGGGACCCGCGAGCAGGGTTGGGAATTGAAGGGAAGCGCGACGGTAGTCGTGTGTTGAAGAGAAGCGCGAGAGGAGTCGGGAGTTGAAGGGAAGCACGACAGGAGTCGGGAGTAGAATGGAAGCGCTCGAGGAGTTGGGAGTTGAAACGAAGCGCGACAAATTGGGAGTTGAAGGGAAGCGCGAGTGGTGTTGGGAATTGAAGGGAAGCGTGACAGTCGTCGTGTGTTGAATAGAAGCGTGAGAGGAGTCGGGAGTTGAAGGGAAGCGCGACAGGAGTCGGGAGTAGAATGGAAGCGCGCGAGGAGTCGGGAGCTGAAGGGAAGCGCGACAGGAGTCAGGAGTTGAAGGGAAGTGCGAGCGGTATTGGGATTTGAAGGGAAGCACGAGCGGGGTCGGGAGTTGAAGGGAAGTGCGAGAGGAGTCGTGAGTTGAAGAGAAACTTGAGAGGGGTCGGGAGTTGAAGGGAAGCGCGAGAGGAGTCTGGAGTTGAAGCGAAGCGTGAGCAGGGTTGGGAGTTGAAGGGAAGCGCGACAGTAGTCGTGTGTTGAAGAGAAGCGCGAGAAGAGTGGAGAGTTGAAGGGAAGCGCGACAGGAGTCGGGAGTAGAATGGAAGCACGCGAGGAGTCGGGAGTTGAAGGGAAGCGCGACAGGAGTCGGGAGTTTAAGGGCACAGCGAGTGGAGTCGCGAGTTGAAGGGAAGCGCGAGCGGTGTTGGGAATTGAAGGGAAACGCGTGCAGGCTCGGGAGTTGAAGGAGGCTCGAGTGGGGTCGGGAGTTGAAGGGAAGTGCGAGAGGAGTCGTGAGTTGAAGAGAAATGCGCGAGGAGTCAGGAGTTGAAGGGAAGTGTGAGAGGAGTCAGGAGTTGAAGGGAAGCGTGAGAGGAGTTAGGAGTTGAAGGGAAGCACGACAGGAGTTGGGAGTTGAAGGGAAGCGCGAGCTGGTTTGGGAGTTGAAGAGAGTTGCGAGAGGAGTCGGGAGTTGAAGAGAAACGCGAGATGGGTCGGGAGTTGAAGGGAAGCGCAAGTGGTGTCGGGAGTTGAAGGGAAGCGCGAGAGGAGTCGGGAGTTGAAGGGAAATGCGAGAGGGGTCAGGAGTTGAAGGGAAGCGCAAGTGGAGTCGGGAGTTGAAGGGAAGCGCGACATGCGTCGGGAGTTGAAGGGAAGCATGACAGGAGTCGGGAGCTGAAGGGAAGCACGAGCGGTGTTGGGAATTGAAGGGAAGCGCGACAGTAGTCGTGTGTTGAGGAGAAGCGCGAGAGGAGTCGGGAGTTGAAAGGAAGCGCGACAGGAGTCGGGAAAGGAATGGAAGTGTGAGAGCAGTCAGGAGTTGAAGGGAAGTGCGAGAGGCGTTTGGAGTTGAAGGGAAGCGTGAGCGAGGGGTTGGGAGTTGAAGGGAAGCGCGAGAGGAGTCGGGAGTTGAAGGGAAGTGCGAGAGGAGTCGGCAGTTGAAGGGAAGCGTGAGGAGTCGGGAGTCGAATGGAAGCGGGAATGGAGTCGGGAGTTGAAGGGAAGCATGAGTGGAGTCGGGAGTCGATGGGTTCCTCGAGAGGAGTCGGGAGTTGAAGGGAAGCGCGAGAGGAGTCGGGAGTTGAAGGGATGTGCGAGCGGTCTTGGGAGATGAAGGGAAGCGCGAGCAGGGTTGGGAGTTGAAGGGAAGTGCGACAGGAGTCAGGAGTTGAAGAGAAACGCGAGACGGGTCGGGAGTTGAAGGGAAGCGCGACAGGAGTCGGGAGTTGAAGGGAAGCGCAAGAGGAGTTGGGAGTTGCAGGGAAGCGCAAGTGGTGTCGGGAGTTGAATGGAAGCGCGATAGGAGTCGGGAGTTGAAGGGAAATGCGAGAGTGGTCGGGAGTTGAAGGGAAGTGCAAGTGGAGTCGGGAGTTGAAGGGAAGCGCGATATGAATCGGGAGTTGAAGGGAAGCGCGACAGGAGTTGGGAGTTGAATGGAAGTGTGAGAGGATTCAGGAGTTGAAGGGAAGCGCGAGGAGTCGGGATTCGAATGGAAGCGGGAATGGAGTCAGGAGTTGAAGGGAAGCGCGAGAGGAGTCGGGAGTTGAAGGGATCCACGAGAGGAGTCGGTAGTTGAAGGGAAGCGCGAGAGGAGTCGGGAGTTGAAGGGAAGCGCGAGAGGAGTCGGGAGTTGAAGGGAAGCGCGAGAGGAGTCGGGAGTTGAAGGGAAGCGCGAGAGGAGTCGGGAGTTGAAGGGAAGCGCGAGAGGAGTCGGGAGTTGAAGGGAAGCGCGAGAGGAGTCGGGAGTTGAAGGGAAGCGCGAGAGGAGTCGGGAGTAGAAGGGAAGCGCGAGAGGAGTCGGGAGTTGAAGGGAAGCGCGAGCGGAGTCGGGAGTTGAAGGGAAGCACGAGCGGGGTTGGGAATTGAAGGGATGCGCGACAGTATTCGTGTGTTGAAGAGAAGCGCGAGAGGAGTCGGGAGTTGAAGGAAGCGCGACAGGAGTTGGGAGTAGAATGGAAGCGCGCGAGGAGTCGGCAGTTGAAGGGAAGCGCGAGAGGAGTCGGGGGTTGAAGGGATGCGCGAGCGGTCTTGGGAGATGAAGGGAAGCGCGAGCGGGCTCGGGAGTTGACGGGAACCGCGCGAGGATTCAGGAGTTGAAGGCAAGCGTGAGAGGAGTCAGGAGTTGAAGGGAAGTGTGAGAGGAGTCAGGAGTTGAAGGGAAGCACGACAGGCGTCAGGAGTTGAAGGGAAGCGTGAGCTGGGTTGGGAGATGAAGGCAAGTGCGACAGGAGTCGGGAGTTGAAGAGAAACGCGAGACAGGTCGGGAGTTGAAGGGAAGCGCGAGAGGAGTCGTGAGTTGAAGGGAAGCGCGAGCGGTTTTGGGAGTTGAAGGGAAGCGCGAGAGGAGTTGGGAGTTGAAGGGAAGCGCGAGACGGGTCGGGAGTTGAAGGGAAGCGCGACAGGAGTCGTGAGTTGAAGGGAAGCGCGAGCGGTTTTGGGAGTTGAAGGGAAGCGCGAGAGGAGTTGGGAGTTGAAGGGAAGCGCGAGAGGAGTCGGGAGTTGAACGGAAGCTCGCGAGCAGTCGGGAGTTGAAGAGAAATGCGAGACGGGTCGGGAGTTGAAGGGAAACGCAAGTGGTGTCGGGAGTTGAAGGGAAGCGCGAGAGGAGTCGGGAGTTGAAGGGAAATGCGAAAGGGGTCAGGAGTTGAAGGGAAGCGCAAGTGGAGTCGGGAGTTGAAGAGAAGCGCGACATGAGTCGGGAGCTGAAGGGAAGCGCGAGCGTTGTTGGGAATTGAAGGGAAGCGCGACAGTAGTCGTGTGTTGAAGAGAAGCGCGAGAGGAGTCGGGAGTTGAAGGGAAGCGCGACAGGAGTCGTGATTTGAAGGGAAGTGTGAGAGGAGTCAGGAGTTGAAGGGAAGCGCGAGAGGCGTCTGGAGTTGAAGGGAAGCGTGAGCGGGGTTGGGAGTTGAAGGGAAGCACGAGAGGAGTTGGGAGTTGAAGGGAAGCGCGAGAGCAGTCGGGAGTTGAAGGGAAGCGTGAGCGGGGTTGGGAATTGAAGGGAAGCGCGAGAGGAGTCGGGAGTTGAAGGGAAGCGCGAGAGGAGTCCGGAGTTGAAGGGATGCGCGAGAGGAGTCGGGAGTTGAAGGGAAGCGCGAGCGGAGTCGGGAGTTGAAGGGAAGCACGAGCGGGGTTGGGAATTGAAGGGAAGCGCGACAGTAGTCGTGTGTTGTAGAGAAGCGCGAGAGGAGTCCGTAGTTGAAGGGAAGCGCGAGAGGAGTCGGGGTTTGAAGGGATGCGCGAGCGGTCTTGGGAGATGAAGGGAAGCGCGAGCGGGCTCGGGGGTTGACGGGTACCGCGCGAGGATTCAGGAGTTGAAGGGAAGCGTGAGAGGAGTCAGGAGTTGAAGGGAAGTGTGAGAGGAGTCAGGAGTTGAAGGGAAGCACGACAGGAGTCGGGAGTTGAAGGGAAGCGTGAGCTGGGTTGGGAGTTGAAGGGAAGTGCAACAGGAGTCAGAAGTTGAAGAGAAACGCGAGACGGGTCGGGAGTTGAAGGGAAGAGCGACAGGAGTCGTGAGTTGAGAGAAGCGCGAGCGGTTTTGGGAGTTGAAGGGAAGCGCGAGAGGAGTTGGGAGTTGAAGGGAAGCGCGAGAGGAGTTGGGAGTTGAAAGGAAGCGCGAGCGGTGTTGGGAATTGAAGGGAAGCGCGACAGTAGTCGTGTGTTGAAGAGAAGCGCGAGAGGAGTCGGGAGTATAATGGAAGCGCGTGTGGAGTCGGGAGTAGAATGGAAGCGTTACAGGAGTCAGGAGTTGAAGGGAAGCGCGACAGGAGTCGGGAGTTTAAGGGAAGTGCGTGCGGTGTTGGGATTTGAAGGGAAGCACGAGCAGGGTCGGGAGTTGAAGGGAAGTGCGAGAGGAGTCGGGAGTTGATGGGAAGCGCGAGTGGATTTGGGAGTTGAAGGGAAGAGCTTGAGGGGTCGGGAGTTGAAGAGAGGCATGAGATGAGTCGGGAGTTGAAGGGAAGCGCTAGTGGAGTCGTGAGTTGAAGGGAAGCGCGAGCGGTGTTGGGAGTTGAAGTGAAGCGCGAGCGAGGTTGTGAGTTAAAGGGAGGCTCGAGTGGGGTCGGGAGTTGAAGGGAAGTGTGAGAGGAGTCGTGAGTTGAAGAGAAGCGCGCGAGGAGTCAGGAGTTGAAGGGAAGCATGAGAGGAGTCAGGAGTTGAAGGGATGCGTGAGAGGAGTTAGGAGTTGAAGGGAAGCACGACAGGAGTTGGGAGTTGAAGGGAAGCGCGAGCTGGGTTGGGCATTGAAGGGAAGTGCGACATGAGTTAGGAGTTGAAGGGAAGCGCGACAGGAGTCGGGAGTTGAAGGGAAGCGCGAGAGGAGTTGGGAGTTGAAGGGAAGCGCAAGTGGTGTCGGGAGTTGAAGGGAAGCGCGAGAGGAGTCGGGAGCTGAAGGGAATTGCGAGAGTGGTCGGGAGTTGAAGGGAAGCGCAAGTGGAGTCGGGAGTTGAAGGGAAGAGCGATATGATTCGGGAGTTGAAGGGAAGCGCGACAGGAGTCGGGAGCTGAAGGGAAGCGCGAGCGGTGTTGGGAATTGAAGGGAAGCGCGACAGTAGTCGTGTGTTGAAGAGAAGCGCGAGAGGAGTCGGGAGTTGAAGGGAAGCGTGAGGAGTCGGGAGTCGAATGGAAGCGGGAATGGAGTCGGGAGTTGAAGGGAAGCGCGAGTGGAGTCGGGTGTCGATGGGATGCGCGAGAGGAGTCGGGAGTTGAAGGGAAGCGCGAGAGGAGACGGGAGTTGAAGGGAAGCGCGAGAGGAGTCGGGAGTTGAAGGGAAGCGTGAGAGGAGTCGGAAGTTGAAGGGAAGCGCGAGAGGAGTCGGGAGTTGAAGGGAACCGCGAGAGGAGTCGGTAGTTGAAGGGAAGCGCGAGAGGAGTCGGTAGTTGAAGGGAAGCGCGAGAGGAGTCGGGAGTTGAAGGGAAGCGTGAGAGGAGTCGGTAGTTGAAGGGAACCGCGAGAGGAGTCGGGAGTTGAAGGGAAGCGCGAGAGGAGTCGGGAGTTGAAGGGAAGCGAGACAGGAGTCGGGAGCTGAAGGGAAGTGCGACAGGAGTCGGGAGTTGAAGAGAAACGCGAGACGGGTCGTGAGTTGAAGGGAAGCGCGACAGGAGTCGTGAGTTGAAGGGAAGCGCGAGCGGTTTTGGTAGTTGAAGGGAAGCGCGAGAGGATTTGGGTGTTGAAGGGAAGCGCGAGAGGAGTCGGGAGTTGAACGGAAGCGCGCGAGCAGTCGGGAGTTGAAGGGAAATGCGAGACGGGTCGGGAGTTGAAGGGAAACGCAAGTGGTGTCGGGAGTTGAAGGGAAGCGCGAGAGCAGTCGGGAGTTGAAGGGAAATGCGAAAGGGGTAAGGAGTTGAAGGGAAGCGCAAGTGGAGTCGGGAGTTGAAGGGAAGCGCGATATGAGTCGGCAGTTGAAGGGAAGCGCGACAGGAGTCGGGAGCTGAAGGGAAGCGTGAGCGGTGTTGGGAATTGAAGGGAATCGCGACAGTAGTCGTGTGTTGAAGAGAAGCGCGAGAGGAGTCGGGAGTTGAAGGGTAGCGCGACAGGAGTCGGGAGTTGAATGGAAGTGTGAGAGGAGTCAGGAGTTGAAGGGAAGCGCGAGAGGCGTCTGGAGTTGACGGGAAGCGTGAGCGGGGTTGGGAGTTGAAGGGAAGCGCGAGAGGAGTCGGGAGTTGAAGGGAAGCGTGAGGAGTCGGGAGACGAATGGAAGCGTGAATGGAGTAGGGAGTTGAAGGGAAGCGCGAGTGGAGTCGGGAGTCGATGGGATGCGCGAGAGGAGTCGGGAGTTGAAGGGAAGCGCGAGAGGTGTCGGGAGTTGACGGGAAGCGCGAGTGGAGTCAGGAGTTGAAGGGAAGCGTGAGAGGAGTCGGTAGTTGAAGGGAAGCGCGAGAGTAGTCGGGAGTTGAAGGGAACCGCGAGAGGCGTCGGGAGTTGAAGGGAAGCGCGAGAGGAGTCGGGAGTTGAAGGGAAGCGCGAGCGGAGTCGGGAGTTGAAGGGAACCGCGAGAGGAGTCGGGAGTTGAAGGGAAGCGCGAGAGGAGTCGGGAGTTGAAGGGAAGCGCGAGCGGAGTTGGGAGTTGAAGGGAAGCGCGAGATGTGTCGGGACTTGACGGGAAGCGCGAGTGGAGTCAGGAGTTGAAGGGAAGCGTGAGAGGAGTCGTTAGTTGAAGGGAAGCGCGAGAGGCGTCTGCAGTTGAAGGGAAGCGTGAGCGAGGTTGGGAGTTGAAGGGAAGCGCGAGAGGAGTCGGGAGTTGAGGGGAAGCGCGAGAGGACTCAGGAGTTGAAGGGAAGCGTGAGGAGTCGGGAGTCGAATGGAAGCGCGAATGGAGTCGGGAGTTGAAGGGAAGCGCGAGTGGAGTCGGGAGACGATGGGATGCGCGAGAGGAGTCGGGAGTTGAAGGGAAGCACAAGAGGAGTCGGGAGTTGAAGGGAAGCGTGAGCGGGGTTGGGAATTGAAAGGAAGCGCGAGAGGAGTCGGGAGTTGAAGGGAAGCGCGAGAGGAGTCGGGAGTTGAAGGGAACCGCCAGTGGAGTCGGGAGTTGAAGGGAAGCGCGAGAGGAGTCGGGAGTTGAAGGGATGCACGAGCGGGGTTGGGAATTGAAGGGAAGCGCGACAGTAGTCGTGTGTTGAAGAGAAGCGCGAGAGGAGTCGGGAGTTGAAGGAAGCGCGACATGAGTCATGAGTAGAATGGAAGCACGCGAGGAGTCGGGAGTTGAAGGGAAGTGCGAGAGGAGTCGGGGTTTGAAGGGATGCGCGAGCGGTCTTGGGAGATGAAGGGAAGCACGAGCGGGCTCGGGAGTTGACAGGAAGCGCGCGAGGATTCAGGAGTTGAAGGGAAGCGTGAGAGGAGTCAGGAGTTGTAGGGAAGTGTGAGAGGAGTCAGGAGTTGAAGGGAAGCGTGACAGGAGTCAGGAGTTGAAGGGAAGTGCGTGCGGTGTTGGGATTTGAAGGGAAGCACGAGCAGGGTCGGGAGTTGAAGGGAAGTGCGAGAGGAGTCGGGAGTTGAAGGGAAGCGCGAGTGGAGTCGGGAGTTGAAGGAAGAGCTTGAGGGGTCGGGAGTTGAAGACAGGCATGAGAGGAGTCGGGAGTTGAAGGGAAGCGCAAGTGTGTCGAGAGTTGAACGGAAGCGCGAGCGGTGTTGGGAGTTGAAGTGAAGCGCGAGCGAGGTTGTGAGTTGAAGGGAGGCTCGAGTGGGGTCGGGAGTTGAAGGGAAGTGCGAGAGGAGTCGTGAGTTGAAGAGAAGCGCGCGAGGAGTCAGGAGTTGAAGGGAAGCGTGAGAGGAGTCAGGAGTTGAAGGGAAGCGTGAGAGGAGTTATGAGCTGAAGGGAAGCACGACAGCAGTTGGGAGTTGAAGTGAAGCGCGAGCAGGGTTGGGAGTTGAAGGGAAGTGCGACAGGAGTCAGGAGTTGAAGAGAAACGCAAGACGGGTCGGGAGTTGAAGGGAAGCGCGACAGGAGTTGGGAGTTGAAGGGAAGCGCGAGAGGAGTTGGGAGTTGCAGGGGAGCGCAAGTGGTGTCGGGAGTTGAAGGGAAGCGCGAGAGGAGTCGGGAGTTGAAGGGAAATGCGAGAGTGGTCGGGAGTTGGAGGGAAGCGCAAGTGGAGTCGGGAGTTGAAGGGAAGCACGATATGAGTCGGGAGTTGAAGGGAAACGCGACAGGAGTCGGGAGCTGAAGGGAAGCGCGAGCGGTGTTGGGAATTGAAGGGAAGCGCGACAGTAGTCGTGTGTTGAAGAGAAGCGCGAGAGGAGTCGGGAGTTGAAGGGAAGCGCGACAGGAGTCGGGAGTTGAATGGAAGTGTGAGAGGAGTCGGGAGTTGAAGGGAAGCGTGAGGAGTCGGGAGTCGAATGGAAGCGGGAATGGAGTCGGGAGTTGAAGGGAAGCACGAGTGGAGTCGGGAGTCGATGGGATGCGCGAGAGGTGTCGGGAGTTGAAGGGAAGCGCGAGAGGTGTCAGGAGTTGAAGGGAAGCGCGAGAGGAGTCGGGAGTTGAAGGGAAGCGTGACAGGAGTCGGTAGTTGAAGGGAAGCGCGAGAGGAGTCGGGAGTTGAAGGGAAGCGCGAGCGGTTTTGGGAGTTGAAGGGAAGCGCAAGAGGAGTCGGGAGTTGAAGGGAAGCTCGTAAGGAGTCGGGAGTTGAAGGGAATCACGAGCGGAGTCAGGAGTTGAAGGGACCCGCGAGCAGGGTTGGGAATTGAAGGGAAGCGCGACGGTAGTCGTGTGTTGAAGAGAAGCGCGAGAGGAGTCGGGAGTTGAAGGGAAGCACGACAGGAGTCGGGAGTAGAATGGAAGCGCTCGAGGAGTTGGGAGTTGAAACGAAGCGCGACAGGAATCGGGAGTTGAAGGGAAGCGCGAGTGGTGTTGGGAATTGAAGGGAAGCGTGACAGTCGTCGTGTGTTGAATAGAAGCGCGAGAGGAGTCGGGAGTTGAAGGGAAGCGCGACAGGAGTCGGGAGTAGAATGGAAGAGCGCGAGGAGTCGGGAGCTGAAGGGAAGCGCGACAGGAGTCAGGAGTTGAAGGGAAGTGCGAGCGGTATTGGGATTTGAAGGGAAGCACGAGCGGGGTCGGGAGTTGAAGGGAAGTGCGAGAGGAGTCGTGAGTTGAAGAGAAACGCAAGATGGGTCGGGAGTTGAAGGGAAGCGGAAGTCGTGTCGGGAGTTGAAGGGAAGCGCGAGAGGAGTCGGGAGTTGAAGGGAAATGCAAGAGTGGTCGGGAGTTGGAGGGAAGCGCAAGTGGAGTCGGGAGTTGAAGGGAAACGTGACAGGAGTCGGGAGCTGAAGGGAAGCGCGAGCGGTGTTGGGAATTGAAGGGAAGCGCGACAGTAGTCGTGTGTTGAAGAGAAGCGCGAGAGGAGTCGGGAGTTGAAGGGAAGCGCGACAGGAGTCGGGAGTTGAATGGAAGTGTGAGAGGAGTCGGGAGTTGAAGGGAAGCGTGAGGAGTCGGGAGTCGAATGGAAGCGGGAATGGAGTCGGGAGTTGAAGGGAAGCACGAGTGGAGTCGGGAGTCGATGGGATGCGCGAGAGGTGTCGGGAGTTGAAGGGAAGCGCGAGAGGTGTCAGGAGTTGAAGGGAAGCGCGAGAGGAGTCGGGAGTTGAAGGGAAGCGTGACAGGAGTCGGTAGTTGAAGGGAAGCGCGAGAGGAGTCGGGAGTTGAAGGGAAGCGCGAGCGGTTTTGGGAGTTGAAGGGAAGCGCAAGAGGAGTCGGGAGTTGAAGGGAAGCTCGTAAGGAGTCGGGAGTTGAAGGGAATCACGAGCGGAGTCAGGAGTTGAAGGGACCCGCGAGCAGGGTTGGGAATTGAAGGGAAGCGCGACGGTAGTCGTGTGTTGAAGAGAAGCGCGAGAGGAGTCGGGAGTTGAAGGGAAGCACGACAGGAGTCGGGAGTAGAATGGAAGCGCTCGAGGAGTTGGGAGTTGAAACGAAGCGCGACAGGAATCGGGAGTTGAAGGGAAGCGCGAGTGGTGTTGGGAATTGAAGGGAAGCGTGACAGTCGTCGTGTGTTGAATAGAAGCGCGAGAGGAGTCGGGAGTTGAAGGGAAGCGCGACAGGAGTCGGGAGTAGAATGGAAGAGCGCGAGGAGTCGGGAGCTGAAGGGAAGCGCGACAGGAGTCAGGAGTTGAAGGGAAGTGCGAGCGGTATTGGGATTTGAAGGGAAGCACGAGCGGGGTCGGGAGTTGAAGGGAAGTGCGAGAGGAGTCGTGAGTTGAAGAGAAACTTGAGAGGGGTCGGGAGTTGAAGGGAAGCGCGAGAGGAGTCTGGAGTTGAAGGGAAGCGTGAGCAGGGTTGGGAGTTGAAGGGAAGCGCGACAGTAGTCGTGTGTTGAAGAGAAGCGCGAGAAGAGTGGAGAGTTGAAGGGAAGCGCGACAGGAGTCGGGAGTAGAATGGAAGCACGCGAGGAGTCGGGAGTTGAAGGGAAGCGCGACAGGAGTCGGGAGTTTAAGGGCACAGCGAGTGGAGTCGCGAGTTGAAGGGAAGCGCGAGCGGTGTTGGGAATTGAAGGGAAACGCGTGCAGGCTCGGGAGTTGAAGGAGGCTCGAGTGGGGTCGGGAGTTGAAGGGAAGTGCGAGAGGAGTCGTGAGTTGAAGAGAAATGCGCGAGGAGTCAGGAGTTGAAGGGAAGTGTGAGAGGAGTCAGGAGTTGAAGGGAAGCGTGAGAGGAGTTAGGAGTTGAAGGGAAGCACGACAGGAGTTGGGAGTTGAAGGGAAGCGCGAGCTGGTTTGGGAGTTGAAGAGAGTTGCGAGAGGAGTCGGGAGTTGAAGAGAAACGCGAGATGGGTCGGGAGTTGAAGGGAAGCGCAAGTGGTGTCGGGAGTTGAAGGGAAGCGCGAGAGGAGTCGGGAGTTGAAGGGAAATGCGAGAGGGGTCAGGAGTTGAAGGGAAGCGCAAGTGGAGTCGGGAGTTGAAGGGAAGCGCGACATGCGTCGGGAGTTGAAGGGAAGCATGACAGGAGTCGGGAGCTGAAGGGAAGCACGAGCGGTGTTGGGAATTGAAGGGAAGCGCGACAGTAGTCGTGTGTTGAGGAGAAGCGCGAGAGGAGTCGGGAGTTGAAAGGAAGCGCGACAGGAGTCGGGAAAGGAATGGAAGTGTGAGAGCAGTCAGGAGTTGAAGGGAAGTGCGAGAGGCGTTTGGAGTTGAAGGGAAGCGTGAGCGAGGGGTTGGGAGTTGAAGGGAAGCGCGAGAGGAGTCGGGAGTTGAAGGGAAGTGCGAGAGGAGTCGGCAGTTGAAGGGAAGCGTGAGGAGTCGGGAGTCGAATGGAAGCGGGAATGGAGTCGGGAGTTGAAGGGAAGCATGAGTGGAGTCGGGAGTCGATGGGTTCCTCGAGAGGAGTCGGGAGTTGAAGGGAAGCGCGAGAGGAGTCGGGAGTTGAAGGGATGTGCGAGCGGTCTTGGGAGATGAAGGGAAGCGCGAGCAGGGTTGGGAGTTGAAGGGAAGTGCGACAGGAGTCAGGAGTTGAAGAGAAACGCGAGACGGGTCGGGAGTTGAAGGGAAGCGCGACAGGAGTCGGGAGTTGAAGGGAAGCGCAAGAGGAGTTGGGAGTTGCAGGGAAGCGCAAGTGGTGTCGGGAGTTGAATGGAAGCGCGATAGGAGTCGGGAGTTGAAGGGAAATGCGAGAGTGGTCGGGAGTTGAAGGGAAGTGCAAGTGGAGTCGGGAGTTGAAGGGAAGCGCGATATGAATCGGGAGTTGAAGGGAAGCGCGACAGGAGTTGGGAGTTGAATGGAAGTGTGAGAGGATTCAGGAGTTGAAGGGAAGCGCGAGGAGTCGGGATTCGAATGGAAGCGGGAATGGAGTCAGGAGTTGAAGGGAAGCGCGAGAGGAGTCGGGAGTTGAAGGGATCCACGAGAGGAGTCGGTAGTTGAAGGGAAGCGCGAGAGGAGTCGGGAGTTGAAGGGAAGCGCGAGAGGAGTCGGGAGTTGAAGGGAAGCGCGAGAGGAGTCGGGAGTTGAAGGGAAGCGCGAGAGGAGTCGGGAGTTGAAGGGAAGCGCGAGAGGAGTCGGGAGTTGAAGGGAAGCGCGAGAGGAGTCGGGAGTTGAAGGGAAGCGCGAGAGGAGTCGGGAGTAGAAGGGAAGCGCGAGAGGAGTCGGGAGTTGAAGGGAAGCGCGAGCGGAGTCGGGAGTTGAAGGGAAGCACGAGCGGGGTTGGGAATTGAAGGGATGCGCGACAGTATTCGTGTGTTGAAGAGAAGCGCGAGAGGAGTCGGGAGTTGAAGGAAGCGCGACAGGAGTTGGGAGTAGAATGGAAGCGCGCGAGGAGTCGGCAGTTGAAGGGAAGCGCGAGAGGAGTCGGGGGTTGAAGGGATGCGCGAGCGGTCTTGGGAGATGAAGGGAAGCGCGAGCGGGCTCGGGAGTTGACGGGAACCGCGCGAGGATTCAGGAGTTGAAGGCAAGCGTGAGAGGAGTCAGGAGTTGAAGGGAAGTGTGAGAGGAGTCAGGAGTTGAAGGGAAGCACGACAGGCGTCAGGAGTTGAAGGGAAGCGTGAGCTGGGTTGGGAGATGAAGGCAAGTGCGACAGGAGTCGGGAGTTGAAGAGAAACGCGAGACAGGTCGGGAGTTGAAGGGAAGCGCGACAGGAGTCGTGAGTTGAAGGGAAGCGCGAGCGGTTTTGGGAGTTGAAGGGAAGCGCGAGAGGAGTTGGGAGTTGAAGGGAAGCGCGAGACGGGTCGGGAGTTGAAGGGAAGCGCGACAGGAGTCGTGAGTTGAAGGGAAGCGCGAGCGGTTTTGGGAGTTGAAGGGAAGCGCGAGAGGAGTTGGGAGTTGAAGGGAAGCGCGAGAGGAGTCGGGAGTTGAACGGAAGCTCGCGAGCAGTCGGGAGTTGAAGAGAAATGCGAGACGGGTCGGGAGTTGAAGGGAAACGCAAGTGGTGTCGGGAGTTGAAGGGAAGCGCGAGAGGAGTCGGGAGTTGAAGGGAAATGCGAAAGGGGTCAGGAGTTGAAGGGAAGCGCAAGTGGAGTCGGGAGTTGAAGGGAAGCGCGACATGAGTCGGGAGCTGAAGGGAAGCGCGAGCGTTGTTGGGAATTGAAGGGAAGCGCGACAGTAGTCGTGTGTTGAAGAGAAGCGCGAGAGGAGTCGGGAGTTGAAGGGAAGCGCGACAGGAGTCGTGATTTGAAGGGAAGTGTGAGAGGAGTCAGGAGTTGAAGGGAAGCGCGAGAGGCGTCTGGAGTTGAAGGGAAGCGTGAGCGGGGTTGGGAGTTGAAGGGAAGCACGAGAGGAGTTGGGAGTTGAAGGGAAGCGCGAGAGCAGTCGGGAGTTGAAGGGAAGCGTGAGCGGGGTTGGGAATTGAAGGGAAGCGCGAGAGGAGTCGGGAGTTGAAGGGAAGCGCGAGAGGAGTCCGGAGTTGAAGGGAAGCGCGAGAGGAGTCGGGAGTTGAAGGGAAGCGCGAGCGGAGTCGGGAGTTGAAGGGAAGCACGAGCGGGGTTGGGAATTGAAGGGAAGCGCGACAGTAGTCGTGTGTTGTAGAGAAGCGCGAGAGGAGTCCGTAGTTGAAGGGAAGCGCGAGAGGAGTCGGGGTTTGAAGGGATGCGCGAGCGGTCTTGGGAGATGAAGGGAAGCGCGAGCGGGCTCGGGGGTTGACGGGTACCGCGCGAGGATTCAGGAGTTGAAGGGAAGCGTGAGAGGAGTCAGGAGTTGAAGGGAAGTGTGAGAGGAGTCAGGAGTTGAAGGGAAGCCCGACAGGAGTCGGGAGTTGAAGGGAAGCGTGAGCTGGGTTGGGAGTTGAAGGGAAGTGCAACAGGAGTCAGAAGTTGAAGAGAAACGCGAGACGGGTCGGGAGTTGAAGGGAAGAGCGACAGGAGTCGTGAGTTGAGAGAAGCGCGAGCGGTTTTGGGAGTTGAAGGGAAGCGCGAGAGGAGTTGGGAGTTGAAGGGAAGCGCGAGAGGAGTTGGGAGTTGAAAGGAAGCGCGAGCGGTGTTGGGAATTGAAGGGAAGCGCGACAGTAGTCGTGTGTTGAAGAGAAGCGCGAGAGGAGTCGGGAGTATAATGGAAGCGCGTGTGGAGTCGGGAGTAGAATGGAAGCGTTACAGGAGTCAGGAGTTGAAGGGAAGCGCGACAGGAGTCGGGAGTTTAAGGGAAGTGCGTGCGGTGTTGGGATTTGAAGGGAAGCACGAGCAGGGTCGGGAGTTGAAGGGAAGTGCGAGAGGAGTCGGGAGTTGATGGGAAGCGCGAGTGGATTTGGGAGTTGAAGGGAAGAGCTTGAGGGGTCGGGAGTTGAAGAGAGGCATGAGAAGAGTCGGGAGTTGAAGGGAAGCGCAAGTGGAGTCGAGAGTTGAAGGGAAGCGCGAGCGGTGTTGGGAGTTGAAGTGAAGCGCGAGCGAGGTTGTGAGTTAAAGGGAGGCTCGAGTGGGGTCGGGAGTTGAAGGGAAGTGTGAGAGGAGTCGTGAGTTGAAGAGAAGCGCGCGAGGAGTCAGGAGTTGAAGGGAAGCATGAGAGGAGTCAGGAGTTGAAGGGATGCGTGAGAGGAGTTAGGAGTTGAAGGGAAGCACGACAGGAGTTGGGAGTTGAAGGGAAGCGCGAGCTGGGTTGGGCATTGAAGGGAAGTGCGACATGAGTTAGGAGTTGAAGGGAAGCGCGACAGGAGTCGGGAGTTGAAGGGAAGCGCGAGAGGAGTTGGGAGTTGAAGGGAAGCGCAAGTGGTGTCGGGAGTTGAAGGGAAGCGCGAGAGGAGTCGGGAGCTGAAGGGAATTGCGAGAGTGGTCGGGAGTTGAAGGGAAGCGCAAGTGGAGTCGGGAGTTGAAGGGAAGAGCGATATGATTCGGGAGTTGAAGGGAAGCGCGACAGGAGTCGGGAGCTGAAGGGAAGCGCGAGCGGTGTTGGGAATTGAAGGGAAGCGCGACAGTAGTCGTGTGTTGAAGAGAAGCGCGAGAGGAGTCGGGAGTTGAAGGGAAGCGTGAGGAGTCGGGAGTCGAATGGAAGCGGGAATGGAGTCGGGAGTTGAAGGGAAGCGCGAGTGGAGTCGGGTGTCGATGGGATGCGCGAGAGGAGTCGGGAGTTGAAGGGAAGCGCGAGAGGAGACGGGAGTTGAAGGGAAGCGCGAGAGGAGTCGGGAGTTGAAGGGAAGCGTGAGAGGAGTCGGAAGTTGAAGGGAAGCGCGAGAGGAGTCGGGAGTTGAAGGGAACCGCGAGAGGAGTCGGTAGTTGAAGGGAAGCGCGAGAGGAGTCGGTAGTTGAAGGGAAGCGCGAGAGGAGTCGGGAGTTGAAGGGAAGCGTGAGAGGAGTCGGTAGTTGAAGGGAACCGCGAGAGGAGTCGGGAGTTGAAGGGAAGCGCGAGAGGAGTCGGGAGTTGAAGGGAAGCGAGACAGGAGTCGGGAGCTGAAGGGAAGTGCGACAGGAGTCGGGAGTTGAAGAGAAACGCGAGACGGGTCGTGAGTTGAAGGGAAGCGCGACAGGAGTCGTGAGTTGAAGGGAAGCGCGAGCGGTTTTGGTAGTTGAAGGGAAGCGCGAGAGGATTTGGGTGTTGAAGGGAAGCGCGAGAGGAGTCGGGAGTTGAACGGAAGCGCGCGAGCAGTCGGGAGTTGAAGGGAAATGCGAGACGGGTCGGGAGTTGAAGGGAAACGCAAGTGGTGTCGGGAGTTGAAGGGAAGCGCGAGAGCAGTCGGGAGTTGAAGGGAAATGCGAAAGGGGTAAGGAGTTGAAGGGAAGCGCAAGTGGAGTCGGGAGTTGAAGGGAAGCGCGATATGAGTCGGCAGTTGAAGGGAAGCGCGACAGGAGTCGGGAGCTGAAGGGAAGCGTGAGCGGTGTTGGGAATTGAAGGGAATCGCGACAGTAGTCGTGTGTTGAAGAGAAGCGCGAGAGGAGTCGGGAGTTGAAGGGTAGCGCGACAGGAGTCGGGAGTTGAATGGAAGTGTGAGAGGAGTCAGGAGTTGAAGGGAAGCGCGAGAGGCGTCTGGAGTTGACGGGAAGCGTGAGCGGGGTTGGGAGTTGAAGGGAAGCGCGAGAGGAGTCGGGAGTTGAAGGGAAGCGTGAGGAGTCGGGAGACGAATGGAAGCGTGAATGGAGTAGGGAGTTGAAGGGAAGCGCGAGTGGAGTCGGGAGTCGATGGGATGCGCGAGAGGAGTCGGGAGTTGAAGGGAAGCGCGAGAGGTGTCGGGAGTTGACGGGAAGCGCGAGTGGAGTCAGGAGTTGAAGGGAAGCGTGAGAGGAGTCGGTAGTTGAAGGGAAGCGCGAGAGTAGTCGGGAGTTGAAGGGAACCGCGAGAGGCGTCGGGAGTTGAAGGGAAGCGCGAGAGGAGTCGGGAGTTGAAGGGAAGCGCGAGCGGAGTCGGGAGTTGAAGGGAACCGCGAGAGGAGTCGGGAGTTGAAGGGAAGCGCGAGAGGAGTCGGGAGTTGAAGGGAAGCGCGAGCGGAGTTGGGAGTTGAAGGGAAGCGCGAGATGTGTCGGGACTTGACGGGAAGCGCGAGTGGAGTCAGGAGTTGAAGGGAAGCGTGAGAGGAGTCGTTAGTTGAAGGGAAGCGCGAGAGGCGTCTGCAGTTGAAGGGAAGCGTGAGCGAGGTTGGGAGTTGAAGGGAAGCGCGAGAGGAGTCGGGAGTTGAGGGGAAGCGCGAGAGGACTCAGGAGTTGAAGGCAAGCGTGAGGAGTCGGGAGTCGAATGGAAGCGCGAATGGAGTCGGGAGTTGAAGGGAAGCGCGAGTGGAGTCGGGAGACGATGGGATGCGCGAGAGGAGTCGGGAGTTGAAGGGAAGCACAAGAGGAGTCGGGAGTTGAAGGGAAGCGTGAGCGGGGTTGGGAATTGAAAGGAAGCGCGAGAGGAGTCGGGAGTTGAAGGGAAGCGCGAGAGGAGTCGGGAGTTGAAGGGAACCGCCAGTGGAGTCGGGAGTTGAAGGGAAGCGCGAGAGGAGTCGGGAGTTGAAGGGATGCACGAGCGGGGTTGGGAATTGAAGGGAAGCGCGACAGTAGTCGTGTGTTGAAGAGAAGCGCGAGAGGAGTCGGGAGTTGAAGGAAGCGCGACATGAGTCATGAGTAGAATGGAAGCACGCGAGGAGTCGGGAGTTGAAGGGAAGTGCGAGAGGAGTCGGGGTTTGAAGGGATGCGCGAGCGGTCTTGGGAGATGAAGGGAAGCACGAGCGGGCTCGGGAGTTGACAGGAAGCGCGCGAGGATTCAGGAGTTGAAGGGAAGCGTGAGAGGAGTCAGGAGTTGTAGGGAAGTGTGAGAGGAGTCAGGAGTTGAAGGGAAGCGTGACAGGAGTCGGGAGTTGAAGGGAAGTGCGTGCGGTGTTGGGATTTGAAGGGAAGCACGAGCAGGGTCGGGAGTTGAAGGGAAGTGCGAGAGGAGTCGGGAGTTGAAGGGAAGCGCGAGTGGAGTCGGGAGTTGAAGGAAGAGCTTGAGGGGTCGGGAGTTGAAGACAGGCATGAGAGGAGTCGGGAGTTGAAGGGAAGCGCAAGTGTGTCGAGAGTTGAACGGAAGCGCGAGCGGTGTTGGGAGTTGAAGTGAAGCGCGAGCGAGGTTGTGAGTTGAAGGGAGGCTCGAGTGGGGTCGGGAGTTGAAGGGAAGTGCGAGAGGAGTCGTGAGTTGAAGAGAAGCGCGCGAGGAGTCAGGAGTTGAAGGGAAGCGTGAGAGGAGTCAGGAGTTGAAGGGAAGCGTGAGAGGAGTTATGAGCTGAAGGGAAGCACGACAGCAGTTGGGAGTTGAAGTGAAGCGCGAGCAGGGTTGGGAGTTGAAGGGAAGTGCGACAGGAGTCAGGAGTTGAAGAGAAACGCAAGACGGGTCGGGAGTTGAAGGGAAGCGCGACAGGAGTTGGGAGTTGAAGGGAAGCGCGAGAGGAGTTGGGAGTTGCAGGGGAGCGCAAGTGGTGTCGGGAGTTGAAGGGAAGCGCGAGAGGAGTCGGGAGTTGAAGGGAAATGCGAGAGTGGTCGGGAGTTGGAGGGAAGCGCAAGTGGAGTCGGGAGTTGAAGGGAAGCACGATATGAGTCGGGAGTTGAAGGGAAACGCGACAGGAGTCGGGAGCTGAAGGGAAGCGCGAGCGGTGTTGGGAATTGAAGGGAAGCGCGACAGTAGTCGTGTGTTGAAGAGAAGCGCGAGAGGAGTCGGGAGTTGAAGGGAAGCGCGACAGGAGTCGGGAGTTGAATGGAAGTGTGAGAGGAGTCGGGAGTTGAAGGGAAGCGTGAGGAGTCGGGAGTCGAATGGAAGCGGGAATGGAGTCGGGAGTTGAAGGGAAGCACGAGTGGAGTCGGGAGTCGATGGGATGCGCGAGAGGTGTCGGGAGTTGAAGGGAAGCGCGAGAGGTGTCAGGAGTTGAAGGGAAGCGCGAGAGGAGTCGGGAGTTGAAGGGAAGCGTGACAGGAGTCGGTAGTTGAAGGGAAGCGCGAGAGGAGTCGGGAGTTGAAGGGAAGCGCGAGCGGTTTTGGGAGTTGAAGGGAAGCGCAAGAGGAGTCGGGAGTTGAAGGGAAGCTCGTAAGGAGTCGGGAGTTGAAGGGAATCACGAGCGGAGTCAGGAGTTGAAGGGACCCGCGAGCAGGGTTGGGAATTGAAGGGAAGCGCGACGGTAGTCGTGTGTTGAAGAGAAGCGCGAGAGGAGTCGGGAGTTGAAGGGAAGCACGACAGGAGTCGGGAGTAGAATGGAAGCGCTCGAGGAGTTGGGAGTTGAAACGAAGCGCGACAGGAATCGGGAGTTGAAGGGAAGCGCGAGTGGTGTTGGGAATTGAAGGGAAGCGTGACAGTCGTCGTGTGTTGAATAGAAGCGCGAGAGGAGTCGGGAGTTGAAGGGAAGCGCGACAGGAGTCGGGAGTAGAATGGAAGAGCGCGAGGAGTCGGGAGCTGAAGGGAAGCGCGACAGGAGTCAGGAGTTGAAGGGAAGTGCGAGCGGTATTGGGATTTGATGGGAAGCACGAGCGGGGTCGGGAGTTGAAGGGAAGTGCGAGAGGAGTCGTGAGTTGAAGAGAAACGCAAGATGGGTCGGGAGTTGAAGGGAAGCGGAAGTCGTGTCGGGAGTTGAAGGGAAGCGCGAGAGGAGTCGGGAGTTGAAGGGAAATGCAAGAGTGGTCGGGAGTTGGAGGGAAGCGCAAGTGGAGTCGGGAGTTGAAGGGAAGCACGATATGAGTCGGGAGTTGAAGGGAAACGCGACAGGAGTCGGGAGCTGAAGGGAAGCGCGAGCGGTGTTGGGAATTGAAGGGAAGCGCGACAGTAGTCGTGTGTTGAAGAGAAGCGCGAGAGGAGTCGGGAGTTGAAGGGAAGCGCGACAGGAGTCGGGAGTTGAATGGAAGTGTGAGAGGAGTCGGGAGTTGAAGGGAAGCGTGAGGAGTCGGGAGTCGAATGGAAGCGGGAATGGAGTCGGGAGTTGAAGGGAAGCACGAGTGGAGTCGGGAGTCGATGGGATGCGCGAGAGGTGTCGGGAGTTGAAGGGAAGCGCGAGAGGTGTCAGGAGTTGAAGGGAAGCGCGAGAGGAGTCGGGAGTTGAAGGGAAGCGTGACAGGAGTCGGTAGTTGAAGGGAAGCGCGAGAGGAGTCGGGAGTTGAAGGGAAGCGCGAGCGGTTTTGGGAGTTGAAGGGAAGCGCAAGAGGAGTCGGGAGTTGAAGGGAAGCTCGTAAGGAGTCGGGAGTTGAAGGGAATCACGAGCGGAGTCAGGAGTTGAAGGGACCCGCGAGCAGGGTTGGGAATTGAAGGGAAGCGCGACGGTAGTCGTGTGTTGAAGAGAAGCGCGAGAGGAGTCGGGAGTTGAAGGGAAGCACGACAGGAGTCGGGAGTAGAATGGAAGCGCTCGAGGAGTTGGGAGTTGAAACGAAGCGCGACAGGAATCGGGAGTTGAAGGGAAGCGCGAGTGGTGTTGGGAATTGAAGGGAAGCGTGACAGTCGTCGTGTGTTGAATAGAAGCGCGAGAGGAGTCGGGAGTTGAAGGGAAGCGCGACAGGAGTCGGGAGTAGAATGGAAGAGCGCGAGGAGTCGGGAGCTGAAGGGAAGCGCGACAGGAGTCAGGAGTTGAAGGGAAGTGCGAGCGGTATTGGGATTTGAAGGGAAGCACGAGCGGGGTCGGGAGTTGAAGGGAAGTGCGAGAGGAGTCGTGAGTTGAAGAGAAACTTGAGAGGGGTCGGGAGTTGAAGGGAAGCGCGAGAGGAGTCTGGAGTTGAAGGGAAGCGTGAGCGGAGTTGGGAGTTGAAGGGAAGCGCGACAGTAGTCGTGTGTTGAAGAGAAGCGCGAGAAGAGTGGAGAGTTGAAGGGAAGCGCGACAGGAGTCGGGAGTAGAATGGAAGCACGCGAGGAGTCGGGAGTTGAAGGGAAGCGCGACAGGAGTCGGGAGTTTAAGGGCACAGCGAGTGGAGTCGCGAGTTGAAGGGAAGCGCGAGCGGTGTTGGGAATTGAAGGGAAACGCGTGCAGGCTCGGGAGTTGAAGGAGGCTCGAGTGGGGTCGGGAGTTGAAGGGAAGTGCGAGAGGAGTCGTGAGTTGAAGAGAAATGCGCGAGGAGTCAGGAGTTGAAGGGAGGTGTGAGAGGAGTCAGGAGTTGAAGGGAAGCGTGAGAGGAGTTAGGAGTTGAAGGGAAGCACGACAGGAGTTGGGAGTTGAAGGGAAGCGCGAGCTGGTTTGGGAGTTGAAGAGAGTTGCGAGAGGAGTCGGGAGTTGAAGAGAAACGCGAGATGGGTCGGGAGTTGAAGGGAAGCGCAAGTGGTGTCGGGAGTTGAAGGGAAGCGCGAGAGGAGTCGGGAGTTGAAGGGAAATGCGAGAGGGGTCAGGAGTTGAAGGGAAGCGCAAGTGGAGTCGGGAGTTGAAGGGAAGCGCGACATGCGTCGGGAGTTGAAGGGAAGCATGACAGGAGTCGGGAGCTGAAGGGAAGCACGAGCGGTGTTGGGAATTGAAGGGAAGCGCGACAGTAGTCGTGTGTTGAGGAGAAGCGCGAGAGGAGTCGGGAGTTGAAAGGAAGCGCGACAGGAGTCGGGAAAGGAATGGAAGTGTGAGAGCAGTCAGGAGTTGAAGGGAAGTGCGAGAGGCGTTTGGAGTTGAAGGGAAGCGTGAGCGAGGGGTTGGGAGTTGAAGGGAAGCGCGAGAGGAGTCGGGAGTTGAAGGGAAGTGCGAGAGGAGTCGGCAGTTGAAGGGAAGCGTGAGGAGTCGGGAGTCGAATGGAAGCGGGAATGGAGTCGGGAGTTGAAGGGAAGCATGAGTGGAGTCGGGAGTCGATGGGTTCCTCGAGAGGAGTCGGGAGTTGAAGGGAAGCGCGAGAGGAGTCGGGAGTTGAAGGGATGTGCGAGCGGTCTTGGGAGATGAAGGGAAGCGCGAGCAGGGTTGGGAGTTGAAGGGAAGTGCGACAGGAGTCAGGAGTTGAAGAGAAACGCGAGACGGGTCGGGAGTTGAAGGGAAGCGCGACAGGAGTCGGGAGTTGAAGGGAAGCGCAAGAGGAGTTGGGAGTTGCAGGGAAGCGCAAGTGGTGTCGGGAGTTGAATGGAAGCGCGATAGGAGTCGGGAGTTGAAGGGAAATGCGAGAGTGGTCGGGAGTTGAAGGGAAGTGCAAGTGGAGTCGGGAGTTGAAGGGAAGCGCGATATGAATCGGGAGTTGAAGGGAAGCGCGACAGGAGTTGGGAGTTGAATGGAAGTGTGAGAGGATTCAGGAGTTGAAGGGAAGCGCGAGGAGTCGGGATTCGAATGGAAGCGGGAATGGAGTCAGGAGTTGAAGGGAAGCGCGAGAGGAGTCGGGAGTTGAAGGGATCCACGAGAGGAGTCGGTAGTTGAAGGGAAGCGCGAGAGGAGTCGGGAGTTGAAGGGAAGCGCGAGAGGAGTCGGGAGTTGAAGGGAAGCGCGAGAGGAGTCGGGAGTTGAAGGGAAGCGCGAGAGGAGTCGGGAGTTGAAGGGAAGCGCGAGAGGAGTCGGGAGTTGAAGGGAAGCGCGAGAGGAGTCGGGAGTTGAAGGGAAGCGCGAGAGGAGTCGGGAGTAGAAGGGAAGCGCGAGAGGAGTCGGGAGTTGAAGGGAAGCGCGAGCGGAGTCGGGAGTTGAAGGGAAGCACGAGTGGGGTTGGGAATTGAAGGGATGCGCGACAGTATTCGTGTGTTGAAGAGAAGCGCGAGAGGAGTCGGGAGTTGAAGGAAGCGCGACAGGAGTTGGGAGTAGAATGGAAGCGCGCGAGGAGTCGGCAGTTGAAGGGAAGCGCGAGAGGAGTCGGGGGTTGAAGGGATGCGCGAGCGGTCTTGGGAGATGAAGGGAAGCGCGAGCGGGCTCGGGAGTTGACGGGAACCGCGCGAGGATTCAGGAGTTGAAGGGAAGCGTGAGAGCAGTCAGGAGTTGAAGGGAAGTGTGAGAGGCGTCAGGAGTTGAAGGGAAGCGCGACAGGAGTCAGGAGTTGAAGGGAAGCGTGAGCTGGGTTGGGAGTTGAAGGGAATTGCGACAGGAGTCGGGAGTTGAAGAGAAACGCGAGACGGGTCGGGAGTTGAAGGGAAGCGCGACAGGAGTCGTGAGTTGAAGGGAAGCGCAAGCGGTTTTGGGAGTTGAAGGGAAGCGCGAGAGGAGTTTGGGAGTTGAATGGAAGCGCGAGAGGAGTCGGGAGTTGAACGGAAGCGCGCGAGCAGTCGGGAGTTGAAGGGAAATGCGAGACGGGTCGGGAGTTGAAGGGAAGCGCAAGTGGTGTCGGGTGTTGAAGGGAAGCGCGAGAGGAGTCGGGAGTTGAAGGGAAATGCGAAAAGGGTCAGGAGTTGAAGGGAAGCGCAAGTGGAGTCGGGAGTTGAAGGGAAGCGCGACATGAGTCGGGAGTTGAAGGGAAGCGGAGCTGGGTGGGATTGAAGGGAAGCGACGACAGAGTCGGTGTTGAAGAGAACGCGAGAGGGTCGGGATTGAAGGGAAGCGCGACAGATCGTGAGTTGAAGGGAAGCGCGATCAGGGTTTGAAGGAAGCGCGAGAGGGAGGGAGTTGATGGAAGCGAGAGGACGGTGAGTTGAAGGAAGCGCGCGAGGCAGTCGGGAGTTGAAGGGAAGCGAGACGTCGGGAGTTGAAGGGAAGCGCAGGGTGTGGAGTGTGAAGGGAAGCGCGAGAGGAGTCGGGAGTAGAAGGAAATGCGAAAGGGCAGAGTTGAAGGGAAGCGCAAGTGGAGTCGGGAGTTGAAGGGAAGCGCGACATGAGTCGGGAGTTGAAGGGAAGCGCGACAGGAGTCGGGAGTTGAACGGAAGCGCGAGCGTTGTTGGGAATTGAAGGGAAGCATGAGCGGGGTTGGTAATTGAAAGGAAGCGCGAGAGGAGTCGGGAGTTGAAGGGAAGCGCGAGAGGAGTTAGGAGTTGAAGGGAACCGCCAGTGGAGTCGGGAGTTGAAGGGAAGCGCGAGAGGAGTTGGGAGTTGAAGGGAAGCGCAAGAGGAGTCGGGAATTGAAGGGAAGCACGAGCGGGGTTGGGAATTGAAGGGAAGCGCGACAGTAGTCGTGTGTTGAAGAGAAGCGCGAGAGGAGTCGGGAGTTGAAGGAAGCGCGACAGGAGTCGGGAGTAGAATGGAAGCGCGCGAGGAGTCGGGAGTTGAAGGGAAGCGCGAGAGGAGTCGGGGGTTGAAGGGATGCGCGAGCGGTCTTGGGAGATGATGGGAAGCGCGAGCGGGCTCGGGAGATGACGGGAAGCGCGCGAGGACTCAGGAGTTGAAGGGAAGCGGGAATG
The DNA here is from genome assembly GCF_017639515.1 of Carcharodon carcharias. Lineage (NCBI taxonomy): Eukaryota > Metazoa > Chordata > Chondrichthyes > Lamniformes > Lamnidae > Carcharodon > Carcharodon carcharias. The sequence continues at coordinate 13,761,269 of NC_054490.1, forward strand.
GAGTCAGGAGTTGAAGGGAAGTGTGAGAGGAGGCAGGAGTTGAAGGGAAGCACGACAGGAGTCGGGAGTTGAAGGGAAGCGTGAGCTGGATTGGGAGTTGAAGGGAAGCGCGACAGTAGTCGTGTGTTGAAGAGAAGCGCGAGACGAGTCGGGAGTTGAAGGGAAGCGTGAGGAGTCGGGAGTCGAATGGAAGCGGGAATGGAGTCGGGAGTTGAAGGGAAGCGCGAGTGGAGTCGGGAGTCGATGGGATGCGCGAGAGGAGTCGGAAGTTGAAGGGAAGCGCGAGAGGAGTCGGTAGTTGAAGGGAAGCGCGAGAGGAGTCGGGAGTTGAAGGGAAGCGTGAGAGGAGTCGGTAGTTGAAGGGAAGTGCGAGAGGTGTCGGGAGTTGAAGGGAACCGCGAGAGGAGTCGGTAGTTGAAGGGAAGCGCGAGAGGAGTCGGGAGTTGAAGGGAAGCACGAGCGGGGTTGGGAATTGAAGGGAAGCGCGACAGTAATCGTGTGTTGAAGGGAAGCGCGAGAGGAGTCGGGAGTTGAAGGAAGCGCGACAGGAGTCGGGAGTAGAATGGAAGCGCGCGAGGAGTCGGGAGTTGAAGGAAAGCGCGAGAGTAGTCGGGGGTTGAAGGGATGCGCGAGAGGAGTCGGGAGTTGAAGGGAATTGCGAGAGTGGTCGGGAGTTGAAGGGAAGCGCAAGTGGAGTCGGGAGTTGAAGGGAAGAGCGATATGAGTCGGGAGTTGAAGGGAAGCGCGACAGGAGTCGGGAGCTGAAGGGAAGCGCGAGCGGTGTTGGGAATTGAAGGGAAGCGCGACAGTAGTCGTGTGTTGAAGAGAACCGCGAGAGGAGTCGGGAGTTGAAGGGAAGCGTGAGGAGTCTGGAGTCGAATGGAAGCGGGAATGGAGTCGGGAGTTGAAGGGAAGCGCGAGTGGAGTCGGGAGTCGATGGGATGCGCGAGAGGAGTCGGGAGTTGAAGGGAAGCGCGCCAGGAGTCGGGAGTTGAAGGGAAGCGCGAGAGGAGTCGGGGGTTGAAGGGATGCGCGAGCGGTCTTGGGAGATGAAGGGAAGCGCGAGCGGGCTCGGGAGTTGACGGGAACCGCGCGAGGATTCAGGAGTTGAAGGGAAGTGTGAGAGGAGTCAGGAGTTGAAGGGAAGCACGACAGGAGTCAGGAGTTGAAGGGAAGCGTGAGCTGGGTTGGGAGTTGAAGGGAATTGCGACAGGAGCCGGGAGTTGAAGAGAAACGCGAGACGGGTCGGGAGTTGAAGGGAAGCGCGACAGGAGTCGTGAGTTGAAGGGAAGTGCGAGCGGTTTTGGAAGTTGAAGGGAAGCGCGAGAGTAGGTGGGAGTTGAAGGGAAGCGCGAGAGGAGTCGAGAGTTGAAGGGAAGCGCGAGAGGAGTCGAGAGTTGAAGGGAAGCACGAGCGGGGTTGGGAATTGAAGGGAAGCGCGACAGTAGTCGTGTGTTGAAGAGAAGCGCGAGAGTAGTCGGGAGTTGAAGGAAGCGCGACAGGAGTCGGGAGTAGAATGGAAGCGCGCGAGGAGTCGGGAGTTGAAGGGAAGCACGACAGGAGTCGGGTGCTTAAGGGAAGCGTGAGCTGGGTTGGGAGTTGAAGGGAAGCGCGACAGTTATCGTGTGTTGAAGAGAAGCGCGAGACGAGTCGGGAGTTGAAGGGAAGCGTGAGGAGTCGTGAGTTGAATGGAAGCGGGAATGGAGTCGGGAGTTGAAGGGAAGCGCGAGTGGAGTCGGGAGTCGATGGGATGCGCGAGAGGAGTCGGAAGTTGAAGGGAAGCGCGAGAGGAGTCGGTAGTTGAAGGGAAGCGCGAGAGGAGTCGGGAGTTGAAAGGAAGCGTGAGATGAGTCGGTAGTTGAAGGGAAGTGCGAGAGGTGTCGGGAGTTGAAGGGAACCGCGAGAGGAGTCGGTAGTTGAAGGGAAGCGCGAGAGGAGTCGGTAGTTGAAGGGAAGCGCGAGAGGAGTCGGGAGTTGAAGGGAAGCGTGAGAGGAGTCGGTAGTTGAAGGGATGCGCGAGAGGAGTCGGGAGTTGAAGGGAACCGCGAGAGGAGTTGGGAGTTGAAGGGAAGCGCGCGAGGAGTCGGGAGTTGAAGGGAAGCGCGAGCGGAGTCGGGAGTTGAAGGGAAACGCGAGAGGTTTCGGGAGTTGAAGGGAAGCGCGAGAGGAGTCGGGAGTTGAAGGGAAGCGCGAGCGGAGTCGGAAGTTGAAGGGAAGCACGAGCGGAGTTGGGAATTGAAGGGAAGCGCGACAGTAATCGTGTGTTGAAGGGAAGCGCGAGAGGAGTCGGGAGTTGAAGGGAAGCGCGACAGGAGTCGGGAGTTGAATGGAAGTGTGAGAGGAGTCGGGAGTTGAAGGGAAGCGTGAGGAGTCGGGAGTCGAATGGAAGCGGGAATGGAGTCGGGAGTTGAAGGGAAGCGCGAGCGGTGTTGGGAATTGAAGGGAAGCGCGACAGTAGTCGTGTGTTGAAGAGAACCACGAGAGGAGTCGGGAGTTGAAGGGAAGCGTGAGGAGTTGGGAGTCGAATGGAAGCGGGAATGGAGTCGGGAGTTGAAGGGAAGCGCGAGTGGAGTCGGGAGTCGATGGGATGCGCGAGAGGAATCGGGAGTTGAAGGGAAGCGCGCCAGGAGTCGGGAGTTGAAGGGAAGCGCGAGAGGAGTCGGGGGTTGAAGGGATGCGCGAGCGGTCTTGGGAGATGAAGGGAAGCGCGAGCGGGCTCGGGAGTTGACGGGAACCGCGCGAGGATTCAGGAGTTGAAGGGAAGTGTGAGAGGAGTCAGGAGTTGAAGGGAAGCACGACAGGAGTCAGGAGTTGAAGGGAAGTGTGAGCTGGGTTGGGAGTTGAAGGGAAGTGCGACAGGAGTCGGGAGTTGAAGAGAAACGCGAGACGGGTCGGGAGTTGAAGGGAAGCGCGACAGGAGTCGTGAGTTGAAGGGAAGCGCGAGCAGTTTTGGAAGTTGAAGGGAAGCGCGAGAGGAGGTGGGAGTTGAATGGAAGCGCGAGAGGAGTCGGGAGTTGAACGGAAGCGCGCGAGCAGCCGGGAGTTGAAGGGAAATGCGAGACGAGTCGGGAGTTGAAGGGAAACGCAAGTGGTGTCGGGAGTTGAAGGGAAGCGCGAGAGGAGTCGGGAGTTGAAGGGAAATGCGAAATGGGTCAGGAGTTGAAGGGAAGCGCAAGTGGAGTCGGGAGTTGAAGGGAAGCGCGACATGAGTCGGGAGTTGAAGGGAAGCGCGACAGGAGTCGGGAGTTGAACGGTAGCACGTGAGCAGTCGGGAGTTGAAGAGAAATGCGAGACGGGTCGGGAGTTGAAGGGAAACGCAATTGGTGTCGGGAGTTGAAGGGAAGCGCGAGAGCAGTCGGAAGTTGAAGGGAAATGCGAAAGGGGTCAGGAGTTGAAGGGAAGCGCAAGTGGAGTCGGGAGTTGAAGGGAAGCGCGATATGAGTCGGGAGTTGAAGGGAAGCGCGACAGGAGTCGGGAGCTGAAGGGAAGCGCGAGCGTTGTTGGGAATTGAAGGGAAGCGCGACAGTAGTCGTGTGTTGAAGAGAAAAGCGAGATGAGTCGGGAGTTGAAGGGAAGCGCGACAGGAGTCGGGAGTTGAATGGAAGTGTGAGAGGAGTCAGGAGTTGAAGGGAAGCGCGAGAGGCGTCTGGAGTTGAAGGGAAGCGTGAGCGGGGTTGGGTGTTGAAGGTAAGTGCGAGAGGAGTCGGGAGTTGAAGGGAAGCGCGAGAGGACTCAGGAGTTGAAGGGAAGCGTGAGGAGTCGGGAGTCGAATGGAAGCGCGAATGGAGTCGGGAGTTGAAGGGAAGCGCGAGTGGAGTCGGGAGATGATGGGATGCGCGAGAGGAGTCGGGAGTTGAAGGGAAGCGTGAGAGGAGTCGGGAATTGAAGGGAAGCATGAGAGGGGTTGGGAATTGAAAGGAAGCGCGAGAGGAGTCGGGAGTTGAAGGGAAGCGCGAGCGGAGTCGGGAGTTGAAGGGAAGCACGAGCAGGGTTGGGAATTGAAGGGAAGCGCGACAGTAGTCGTGTGTTGAAGAGAAGCGCGAGAGGAGTCGGGAGTTGAAGGGAAGCGCGAGAGGAGTCGGGAGTTCAAGGGAACCGCCAGTGGAGTCGGTAGTTGAAGGGAAGGTCGAGAGGAGTCGGGAGTTGAAGGGAAGCGCGAGAGGAGTCGGGAGTTGAAGGGAAGCGCGAGAGGAGTCAGGGGTTGAAGGGATGCGCGAGCGGTCTTGGGAGATGAAGGGAAGCGCGAGCGGGCTCGGGAGATGACGGGAAGCGCGCGAGGACTCAGGAGTTGAAGGGAAGCGTGAGAGGAGTCAGGAGTTGAAGGGAAGTGTGAGAGGAGTCAGGAGTTGAAGGGAAGCACGACAGGAGTCGGGAGTTGAAGGGAAGCGTGAGCTGGGTTGGGAGTTGAAGGGAAGTGCGACAGGAGTCGGGAGTTGAAGAGAAACGCGAGAACAGGTCGGGAGTTGAAGGGAAGCGCGAAGGAGTCGTGAGTTGGAGGGAAGCGCGAGCGGTTTTGGGAGTTGAAGGGAAGCGCGAGAGGAGTTGGGAGTTGAAGGGAAGCGCGAGAGGAGTCGGTAGTTGAACGGAAGCGCGCAAGCAGTCGGGAGTTGAAGGGAAGCGCGACAGGAGTCGGGAGTTGAAGGGAAGCGCGAGTGGTGTTGGGAATTGAAGGGAAGCGCGACAGTAGTAGTGGGTTGAAGAGATGCGCGAGAGGAGTCTGGAGTGTAATGGAAGTGCGCGAGGAGTCGGGAGTTGAAGGGAAGCGTGACAGGAGTCGGGAGTTGAAGGGAAGTGCGTGCGGTGTTGGGATTTGAAGGGAAGCACGAGCAGGGTCGGGAGTTGAAGGGAAGTGCGAGAGGAGTCGGGAGATGAAGGGAAGCACGAATGGAGTCGGGAGTTGAAGGGAAGAGCTTGAGGGGTCGGGAGTTGAAGAGAGGCATGAGAGGAGTCGGGAGTTGAAGGGAAGCGAAAGTGTGTCGAGATTTGAACGGAAGCTCGAGCGGTGTTGGGAGTTGAAGTGAAGCGCGAGCGAGGTTGTGAGTTGAAGGGAGGCTCGAGTGGGATCGGGAGTTGAAGGGAAGTGCGAGAGGAGTCGTGAGTTGAAGAGAAGCGTGCGAGGAGTTAGGAGTTGAAGGGAAGTGTGAGAGGAGTCAGGAGTTGAAGGGAAGCGTGAGAGGAGTTATGAGTTGAAGGGAAGCGTGAGAGGAGTTATGAGTTGAAGGGAAGCACGACAGGTGTTGGGAGTTGAAGGGAAGCGCGAGCAGGGTTGGGAGTTGAAGGGAAGTGCGACAGGAGTCAGGAGTTCAAGAGAAACGCGAGACGGGTCGGGAGTTGAAGGGAAGCGCGACAGGAGTTGGGAGTTGAAGGCAAGCGCGAGAGGGGTTGGGAGTTGCAGGGGAGCGCAAGTGGTGTCGGGAGTTGAAGGGAAGCGCGAGAGGAGTCGGGAGTTGAAGGGAAATGCGAGAGCGGTCGGGAGTTGGAGGGAAGCGCAAGTGGAGTTGGGAGTTGAAGGGAAGCGCGATATGAGTCGGGAGTTGAAGGGAAGCGCGACAGGAGTCGGGAGCTGAAGGGAAGCGCGAGCGGTGTTGGGAATTGAAGGGATGCGCGACAGTAGTCGTTTGTTGAAGAGAAGCGCGAGAGGAGTTGGGAGTTGAAGGGAAGCGCGACAGGAGTCGGGAGTTGAATGGAAGTGTGAGAGGAGTCAGGAGTTGAAGGGAAGCGCGAGAGGCGTCTGGAGTTGACGGGAAGCTTGAGCGGGGTTGGGAGTTGAAGGGAAGTGCGAGAGGAGTCGGGAGTTGGAGGGAAGCGTGAGGAGTCGGGAGTCGATTGGAAGCGGGAATGGAGTCGGGAGTTGAAGGGAAGCGCGAGTGGATTCGGGAGTCGATGGAATGCGCGTGAGGAGTCAGGAGGTGAAGGGAAGCGCGAGAGGTGTCGGGAGTTGAAGGGAAGCGTGAAAGGAGTCGGTAGTTGAAGGGAAGCGCGAGAGGAGTCGGGAGTTGAAGGGAAGCGCGAGAGGATTCGGGAGTTGAAGGAAAGCGTGAGAGGAGTCGGTAGTTGAAGGGAAGCGCGAGAGGAGTCGGGAGTTGAAGGGAAGCACGAGCGGAGTTGGGAGTTGAAGGGAAGCCCGAGCGGGGTTGGGAATTGAAGGGAAGCGCGACAGTAGTCGTGTGTTGAAGAGAAGCGCGAGAGGAGTCGGGAGTTGAAGGAAGCGCGACAGGAGTCGGGAATAGAATGGAAGCACGCGAGGAGTTGGGAGTTGAAGGGAAGCGTGAGAGGAGTTGGGGGTTGAAGGGAGGCGCGAGCGGTCTTGGGAGATGAAGGGAAGCGCGAGCGGGCTCGGGAGTTGACGGGAACCGCGCGAGGATTCAGGAGTTGAAGGGAAGCGTGAGAGGATTCAGGAGTTGAAGGGAAGTGTGAGAGGAGTCAGGAATTGAAGGGAAGTGTGAGAGTAGTCAGGAGTTGAAGGGAAGTGCGACAGGAGTCGGGAGTTGAAGAGAAACGCGAGACAGGTCGGGAGTTGAAGGGAAGCGCGAAGGAGTCGTGAGTTGAAGGGAAGCGCGAGCGGTTTTGGGAGTTGAAGGGAAGTGCGAGAGGAGTTGGGAGTTGAAGGGAAGCGCGAGAGGAGTCGGGAGTTGAACGGAAGCGCGAGCGGTGTTGGGAATTGAAGGGAAGCGCGACAGTAGTCGTGTGTTGAAGAGAAGCGCGAGAGGAGTCAGGAGTTGAAGGGAAGCGTGAGAGGAGTCAGGAGTTGAAGGGAAGCGTGAGAGGAGTTAGGAGTTGAAGGGAAGCACGACAGGAGTCGTGAGTTGAAGAGAATCGCGCGAGGAGTCAGGAGTTGAAGGGAAGCGTGAGAGGAGTTAGGAGTTGAAGGGAGGCACGACAGGAATTGGGAGTTGAAGGGAAGCACGAGCAGGGTTGGGAGTTGAAGGGAAGTGTGGCAGGAGTCGTGAGTTGAAGAGAATCGCGACAGGAGTCGGGAGTTGAAGGGAAGCGCGAGAGGAGTTGGGAGTTGAAGGGAAGCGCAAGTGGTGTCGGGAGTTGAAGGGAAGTGCAAGAGGAGTCGGGAGTTGAAGGGAAATGCGAGAGTGGTCGGGAGTTGGAGGGAAGCACAAGTGGAGTCGGGAGTTGAAGGGAAGCGCGATATGAGTCGGGAGTTGAAGGGAAGCGAGACAGGAGTCGGGAGCTGAAGGGAAGCGCGAGCGGTGTTGGGAATTGAAGGGAAGCGCGACAGAAGTCGTGTGTTGAAGAGAAGCGCGAGAGGAGGCGGGAGTTGAAGGGAAGCGCGACAGGAGTCGGGAGTTGAATGGAAGTGTGAGAGGAGTCAGGAGTTGAAGGGAAGCGCGAGAGGCGTCTGGAGTTGACGGGAAGCGTGAGCGGGGTTGGGAGTTGAAGGGAAGCGCGAGAGGAGTCGGGAGTTGAAGGGAAGCGTGAGGAGTCGGGAGAGGAATGGAAGCGGGAATGGAGTCGGGAGTTGAAGGGAAGCGCGAGCGGGGTTGGGAATTGAAGGGAAGCGCGACAGTAGTCGTGTGTTGAAGAGAAGCGCGAGTTGAGTCGGGAGTTGAAGGAAGCACGACAGGAGTCGGGAGTAGAATGGAAGCGCGCGAGGAGTCGGGAGTTGAAGGGAAGCGCGAGAGGAGTCGGGGGTTGAAGGGAACCGCGCGAGGATTCAGGAGTTGAAGGGAAGCGTGAGAGGAGTCAGGAGTTGAAGGGAAGTGTGAGAGGCGTCAGGAGTTGAAGGGAAGCACGACAGGAGTCGTGAGTTGAAGGGAAGCGTGAGCTGGGTTGGGAGTTGAAGGGAAGTGCGACAGGAGTCGGGAGTTGAAGAGAAACGCGAGACGGGTCGGGAGTTGAAGGGAAGCGCGACAGGAGTCGTGAGTTGAAGGGAAGCGCGAGCGGTTTTGGGAGTTGAAGGGTAGTGCGAGAGGAGTTGGGAGTTGAATGGAAGCGCGAGAGGAGTCGGGAGTTGAACGGAAGCGCGCGAGCAGTCGGGAGTTGAAGGGAAATGCGAGACGGGTCGGGAGTTGAAGGGAAACGCAAGTGGTGTCGGGAGTTGAAGGGAAGCGCGAGAGGAGTCGGGAGTTGAAGGGAAATGCGAAAAGGGTCAGGAGTTGAAGGGAAGCGCAAGTGGAGTCGGGAGTTGAAGGGAAGCACGACATGAGTCGGGAGTTGAAGGGAAGCTCGACAGGAGTCGGGAGTTGAACGGAAGCGCGCGAGCAGTCGGGAGTTGAAGAGATATGCGAGACGGGTCGGGAGTTGAAGGGAAACGCAATTGGTGTCGGGAGTTGAAGGGAAGCGCGAGAGCAGTCGGGAGTTGAAGGGAAATGCGAAAGGGGTCAGGAGTTGAAGGGAAGCGCAAGTGGTGTCGGGAGTTGAAGGGAAGCGCGATATGAGTCGGGAGTTGAAGGGAAGCGCGACAGGAGTCGGGAGCTGAAGGGAAGAGCGAGCGGTGTTGGGAATTGAAGGGAAGCGCGACAGTAGTCGTGTGTTGAAGAGAAAAGCGAGAGGAGTCGGGAGTTGAAGGGAAGCGCGACAGGAGTCGGGAGTTGAATGGAAGTGTGAGAGGAGTCAGGAGTTGAAGGGAAGCGCGAGAGGAGTCGGGAGTTGAAGGGAAGCATGAGCGGGGTTGGGAGTTGAAGGGAAGTGCGAGAGGAGTCGGGAGTTGAAGGGAAGCGCGAGAGGACTCAGGAGTTGAAGGGAAGCGTGAGGAGTCGGGAGTCGAATGGAAGCGCGAATGGAGTCGGGAGTTGAAGGGAAGCGCGAGTGGAGTCGGGAGACGATGGGATGCGCGAGAGGAGTCGGGAGTTGAAGGGAAGCGTGAGAGGAGTCAGGAGTTGAAGGGAAGCATGAGCGGGGTTGGGAATTGAAAGGAAGCGCGAGAGGAGTCGGGAGTTGAAAGGAAGCGCGAGAGGAGACGGGAGTTGAAGGGAACCGCCAGTGGAGTCGGGAGTTGAAGGGAAGCGCGAGAGGAGTCGGGAGTTGAAGGGAAGCGCGAGCGGAGTCGGGAGTTGAAGGGAAGCACGAGCGGTGTTGGGAATTGAAGGGAAGCGCGACAGTAGTCGTGTGTTGAAGAGAAGCGCGAGAGGAGTCGGGAGTTGAAGGAAGCGCGACAGGAGTCGGGAGTTGAAGGGAAGCGCGAGTGGTGTTTGGAATTGAAGGGAAGCGCAACAGTAGTCGTGTGTTGAAGAGAAGCGCGAGAGGAGTCTGGAGTGTAATGGAAGCGCGCGAGGAGTCGGGAGTTGAAGGGAAGCGTGACAGGAGTCGGGAGTTGAAGGGAAGTGCGTGCGGTGTTGGGATTTGAAGGGAAGCATGAGCAGGTGCGGGAGTTGAAGGGAAGTGCGAGAGGAGTCGGGAGTTGAAGGGAAGTGCGAGTGGAGTCGGGAGTTGAAGGGAAGAGCTTGAGGGGTCGGGAGTTGAAGAGAGGCATGAGAGGAGTCGGGAGTTGAAGGGAAGCGCAAGTGTGTCGAGATTTGAACGGAAGCGCGAGCGGTGTTGGGAGTTGAAGTGAAGCGCGAGCGAGGTTGTGAGTTGAAGGGAGGCTCGAGTGGGGTCGGGAGTTGAAGGGAAGTGCGAGAGGAGTCGTGAGTTGAAGAGAAGCGCGCGAGGAGTCAGGAGTTGAAGGGAAGCGTGAGAGGAGTCAGGAGTTGAAGGGAAGCGTGACAGGAGTCGGGAGTTGAAGGGAAGTGCGTGCGGTGTTGGGATTTGAAGGGAAGCACGAGCAGGGTCGGGAGTTGAAGGGAAGTGCGAGAGGAGTCGGGAGTTGAAGGGAAGCGCGAGTGGAGTCGGGAGTTGAAGGGAAGAGCTTGAGGGGTCGGGAGTTGAAGAGAGGCATGAGAGGAGTCGGGAGTTGAAGGGATGCGCAAGTGTGTCGAGAGTTGAAGGGAAGCGCGAGCGGTGTTGGGAGTTGAAGTGAAGCGCGAGCGAGGTTGTGAGTTGAAGGGAGGCTCGAGTGGGGTCGGGAGTTGAAGGGAAGTGCGAGAGGAGTCGTGAGTTGAAGAGAAGCGCGCGAGGAGTCAGGAGTTGAAGGGAAGCGTGAGAGGAGTCAGGAGTTGAAGGGAAGCGTGACAGGAGTCGGGAGTTGAAGGGAAGTGCGTGAGGTGTTGGGATTTGAAGGGAAGCACGAGCAGGGTCGGGAGTTGAAGGGAAGTGCGAGAGGAGTCGGGAGTTGAAGGGAAGCGCGAGTGGAGTCGGGAGTTGAAGGGAAGAGCTTGAGGGGTCGGGAGTTGAAGAGAGGCATGAGAGGAGTCGGGAGTTGAAGGGATGCGCAAGTGTGTCGAGAGTTGAAGGGAAGCGCGAGCGGTGTTGGGAGTTGAAGTGAAGCGCGAGCGAGGTTGTGAGTTGAAGGGAGGCTCGAGTGGGGTCGGGAGTTGAAGGGAAGTGCGAGAGGAGTCGTGAGTTGAAGAGAAGCGCGCGAGGAGTCAGGAGTTGAAGAGAAGCGTGAGAGGAGTCAGGAGTTGAAGGGAAGCGTGAGAGGAGTTATGAGTTGAAGGGAAGCACGACAGCAGTTGGGAGTTGAAGGGAAGCGCGAGCAGGGTTGGGAGTTGAAGGGAAGTGCGACAGGAGTCAGGAGTTGAAGAGAAACGCGAGACGGGTCGGGTGTTGAAGGGAAGCGTGACAGGAGTTGGGAGTTGAAGGGAAGCGCGAGAGGAGTTGGGAGTTGCAGGGGAGCGCAAGTGGTGTCGGGAGTTGAAGGGAAGCGCGAGAGGAGTCGGGAGTTGAAGGGAAATGCGAGAGTGGTCGGGAGTTGGAGGGAAGCGCAAGTGGAGTCGGGAGTTGAAGGGAAGCGCGATATGAGTCGGGAGTTGAAGGGAAGCGCGACAGGAGTCGGGAGCTGAAGGGAAGCGCAAGCGGTGTTGGGAATTGAAGGGAAGCGCGACAGTAGTCGTGTGTTGAAGAGAAGCGCGAGAGGAGTCGGGCGTTGAAGGGAAGCGCGAGAGGAGTCAGGAGTTGAAGGGAAGCGCGAGCGGAGTCGGGAGTTGAAGGGAAGCACGAGCGGGGTTGGGAATTGAAGGGAAGTGCGACAGGAGTCGGGAGTTGAAGAGAAACGCGAGACAGGTCGGGAGTTGAAGGGAAGCGCGAAGGAGTCGTGAGTTGAAGGGAAGCGCGAGCGGTTTTGGGAGTTGAAGGGAAGCGCGAGAGGAGTTGGGAGTTGAAGGGAAGCGCGAGAGGAGTCGGGAGTTGAACGGAAGCGCGCGAGCAGTCGGGAGTTGAATGGAAGCGCGACAGGAGTCGGGAGTTGAAGGGAAGCGCGAGCGGTGTTGGGAATTGAAGGGAAGCGCGACAGTAGTCGTGTGTTGAAGAGAAGCGCGAGAGGAGTCAGGAGTTGAAGGGAAGGGTGAGAGGAGTCAGGAGTTGAAGGGAAGCGTGAGAGGAGTTAGGAGTTGAAGGGAAGCACGACAGGAGTCGTGAGTTGAAGAGAAGCGCGCGAGGAGTCAGGAGTTGAAGGGAAGCATGAGAGGAGTCAGGAGTTGAAGGGAAGCGTGAGAGGAGTTAGGAGTTGAAGGGAAGCACGACAGGAGTTGGGAGTTGAAGGGAAGCGCGAGCAGGGTTGGGAGTTGAAGGGAAGTGCGACAGGAGTCAGGAGTTGAAGAGAAATGCGAGACGGGTCGGGAGTTGAAGGGAAGCGCGACAGGAGTCGGGAGTTGAAGGGAAGCGCGAGAGGAGTTGGGAGTTGCAGGGAAGCGCAAGTGGTGTCGGGAGTTGAAGGGAAGTGCGAGAGGAGTCGGGAGTTGAATGGAAGTGTGAGAGGAGTCAGGAGTTGAAGGGAAGCGCGAGAGGCGTCTGGAGTTGACGGGAAGCGTGAGCGGGATTGGGAGTTGAAGGGAAGCGCGAGAGGAGTCGGGAGTTGAAGGGAAGTGTGAGGAGTCGGGAGAGGAATGGAAGCGGGAATGGAGTCAGGAGTTGAAGGGAAGCGCGAGCGGGGTTGGGAATTGAAGGGAAGCGCGACAGTAGTCGTGTGTTGAAGAGAAGCGCGAGAGGAGTCGCGAGTTGAAGGAAGCGCGACAGGAGTCGGGAGTAGAATGGAAGCGCGCGAGGAGTCGGGAGTTGAAGGGAAGCGCGAGAGGAGTCGGGGGTTGAAGGGATGCGCGAGCGGTCTTGGGAGATGAAGGGAAGCGCGAGCGGGCACGGGAGTTGACGGGTTCCGCGCGAGGATTCAGGAATTGAAGGGAAGCGTGAGAGGAGTCAGGAGTTGAAGGGAAGTTTGAGAGGCGTCAGGAGTTGAAGGGAAGCACGACAGGAGTCAGGAGTTGAAGGGAAGCGTGAGCTGGGTTGGGAGTTGAAGGGAAGTGCGACAGGAGTCGGGAGTTGAAGAGAAACGCGAGATGGGTCGGGAGTTGAAGGGAAGCGCGACAGGAGTCGTGAGTTGAAGGGAAGCGCGAGCGGTTTTGGGAGTTGAAGGGAAGCGCGAGAGGAGTTGGGAGTTGAATGGAAGCGCGAGAGGAGTCGGGAGTTGAACGGAAGCGGGCAAGCAGTCGGGAGTTGAAGGGAAATGCGAGACGGGTCGGGAGTTGAAGGGAAACGCAAGTGGTGTCGGGAGTTGAAGGGAAGCGCGAGAGGAGTCGGGAGTTGAAGGGAAATGCGAAAAGGGTCAGGAGTTGAAGGGAAGCGCAAGTGGAGTCAGGATTTGAAGGGAAGCGCGACATGAGTCGGGAGTTGAAGGGAAGCTCGACAGGAGTCGGGAGTTGAACGGAAGCGCGCGAGCAGTCGGGAGTTGAAGAGATATGCGAGACGGGTCGGGAGTTGAAGGGAAACGCAATTGGTGTCGGGAGTTGAATGGAAGCGCGAGAGCAGTCGGGAGTTGAAGGGAAATGCGAAAGTGGTCAGGAGTTGAAGGGAAGCGCAAGTGGAGTCGGGAGTTGAAGGGAAGCGCGATATGAGTCGGGACTTGAAGGGAAGCGCGACAGGAGTCGGGAGCTGAAGGGAAGCGCGAGCGGTGTTGGGAATTGAAGGGAAGCGCGACAGTAGTCGTGTGTTGAAGAGAAAAGCGAGAGGAGTCGGGAGTTGAAGGGAAGCGCGACAGGAGTCGGGAGTTGAATGGAAGTCTGAGAGGAGTCAGGAGATGAAGGGAAGCGCGAGAGGTGTCTGGAGTTGAAGGGAAGCGTGAGCGGGGTTGCGAGTTGAAGGGAAGTGCGAGAGGAATCGGGAGTTGAAGGGAAGCGCGAGAGGACTCAGGAGTTGAAGGGAAGCGTGAGGAGTCGGGAGTCGAATGGAAGCGCGAATGGAGTCGGGAGTTGAAGGGAAGCGCGAGTGGAGTCGGGAGACGATGGGATGCGCGAGAGGAGTCGGGAGTTGAAGGGAAGCGTGAGAGGAGTCAGGAGTTGAAGGGAAGCATGAGCGTGGTTGGGAATTGAAAGGAAGCGTGAGAGGAGTCGGGAGTTGAAGGGAAGCGTGAGAGGAGTCGGGAGTTGAAGGGAACCGCCAGTGGAGTCGGGAGTTGAAGGGAAGCGCGAGCGGTGTTGGGAATTGAAGGGAAGCGCGACAGTAGTCGTGTTTTGAAGAGAAAAGCGAGAGGAGTCGGGAGTTGAAGGGAAGCGCGACAGGAGTCGGGAGTTGAATGGAAGTCTGAGAGGAGTCAGGAGATGAAGGGAAGCGCGAGAGGTGTCTGGAGTTGAAGGGAAGCGTGAGCGGGGTTGCGAGTTGAAGGGAAGTGCGAGAGGAATCGGGAGTTGAAGGGAAGCGCGAGAGGACTCAGGAGTTGAAGGGAAGCGTGAGGAGTCGGGAGTCGAATGGAAGCGCGAATGGAGTCGGGAGTTGAAGGGAAGCGCGAGTGGAGTCGGGAGACGATGGGATGCGCGAGAGGAGTCGGGAGTTGAAGGGAAGCGTGAGAGGAGTCAGGAGTTGAAGGGAAGCATGAGCGGGGTTGGGAATTGAAAGGAAGCGTGAGAGGAGTCGGGAGTTGAAGGGAAGCGTGAGAGGAGTCGGGAGTTGAAGGGAACCGCCAGTGGAGTCGGGAGTTGAAGGGAAGCGCGAGAGGAGTCGGGAGTTGAAGGGAAGTGCGAGCGGAGTCAGGAGTTGAAGGGAAGCACGAGCGGTGTTGGGAATTGAAGGGAAGCGCGACAGTAGTCGTGTGTTGAAGAGAAGCGCGAGAGGAGTCGGGAGTTGAAGGAAGCGCGACAGGAGACGGGAGTAGAATGGAAGCGCGCGAGGAGTCGGGTGTTGAAGGGAAGCGCGAGCGGTCTTGGGAGTTGAAGGGAAGCGCGAGCGGGCTCGGGAGATGACGGGAAGCGCGCGAGGATTCAGGAGTTGAAGGGAAGCGTGAGAGGAATCAAGAGTTGAAGGGAAGCACGACAGGAGTCGGGAGTTGAAGGGAAGCATGAGCTGGGTTGGGAGTTGAAGGGAAGTGCGACAGGAGTCGGGAGTTGAAGAGAAACGCGAGACAGGTCGGGAGTTGAAGGGAAGCACGAAGGAGTCGTGAGTTGAAGGGAAGCGCGAGCGGTTTTGGGAGTTGAAGGGAAGCGCGAGAGAAGTTGGGAGTTGAAGGGAAGAGCGAGAGGAGTCGGGAGTTGAACGGAAGCGCGCAAGCAGTCGGGAGTTGAAGGGAAGCGCGACAGGAGTCGGGAGTTGAAGGGAAGCGCGAGTGGTGTTGGGAATTGAAGGGAAGCACAACAGTAGTCGTGTGTTGAAGAGAAGCGCGAGAGGAGTCTGGAGTGTAATGGAAGCGCGCGAGGAGTCGGGAGTTGAAGGGAAGCGTGACAGGAGTCGGGAGTTGAAGGGAAGTGCGTGCGGTGTTGGGATTTGAAGGGAAGCATGAGCAGGTGCGGGAGTTGAAGGGAAGTGCGAGAGGAGTCGGGAGTTGAAGGGAAATGCCAGTGGAGTCGGGAGTTGAAGGGAAGAGCTTGAGGGGTCGGGAGTTGAAGAGAGGCATGAGAGGAGTCGGGAGTTGAAGGGAAGCGCAAGTGTGTCGAATTTGAACGGAAGCGCGAGCGGTGTTGGGAGTTGAAGTGAAGCGCGAGCGAGGTTGTGAGTTGAAGGGAGGCTCGAGTGGGGTCGGGAGTTGAAGGGAAGTGCGAGAGGAGTCGTGAGTTGAAGAGAAGCGCGAGGAGTCAGGAGTTGAAGGGAAGCACGACAGTAGTCGGGAGTTGAAGGGAAGCGTGAGCTGGGTTGGGAGTTTAAGGGAAGTGCGACAGGAGTCGGGAGTTGAAGAGAAACGCGAGACAGGTCGGGAGTTGAACGGAAGCGCGAAGGAGTCATGAGTTGAAGGGAAGCGCGAGCGGTTTTGGGAGCTGAAGGGAAGCGCGAGAGGAGTTGAGAGTTGAACGGAAGCGCGCGAGCAGTCGGGAGTTCAATGGAAGCGCGACAGGAGTCGGGAGCTGAAGGGAAGCGCGAGCGGTGTTGGGAATTGAAGGGAAGCGCGACAGTAGTCGTGTGTTGAAGAGAAGCGTGAGAGGAGTCGGGAGTTGAAGGGAAGCGCGACAGGAGTCGGGAGTTGAATGGAAGTGTGAGAGGAGTCAGGAGTTGAAGGGAAGCGCGAGAGGCGTCTGGAGTTGACGGGAAGCGTGAGCGGGGTTGGGAGTTGAAGGGAAGCGCGAGAGGAGTCGGGAGTTGAAGGGAAGCGTGAGGAGTCGGGAGTCGAATGGAAGCGCGAATGGAGTCGGGAGTTGAAGGGAAGCGCGAGTGGATTCGGGAGTCGATGGGATGCGCGAGAGGAGTCGGGAGTTGAAGGGAAGCGCGAGAGGTGTCGGGAGTTGACGGGAAGCGCGAGTGGAGTCAGGAGTTGAAGGGAAGCGTGAGAGGAGTCGGTAGTTGAAGGGAAGCGCGAGAGGAGTTGGGAGTTGAAGGGAACCGCGAGAGGAGTCGGGAGTTGAAGGGAGGCGCGAGAGGAGTCGGGAGTTGAAGGGAAGCGCGAGCGGAGTCGGGAGTTGAAGGGAACCGCGAGAGGAGTCGGGAGTTGAAGGGAAGCGCGAGAGGAGTCGGGAGTTGAAGGGAAGCGCGAGCGGAGTCGGGAGTTGAAGGGAAGCATGAGCGGGGTTGGGAATTGAAGGGAAGCGCGACAGTAGTCGTGTGTTGAAGAGAAGCGCGAGAGGAGTTGGGAGTTGAAGGAAGCGCGACAGGAGTCGGGAGTAGAATGGAAGCGCGCCAGGAGTCGGGAGTTGAAGGGAAGCGCGAGAGGAGTCGGGGGTTGAAGGGATACGCGAGCGGTCTTGGGAGATGAAGGGAAGCGCGAGCGGGCTCGGGAGTTGACGGGAACCGCGCAAGGATTCAGGAGTTGAAGTAGAGCGTGAGAGGATTCAGGAGTTGAAGGGAAGCGCGAGCGGAGTCGGGAGTTGAATGGAAGCACGAGCGGGGTTGGGAATTGAAGGGAAGCGCGACAGTAGTCATGTGTTGAAGAAAAGTGCGAGAGGAGTCGGGAGTTGAAGGATGCGCGACAGGAGTCGGGAGTAGAATGGAAGCACGACAGGTGTCAGGAGTTGAAGGGAAGCGTGAGCTGGGTTGGGAGTTGAAGGGAAGTGCGACAGGAGTCGGGAGTTGAAGAGAAACGCGAGACGGGTCGGGAGTTGAAGGGAAGCATGACAGGAGTCGTGAGTTGAAGGGAAGCGTGAGCGGTTTTGGGAGTTGAAGGGAAGCGCGAGAGGAGTTGGGAGTTGAAGGGAAGCGCGAGAGGAGTCGGGAGTTGAACGGAAGCGCGCGAGCAGTCGGGAGTTGAAGAGAAATGCGAGACGGGTCGGGAGTTGAAGGGAAACGCAAGTGGTGTCGGGAGTTGAAGGGAAGCGCGAGAGGAGTCGGGAGTTGAAGGGAAATGCGAAAGGGGTCAGGAGTTGAAGGGAAGCGCAAGTGGAGTCGGGAGTTGAAGGGAAGCGCGACATGAGTCGCGAGTTGAAGGGAAGCGCGACAGGAGTCGGGAGCTGAAGGGAAGCGCGAGCGTTGTTGGGAATTGAAGGGAAGCGCGACAGTAGTCGTGTGTTGAAGAGAAGCGCGAGAGGAGTCGGGAGTTGAAGGGAAGCGCGAGATGAGTCGGGAGTTGAATGGAAGTGTGAGAGGAGTCAGGAGTTGAAGGGAAGTGTGAGAGGCGTCTGGAGTTGAAGGGAAGCGTTAGGAGTCGGGAGTCGAATGGAAGCGCCAATGGAGTCGGGAGTTGAAGGGACGCGAGTGGAGTCGGGAGACGATGGGATGCGCGAGAGGAGTCGGGAGTTGAAGGGAAGCGCGAGAGGAGTCGGGAGTTGAAGGGAAGCGCGAGCAGGGTTGGGAGTTGAAGGGAAGTGCGACAGGAGTCAGGAGTTGAAGAGAAATGCGAGACGGGTCGGGAGTTGAAGGGAAGCGCGACAGGAGTCGGGAGTTGAAGGGAAGTGCGAGAGGAGTCGGGAGTTGAATGGAAGTGTGAGAGGAGTCAGGAGTTGAAGGGAAGCGCGAGAGGCGTCTGGAGTTGACGGGAAGCGTGAGCGGGATTGGGAGTTGAAGGGAAGCGCGAGAGGAGTCGGGAGTTGAAGGGAAGTGTGAGGAGTCGGGAGAGGAATGGAAGCGGGAATGGAGTCAGGAGTTGAAGGGAAGCGCGAGCGGGGTTGGGAATTGAAGGGAAGCGCGACAGTAGTCGTGTGTTGAAGAGAAGCGCGAGAGGAGTCGGGAGTTGAAGGAAGCGCGACAGGAGTCGGGAGTAGAATGGAAGCGCGCGAGGAGTCGGGAGTTGAAGGGAAGCGCGAGAGGAGTCGGGGGTTGAAGGGATGCGCGAGCGGTCTTGGGAGATGAAGGGAAGCGCGAGCGGGCACGGGAGTTGACGGGAACCGCGCGAGGATTCAGGAGTTGAAGGGAAGCGTGAGAGGAGTCAGGAGTTGAAGGGAAGTTTGAGAGGCGTCAGGAGTTGAAGGGAAGCACGACAGGAGTCAGGAGTTGAAGGGAAGCGTGAGCTGGGTTGGGAGTTGAAGGGAAGTGCGACAGGAGTCGGGAGTTGAAGAGAAACGCGAGATGGGTCGGGAGTTGAAGGGAAGCGCGACAGGAGTCGTGAGTTGAAGGGAAGCGCGAGCGGTTTTGGGAGTTGAAGGGAAGCGCGAGAGGAGTTGGGAGTTGAATGGAAGCGCGAGAGGAGTCGGGAGTTGAACGGAAGCGGGCAAGCAGTCGGGAGTTGAAGGGAAATGCGAGACGGGTCGGGAGTTGAAGGGAAACGCAAGTGGTGTCGGGAGTTGAAGGGAAGCGCGAGAGGAGTCGGGAGTTGAAGGGAAATGCGAAAAGGGTCAGGAGTTGAAGGGAAGCGCAAGTGGAGTCAGGATTTGAAGGGAAGCGCGACATGAGTCGGGAGTTGAAGGGAAGCTCGACAGGAGTCGGGAGTTGAACGGAAGCGCGCGAGCAGTCGGGAGTTGAAGAGATATGCGAGACGGGTCGGGAGTTGAAGGGAAACGCAATTGGTGTCGGGAGTTGAATGGAAGCGCGAGAGCAGTCGGGAGTTGAAGGGAAATGCGAAAGGGGTCAGGAGTTGAAGGGAAGCGCAAGTGGAGTCGGGAGTTGAAGGGAAGCGCGATATGAGTCGGGAGTTGAAGGGAAGCGCGACAGGAGTCGGGAGCTGAAGGGAAGCGCGAGCGGTGTTGGGAATTGAAGGGAAGCGCGACAGTAGTCGTGTGTTGAAGAGAAAAGCGAGAGGAGTCGGGAGTTGAAGGGAAGCGCGACAGGAGTCGGGAGTTGAATGGAAGTCTGAGAGGAGTCAGGAGATGAAGGGAAGCGCGAGAGGTGTCTGGAGTTGAAGGGAAGCGTGAGCGGGGTTGCGAGTTGAAGGGAAGTGCGAGAGGAATCGGGAGTTGAAGGGAAGCGCGAGAGGACTCAGGAGTTGAAGGGAAGCGTGAGGAGTCGGGAGTCGAATGGAAGCGCGAATGGAGTCGGGAGTTGAAGGGAAGCGCGAGTGGAGTCGGGAGATGATGGGATGCGCGAGAGGAGTCGGGAGTTGAAGGGAAGCGTGAGAGGAGTCAGGAGTTGAAGGGAAGCATGAGCGGGGTTGGGAATTGAAAGGAAGCGTGAGAGGAGTCGGGAGTTGAAGGGAAGCGTGAGAGGAGTCGGGAGTTGAAGGGAACCGCCAGTGGAGTCGGGAGTTGAAGGGAAGCGCGAGAGGAGTCGGGAGTTGAAGGGAAGTGCGAGCGGAGTCGGGAGTTGAAGGGAAGCACGAGCGGTGTTGGGAATTGAAGGGAAGCGCGACAGTAGTCGTGTGTTGAAGAGAAGCGCGAGAGGAGTCGGGAGTTGAAGGAAGCGCGACAGGAAACGGGAGTAGAATGGAAGCGCGCGAGGAGTCGGGAGTTGAAGGGAAGCGCGAGCGGTCTTGGGAGTTGAAGGGAAGCGCGAGCGGGCTCGGGAGATGACGGGAAGCGCGCGAGGATTCAGGAGTTGAAGGGAAGCGTGAGAGGAGTCAGGAGTTGAAGGGAAGTACGACAGGAGTCGGGAGTTGAAGGGAAGCGTGAGCTGGGTTGGGAGTTGAAGGGAAGTGCGACAGGAGTCGGGAGTTGAAGAGAAACGCGAGACAGGTCGGGAGTTGAAGGGAAGCGCGAAGGAGTCGTGAGTTGAAGGGAAGCGCGAGCGGTTTTGGGAGTTGAAGGGAAGCGCGAGAGGAGTTGGGAGTTGAAGGGAAGAGCGAGAGGAGTCGGGAGTTGAACGGAAGCGCGCAAGCAGTCGGGAGTTGAAGGGAAGCGCGACAGGAGTCGGGAGTTGAAGGGAAGCGCGAGTGGTGTTGGGAATTGAAGGGAAGCACAACAGTAGTCGTGTGTTGAAGAGAAGCGCGAGAGGAGTCTGGAGTGTAATGGAAGCGCGCGAGGAGTCGGGAGTTGAAGGGAAGCGTGACAGGAGTCGGGAGTTGAAGGGAAGTGCGTGCGGTGTTGGGATTTGAAGGGAAGCATGAGCAGGTGCGGGAGTTGAAGGGAAGTGCGAGAGGAGTCGGGAGTTGAAGGGAAATGCGAGTGGAGTCGGGAGTTGAAGGGAAGAGCTTGAGGGGTCGGGAGTTGAAGAGAGGCATGAGAGGAGTCGGGAGTTGAAGGGAAGCGCAAGTGTGTCGAATTTGAACGGAAGCGCGAGCGGTGTTGGGAGTTGAAGTGAAGCGCGAGCGAGGTTGTGAGTTGAAGGGAGGCTCGAGTGGGGTCGGGAGTTGAAGGGAAGTGCGAGAGGAGTCGTGAGTTGAAGAGAAGCGCGAGGAGTCAGGAGTTGAAGGGAAGCACGACAGTAGTCGGGAGTTGAAGGGAAGCGTGAGCTGGGTTGGGAGTTTAAGGGAAGTGCGACAGGAGTCGGGAGTTGAAGAGAAACGCGAGACAGGTCGGGAGTTGAACGGAAGCGCGAAGGAGTCATGAGTTGAAGGGAAGCGCGAGTGGTTTTGGGAGCTGAAGGGAAGCGCGAGAGGAGTTGAGAGTTGAACGGAAGCGCGCGAGCAGTCGGGAGTTCAATGGAAGCGCGACAGGAGTCGGGAGCTGAAGGGAAGCGCGAGCGGTGTTGGGAATTGAAGGGAAGCGCGACAGTAGTCGTGTGTTGAAGAGAAGCGTGAGAGGAGTCGGGAGTTGAAGGGAAGCGCGACAGGAGTCGGGAGTTGAATGGAAGTGTGAGAGGAGTCAGGAGTTGAAGGGTAGCGCGAGAGGCGTCTGGAGTGGACGGGAAGCGTGAGCGGGGTTGGGAGTTGAAGGGAAGCGCGAGAGGAGTCGGGAGTTGAAGGGAAGCGTGAGGAGTCGGGAGTCGAATGGAAGCGCGAATGGAGTCGGGAGTTGAAGGGAAGCGCGAGTGGATTCGGGAGTCGATGGGATGCGCGAGAGGAGTCGGGAGTTGAAGGGAAGCGCGAGAGGTGTCGGGAGTTGACGGGAAGCGCGAGTGGAGTCAGGAGTTGAAGGGAAGCGTGAGAGGAGTCGGTAGTTGAAGGGAAGCGCGAGAGGAGTTGGGAGTTGAAGGGAACCGCGAGAGGAGTCGGGAGTTGAAGGGAGGCGCGAGAGGAGTCGGGAGTTGAAGGGAAGCGCGAGCGGAGTCGGGAGTTGAAGGGAACCGCGAGAGGAGTCGGGAGTTGAAGGGAAGCGCGAGAGGAGTCGGGAGTTGAAGGGAAGCCCGAGCGGAGTCGGGAGTTGAAGGGAAGCATGAGCGGGGTTGGGAATTGAAGGGAAGCGCGACAGTAGTCGTGTGTTGAAGAGAAGCGCGAGAGGAGTTGGGAGTTGAAGGAAGCGCGACAGGAGTCGGGAGTAGAATGGAAGCGCGCCAGGAGTCGGGAGTTGAAGGGAAGCGCGAGAGGAGTCGGGGGTTGAAGGGATACGCGAGCGGTCTTGGGAGATGAAGGGAAGCGCGAGCGGGCTCGGGAGTTGACGGGAACCGCGCGAGGATTCAGGAGTTGAAGTAGAGCGTGAGAGGATTCAGGAGTTGAAGGGAAGCGCGAGCGGAGTCGGGAGTTGAATGGAAGCACGAGCGGGGTTGGGAATTGAAGGGAAGCGCGACAGTAGTCATGTGTTGAAGAGAAGTGCGAGAGGAGTCGGGAGTTGAAGGATGCGCGACAGGAGTCGGGAGTAGAATGGAAGCACGACAGGTGTCAGGAGTTGAAGGGAAGCGTGAGCTGGGTTGGGAGTTGAAGGGAAGTGCGACAGGAGTCGGGAGTTGAAGAGAAACGCGAGACGGGTCGGGAGTTGAAGGGAAGCATGACAGGAGTCGTGAGTTGAAGGGAAGCGTGAGCGGTTTTGGGAGTTGAAGGGAAGCGCGAGAGGAGTTGGGAGTTGAAGGGAAGCGCGAGAGGAGTCGGGAGTTGAACGGAAGCGCGCGAGCAGTCGGGAGTTGAAGAGAAATGCGAGACGGGTCGGGAGTTGAAGGGAAACGCAAGTGGTGTCGGGAGTTGAAGGGAAGCGCGAGAGGAGTCGGGAGTTGAAGGGAAATGCGAAAGGGGTCAGGAGTTGAAGGGAAGCGCAAGTGGAGTCGGGAGTTGAAGGGAAGCGCGACATGAGTCGCGAGTTGAAGGGAAGCGCGACAGGAGTCGGGAGCTGAAGGGAAGCGCGAGCGTTGTTGGGAATTGAAGGGAAGCGCGACAGTAGTCGTGTGTTGAAGAGAAGCGCGAGAGGAGTCGGGAGTTGAAGGGAAGCGCGAGATGAGTCGGGAGTTGAATGGAAGTGTGAGAGGAGTCAGGAGTTGAAGGGAAGTGTGAGAGGCGTCTGGAGTTGAAGGGAAGCGTTAGGAGTCGGGAGTCGAATGGAAGCGCGAATGGAGTCGGGAGTTGAAGGGACGCGAGTGGAGTCGGGAGACGATGGGATGCGCGAGAGGAGTCGGGAGTTGAAGGGAAGCGCGAGAGGAGTCGGGAGTTGAAGGGAAGCGTGAGCGGGGTTGGGAATTGAAGGGAAGCGCGAGAGGAGTCGGGAGTTGAAGGGAAGCGCGAGAGGAGTCGGGAGTTGAAGGGAAGCGCGAGAGGAGTCGGGAGTTGAAGGGAAGCGTGAGCGGGGTTGGGAGTTGAAGGGAAGTGCGAGAGGAGTCGGGAGTTGAAGGGAAGCGCGAGAGGACTCAGGAGTTTAAGGGAAGCGTGAGGAGTCGGGAGTCGAATGGAAGCGCGAATGGAGTCGGGAGTTGAAGGGAAGCGCGAGTGGAGTCGGGAGACGATGGGATGCGCGAGAGGAGTCGGGAGTTGAAGGGAAGCGTGAGAGGAGTCAGGAGTTGAAGGGAAGCATGAGCGGGGTTGGGAATTGAAAGGAAGCGCGAGAGGAGTCGGGAGTTGAAAGGAAGCGCGAGAGGAGACGGGAGTTGAAGGGAACCGCCAGTGGAGTCGGGAGTTGAAGGGAAGCGCGAGAGGAGTCGGGAGTTGAAGGGAAGCGCGAGCGGAGTCGGGAGTTGAAGGGAAGCACGAGCGGTGTTGGGAATTGAAGGGAAGCGTGACAGTAGTCGTGTGTTGAAGAGAAGCGCGAGAGGAGTCGGGAGTTGAAGGAAGCGCGACAGGAGTCGGGAGTTGAAGGGAAGCGCGAGTGGTGTTTGGAATTGAAGGGAAGCGCAACAGTAGTCGTGTGTTGAAGAGAAGCGCGAGAGGAGTCTGGAGTGTAATGGAAGCGCGCGAGGAGTCGGGAGTTGAAGGGAAGCGTGACAGGAGTCGGGAGTTGAAGGGAAGTGCGTGCGGTGTTGGGATTTGAAGGGAAGCATGAGCAGGTGCGGGAGTTGAAGGGAAGTGCGAGAGGAGTCGGGAGTTGAAGGGAAGTGCGAGTGGAGTCGGGAGTTGAAGGGAAGAGCTTGAGGGGTCGGGAGTTGAAGAGAGGCATGAGAGGAGTCGGGAGTTGAAGGGAAGCGCAAGTGTGTCGAGATTTGAACGGAAGCGCGAGCAGTGTTGGGAGTTGAAGTGAAGCGCGAGCGAGGTTGTGAGTTGAAGGGAGGCTCGAGTGGGGTCGGGAGTTGAAGGGAAGTGCGAGAGGAGTCGTGAGTTGAAGAGAAGCGCGCGAGGAGTCAGGAGTTGAAGGGAAGCGTGAGAGGAGTCAGGAGTTGAAGGGAAGCGTGACAGGAGTCGGGAGTTGAAGGGAAGTGCGTGCGGTGTTGGGATTTGAAGGGAAGCACGAGCAGGGTCGGGAGTTGAAGGGAAGTGCGAGAGGAGTCGGGAGTTGAAGGGAAGCGCGAGTGGAGTCGGGAGACGATGGGATGCGCGAGAGGAGTCGGGAGTTGAAGGGAAGCGTGAGAGGAGTCAGGAGTTGAAGGGAAGCATGAGCGGGGTTGGGAATTGAAAGGAAGCGCGAGAGGAGTCGGGAGTTGAAAGGAAGCGCGAGAGGAGACGGGAGTTGAAGGGAACCGCCAGTGGAGTCGGGAGTTGAAGGGAAGCGCGAGAGGAGTCGGGAGTTGAAGGGAAGCGCGAGCGGAGTCGGGAGTTGAAGGGAAGCACGAGCGGTGTTGGGAATTGAAGGGAAGCGCGACAGTAGTCGTGTGTTGAAGAGAAGCGCGAGAGGAGTCGGGAGTTGAAGGAAGCGCGACAGGAGTCGGGAGTTGAAGGGAAGCGCGAGTGGTGTTTGGAATTGAAGGGAAGCGCAACAGTAGTCGTGTGTTGAAGAGAAGCGCGAGAGGAGTCTGGAGTGTAATGGAAGCGCGCGAGGAGTCGGGAGTTGAAGGGAAGCGTGACAGGAGTCGGGAGTTGAAGGGAAGTGCGTGCGGTGTTGGGATTTGAAGGGAAGCATGAGCAGGTGCGGGAGTTGAAGGGAAGTGCGAGAGGAGTCGGGAGTTGAAGGGAAGTGCGGGTGGAGTCGGGAGTTGAAGGGAAGAGCTTGAGGGGTCGGGAGTTGAAGAGAGGCATGAGAGGAGTCGGGAGTTGAAGGGAAGCGCAAGTGTGTCGAGATTTGAACGGAAGCGCGAGCGGTGTTGGGAGTTGAAGTGAAGCGCGAGCGAGGTTGTGAGTTGAAGGGAGGCTCGAGTGGGGTCGGGAGTTGAAGGGAAGTGCGAGAGGAGTCGTGAGTTGAAGAGAAGCGCGCGAGGAGTCAGGAGTTGAAGGGAAGCGTGAGAGGAGTCAGGAGTTGAAGGGAAGCGTGACAGGAGTCGGGAGTTGAAGGGAAGTGCGTGCGGTGTTGGGATTTGAAGGGAAGCACGAGCAGGGTCGGGAGTTGAAGGGAAGTGCGAGAGGAGTCGGGAGTTGAAGGGAAGCGCGAGTGGAGTCGGGAGTTGAAGGGAAGAGCTTGAGGGGTCGGGAGTTGAAGAGAGGCATGAGAGGAGTCGGGAGTTGAAGGGATGCGCAAGTGTGTCGAGAGTTGAAGGGAAGCGCGAGCGGTGTTGGGAGTTGAAGTGAAGCGCGAGCGAGGTTGTGAGTTGAAGGGAGGCTCGAGTGGGGTCGGGAGTTGAAGGGAAGTGCGAGAGGAGTCGTGAGTTGAAGAGAAGCGCGCGAGGAGTCAGGAGTTGAAGGGAAGCGTGAGAGGAGTCAGGAGTTGAAGGGAAGCGTGACAGGAGTCGGGAGTTGAAGGGAAGTGCGTGCGGTGTTGGGATTTGAAGGGAAGCACGAGTAGGGTCGGGAGTTGAAGGGAAGTGCGAGAGGAGTCGGGAGTTGAAGGGAAGCGCGAGTGGAGTCGGGAGTTGAAGGGAAGAGCTTGAGGGGTCGGGAGTTGAAGAGAGGCATGAGAGGAGTCGGGAGTTGAAGGGATGCGCAAGTGTGTCGAGAGTTGAAGGGAAGCGCGAGCGGTGTTGGGAGTTGAAGTGAAGCGCGAGCGAGGTTGTGAGTTGAAGGGAGGCTCGAGTGGGGTCGGGAGTTGAAGGGAAGTGCGAGAGGAGTCGTGAGTTGAAGAGAAGCGCGCGAGTAGTCAGGAGTTGAAGAGAAGCGTGAGAGGAGTCAGGAGTTGAAGGGAAGCGTGAGAGGAGTTATGAGTTGAAGGGAAGCACGACAGCAGTTGGGAGTTGAAGGGAAGCGCGAGCAGGGTTGGGAGTTGAAGGGAAGTGCGACAGGAGTCAGGAGTTGAAGAGAAACGCGAGACGGGTCGGGAGTTGAAGGGAAGCGTGACAGGAGTTGGGAGTTGAAGGGAAGCGCGAGAGGAGTTGGGAGTTGCAGGGGAGCGCAAGTGGTGTCGGGAGTTGAAGGGAAGCGCGAGAGGAGTCGGGAGTTGAAGGGAAATGCGAGAGTGGTCGGGAGTTGGAGGGAAGCGCAAGTGGAGTCGGGAGTTGAAGGGAAGCGCGATATGAGTCGGGAGTTGAAGGGAAGCGCGACAGGAGTCGGGAGCTGAAGGGAAGCGCGAGCGGTGTTGGGAATTGAAGGGAAGCGCGACAGTAGTCGTGTGTTGAAGAGAAGCGCGAGAGGAGTCGGGAGTTGAAGGGAAGCGCGAGAGGCGTCTGGAGTTGACGGGAAGCGTGAGCGGGGTTGGGATTTGAAGGGAAGCGCGAGAGGAGTCGGGAGTTGAAGGGAAGCGTGAGGAGTCGGGAGTCGAATGGAAGAGCGAATGGAGTCGGGAGTTGAAGGGAAGCGCGAGTGGATTCGGGAGTCGATGGGATGCGTGAGAGGAGTCGGGAGTTGAAGGGAAGCGCGATAGGAGTTGGGAGTTGAAGGGAAGGGTGAGATTAGTCGGGCGTTGAAGGGAAGCGCGAGAGGAGTCAGGAGTTGAAGGGAAGCGCGAGCGGAGTCGGGAGTTGAAGGGAAGCACGAGCGGGGTTGGGAATTGAAGGGAAGTGCGACAGGAGTCGGGAGTTGAAGAGAAACGCGAGACAGGTCGGGAGTTGAAGGGAAGCGCGAAGGAGTCGTGAGTTGAAGGGAAGCGCGAGCGGTTTTGGGAGTTGAAGGGAAGCGCGAGAGGAGTTGGGAGTTGAAGGGAAGCGCGAGAGGAGTCGGGAGGTGAACGGAAGCGCGCGAGCAGTCGGGAGTTGAATGGAAGCGCGACAGGAGTCGGGAGTTGAAGGGAAGCGCGAGCGGTGTTGGGAATTGAAGGGAAGCGCGACAGGAGTCGTGAGTTGAAGAGAAGCGCGCGAGGAGTCAGGAGTTGAAGGGAAGCGTGAGAGGAGTCAGGAGTTGAAGGGAAGCGTGAGAGGAGTTAGGAGTTGAAGGGAAGCACGACAGGAGTTGGGAGTTGAAGGGAAGCGCGAGCAGGGTTGGGAGTTGAAGGGAAGTGCGACAGGAGTCAGGAGTTGAAGAGAAATGCGAGACGGGTCGGGAGTTGAAGGGAAGCGCGACAGGAGTCGGGAGTTGAAGGGAAGCGCGAGAGGAGTTGGGAGTTGCAGGGAAGCGCAAGTGGTGTCGGGAGTTGAAGGGAAGTGCGAGAGGAGTCGGGAGTTGAATGGAAGTGTGAGAGGAGTCAGGAGTTGAAGGGAAGCGCGAGAGGCGTCTGGAGTTGACGGGAAGCGTGAGCGGGATTGGGAGTTGAAGGGAAGCGCGAGAGGAGTCGGGAGTTGAAGGGAAGTGTGAGGAGTCGGGAGAGGAATGGAAGCGGGAATGGAGTCAGGAGTTGAAGGGAAGCGCGAGCGGGGTTGGGAATTGAAGGGAAGCGCGACAGTAGTCGTGTGTTGAAGAGAAGCGCGAGAGGAGTCGGGAGTTGAAGGAAGCGCGACAGGAGTCGGGAGTAGAATGGAAGCGCGCGAGGAGTCGGGAGTTGAAGGGATGCGCGAGCGGTCTTGGGAGATGAAGGGAAGCGCGAGCGGGCACGGGAGTTGACGGGTTCCGCGCGAGGATTCAGGAGTTGAAGGGAAGCGTGAGAGGAGTCAGGAGTTGAAGGGAAGTTTGAGAGGCGTCAGGAGTTGAAGGGAAGCACGACAGGAGTCAGGAGTTGAAGGGAAGCGTGAGCTGGGTTGGGAGTTGAAGGGAAGTGCGACAGGAGTCGGGAGTTGAAGAGAAACGCGAGATGGGTCGGGAGTTGAAGGGAAGCGCGACAGGAGTCGTGAGTTGAAGGGAAGCGCGAGCGGTTTTGGGAGTTGAAGGGAAGCGCGAGAGGAGTTGGGAGTTGAATGGAAGGGTGAGAGGAGTCAGGAGTTGAAGGGAAGCGTGAGAGGAGTTAGGAGTTGAAGGGAAGCACGACAGGAGTCGTGAGTTGAAGAGAAGCGCGCGAGGAGTCAGGAGTTGAAGGGAAGCGTGAGAGGAGTCAGGAGTTGAAGGGAAGCGTGAGAGGAGTTAGGAGTTGAAGGGAAGCATCGCAGGAGTTGGGAGTTGAAGGGAAGCGCGAGCAGGGTTGGGAGTTGAAGGGAAGTGCGACAGGAGTCAGGAGTTGAAGAGAAATGCGAGACGGGTCGGGAGTTGAAGGGAAGCGCGACAGGAGTCGGGAGTTGAAGGGAAGCGCGAGAGGAGTTGGGAGTTGCAGGGAAGCGCAAGTGGTGTCGGGAGTTGAAGGGAAGTGCGAGAGGAGTCGGGAGTTGAATGGAAGTGTGAGAGGAGTCAGGAGTTGAAGGGAAGCGCGAGAGGCGTCTGGAGTTGACGGGAAGCGTGAGCGGGATTGGGAGTTGAAGGGAAGCGCGAGAGGAGTCGGGAGTTGAAGGGAAGTGTGAGGAGTCGGGAGAGGAATGGAAGCGGGAATGGAGTCAGGAGTTGAAGGGAAGCGCGAGCGGGGTTGGGAATTGAAGGGAAGCGCGACAGTAGTCGTGTGTTGAAGAGAAGCGCGAGAGGAGTCGGGAGTTGAAGGAAGCGCGACAGGAGTCGGGAGTAGAATGGAAGCGCGCGAGGAGTCGGGAGTTGAAGGGAAGCGCGAGAGGAGTCGGGGGTTGAAGGGATGCGCGAGCGGTCTTGGGAGATGAAGGGAAGCGCGAGCGGGCACGGGAGTTGACGGGTTCCGCGCGAGGATTCAGGAGTTGAAGGGAAGCGTGAGAGGAGTCAGGAGTTGAAGGGAAGTTTGAGAGGCGTCAGGAGTTGAAGGGAAGCACGACAGGAGTCAGGAGTTGAAGGGAAGCGTGAGCTGGGTTGGGAGTTGAAGGGAAGTGCGACAGGAGTCGGGAGTTGAAGAGAAACGCGAGATGGGTCGGGAGTTGAAGGGAAGCGCGACAGGAGTCGTGAGTTGAAGGGAAGCGCGAGCGGTTTTGGGAGTTGAAGGGAAGCGCGAGAGGAGTTGGGAGTTGAATGGAAGCGCGAGAGGAGTCGGGAGTTGAACGGAAGCGGGCAAGCAGTCGGGAGTTGAAGGGAAATGCGAGACGGGTCGGGAGTTGAAGGGAAACGCAAGTGGTGTCGGGAGTTGAAGGGAAGCGCGAGAGGAGTCGGGAGTTGAAGGGAAATGCGAAAAGGGTCAGGAGTTGAAGGGAAGCGCAAGTGGAGTCAGGATTTGAAGGGAAGCGCGACATGAGTCGGGAGTTGAAGGGAAGCTCGACAGGAGTCGGGAGTTGAACGGAAGCGCGCGAGCAGTCGGGAGTTGAAGAGATATGCGAGACGGGTCGGGAGTTGAAGGGAAACGCAATTGGTGTCGGGAGTTGAATGGAAGCGCGAGAGCAGTCGGGAGTTGAAGGGAAATGCGAAAGGGGTCAGGAGTTGAAGGGAAGCGCAAGTGGAGTCGGGAGTTGAAGGGAAGCGCGATATGAGTCGGGAGTTGAAGGGAAGCGCGACAGGAGTCGGGAGCTGAAGGGAAGCGCGAGCGGTGTTGGGAATTGAAGGGAAGCGCGACAGTAGTCGTGTGTTGAAGAGAAAAGCGAGAGGAGTCGGGAGTTGAAGGGAAGCGCGACAGGAGTCGGGAGTTGAATGGAAGTCTGAGAGGAGTCAGGAGATGAAGGGAAGCGCGAGAGGTGTCTGGAGTTGAAGGGAAGCGTGAGCGGGGTTGCGAGTTGAAGGGAAGTGCGAGAGGAATCGGGAGTTGAAGGGAAGCGCGAGAGGACTCAGGAGTTGAAGGGAAGCGTGAGGAGTCGGGAGTCGAATGGAAGCGCGAATGGAGTCGGGAGTTGAAGGGAAGCGCGAGTGGAGTCGGGAGACGATGGGATGCGCGAGAGGAGTCGGGAGTTGAAGGGAAGCGTGAGAGGAGTCAGGAGTTGAAGGGAAGCATGAGCGGGGTTTGGAATTGAAAGGAAGCGTGAGAGGAGTCGGGAGTTGAAGGGAAGCGTGAGAGGAGTCGGGAGTTGAAGGGAACCGCCAGTGGAGTCGGGAGTTGAAGGGAAGCGCGAGAGGAGTCGGGAGTTGAAGGGAAGTGCGAGCGGAGTCAGGAGTTGAAGGGAAGCACGAGCGGTGTTGGGAATTGAAGGGAAGCGCGACAGTAGTCGTGTGTTGAAGAGAAGCGCGAGAGGAGTCGGGAGTTGAAGGAAGCGCGACAGGAGACGGGAGTAGAATGGAAGCGCGCGAGGAGTCGGGAGTTGAAGGGAAGCGCGAGCGGTCTTGGGAGTTGAAGGGAAGCGCGAGCGGGCTCGGGAGATGACGGGAAGCGCGCGAGGATTCAGGAGTTGAAGGGAAGCGTGAGAGGAGTCAGGAGTTGAAGGGAAGCACGACAGGAGTCGGGAGTTGAAGGGAAGCATGAGCTGGGTTGGGAGTTGAAGGGAAGTGCGACAGGAGTCGGGAGTTGAAGAGAAACGCGAGACAGGTCGGGAGTTGAAGGGAAGCGCGAAGGAGTCGTGAGTTGAAGGGAAGCGCGAGCGGTTTTGGGAGTTGAAGGGAAGCGCGAGAGGAGTTGGGAGTTGAAGGGAAGAGCGAGAGGAGTCGGGAGTTGAACGGAAGCGCGCAAGCAGTCGGGAGTTGAAGGGAAGCGCGACAGGAGTCGGGAGTTGAAGGGAAGCGCGAGTGGTGTTGGGAATTGAAGGGAAGCACAACAGTAGTCGTGTGTTGAAGAGAAGCGCGAGAGGAGTCTGGAGTGTAATGGAAGCGCGCGAGGAGTCGGGAGTTGAAGGGAAGCGTGACAGGAGTCGGGAGTTGAAGGGAAGTGCGTGCGGTGTTGGGATTTGAAGGGAAGCATGAGCAGGTGCGGGAGTTGAAGGGAAGTGCGAGAGGAGTCGGGAGTTGAAGGGAAATGCCAGTGGAGTCGGGAGTTGAAGGGAAGAGCTTGAGGGGTCGGGAGTTGAAGAGAGGCATGAGAGGAGTCGGGAGTTGAAGGGAAGCGCAAGTGTGTCGAATTTGAACGGAAGCGCGAGCGGTGTTGGGAGTTGAAGTGAAGCGCGAGCGAGGTTGTGAGTTGAAGGGAGGCTCGAGTGGGGTCGGGAGTTGAAGGGAAGTGCGAGAGGAGTCGTGAGTTGAAGAGAAGCGCGAGGAGTCAGGAGTTGAAGGGAAGCACGACAGTAGTTGGGAGTTGAAGGGAAGCGTGAGCTGGGTTGGGAGTTTAAGGGAAGTGCGACAGGAGTCGGGAGTTGAAGAGAAACGCGAGACAGGTCGGGAGTTGAACGGAAGCGCGAAGGAGTCATGAGTTGAAGGGAAGCGCGAGCGGTTTTGGGAGCTGAAGGGAAGCGCGAGAGGAGTTGAGAGTTGAACGGAAGCGCGCGAGCAGTCGGGAGTTCAATGGAAGCGCGACAGGAGTCGGGAGCTGAAGGGAAGCGCGAGCGGTGTTGGGAATTGAAGGGAAGCGCGACAGTAGTCGTGTGTTGAAGAGAAGCGTGAGAGGAGTCGGGAGTTGAAGGGAAGCGCGACAGGAGTCGGGAGTTGAATGGAAGTGTGAGAGGAGTCAGGAGTTGAAGGGAAGCGCGAGAGGCGTCTGGAGTTGACGGGAAGCGTGAGCGGGGTTGGGAGTTGAAGGGAAGCGCGAGAGGAGTCGGGAGTTGAAGGGAAGCGTGAGGAGTCGGGAGTCGAATGGAAGCGCGAATGGAGTCGGGAGTTGAAGGGAAGCGCGAGTGGATTCGGGAGTCGATGGGATGCGCGAGAGGAGTCGGGAGTTGAAGGGAAGCGCGAGAGGTGTCGGGAGTTGACGGGAGGCGCGAGAGGAGTCGGGAGTTGAAGGGAAGCGCGAGCGGAGTCGGGAGTTGAAGGGAACCGCGAGAGGAGTCGGGAGTTGAAGGGAAGCGCGAGAGGAGTCGGGAGTTGAAGGGAAGCGCGAGCGGAGTCGGGAGTTGAAGGGAAGCATGAGCGGGGTTGGGAATTGAAGGGAAGCGCGACAGTAGTCGTGTGTTGAAGAGAAGCGCGAGAGGAGTTGGGAGTTGAAGGAAGCGCGACAGGAGTCGGGAGTAGAATGGAAGCGCGCCAGGAGTCGGGAGTTGAAGGGAAGCGCAAGAGGAGTCGGGGGTTGAAGGGATACGCGAGCGGTCTTGGGAGATGAAGGGAAGCGCGAGCGGGCTCGGGAGTTGACGGGAACCGCGCGAGGATTCAGGAGTTGAAGTAGAGCGTGAGAGGATTCAGGAGTTGAAGGGAAGCGCGAGCGGAGTCGGGAGTTGAATGGAAGCACGAGCGGGGTTGGGAATTGAAGGGAAGCGCGACAGTAGTCATGTGTTGAAGAGAAGTGCGAGAGGAGTCGGGAGTTGAAGGATGCGCGACAGGAGTCGGGAGTAGAATGGAAGCACGACAGGTGTCAGGAGTTGAAGGGAAGCGTGAGCTGGGTTGGGAGTTGAAGGGAAGTGCGACAGGAGTCGGGAGTTGAAGAGAAACGCGAGACGGGTCGGGAGTTGAAGGGAAGCATGACAGGAGTCGTGAGTTGAAGGGAAGCGTGAGCGGTTTTGGGAGTTGAAGGGAAGCGCGAGAGGAGTTGGGAGTTGAAGGGAAGCGCGAGAGGAGTCGGGAGTTGAACGGAAGCGCGCGAGCAGTCGGGAGTTGAAGAGAAATGCGAGACGGGTCGGGAGTTGAAGGGAAACGCAAGTGGTGTCGGGAGTTGAAGGGAAGCGCGAGAGGAGTCGGGAGTTGAAGGGAAATGCGAAAGGGGTCAGGAGTTGAAGGGAAGCGCAAGTGGAGTCGGGAGTTGAAGGGAAGCGCGACATGAGTCGCGAGTTGAAGGGAAGCGCGACAGGAGTCGGGAGCTGAAGGGAAGCGCGAGCGTTGTTGGGAATTGAAGGGAAGCGCGACAGTAGTCGTGTGTTGAAGAGAAGCGCGAGAGGAGTCGGGAGTTGAAGGGAAGCGCGAGATGAGTCGGGAGTTGAATGGAAGTGTGAGAGGAGACAGGAGTTGAAGGGAAGTGTGAGAGGCGTCTGTAGTTGAAGGGAAGCGTTAGGAGTCGGGAGTCGAATGGAAGCGCGAATGGATTCGGGAGTTGAAGGGACGCGAGTGGAGTCGGGAGACGATGGGATGCGCGAGAGGAGTCGGGAGTTGAAGGGAAGCGCGAGAGGAGTCGGGAGTTGAAGGGAAGCACGAGCAGGGTTGGGAGTTGAAGGGAAGTGCGACAGGAGTCAGGAGTTGAAGAGAAATGCGAGACGGGTCGGGAGTTGAAGGGAAGCGCGACAGGAGTCGGGAGTTGAAGGGAAGTGCGAGAGGAGTCGGGAGTTGAATGGAAGTGTGAGAGGAGTCAGGAGTTGAAGGGAAGCGCGAGAGGCGTCTGGAGTTGACGGGAAGCGTGAGCGGGATTGGGAGTTGAAGGGAAGCGCGAGAGGAGTCGGGAGTTGAAGGGAAGTGTGAGGAGTCGGGAGAGGAATGGCAGCGGGAATGGAGTCAGGAGTTGAAGGGAAGCGTGAGAGGAGTCAGGAGTTGAAGGGAAGTTTGAGAGGCGTCAGGAGTTGAAGGGAAGCACGACAGGAGTCAGGAGTTGAAGGGAAGCGTGAGCTGGGTTGGGAGTTGAAGGGAAGTGCGACAGGAGTCGGGAGTTGAAGAGAAACGCGAGATGGGTCGGGAGTTGAAGGGAAGCGCGACAGGAGTCGTGAGTTGAAGGGAAGCGCGAGCGGTTTTGGGAGTTGAAGGGAAGCGCGAGAGGAGTTGGGAGTTGAATGGAAGCGCGAGAGGAGTCGGGAGTTGAACGGAAGCGGGCAAGCAGTCGGGAGTTGAAGGGAAATGCGAGACGGGTCGGGAGTTGAAGGGAAACGCAAGTGGTGTCGGGAGTTGAAGGGAAGCGCGAGAGGAGTCGGGAGTTGAAGGGAAATGCGAAAAGGGTCAGGAGTTGAAGGGAAGCGCTAGTGGAGTCAGGATTTGAAGGGAAGCGCGACATGAGTCGGGAGTTGAAGGGAAGCTCGACAGGAGTCGGGAGTTGAACGGAAGCGCGCGAGCAGTCGGGAGTTGAAGAGATATGCGAGACGGGTCGGGAGTTGAAGGGAAACGCAATTGGTGTCGGGAGTTGAATGGAAGCGCGAGAGCAGTCGGGAGTTGAAGGGAAATGCGAAAGGGGTCAGGAGTTGAAGGGAAGCGCAAGTGGAGTCGGGAGTTGAAGGGAAGCGCGATATGAGTCGGGAGTTGAAGGGAAGCGCGACAGGAGTCGGGAGCTGAAGGGAAGCGCGAGCGGTGTTGGGAATTGAAGGGAAGCGCGACAGTAGTCGTGTGTTGAAGAGAAAAGCGAGAGGAGTCGGGAGTTGAAGGGAAGCGCGACAGGAGTCGGGAGTTGAATGGAAGTCTGAGAGGAGTCAGGAGATGAAGGGAAGCGCGAGAGGTGTCTGGAGTTGAAGGGAAGCGTGAGCGGGGTTGCGAGTTGAAGGGAAGTGCGAGAGGAATCGGGAGTTGAAGGGAAGCGCGAGAGGACTCAGGAGTTGAAGGGAAGCGTGAGGAGTCGGGAGTCGAATGGAAGCGCGAATGGAGTCGGGAGTTGAAGGGAAGCGCGAGTGGAGTCGGGAGACGATGGGATGCGCGAGAGGAGTCGGGAGTTGAAGGGAAGCGTGAGAGGAGTCAGGAGTTGAAGGGAAGCATGAGCGGGGTTGGGAATTGAAAGGAAGCGTGAGAGGAGTCGGGAGTTGAAGGGAAGCGTGAGAGGAGTCGGGAGTTGAAGGGAACCGCCAGTGGAGTCGGGAGTTGAAGGGAAGCGCGAGAGGAGTCGGGAGTGGAAGGGAAGTGCGAGCGGAGTCGGGAGTTGAAGGGAAGCACGAGCGGTGTTGGGAATTGAAGGGAAGCGCGACAGTAGTCGTGTGTTGAAGAGAAGCGCGAGAGGAGTCGGGAGTTGAAGGAAGCGCGACAGGAGACGGGAGTAGAATGGAAGCGCGCGAGGAGTCGGGAGTTGAAGGGAAGCGCGAGCGGTCTTGGGAGTTGAAGGGAAGCGCGAGCGGGCTCGGGAGATGACGGGAAGCGCGCGAGGATTCAGGAGTTGAAGGGAAGCGTGAGAGGAGTCAGGAGTTGAAGGGAAGCACGACAGGAGTCGGGAGTTGAAGGGAAGCGTGAGCTGGGTTGGGAGTTGAAGGGAAGTGCGACAGGAGTCGGGAGTTGAAGAGAAACGCGAGACAGGTCGGGAGTTGAAGGGAAGCGCGAAGGAGTCGTGAGTTGAAGGGAAGCGCGAGCGGTTTTGGGAGTTGAAGGGAAGCGCGAGAGGAGTTGGGAGTTGAAGGGAAGAGCGAGAGGAGTCGGGAGTTGAACGGAAGCGCGCAAGCAGTCGGGAGTTGAAGGGAAGCGCGACAGGAGTCGGGAGTTGAAGGGAAGCGCGAGTGGTGTTGGGAATTGAAGGGAAGCACAACAGTAGTCGTGTGTTGAAGAGAAGCGCGAGAGGAGTCTGGAGTGTAATGGAAGCGCGCGAGGAGTCGGGAGTTGAAGGGAAGCGTGACAGGAGTCGGGAGTTGAAGGGAAGTGCGTGCGGTGTTGGGATTTGAAGGGAAGCATGAGCAGGTGCGGGAGTTGAAGGGAAGTGCGAGAGGAGTCGGGAGTTGAAGGGAAATGCCAGTGGAGTCGGGAGTTGAAGGGAAGAGCTTGAGGGGTCGGGAGTTGAAGAGAGGCATGAGAGGAGTCGGGAGTTGAAGGGAAGCGCAAGTGTGTCGAATTTGAACGGAAGCGCGAGCGGTGTTGGGAGTTGAAGTGAAGCGCGAGCGAGGTTGTGAGTTGAAGGGAGGCTCGAGTGGGGTCGGGAGTTGAAGGGAAGCGTGAGCGGGGTTGCGAGTTGAAGGGAAGTGCGAGAGGAATCGGGAGTTGAAGGGAAGCGCGAGAGGACTCAGGAGTTGAAGGGAAGCGTGAGGAGTCGGGAGTCGAATGGAAGCGCGAATGGAGTCGGGAGTTGAAGGGAAGCGCGAGTGGAGTCGGGAGACGATGGGATGCGCGAGAGGAGTCGGGAGTTGAAGGGAAGCGTGAGAGGAGTCAGGAGTTGAAGGGAAGCATGAGCGGGGTTGGGAATTGAAAGGAAGCGTGAGAGGAGTCGGGAGTTGAAGGGAAGCGTGAGAGGAGTCGGGAGTTGAAGGGAACCGCCAGTGGAGTCGGGAGTTGAAGGGAAGCGCGATATGAGTCGGGACTTGAAGGGAAGCGCGACAGGAGTCGGGAGCTGAAGGGAAGCGCGAGCGGTGTTGGGAATTGAAGGGAAGCGCGACAGTAGTCGTGTGTTGAAGAGAAAAGCGAGAGGAGTCGGGAGTTGAAGGGAAGCGCGACAGGAGTCGGGAGTTGAATGGAAGTCTGAGAGGAGTCAGGAGATGAAGGGAAGCGCGAGAGGTGTCTGGAGTTGAAGGGAAGCGTGAGCGGGGTTGCGAGTTGAAGGGAAGTGCGAGAGGAATCGGGAGTTGAAGGGAAGCGCGAGAGGACTCAGGAGTTGAAGGGAAGCGTGAGGAGTCGGGAGTCGAATGGAAGCGCGAATGGAGTCGGGAGTTGAAGGGAAGCGCGAGTGGAGTCGGGAGACGATGGGATGCGCGAGAGGAGTCGGGAGTTGAAGGGAAGCGTGAGAGGAGTCAGGAGTTGAAGGGAAGCATGAGCGTGGTTGGGAATTGAAAGGAAGCGTGAGAGGAGTCGGGAGTTGAAGGGAAGCGTGAGAGGAGTCGGGAGTTGAAGGGAACCGCCAGTGGAGTCGGGAGTTGAAGGGAAGCGCGAGCGGTGTTGGGAATTGAAGGGAAGCGCGACAGTAGTCGTGTTTTGAAGAGAAAAGCGAGAGGAGTCGGGAGTTGAAGGGAAGCGCGACAGGAGTCGGGAGTTGAATGGAAGTCTGAGAGGAGTCAGGAGATGAAGGGAAGCGCGAGAGGTGTCTGGAGTTGAAGGGAAGCGTGAGCGGGGTTGCGAGTTGAAGGGAAGTGCGAGAGGAATCGGGAGTTGAAGGGAAGCGCGAGAGGACTCAGGAGTTGAAGGGAAGCGTGAGGAGTCGGGAGTCGAATGGAAGCGCGAATGGAGTCGGGAGTTGAAGGGAAGCGCGAGTGGAGTCGGGAGACGATGGGATGCGCGAGAGGAGTCGGGAGTTGAAGGGAAGCGTGAGAGGAGTCAGGAGTTGAAGGGAAGCATGAGCGGGGTTGGGAATTGAAAGGAAGCGTGAGAGGAGTCGGGAGTTGAAGGGAAGCGTGAGAGGAGTCGGGAGTTGAAGGGAACCGCCAGTGGAGTCGGGAGTTGAAGGGAAGCGCGAGAGGAGTCGGGAGTTGAAGGGAAGTGCGAGCGGAGTCAGGAGTTGAAGGGAAGCACGAGCGGTGTTGGGAATTGAAGGGAAGCGCGACAGTAGTCGTGTGTTGAAGAGAAGCGCGAGAGGAGTCGGGAGTTGAAGGAAGCGCGACAGGAGACGGGAGTAGAATGGAAGCGCGCGAGGAGTCGGGTGTTGAAGGGAAGCGCGAGCGGTCTTGGGAGTTGAAGGGAAGCGCGAGCGGGCTCGGGAGATGACGGGAAGCGCGCGAGGATTCAGGAGTTGAAGGGAAGCGTGAGAGGAATCAAGAGTTGAAGGGAAGCACGACAGGAGTCGGGAGTTGAAGGGAAGCATGAGCTGGGTTGGGAGTTGAAGGGAAGTGCGACAGGAGTCGGGAGTTGAAGAGAAACGCGAGACAGGTCGGGAGTTGAAGGGAAGCACGAAGGAGTCGTGAGTTGAAGGGAAGCGCGAGCGGTTTTGGGAGTTGAAGGGAAGCGCGAGAGAAGTTGGGAGTTGAAGGGAAGAGCGAGAGGAGTCGGGAGTTGAACGGAAGCGCGCAAGCAGTCGGGAGTTGAAGGGAAGCGCGACAGGAGTCGGGAGTTGAAGGGAAGCGCGAGTGGTGTTGGGAATTGAAGGGAAGCACAACAGTAGTCGTGTGTTGAAGAGAAGCGCGAGAGGAGTCTGGAGTGTAATGGAAGCGCGCGAGGAGTCGGGAGTTGAAGGGAAGCGTGACAGGAGTCGGGAGTTGAAGGGAAGTGCGTGCGGTGTTGGGATTTGAAGGGAAGCATGAGCAGGTGCGGGAGTTGAAGGGAAGTGCGAGAGGAGTCGGGAGTTGAAGGGAAATGCCAGTGGAGTCGGGAGTTGAAGGGAAGAGCTTGAGGGGTCGGGAGTTGAAGAGAGGCATGAGAGGAGTCGGGAGTTGAAGGGAAGCGCAAGTGTGTCGAATTTGAACGGAAGCGCGAGCGGTGTTGGGAGTTGAAGTGAAGCGCGAGCGAGGTTGTGAGTTGAAGGGAGGCTCGAGTGGGGTCGGGAGTTGAAGGGAAGTGCGAGAGGAGTCGTGAGTTGAAGAGAAGCGCGAGGAGTCAGGAGTTGAAGGGAAGCACGACAGTAGTCGGGAGTTGAAGGGAAGCGTGAGCTGGGTTGGGAGTTTAAGGGAAGTGCGACAGGAGTCGGGAGTTGAAGAGAAACGCGAGACAGGTCGGGAGTTGAACGGAAGCGCGAAGGAGTCATGAGTTGAAGGGAAGCGCGAGCGGTTTTGGGAGCTGAAGGGAAGCGCGAGAGGAGTTGAGAGTTGAACGGAAGCGCGCGAGCAGTCGGGAGTTCAATGGAAGCGCGACAGGAGTCGGGAGCTGAAGGGAAGCGCGAGCGGTGTTGGGAATTGAAGGGAAGCGCGACAGTAGTCGTGTGTTGAAGAGAAGCGTGAGAGGAGTCGGGAGTTGAAGGGAAGCGCGACAGGAGTCGGGAGTTGAATGGAAGTGTGAGAGGAGTCAGGAGTTGAAGGGAAGCGCGAGAGGCGTCTGGAGTTGACGGGAAGCGTGAGCGGGGTTGGGAGTTGAAGGGAAGCGCGAGAGGAGTCGGGAGTTGAAGGGAAGCGTGAGGAGTCGGGAGTCGAATGGAAGCGCGAATGGAGTCGGGAGTTGAAGGGAAGCGCGAGTGGATTCGGGAGTCGATGGGATGCGCGAGAGGAGTCGGGAGTTGAAGGGAAGCGCGAGAGGTGTCGGGAGTTGACGGGAAGCGCGAGTGGAGTCAGGAGTTGAAGGGAAGCGTGAGAGGAGTCGGTAGTTGAAGGGAAGCGCGAGAGGAGTTGGGAGTTGAAGGGAACCGCGAGAGGAGTCGGGAGTTGAAGGGAGGCGCGAGAGGAGTCGGGAGTTGAAGGGAAGCGCGAGCGGAGTCGGGAGTTGAAGGGAACCGCGAGAGGAGTCGGGAGTTGAAGGGAAGCGCGAGAGGAGTCGGGAGTTGAAGGGAAGCGCGAGCGGAGTCGGGAGTTGAAGGGAAGCATGAGCGGGGTTGGGAATTGAAGGGAAGCGCGACAGTAGTCGTGTGTTGAAGAGAAGCGCGAGAGGAGTTGGGAGTTGAAGGAAGCGCGACAGGAGTCGGGAGTAGAATGGAAGCGCGCCAGGAGTCGGGAGTTGAAGGGAAGCGCGAGAGGAGTCGGGGGTTGAAGGGATACGCGAGCGGTCTTGGGAGATGAAGGGAAGCGCGAGCGGGCTCGGGAGTTGACGGGAACCGCGCAAGGATTCAGGAGTTGAAGTAGAGCGTGAGAGGATTCAGGAGTTGAAGGGAAGCGCGAGCGGAGTCGGGAGTTGAATGGAAGCACGAGCGGGGTTGGGAATTGAAGGGAAGCGCGACAGTAGTCATGTGTTGAAGAAAAGTGCGAGAGGAGTCGGGAGTTGAAGGATGCGCGACAGGAGTCGGGAGTAGAATGGAAGCACGACAGGTGTCAGGAGTTGAAGGGAAGCGTGAGCTGGGTTGGGAGTTGAAGGGAAGTGCGACAGGAGTCGGGAGTTGAAGAGAAACGCGAGACGGGTCGGGAGTTGAAGGGAAGCATGACAGGAGTCGTGAGTTGAAGGGAAGCGTGAGCGGTTTTGGGAGTTGAAGGGAAGCGCGAGAGGAGTTGGGAGTTGAAGGGAAGCGCGAGAGGAGTCGGGAGTTGAACGGAAGCGCGCGAGCAGTCGGGAGTTGAAGAGAAATGCGAGACGGGTCGGGAGTTGAAGGGAAACGCAAGTGGTGTCGGGAGTTGAAGGGAAGCGCGAGAGGAGTCGGGAGTTGAAGGGAAATGCGAAAGGGGTCAGGAGTTGAAGGGAAGCGCAAGTGGAGTCGGGAGTTGAAGGGAAGCGCGACATGAGTCGCGAGTTGAAGGGAAGCGCGACAGGAGTCGGGAGCTGAAGGGAAGCGCGAGCGTTGTTGGGAATTGAAGGGAAGCGCGACAGTAGTCGTGTGTTGAAGAGAAGCGCGAGAGGAGTCGGGAGTTGAAGGGAAGCGCGAGATGAGTCGGGAGTTGAATGGAAGTGTGAGAGGAGTCAGGAGTTGAAGGGAAGTGTGAGAGGCGTCTGGAGTTGAAGGGAAGCGTTAGGAGTCGGGAGTCGAATGGAAGCGCCAATGGAGTCGGGAGTTGAAGGGACGCGAGTGGAGTCGGGAGACGATGGGATGCGCGAGAGGAGTCGGGAGTTGAAGGGAAGCGCGAGAGGAGTCGGGAGTTGAAGGGAAGCGCGAGCAGGGTTGGGAGTTGAAGGGAAGTGCGACAGGAGTCAGGAGTTGAAGAGAAATGCGAGACGGGTCGGGAGTTGAAGGGAAGCGCGACAGGAGTCGGGAGTTGAAGGGAAGTGCGAGAGGAGTCGGGAGTTGAATGGAAGTGTGAGAGGAGTCAGGAGTTGAAGGGAAGCGCGAGAGGCGTCTGGAGTTGACGGGAAGCGTGAGCGGGATTGGGAGTTGAAGGGAAGCGCGAGAGGAGTCGGGAGTTGAAGGGAAGTGTGAGGAGTCGGGAGAGGAATGGAAGCGGGAATGGAGTCAGGAGTTGAAGGGAAGCGCGAGCGGGGTTGGGAATTGAAGGGAAGCGCGACAGTAGTCGTGTGTTGAAGAGAAGCGCGAGAGGAGTCGGGAGTTGAAGGAAGCGCGACAGGAGTCGGGAGTAGAATGGAAGCGCGCGAGGAGTCGGGAGTTGAAGGGAAGCGCGAGAGGAGTCGGTGGTTGAAGGGATGCGCGAGCGGTCTTGGGAGATGAAGGGAAGCGCGAGCGGGCACGGGAGTTGACGGGAACCGCGCGAGGATTCAGGAGTTGAAGGGAAGCGTGAGAGGAGTCAGGAGTTGAAGGGAAGTTTGAGAGGCGTCAGGAGTTGAAGGGAAGCACGACAGGAGTCAGGAGTTGAAGGGAAGCGTGAGCTGGGTTGGGAGTTGAAGGGAAGTGCGACAGGAGTCGGGAGTTGAAGAGAAACGCGAGATGGGTCGGGAGTTGAAGGGAAGCGCGACAGGAGTCGTGAGTTGAAGGGAAGCGCGAGCGGTTTTGGGAGTTGAAGGGAAGCGCGAGAGGAGTTGGGAGTTGAATGGAAGCGCGAGAGGAGTCGGGAGTTGAACGGAAGCGGGCAAGCAGTCGGGAGTTGAAGGGAAATGCGAGACGGGTCGGGAGTTGAAGGGAAACGCAAGTGGTGTCGGGAGTTGAAGGGAAGCGCGAGAGGAGTCGGGAGTTGAAGGGAAATGCGAAAAGGGTCAGGAGTTGAAGGGAAGCGCAAGTGGAGTCAGGATTTGAAGGGAAGCGCGACATGAGTCGGGAGTTGAAGGGAAGCTCGACAGGAGTCGGGAGTTGAACGGAAGCGCGCGAGCAGTCGGGAGTTGAAGAGATATGCGAGACGGGTCGGGAGTTGAAGGGAAACGCAATTGGTGTCGGGAGTTGAATGGAAGCGCGAGAGCAGTCGGGAGTTGAAGGGAAATGCGAAAGGGGTCAGGAGTTGAAGGGAAGCGCAAGTGGAGTCGGGAGTTGAAGGGAAGCGCGATATGAGTCGGGAGTTGAAGGGAAGCGCGACAGGAGTCGGGAGCTGAAGGGAAGCGCGAGCGGTGTTGGGAATTGAAGGGAAGCGCGACAGTAGTCGTGTGTTGAAGAGAAAAGCGAGAGGAGTCGGGAGTTGAAGGGAAGCGCGACAGGAGTCGGGAGTTGAATGGAAGTCTGAGAGGAGTCAGGAGATGAAGGGAAGCGCGAGAGGTGTCTGGAGTTGAAGGGAAGCGTGAGCGGGGTTGCGAGTTGAAGGGAAGTGCGAGAGGAATCGGGAGTTGAAGGGAAGCGCGAGAGGACTCAGGAGTTGAAGGGAAGCGTGAGGAGTCGGGAGTCGAATGGAAGCGCGAATGGAGTCGGGAGTTGAAGGGAAGCGCGAGTGGAGTCGGGAGATGATGGGATGCGCGAGAGGAGTCGGGAGTTGAAGGGAAGCGTGAGAGGAGTCAGGAGTTGAAGGGAAGCATGAGCGGGGTTGGGAATTGAAAGGAAGCGTGAGAGGAGTCGGGAGTTGAAGGGAAGCGTGAGAGGAGTCGGGAGTTGAAGGGAACCGCCAGTGGAGTCGGGAGTTGAAGGGAAGCGCGAGAGGAGTCGGGAGTTGAAGGGAAGTGCGAGCGGAGTCGGGAGTTGAAGGGAAGCACGAGCGGTGTTGGGAATTGAAGGGAAGCGCGACAGTAGTCGTGTGTTGAAGAGAAGCGCGAGAGGAGTCGGGAGTTGAAGGAAGCGCGACAGGAAACGGGAGTAGAATGGAAGCGCGCGAGGAGTCGGGAGTTGAAGGGAAGCGCGAGCGGTCTTGGGAGTTGAAGGGAAGCGCGAGCGGGCTCGGGAGATGACGGGAAGCGCGCGAGGATTCAGGAGTTGAAGGGAAGCGTGAGAGGAGTCAGGAGTTGAAGGGAAGCACGACAGGAGTCGGGAGTTGAAGGGAAGCGTGAGCTGGGTTGGGAGTTGAAGGGAAGTGCGACAGGAGTCGGGAGTTGAAGAGAAACGCGAGACAGGTCGGGAGTTGAAGGGAAGCGCGAAGGAGTCGTGAGTTGAAGGGAAGCGCGAGCGGTTTTGGGAGTTGAAGGGAAGCGCGAGAGGAGTTGGGAGTTGAAGGGAAGAGCGAGAGGAGTCGGGAGTTGAACGGAAGCGCGCAAGCAGTCGGGAGTTGAAGGGAAGCGCGACAGGAGTCGGGAGTTGAAGGGAAGCGCGAGTGGTGTTGGGAATTGAAGGGAAGCACAACAGTAGTCGTGTGTTGAAGAGAAGCGCGAGAGGAGTCTGGAGTGTAATGGAAGCGCGCGAGGAGTCGGGAGTTGAAGGGAAGCGTGACAGGAGTCGGGAGTTGAAGGGAAGTGCGTGCGGTGTTGGGATTTGAAGGGAAGCATGAGCAGGTGCGGGAGTTGAAGGGAAGTGCGAGAGGAGTCGGGAGTTGAAGGGAAATGCGAGTGGAGTCGGGAGTTGAAGGGAAGAGCTTGAGGGGTCGGGAGTTGAAGAGAGGCATGAGAGGAGTCGGGAGTTGAAGGGAAGCGCAAGTGTGTCGAATTTGAACGGAAGCGCGAGCGGTGTTGGGAGTTGAAGTGAAGCGCGAGCGAGGTTGTGAGTTGAAGGGAGGCTCGAGTGGGGTCGGGAGTTGAAGGGAAGTGCGAGAGGAGTCGTGAGTTGAAGAGAAGCGCGAGGAGTCAGGAGTTGAAGGGAAGCACGACAGTAGTCGGGAGTTGAAGGGAAGCGTGAGCTGGGTTGGGAGTTTAAGGGAAGTGCGACAGGAGTCGGGAGTTGAAGAGAAACGCGAGACAGGTCGGGAGTTGAACGGAAGCGCGAAGGAGTCATGAGTTGAAGGGAAGCGCGAGTGGTTTTGGGAGCTGAAGGGAAGCGCGAGAGGAGTTGAGAGTTGAACGGAAGCGCGCGAGCAGTCGGGAGTTCAATGGAAGCGCGACAGGAGTCGGGAGCTGAAGGGAAGCGCGAGCGGTGTTGGGAATTGAAGGGAAGCGCGACAGTAGTCGTGTGTTGAAGAGAAGCGTGAGAGGAGTCGGGAGTTGAAGGGAAGCGCGACAGGAGTCGGGAGTTGAATGGAAGTGTGAGAGGAGTCAGGAGTTGAAGGGTAGCGCGAGAGGCGTCTGGAGTGGACGGGAAGCGTGAGCGGGGTTGGGAGTTGAAGGGAAGCGCGAGAGGAGTCGGGAGTTGAAGGGAAGCGTGAGGAGTCGGGAGTCGAATGGAAGCGCGAATGGAGTCGGGAGTTGAAGGGAAGCGCGAGTGGATTCGGGAGTCGATGGGATGCGCGAGAGGAGTCGGGAGTTGAAGGGAAGCGCGAGAGGTGTCGGGAGTTGACGGGAAGCGCGAGTGGAGTCAGGAGTTGAAGGGAAGCGTGAGAGGAGTCGGTAGTTGAAGGGAAGCGCGAGAGGAGTTGGGAGTTGAAGGGAACCGCGAGAGGAGTCGGGAGTTGAAGGGAGGCGCGAGAGGAGTCGGGAGTTGAAGGGAAGCGCGAGCGGAGTCGGGAGTTGAAGGGAACCGCGAGAGGAGTCGGGAGTTGAAGGGAAGCGCGAGAGGAGTCGGGAGTTGAAGGGAAGCCCGAGCGGAGTCGGGAGTTGAAGGGAAGCATGAGCGGGGTTGGGAATTGAAGGGAAGCGCGACAGTAGTCGTGTGTTGAAGAGAAGCGCGAGAGGAGTTGGGAGTTGAAGGAAGCGCGACAGGAGTCGGGAGTAGAATGGAAGCGCGCCAGGAGTCGGGAGTTGAAGGGAAGCGCGAGAGGAGTCGGGGGTTGAAGGGATACGCGAGCGGTCTTGGGAGATGAAGGGAAGCGCGAGCGGGCTCGGGAGTTGACGGGAACCGCGCGAGGATTCAGGAGTTGAAGTAGAGCGTGAGAGGATTCAGGAGTTGAAGGGAAGCGCGAGCGGAGTCGGGAGTTGAATGGAAGCACGAGCGGGGTTGGGAATTGAAGGGAAGCGCGACAGTAGTCATGTGTTGAAGAGAAGTGCGAGAGGAGTCGGGAGTTGAAGGATGCGCGACAGGAGTCGGGAGTAGAATGGAAGCACGACAGGTGTCAGGAGTTGAAGGGAAGCGTGAGCTGGGTTGGGAGTTGAAGGGAAGTGCGACAGGAGTCGGGAGTTGAAGAGAAACGCGAGACGGGTCGGGAGTTGAAGGGAAGCATGACAGGAGTCGTGAGTTGAAGGGAAGCGTGAGCGGTTTTGGGAGTTGAAGGGAAGCGCGAGAGGAGTTGGGAGTTGAAGGGAAGCGCGAGAGGAGTCGGGAGTTGAACGGAAGCGCGCGAGCAGTCGGGAGTTGAAGAGAAATGCGAGACGGGTCGGGAGTTGAAGGGAAACGCAAGTGGTGTCGGGAGTTGAAGGGAAGCGCGAGAGGAGTCGGGAGTTGAAGGGAAATGCGAAAGGGGTCAGGAGTTGAAGGGAAGCGCAAGTGGAGTCGGGAGTTGAAGGGAAGCGCGACATGAGTCGCGAGTTGAAGGGAAGCGCGACAGGAGTCGGGAGCTGAAGGGAAGCGCGAGCGTTGTTGGGAATTGAAGGGAAGCGCGACAGTAGTCGTGTGTTGAAGAGAAGCGCGAGAGGAGTCGGGAGTTGAAGGGAAGCGCGAGATGAGTCGGGAGTTGAATGGAAGTGTGAGAGGAGTCAGGAGTTGAAGGGAAGTGTGAGAGGCGTCTGGAGTTGAAGGGAAGCGTTAGGAGTCGGGAGTCGAATGGAAGCGCGAATGGAGTCGGGAGTTGAAGGGACGCGAGTGGAGTCGGGAGACGATGGGATGCGCGAGAGGAGTCGGGAGTTGAAGGGAAGCGCGAGAGGAGTCGGGAGTTGAAGGGAAGCGTGAGCGGGGTTGGGAATTGAAGGGAAGCGCGAGAGGAGTCGGGAGTTGAAGGGAAGCGC
The DNA here is from genome assembly GCF_017639515.1 of Carcharodon carcharias. Taxonomy (NCBI): domain Eukaryota; kingdom Metazoa; phylum Chordata; class Chondrichthyes; order Lamniformes; family Lamnidae; genus Carcharodon; species Carcharodon carcharias. The sequence continues at coordinate 13,806,147 of NC_054490.1, forward strand.
GAGAGGAGTCGGGAGTTGAAGGGAAGCGCGAGAGGAGTCGGGAGTTGAAGGGAAGCGTGAGCGGGGTTGGGAGTTGAAGGGAAGTGCGAGAGGAGTCGGGAGTTGAAGGGAAGCGCGAGAGGACTCAGGAGTTTAAGGGAAGCGTGAGGAGTCGGGAGTCGAATGGAAGCGCGAATGGAGTCGGGAGTTGAAGGGAAGCGCGAGTGGAGTCGGGAGACGATGGGATGCGCGAGAGGAGTCGGGAGTTGAAGGGAAGCGTGAGAGGAGTCAGGAGTTGAAGGGAAGCATGAGCGGGGTTGGGAATTGAAAGGAAGCGCGAGAGGAGTCGGGAGTTGAAAGGAAGCGCGAGAGGAGACGGGAGTTGAAGGGAACCGCCAGTGGAGTCGGGAGTTGAAGGGAAGCGCGAGAGGAGTCGGGAGTTGAAGGGAAGCGCGAGCGGAGTCGGGAGTTGAAGGGAAGCACGAGCGGTGTTGGGAATTGAAGGGAAGCGTGACAGTAGTCGTGTGTTGAAGAGAAGCGCGAGAGGAGTCGGGAGTTGAAGGAAGCGCGACAGGAGTCGGGAGTTGAAGGGAAGCGCGAGTGGTGTTTGGAATTGAAGGGAAGCGCAACAGTAGTCGTGTGTTGAAGAGAAGCGCGAGAGGAGTCTGGAGTGTAATGGAAGCGCGCGAGGAGTCGGGAGTTGAAGGGAAGCGTGACAGGAGTCGGGAGTTGAAGGGAAGTGCGTGCGGTGTTGGGATTTGAAGGGAAGCATGAGCAGGTGCGGGAGTTGAAGGGAAGTGCGAGAGGAGTCGGGAGTTGAAGGGAAGTGCGAGTGGAGTCGGGAGTTGAAGGGAAGAGCTTGAGGGGTCGGGAGTTGAAGAGAGGCATGAGAGGAGTCGGGAGTTGAAGGGAAGCGCAAGTGTGTCGAGATTTGAACGGAAGCGCGAGCAGTGTTGGGAGTTGAAGTGAAGCGCGAGCGAGGTTGTGAGTTGAAGGGAGGCTCGAGTGGGGTCGGGAGTTGAAGGGAAGTGCGAGAGGAGTCGTGAGTTGAAGAGAAGCGCGCGAGGAGTCAGGAGTTGAAGGGAAGCGTGAGAGGAGTCAGGAGTTGAAGGGAAGCGTGACAGGAGTCGGGAGTTGAAGGGAAGTGCGTGCGGTGTTGGGATTTGAAGGGAAGCACGAGCAGGGTCGGGAGTTGAAGGGAAGTGCGAGAGGAGTCGGGAGTTGAAGGGAAGCGCGAGTGGAGTCGGGAGACGATGGGATGCGCGAGAGGAGTCGGGAGTTGAAGGGAAGCGTGAGAGGAGTCAGGAGTTGAAGGGAAGCATGAGCGGGGTTGGGAATTGAAAGGAAGCGCGAGAGGAGTCGGGAGTTGAAAGGAAGCGCGAGAGGAGACGGGAGTTGAAGGGAACCGCCAGTGGAGTCGGGAGTTGAAGGGAAGCGCGAGAGGAGTCGGGAGTTGAAGGGAAGCGCGAGCGGAGTCGGGAGTTGAAGGGAAGCACGAGCGGTGTTGGGAATTGAAGGGAAGCGCGACAGTAGTCGTGTGTTGAAGAGAAGCGCGAGAGGAGTCGGGAGTTGAAGGAAGCGCGACAGGAGTCGGGAGTTGAAGGGAAGCGCGAGTGGTGTTTGGAATTGAAGGGAAGCGCAACAGTAGTCGTGTGTTGAAGAGAAGCGCGAGAGGAGTCTGGAGTGTAATGGAAGCGCGCGAGGAGTCGGGAGTTGAAGGGAAGCGTGACAGGAGTCGGGAGTTGAAGGGAAGTGCGTGCGGTGTTGGGATTTGAAGGGAAGCATGAGCAGGTGCGGGAGTTGAAGGGAAGTGCGAGAGGAGTCGGGAGTTGAAGGGAAGTGCGGGTGGAGTCGGGAGTTGAAGGGAAGAGCTTGAGGGGTCGGGAGTTGAAGAGAGGCATGAGAGGAGTCGGGAGTTGAAGGGAAGCGCAAGTGTGTCGAGATTTGAACGGAAGCGCGAGCGGTGTTGGGAGTTGAAGTGAAGCGCGAGCGAGGTTGTGAGTTGAAGGGAGGCTCGAGTGGGGTCGGGAGTTGAAGGGAAGTGCGAGAGGAGTCGTGAGTTGAAGAGAAGCGCGCGAGGAGTCAGGAGTTGAAGGGAAGCGTGAGAGGAGTCAGGAGTTGAAGGGAAGCGTGACAGGAGTCGGGAGTTGAAGGGAAGTGCGTGCGGTGTTGGGATTTGAAGGGAAGCACGAGCAGGGTCGGGAGTTGAAGGGAAGTGCGAGAGGAGTCGGGAGTTGAAGGGAAGCGCGAGTGGAGTCGGGAGTTGAAGGGAAGAGCTTGAGGGGTCGGGAGTTGAAGAGAGGCATGAGAGGAGTCGGGAGTTGAAGGGATGCGCAAGTGTGTCGAGAGTTGAAGGGAAGCGCGAGCGGTGTTGGGAGTTGAAGTGAAGCGCGAGCGAGGTTGTGAGTTGAAGGGAGGCTCGAGTGGGGTCGGGAGTTGAAGGGAAGTGCGAGAGGAGTCGTGAGTTGAAGAGAAGCGCGCGAGGAGTCAGGAGTTGAAGGGAAGCGTGAGAGGAGTCAGGAGTTGAAGGGAAGCGTGACAGGAGTCGGGAGTTGAAGGGAAGTGCGTGCGGTGTTGGGATTTGAAGGGAAGCACGAGTAGGGTCGGGAGTTGAAGGGAAGTGCGAGAGGAGTCGGGAGTTGAAGGGAAGCGCGAGTGGAGTCGGGAGTTGAAGGGAAGAGCTTGAGGGGTCGGGAGTTGAAGAGAGGCATGAGAGGAGTCGGGAGTTGAAGGGATGCGCAAGTGTGTCGAGAGTTGAAGGGAAGCGCGAGCGGTGTTGGGAGTTGAAGTGAAGCGCGAGCGAGGTTGTGAGTTGAAGGGAGGCTCGAGTGGGGTCGGGAGTTGAAGGGAAGTGCGAGAGGAGTCGTGAGTTGAAGAGAAGCGCGCGAGTAGTCAGGAGTTGAAGAGAAGCGTGAGAGGAGTCAGGAGTTGAAGGGAAGCGTGAGAGGAGTTATGAGTTGAAGGGAAGCACGACAGCAGTTGGGAGTTGAAGGGAAGCGCGAGCAGGGTTGGGAGTTGAAGGGAAGTGCGACAGGAGTCAGGAGTTGAAGAGAAACGCGAGACGGGTCGGGAGTTGAAGGGAAGCGTGACAGGAGTTGGGAGTTGAAGGGAAGCGCGAGAGGAGTTGGGAGTTGCAGGGGAGCGCAAGTGGTGTCGGGAGTTGAAGGGAAGCGCGAGAGGAGTCGGGAGTTGAAGGGAAATGCGAGAGTGGTCGGGAGTTGGAGGGAAGCGCAAGTGGAGTCGGGAGTTGAAGGGAAGCGCGATATGAGTCGGGAGTTGAAGGGAAGCGCGACAGGAGTCGGGAGCTGAAGGGAAGCGCGAGCGGTGTTGGGAATTGAAGGGAAGCGCGACAGTAGTCGTGTGTTGAAGAGAAGCGCGAGAGGAGTCGGGAGTTGAAGGGAAGCGCGAGAGGCGTCTGGAGTTGACGGGAAGCGTGAGCGGGGTTGGGATTTGAAGGGAAGCGCGAGAGGAGTCGGGAGTTGAAGGGAAGCGTGAGGAGTCGGGAGTCGAATGGAAGAGCGAATGGAGTCGGGAGTTGAAGGGAAGCGCGAGTGGATTCGGGAGTCGATGGGATGCGTGAGAGGAGTCGGGAGTTGAAGGGAAGCGCGATAGGAGTTGGGAGTTGAAGGGAAGGGTGAGATTAGTCGGGCGTTGAAGGGAAGCGCGAGAGGAGTCAGGAGTTGAAGGGAAGCGCGAGCGGAGTCGGGAGTTGAAGGGAAGCACGAGCGGGGTTGGGAATTGAAGGGAAGTGCGACAGGAGTCGGGAGTTGAAGAGAAACGCGAGACAGGTCGGGAGTTGAAGGGAAGCGCGAAGGAGTCGTGAGTTGAAGGGAAGCGCGAGCGGTTTTGGGAGTTGAAGGGAAGCGCGAGAGGAGTTGGGAGTTGAAGGGAAGCGCGAGAGGAGTCGGGAGGTGAACGGAAGCGCGCGAGCAGTCGGGAGTTGAATGGAAGCGCGACAGGAGTCGGGAGTTGAAGGGAAGCGCGAGCGGTGTTGGGAATTGAAGGGAAGCGCGACAGGAGTCGTGAGTTGAAGAGAAGCGCGCGAGGAGTCAGGAGTTGAAGGGAAGCGTGAGAGGAGTCAGGAGTTGAAGGGAAGCGTGAGAGGAGTTAGGAGTTGAAGGGAAGCACGACAGGAGTTGGGAGTTGAAGGGAAGCGCGAGCAGGGTTGGGAGTTGAAGGGAAGTGCGACAGGAGTCAGGAGTTGAAGAGAAATGCGAGACGGGTCGGGAGTTGAAGGGAAGCGCGACAGGAGTCGGGAGTTGAAGGGAAGCGCGAGAGGAGTTGGGAGTTGCAGGGAAGCGCAAGTGGTGTCGGGAGTTGAAGGGAAGTGCGAGAGGAGTCGGGAGTTGAATGGAAGTGTGAGAGGAGTCAGGAGTTGAAGGGAAGCGCGAGAGGCGTCTGGAGTTGACGGGAAGCGTGAGCGGGATTGGGAGTTGAAGGGAAGCGCGAGAGGAGTCGGGAGTTGAAGGGAAGTGTGAGGAGTCGGGAGAGGAATGGAAGCGGGAATGGAGTCAGGAGTTGAAGGGAAGCGCGAGCGGGGTTGGGAATTGAAGGGAAGCGCGACAGTAGTCGTGTGTTGAAGAGAAGCGCGAGAGGAGTCGGGAGTTGAAGGAAGCGCGACAGGAGTCGGGAGTAGAATGGAAGCGCGCGAGGAGTCGGGAGTTGAAGGGATGCGCGAGCGGTCTTGGGAGATGAAGGGAAGCGCGAGCGGGCACGGGAGTTGACGGGTTCCGCGCGAGGATTCAGGAGTTGAAGGGAAGCGTGAGAGGAGTCAGGAGTTGAAGGGAAGTTTGAGAGGCGTCAGGAGTTGAAGGGAAGCACGACAGGAGTCAGGAGTTGAAGGGAAGCGTGAGCTGGGTTGGGAGTTGAAGGGAAGTGCGACAGGAGTCGGGAGTTGAAGAGAAACGCGAGATGGGTCGGGAGTTGAAGGGAAGCGCGACAGGAGTCGTGAGTTGAAGGGAAGCGCGAGCGGTTTTGGGAGTTGAAGGGAAGCGCGAGAGGAGTTGGGAGTTGAATGGAAGGGTGAGAGGAGTCAGGAGTTGAAGGGAAGCGTGAGAGGAGTTAGGAGTTGAAGGGAAGCACGACAGGAGTCGTGAGTTGAAGAGAAGCGCGCGAGGAGTCAGGAGTTGAAGGGAAGCGTGAGAGGAGTCAGGAGTTGAAGGGAAGCGTGAGAGGAGTTAGGAGTTGAAGGGAAGCATCGCAGGAGTTGGGAGTTGAAGGGAAGCGCGAGCAGGGTTGGGAGTTGAAGGGAAGTGCGACAGGAGTCAGGAGTTGAAGAGAAATGCGAGACGGGTCGGGAGTTGAAGGGAAGCGCGACAGGAGTCGGGAGTTGAAGGGAAGCGCGAGAGGAGTTGGGAGTTGCAGGGAAGCGCAAGTGGTGTCGGGAGTTGAAGGGAAGTGCGAGAGGAGTCGGGAGTTGAATGGAAGTGTGAGAGGAGTCAGGAGTTGAAGGGAAGCGCGAGAGGCGTCTGGAGTTGACGGGAAGCGTGAGCGGGATTGGGAGTTGAAGGGAAGCGCGAGAGGAGTCGGGAGTTGAAGGGAAGTGTGAGGAGTCGGGAGAGGAATGGAAGCGGGAATGGAGTCAGGAGTTGAAGGGAAGCGCGAGCGGGGTTGGGAATTGAAGGGAAGCGCGACAGTAGTCGTGTGTTGAAGAGAAGCGCGAGAGGAGTCGGGAGTTGAAGGAAGCGCGACAGGAGTCGGGAGTAGAATGGAAGCGCGCGAGGAGTCGGGAGTTGAAGGGAAGCGCGAGAGGAGTCGGGGGTTGAAGGGATGCGCGAGCGGTCTTGGGAGATGAAGGGAAGCGCGAGCGGGCACGGGAGTTGACGGGTTCCGCGCGAGGATTCAGGAGTTGAAGGGAAGCGTGAGAGGAGTCAGGAGTTGAAGGGAAGTTTGAGAGGCGTCAGGAGTTGAAGGGAAGCACGACAGGAGTCAGGAGTTGAAGGGAAGCGTGAGCTGGGTTGGGAGTTGAAGGGAAGTGCGACAGGAGTCGGGAGTTGAAGAGAAACGCGAGATGGGTCGGGAGTTGAAGGGAAGCGCGACAGGAGTCGTGAGTTGAAGGGAAGCGCGAGCGGTTTTGGGAGTTGAAGGGAAGCGCGAGAGGAGTTGGGAGTTGAATGGAAGCGCGAGAGGAGTCGGGAGTTGAACGGAAGCGGGCAAGCAGTCGGGAGTTGAAGGGAAATGCGAGACGGGTCGGGAGTTGAAGGGAAACGCAAGTGGTGTCGGGAGTTGAAGGGAAGCGCGAGAGGAGTCGGGAGTTGAAGGGAAATGCGAAAAGGGTCAGGAGTTGAAGGGAAGCGCAAGTGGAGTCAGGATTTGAAGGGAAGCGCGACATGAGTCGGGAGTTGAAGGGAAGCTCGACAGGAGTCGGGAGTTGAACGGAAGCGCGCGAGCAGTCGGGAGTTGAAGAGATATGCGAGACGGGTCGGGAGTTGAAGGGAAACGCAATTGGTGTCGGGAGTTGAATGGAAGCGCGAGAGCAGTCGGGAGTTGAAGGGAAATGCGAAAGGGGTCAGGAGTTGAAGGGAAGCGCAAGTGGAGTCGGGAGTTGAAGGGAAGCGCGATATGAGTCGGGAGTTGAAGGGAAGCGCGACAGGAGTCGGGAGCTGAAGGGAAGCGCGAGCGGTGTTGGGAATTGAAGGGAAGCGCGACAGTAGTCGTGTGTTGAAGAGAAAAGCGAGAGGAGTCGGGAGTTGAAGGGAAGCGCGACAGGAGTCGGGAGTTGAATGGAAGTCTGAGAGGAGTCAGGAGATGAAGGGAAGCGCGAGAGGTGTCTGGAGTTGAAGGGAAGCGTGAGCGGGGTTGCGAGTTGAAGGGAAGTGCGAGAGGAATCGGGAGTTGAAGGGAAGCGCGAGAGGACTCAGGAGTTGAAGGGAAGCGTGAGGAGTCGGGAGTCGAATGGAAGCGCGAATGGAGTCGGGAGTTGAAGGGAAGCGCGAGTGGAGTCGGGAGACGATGGGATGCGCGAGAGGAGTCGGGAGTTGAAGGGAAGCGTGAGAGGAGTCAGGAGTTGAAGGGAAGCATGAGCGGGGTTGGGAATTGAAAGGAAGCGTGAGAGGAGTCGGGAGTTGAAGGGAAGCGTGAGAGGAGTCGGGAGTTGAAGGGAACCGCCAGTGGAGTCGGGAGTTGAAGGGAAGCGCGAGAGGAGTCGGGAGTTGAAGGGAAGTGCGAGCGGAGTCAGGAGTTGAAGGGAAGCACGAGCGGTGTTGGGAATTGAAGGGAAGCGCGACAGTAGTCGTGTGTTGAAGAGAAGCGCGAGAGGAGTCGGGAGTTGAAGGAAGCGCGACAGGAGACGGGAGTAGAATGGAAGCGCGCGAGGAGTCGGGAGTTGAAGGGAAGCGCGAGCGGTCTTGGGAGTTGAAGGGAAGCGCGAGCGGGCTCGGGAGATGACGGGAAGCGCGCGAGGATTCAGGAGTTGAAGGGAAGCGTGAGAGGAGTCAGGAGTTGAAGGGAAGCACGACAGGAGTCGGGAGTTGAAGGGAAGCGTGAGCTGGGTTGGGAGTTGAAGGGAAGTGCGACAGGAGTCGGGAGTTGAAGAGAAACGCGAGACAGGTCGGGAGTTGAAGGGAAGCGCGAAGGAGTCGTGAGTTGAAGGGAAGCGCGAGCGGTTTTGGGAGTTGAAGGGAAGCGCGAGAGGAGTTGGGAGTTGAAGGGAAGAGCGAGAGGAGTCGGGAGTTGAACGGAAGCGCGCAAGCAGTCGGGAGTTGAAGGGAAGCGCGACAGGAGTCGGGAGTTGAAGGGAAGCGCGAGTGGTGTTGGGAATTGAAGGGAAGCACAACAGTAGTCGTGTGTTGAAGAGAAGCGCGAGAGGAGTCTGGAGTGTAATGGAAGCGCGCGAGGAGTCGGGAGTTGAAGGGAAGCGTGACAGGAGTCGGGAGTTGAAGGGAAGTGCGTGCGGTGTTGGGATTTGAAGGGAAGCATGAGCAGGTGCGGGAGTTGAAGGGAAGTGCGAGAGGAGTCGGGAGTTGAAGGGAAATGCCAGTGGAGTCGGGAGTTGAAGGGAAGAGCTTGAGGGGTCGGGAGTTGAAGAGAGGCATGAGAGGAGTCGGGAGTTGAAGGGAAGCGCAAGTGTGTCGAATTTGAACGGAAGCGCGAGCGGTGTTGGGAGTTGAAGTGAAGCGCGAGCGAGGTTGTGAGTTGAAGGGAGGCTCGAGTGGGGTCGGGAGTTGAAGGGAAGTGCGAGAGGAGTCGTGAGTTGAAGAGAAGCGCGAGGAGTCAGGAGTTGAAGGGAAGCACGACAGTAGTCGGGAGTTGAAGGGAAGCGTGAGCTGGGTTGGGAGTTTAAGGGAAGTGCGACAGGAGTCGGGAGTTGAAGAGAAACGCGAGACAGGTCGGGAGTTGAACGGAAGCGCGAAGGAGTCATGAGTTGAAGGGAAGCGCGAGCGGTTTTGGGAGCTGAAGGGAAGCGCGAGAGGAGTTGAGAGTTGAACGGAAGCGCGCGAGCAGTCGGGAGTTCAATGGAAGCGCGACAGGAGTCGGGAGCTGAAGGGAAGCGCGAGCGGTGTTGGGAATTGAAGGGAAGCGCGACAGTAGTCGTGTGTTGAAGAGAAGCGTGAGAGGAGTCGGGAGTTGAAGGGAAGCGCGACAGGAGTCGGGAGTTGAATGGAAGTGTGAGAGGAGTCAGGAGTTGAAGGGAAGCGCGAGAGGCGTCTGGAGTTGACGGGAAGCGTGAGCGGGGTTGGGAGTTGAAGGGAAGCGCGAGAGGAGTCGGGAGTTGAAGGGAAGCGTGAGGAGTCGGGAGTCGAATGGAAGCGCGAATGGAGTCGGGAGTTGAAGGGAAGCGCGAGTGGATTCGGGAGTCGATGGGATGCGCGAGAGGAGTCGGGAGTTGAAGGGAAGCGCGAGAGGTGTCGGGAGTTGACGGGAAGCGCGAGTGGAGTCAGGAGTTGAAGGGAAGCGTGAGAGGAGTCGGTAGTTGAAGGGAAGCGCGAGAGGAGTTGGGAGTTGAAGGGAACCGCGAGAGGAGTCGGGAGTTGAAGGGAGGCGCGAGAGGAGTCGGGAGTTGAAGGGAAGCGCGAGCGGAGTCGGGAGTTGAAGGGAACCGCGAGAGGAGTCGGGAGTTGAAGGGAAGCGCGAGAGGAGTCGGGAGTTGAAGGGAAGCGCGAGCGGAGTCGGGAGTTGAAGGGAAGCATGAGCGGGGTTGGGAATTGAAGGGAAGCGCGACAGTAGTCGTGTGTTGAAGAGAAGCGCGAGAGGAGTTGGGAGTTGAAGGAAGCGCGACAGGAGTCGGGAGTAGAATGGAAGCGCGCCAGGAGTCGGGAGTTGAAGGGAAGCGCGAGAGGAGTCGGGGGTTGAAGGGATACGCGAGCGGTCTTGGGAGATGAAGGGAAGCGCGAGCGGGCTCGGGAGTTGACGGGAACCGCGCGAGGATTCAGGAGTTGAAGTAGAGCGTGAGAGGATTCAGGAGTTAAAGGGAAGCGCGAGCGGAGTCGGGAGTTGAATGGAAGCACGAGCGGGGTTGGGAATTGAAGGGAAGCGCGACAGTAGTCATGTGTTGAAGAGAAGTGCGAGAGGAGTCGGGAGTTGAAGGATGCGCGACAGGAGTCGGGAGTAGAATGGAAGCACGACAGGTGTCAGGAGTTGAAGGGAAGCGTGAGCTGGGTTGGGAGTTGAAGGGAAGTGCGACAGGAGTCGGGAGTTGAAGAGAAACGCGAGACGGGTCGGGAGTTGAAGGGAAGCATGACAGGAGTCGTGAGTTGAAGGGAAGCGTGAGCGGTTTTGGGAGTTGAAGGGAAGCGCGAGAGGAGTTGGGAGTTGAAGGGAAGCGCGAGAGGAGTCGGGAGTTGAACGGAAGCGCGCGAGCAGTCGGGAGTTGAAGAGAAATGCGAGACGGGTCGGGAGTTGAAGGGAAACGCAAGTGGAGTCGGGAGTTGAAGGGAAGCGCGAGAGGAGTCGGGAGTTGAAGGGAAATGCGAAAGGGGTCAGGAGTTGAAGGGAAGCGCAAGTGGAGTCGGGAGTTGAAGGGAAGCGCGACATGAGTCGCGAGTTGAAGGGAAGCGCGACAGGAGTCGGGAGCTGAAGAGAAGCGCGAGAGGAGTCGGGAGTTGAAGGGAAGCGCGAGATGAGTCGGGAGTTGAATGGAAGTGTGAGAGGAGTCAGGAGTTGAAGGGAAGTGTGAGAGGCGTCTGGAGTTGAAGGGAAGCGTTAGGAGTCGGGAGTCGAATGGAAGCGCGAATGGAGTCGGGAGTTGAAGGGACGCGAGTGGAGTCGGGAGACGATGGGATGCGCGAGAGGAGTCGGGAGTTGAAGGGAAGCGCGAGAGGAGTCGGGAGTTGAAGGGAAGCGTGAGCGGGGTTGGGAATTGAAGGGAAGCGCGAGAGGAGTCGGGAGTTGAAGGAAAGCGCGAGAGGAGTCGGGAGTTGAAGGGAACCACGAGAGGAGTCGGGAGTTGAAGGGAAGCGCGAGAGGAGTCGGGAGTTGAAGGGAAGCGCGAGAGGAGTCGGGAATTGAAGGGAAGCGCGACAGTAGTCGTGTGTTGAAGAGAAGCGTGAGAGGAGTCGGGAGTTGAAGGGAAGCACGAGCGGGGTTGGGAATTGAAGGGAAGCGCGACAGTAGTCATGTCTTGAAGAGAAGCGCGAGCGGAGTCGTGAGTTGAAGGAAGCGCGACAGGAGTCGGGAGTAGAATGGAAGCGCGCGAGGAGTCGGGAGTTGAAGAGAAACGCGAGACAGGTCGGGAGTTGAAGGGAAGCGCGAAGGAGTCGTGACTTGAAGGGAAGCGCGAGCGGTTTTGGGAGTTGAAGGGAAGCGCGAGAGGAGTTGGGAGTTGAAGGGAAGCGCGAGAGGAGTCGGGAGTTGAACGGAAGCGCGCGAGCAGTCGGGAGTTGAATGGAAGCGCGACAGGAGTCGGGAGTTGAAGGGAAGCGCGAGCGGTGTTGGGAATTGAAGGGAAGCACGACAGTAGTCGTGTGTTGAAGAGAAGCGCGAGAGGAGTCAGGAGTTGAAGGGAAGGGTGAGAGGAGTCAGGAGTTGAAGGGAAGCGTGAGAAGAGTTAGGAGTTGAAGGGAAGCACGACAGGAGTCGTGAGTTGAAGAGAAGCGCGCGAGGAGTCAGGAGTTGAAGGGAAGCGTCAGAGGAGTCAGGAGTTGAAGGGAAGCGTGAGAGGAGTTGGGAGTTGAAGGGAAGCGCGAGCAGGGTTGGGAGTTGAAGGGAAGTGCGACAGGAGTCAGGAGTTGAAGAGAAATGCGAGACGGGTCGGGAGTTGAAGGGAAGCGCGACAGGAGTCGGGAGTTGAAGGGAAGCGCGAGAGGAGTTGGGAGTTGCAGGGAAGCGCAAGTGGTGTCGGGAGTTGAAGGGAAGTGCGAGAGGAGTCGGGAGTTGAAGGGAAATGCGAGAGTGGTCGGGAGTTGGAGGGAAGCACAAGTGGAGTCGGGAGTTGAAGGGAAGCGCGATATGAGTCGGGAGTTGAAGGGAAGCGAGACAGGAGTCGGGAGCTGAAGGGAAGCGCGAGCGGTGTTGGGAACTGAAGGGAAGCGCGACAGTAGTCGTGTGTTGAAGAGAAGCGCGAGAGGAGGCGGGAGTTGATGGGAAGCGCGACAGGAGTCGGGAGTTGAATGGAAGTGTGAGAGGAGTCAGGAGTTGAAGGGAAGCGCGAGAGGCGTCTGGAGTTGACGGGAAGCGTGAGCGGGGTTGGGAGTTGAAGGGAAGCGCGAGAGGAGTCGGGAGTTGAAGGGAAGTGTGAGGAGTCGGGAGAGGAATGGAAGCGGGAATGGAGTCAGGAGTTGAAGGGAAGCGCGAGTGGGGTTGGGAATTGAAGGGAAGCGCGACAGTAGTCGTGTGTTGAAGAGAAGCGCGAGAGGAGTCGGGAGTTGAAGGAAGCGCGACAGGAGTCGGGAGTAGAATGGAAGCGCGCGAGGAGTCGGGAGTTGAAGGGAAGCGCGAGAGGAGTCGGGGGTTGAAGGGATGCGCGAGCGGTCTTGGGAGATGAAGGGAAGCGCGAGCGGGCACGGGCGTTGACGGGAACCGCGCGAGGTTTCAGGAGTTGAAGGGAAGCGTGAGAGGAGTCAGGAGTTGAAGGGAAGTGTGAGAGGCGTCAGGAGTTGAAGGGAAGCACGACAGGAGTCAGGAGTTGAAGGGAAGCGTGAGCTGGGTTGGGAGTTGAAGGGAAGTGCGACAGGAGTCGGGAGTTGAAGAGAAACGCGAGATGGGTCGGGAGTTGAAGGGAAGCGCGACAGGAGTCGTGAGTTGAAGGGAAGCGCGAGCGGTTTTGGGAGTTGAAGGGAAGCGCAAGAGGAGTTGGGAGTTGAATGGAAGCGCGAGAGGAGTCGGGAGTTGAACGGAAGCGCGCAAGCAGTCGGGAGTTGAAGGGAAATGCGAGACGGGTCGGGAGTTGAAGGGAAACGCAAGTGGTGTCGGGAGTTGAAGGGAAGCGCGAGAGGAGTCGGGAGTTGAAGGGAAATGCGAAAAGGGTCAGGAGTTGAAGGGAAGCGCAAGTGGAGTCGGGAGTGGAAGGGAAGCGCGACATGAGTCGGGAGTTGAAGGGAAGCTCGACAGGAGTCGGGAGTTGAACGGAAGCGCGCGAGCAGTCGGGAGTTGAAGAGATATGCGAGACGGGTCGGGAGTTGAAGGGAAACGCAATTGGTGTCGGGAGTTGATTGGAAGCACGAGAGCAGTCGAGAGTTGAAGGGAAATGCGACATGAGTCGGGAGTTGAAGGGAAGCGTGACAGGAGTCGGGAGCTGAAGGGAAGCGTGAGCGGTGTTGGGAATTGAAGGGAAGCGCGACAGTAGTCGTGTGTTGAAGAGAAAAGCGAGAGGAGTCAGGAGATGAAGGGAAGCGCGAGAGGAGTCTGGAGTTGAAGGGAAGCGCGAGAGGACTCAGGAGTTGAAGGGAAGCGTGAGGAGTCGGGAGTCGAATTGAAGCGCGAATGGAGTCGGGAGTTGAAGGGAAGCGCGAGTGGAGTCGGGAGACAATGTAATGCGCGAGAGGAGTCGGGAGTTGAAGAGAAGCGTGAGAGGAGTCAGGAGTTGAAGGGAAGCATGAGCGGGGTTGGGAATTGAAAGGAAGCGTGAGAGGAGTCGGGAGTTGAAGGGAAGCGCGAGAGGAGTCGGGAGTTGAAGGGAACCGCCAGTGGAGTCGGGAGTTGAAGGGAAGCGCGAGAGGAGTCGGGAGTTGAAGGGAAGCGCGAGCGGAGTCGGGAGTTGAAGGGAAGCACGAGCGGTGTTGGGAATTGAAGGGAAGCGCGACAGTAGTCGTGTGTTGAAGAGAAGCGCGAGAGGAGTCGGGAGTTGAAGGAAGCGCGACAGGAGTCGGGAGTAGAATGGAAGCGCGCGAGGAGTCGGGAGTTGAAGGGAAGCGCGAGAGGAGTCGGGGGTTGAAGGGATGCGCGAGCGGTCTTGGGAGATGAAGGGAAGCGCGAGCGGGCACGGGAGTTGACGGGAACCGCGCGAGGATTCAGGAGTTGAAGGGAAGCGTGAGACGAGTCAGGAGTTGAAGGGAAGTGTGAGAGGCGTCAGGAGTTGAAGGGAAGCACGACAGGAGTCAGGAGTTGAAGGGAAGCGTGAGCTGGGTTGGGAGTTGAAGGGAAGTGCGACAGGAGTCGGGAGTTGAAGAGAAACGCGAGATGGGTCGGGAGTTGAAGGGAAGCGCGACAGGAGTCGTGAGTTGAAGGGAAGCGCGAGCGGTTTTGGGAGTTGAAGGGAAGCGCGAGAGGAGTTGGGAGTTGAATGGAAGCGCGAGAGGAGTCGGGAGTTGAACGGAAGCGCGCAAGCAGTCGGGAGTTGAAGGGAAATGCGAGACGGGTCGGGAGTTGAAGGGAAACGCAAGTGGTGTCGGGAGTTGAAGGGAAGCGCGAGAGGAGTCGGGAGTTGAAGGGAAATGCGAAAAGGGTCAGGAGTTGAAGGGAAGCGCAAGTGGAGTCGGGAGTTGAAGGGAAGCGCGACATGAGTCGGGAGTTGAAGGGAAGCTCGACAGGAGTCGGGAGTTGAACGGAAGCGCGCGAGCAGTCGGGAGTTGAAGAGATATGCGAGACGGGTCGGGAGTTGAAGGGAAACGCAATTGGTGTCGGGAGTTGAATGGAAGCGCGAGAGCAGTCGGGAGTTGAAGGGAAATGCGAAAGGGGTCAGGAGTTGAAGGGAAGCGCAAGTGGAGTCGGGAGTTGAAGGGAAGCGCGACATGAGTCGGGAGTTGAAGGAAACGCGACAGGAGTCGGGAGCTGAAGGGAAGCGCGAGCGGTGTTGGGAATTGAAGGGAAGCGCGACAGTAGTCGTGTGTTGAAGAGAAAAGCGAGAGGAGTCAGGAGATGAAGGGAAGCGCGAGAGGAGTCTGGAGTTGAAGGGAAGCGTGAGCGGGGTTGGGAGTTGAAGGGAAGTGCGAGAGGAGTCGGGAGTTGAAGGGAAGCGCGAGAGGACTCAGGAGTTGAAGGGAAGCGTGAGGAGTCGGGAGTCGAATTGAAGCGCGAATGGAGTCGGGAGTTGAAGGGAAGCGCGAGTGGAGTCGGGAGACAATGGGATGCGCGAGAGGAGTCGGGAGTTGAAGGGAAGCGTGAGAGGAGTCAGGAGTTGAAGGGAAGCATGAGCGGGGTTGGGAATTGAAAGGAAGCGTGAGAGGAGTCGGGAGTTGAAGGGAAGCACGAGAGGAGTCGGGAGTTGAAGGGAACCGCCAGTGGAGTCGGGAGTTGAAGGGAAGCGCGAGAGGAGTCGGGAGTTGAAGGGAAGCGCGAGCGGAGTCGGGAGTTGAAGGGAAGCACAAGCGGTGTTGGGAATTGAAGGGAAGCGCGACAGTAGTCGTGTGTTGAAGAGAAGCGCGAGAGGAGTCGGGAGTTGAAGGAAGCGCGACAGGAGTCGGGAGTAGAATGGAAGCGCGCGAGGAGTCGGGAGTTGAAGGGAAGCGCGAGAGGAGTCGGGGGTTGAAGGGATGCGCGAGCGGTCTTGGGAGATGAAGGGAAGCGCGAGCGGGCTCGGGAGATGACGGGAAGCGTGAGAGCATTCAGGAGTTGAAGGGAAGCGTGAGAGGAGTCAGGAGTTGAAGGGAAGCGTGAGAGGAGTCAGGAGTTGAAGGGAAGTGTGAGAGGAGTCAGGAGTTGAAGGGAAGCACGACAGGAGTCGGGAGTTGAAGGGAAGCGTGAGCTGGGTTGGGAGTTGAAGGGAAGTGCGACAGGAGTCGGGAGTTGAAGAGAAACGCGAGACAGGTCGGGAGTTGAAGGGAAGCGCGAAGGAGTCGTGAGTTGAAGGGAAGCGCGAGCGGTTTTGGGAGTTGAAGGGAAGCGCGAGAGGAGTTGGGAGTTGAAGGGAAGCGCGAGAGGAGTCGGGAGTTGAACGGAAGCGCGCAAGCAGTCGGGAGTTGAAGGGAAGCGCGACAGGAGTCGGGAGTTGAAGGGAAGCGCGAGTGGTGTTGGGAATTGAAGGGAAGCGCAACAGTAGTCGTGTGTTGAAGAGAAGCGCGAGAGGAGTCTGGAGTGTAATGGAAGCGCGCGAGGAGTCGGGAGTTGAAGGGAAGCGTGACAGGAGTCGGGAGTTGAAGGGAAGTGCGTGCGGTGTTGGGATTTGAAGGGAAGAGCTTGAGGGGTCGGGAGTTGAAGAGAGGCATGAGAGGAGTCGGGAGTTGAAGGGAAGCGCAAGTGTGTCGAGATTTGAACAGAAGCGCGAGCGGTGTTGGGAGTTGAAGTGAAGCGCGAGCGAGGTTGTGAGTTGAAGGGAGGCTCGAGTGGGGTCGGGAGTTAAAGGGAAGTGCGAGAGGAGTCGTGAGTTGAAGAGAAGCGCGCGAGGAGTCAGGAGTTGAAGGGAAGCACGACAGTAGTCGGGAGTTGAAGGGAAGCGTGAGCTGGGTTGGGAGTTTAAGGGAAGTGCGACAGGAGTCGGGAGTTGAAGAGAAACGCGAGACAGGTCGGGAGTTGAACGGAAGCGCGAAGGAGTCGTGAGTTGAAGGGAAGCGCGAGCGGTTTTGGGAGTTGAAGGGAAGCGCGAGAGGAGTTGAGAGTTGAACGGAAGCGCGCGAGCAGTCGGGAGTTCAGTGGAAGCGCGACAGGAGTCGGGAGTTGAAGGGAAGCGCGAGCGGTGTTGGGAATTGAAGGGAAGGGCGACAGTAGTCGTGTGTTGAAGAGAAGCGCGAGAGGAGTCGGGAGTTGAAGGGAAGCGCGACAGGAGTCGGGAGTTGAATGGAAGTGTGAGAGGAGTCAGGAGTTGAAGGGAAGCGCGAGAGGCGTCTGGAGTTGACAGGAAGCGTGAGCGGGGTTGGGAGTTGAAGGGAAGCGCGAGAGGAGTCGGGAGTTGAAGGGAAGCGTGACAGGAGTCGGGAGTTGAAGGGAAGTGCGTGCGGTGTTGGGATTTGAAGGGAAGAGCTTGAGGGGTCGGGAGTTGAAGAGAGGCATGAGAGGAGTCGGGAGTTGAAGGGAAGCGCAAGTGTGTCGAGATTTGAACAGAAGCGCGAGCGGTGTTGGGAGTTGAAGTGAAGCGCGAGCGAGGTTGTGAGTTGAAGGGAGGCTCGAGTGGGGTCGGGAGTTAAAGGGAAGTGCGAGAGGAGTCGTGAGTTGAAGAGAAGCGCGCGAGGAGTCAGGAGTTGAAGGGAAGCACGACAGTAGTCGGGAGTTGAAGGGAAGCGTGAGCTGGGTTGGGAGTTTAAGGGAAGTGCGACAGGAGTCGGGAGTTGAAGAGAAACGCGAGACAGGTCGGGAGTTGAACGGAAGCGCGAAGGAGTCGTGAGTTGAAGGGAAGCGCGAGCGGTTTTGGGAGTTGAAGGGAAGCGCGAGAGGAGTTGAGAGTTGAACGGAAGCGCGCGAGCAGTCGGGAGTTCAGTGGAAGCGCGACAGGAGTCGGGAGTTGAAGGGAAGCGCGAGCGGTGTTGGGAATTGAAGGGAAGGGCGACAGTAGTCGTGTGTTGAAGAGAAGCGCGAGAGGAGTCGGGAGTTGAAGGGAAGCGCGACAGGAGTCGGGAGTTGAATGGAAGTGTGAGAGGAGTCAGGAGTTGAAGGGAAGCGCGAGAGGCGTCTGGAGTTGACAGGAAGCGTGAGCGGGGTTGGGAGTTGAAGGGAAGCGCGAGAGGAGTCGGGAGTTGAAGGGAAGCGTGAGGAGTCGGGAGTAGAATGGAAGCGCGCGAGGAGTCGTGAGTTGAAGGGAAGCGCGAGAGGAGTCGGGGGTTGAAGGGATGCGCGAGCGGTCTTGGGAGATGAAGGGAAGCGCGAGCGGGCTCGGGAGTTGACGGGAAGCGCGCGAGGAGTCAGGAGTTGAAGGGAAGCGTGAGAGGAGTCAGGAGTTGAAGGGAAGCATGAGAGGAGTTATGAGTTTAAGGGAAGCACGACAGGAGTTGGGAGTTGAAGGGAAGCGCGAGCAGGGTTGGGAGTTGAAGGGAAGTGCGAGAGGAGTTGGGAGTTGCAGGGAAGCGCAAGTGGTGTCGGGAGTTGAAGGGAAGTGCGAGAGGAGTCGGGAGTTGAAGGGAAATGCGAGAGTGGTCGGGAATTGGAGGGAAGCACGAGAGGAGTTGGGAGTTGCAGGGAAGCGCAAGTGGTGTCGGGAGTTGAAGGGAAGTGCGAGAGGAGTCGGGAGTTGAAGGGAAATGCGAGAGTGGTCGGGAATTGGAGGGAAGCGCAAGTGGAGTCGGGAGTTGAAGGGAAGCGCGATATGAGTCGGGAGTTGAAGGGAAGCGAGACAGGAGTCGGGAGCTGAATGGAAGCACGACAGGTGTCAGGAGTTGAAGGGAAGCGTGAGCTGGGTTGGGAGTTGAAGGAAAGTGCGACAGGAGTCGGGAGTTGAAGAGAAACGCGAGACGGGTCGGGAGTTGAAGGGAAGCGTGACAGGAGTCGTGATTTGAAGGGAAGCGTGAGCGGTTTTGGGAGTTGAAGGGAAGCGCGAGAGGAGTTGGGAGTTGAAGGGAAGCGCGAGAGGAGTCGGGAGTTGAACAGACGCGCGCGAGCAGTCGGGAGTTGAAGAGAAATGCGAGACGGGTCGGGAGTTGAAGGGAAACGCAAGTGGTGTCGGGAGTTGAAGGGAAGCGCGAGAGGAGTCGGGAGTTGAAGGGAAATGCGAAAGGGGTCAGGAGTTGAAGGGAAGCGCAAGTGGAGTCGGGAGTTGAAGGGAAGCGCGACATGAGTCGCGAGTTGAAGGGAAGCGCGACAGGAGTCGGGAGCTGAAGGGAAGCGCGAGCGTTGTTGGGAATTGAAGGGAAGCGCGACAGTAGTCGTGTGTTGAAGAGAAGCGCGAGAGGAGTCGTGAGTTGAAGGGAAGCGCGAGATGAGTCGGGAGTTGAATGGAAGTGTAAGAGGAGTCAGGAATTGAAGGGAAGTGTGAGAGGAGTCTGGAGTTGAAGGGAAGCGTTAGGAGTCGGGAGTCGAATGGAAGCGCGAATGGAGTCGGGAGTTGAAGGGACGCGAGTGGAGTCGGGAGACGATGGGATGCGCGAGAGGAGTCGGGAGTTGAAGGAAGCGCGACAGGAGTCGGGAGTAGAATGGAAGCACGACAGGAGTCAGGAGTTGAAGGGAAGTGTGAGCTGGGTTGGGAGTTGAAGGGAAGTGCGACAGGAGTCGGGTGTTGAAGGGAAACGCGAGACAGGTCGGGAGTTGAAGGGAAGCGCGACAGGAGTCGTGAGTTGAAGGGAAGCGCGAGCGGTTTTGGAAGTTGAAGGGTAGCGCGAGAGGAGTTGGGAGTTGAAGGGAAGCGCGAGAGGAGTCGGGAGTTGAACGGAAGCGCGCGAGCAGTCGGGAGTTGAAGAGAAATGCGAGACGGGTCGGGAGTTGAAGGGAAACGCAAGTGGTGTCGGGAGTTGAAGGGAAGCGCGAGAGGAGTTGGGAGTTGAAGGGAAATGCGAAAGGGGTCAGGAGTTGAAGGGAAGCGCAAGTGGAGTTAGGAGTTGAAGGGAAGCGCGACAGGAGTCGGGAGTTGAAGGGAACCGCGAGAGGAGTCGGGAGTTGAAGGGAAGCGCGAGAGGAGTCGGGAGTTGAAGGGAAGCGCGAGCGGAGTCGGGAGTTGAAGGGAAGCGCGAGCGGGGTTGGGAATTGAACGGAAGCACGACAGTAGTCGTGTGTTGAAGAGAAGCGCGAGAGGAGTCGGGAGTTGAAGGAAGCGCGAGCGGAGTCGGGAGTTGAAGGGAAGCACGAGTGGGCTTGGGAATTGAAGGGAAGCACGACAGTAGTCGTGTGTTGAAGAGAAGCGCGAGAGGAGTCGTGAGTTGAAGGCTAACGCGAGAGGAGTCGGGGGTTGAAGGGTTGCGCGAGCGGTCTGGGGAGATGAAGGGAAGCGCGAGCGGGCTCGGGAGTAGACTGGAACCGCGTGAGGATTCAGGAGTTGAAGGGAAGCGCGAGCGGAGTCGGGAGCTGAAGGGAAGCACGAGCGGGGTTGGGAATTGAAGGGAAGCGCGACAGTAGTCGTGTGTTGAAGAGAAGCGCGAGAGGAGTCGGGAGTTGAAGGAAGTGCGACAGGAGTCGGGAGTAGAATGGAAGCACGACAGGAGTCAGGAGTTGAAGGGAAGTGTGAGCTGGGTTGGGAGTTGAAGGGAAGTGCGACAGGAGTCGGGTGTTGAAGGGAAACGCGAGACGGGTCGGGAGTTGAAGGGAAGCGCGACAGGAGTCGTGAGTTGAAGGGAAGCGCGAGCGGTTTTGGGAGTTGAAGGGAAGCGCGAGAGGAGTTGGGAGTTGAAGGGAAGCGCGAGAGGAGTCGGGAGTTGAACGGAAGCGCGCGAGCAGTCGGGAGTTGAAGAGAAATGCGAGATGGGTCGGGAGTTGAAGGGAAACGCAAGTGGTGTCGGGAGTTGAAGGGAAGCGCGAGAGGAGTCGGGAGTTGAAGGGAAATGCGAAAGCGGTCAGGAGTTGAAGGGAAGCGCAAGTGGAGTCGGGAGTTGAAGGGAAGCACGACAGGGGTCGGGAGCTGAAGGGAAGCGCGAGCGTTGTTGGGAATTGAAGGGAAGCGCGACAGTAGTCGTGTGTTGAAGAGAAGCGCGAGAGGAGTCGGGAGTTGAAGGGAAATGTGAGAGGAGTCAGGAGTTGAAGGGTAGCGTGAGAGGCGTCTGGAGTTGAAGGGAACCGCGAGAGGTGTCGGGAGTTGAAGGGAAGCGCGAGAGGAGTCGGGAATTGAAGGGAAGCGCGACAGTAGTCGTTTGTTGAAGAGAAGCGTGAGAGGAGTCGGGAGTTGAAGGGAAGCACGAGCTGGGTTGGGAATTGAAGGGAAGCGCGACAGTAGTCGTGTCTTGAAGAGAAGCGCGAGCAGAGTCGTGAGTTGAAGGAAGCGCGACAGGAGTCGGGAGTAGAATGGAAGCGCGCGAGGAGTCGGGAGTTGAAGGGAAGCGTGAGAGGAGTCAGGAGTTGAAGGGAAGTGTGAGAGGAGTCAGGAGTTGAAGGGAAGCACGACAGGAGTCGGGAGTTGAAGGGAAGCGTGAGCTGGGTTGGGAGTTGAAGGGAAGTGCGACAGGAGTCGGGAGTTGAAGAGAAACGCGAGACAGGTCGGGAGTTGAAGGGAAGCGCGAAGGAGTCGTGAGTTGAAGGGAAGCGCGAGCGGTTTTGGGAATTGAAGGGAAGTGCGACAGGAGTTGGGAGTTGAAGAGAAACGCGAGACAGGTCGGGAATTGAAGGGAAGTGCGAAGGAGTCGTGAGTTGAAGGGAAGCGCGAGCGGTTTTGGGAGTTGAAGGGAAGCGCGAGAGGAGTTGGGAGTTGAAGGGAAGCGCGAGAGGAGTCGGGAGTTGAACGGAAGCGCGCGAGCAGTCGGGAGTTGAAGGGGAGCGCGACAGGAGTCGGGAGTTGAAGGGAAGCGCGAGCGGTGTTGGGAATTGAAGGGAAGCGCGACAGTAGTCGTGTGTTGAAGAGAAGCGCGAGAGAAGTCGGGAGTATAATGGAAGCGCTCGAGGATTCGGGAGTTGAAGGGAAGCGTGACAGGAGTCGGGAGTTGAAGGGAAGCGCGACAGGAGTCGGGATTTGAAGGGAAGTGCGTGCGGTGTTGGGATTTGACGGGAAGCACGAGCAGGGTCGGGAGTTGAAGGGAAGTACGAGAGGTGTCGGGAGTTGAAGGGAAGCGCAAGTGGAGTCGAGAGTTGAACGTTAGCGCGAGCAGTGTTGGCAGTTGAAGTGAAGCGTGAGCGAGGTTGTGAGTTGAAGGGAGGCTCGAGTGGGGTCGGGAGTTGAAGGGAAGTGCGAGAGGAGGCGTGAGTTGAAGAGAAGCGCGCGAGGAGTCAGGAGTTGAAGGGAAGCGTGAGAGGAGTCAGGAGTTGAAGGGAAGCGTGAGAGGAGTTAGGAGTTGAAGGGAAGCACGACAGGAGTTGGGAGTTGAAGGGAAGCGCGACAGGAGTCGAGAGTTGAAGGGAACCGAGACAGGAGTCGGGAGCTGAAGGGAAGCGCGAGCGGTGTTGGGAATTGAAGGGAAGCGCGACAGTAGTCGTGTGTTGAAGAGAAGCGCGAGAGGAGTCGGGAGTTGAAGGTAAGCGCGACATGAGTCGGGAGTTGAATGGAAGTGTGAGAGGAGTCAGGAGTTGAAGGGAAGCGCGAGAGGAGTCTGGAGTTGACGGGAAGCGTGAGTGGGGTTGGGAGTTGAAGGGAAGCGCGAGAGGAGTCGGGAGTTGAAGGGAAGCGTGAGGAGTCGGGAGTCGAATGGAAGCGGGAATGGAGTCGGGAGTTGAAGGGAAGAGCGAGTGGAGTTGGGAGTCGATGGGATGCGCGAGAGGAGTCGGGAGTTGAAGGGAAGCGTGAGTGGAGTCAGGAGTTGAAGGGAAGTGTGAGAGGAGTCAGTAGTTGAAGGGAAGTGCGAGAGGAGTCGGGAGTTGAAGGGAACCGCGAGTGGAGTCGGGAGTTGAAGGGAAGCGCGAGAGGAATCGGGAGTTGAAGGGAAGCGCGAGCGGAGTCGGGAGTTGAAGGGAACCGCGAGAGGAGTCGGGAGTTGAAGGGAAGCGCGAGAGGAGTCGGGAGTTGAAGGGAAGCGCGAGTGGAGTCGGGAGTTGAAGGGAAGAACGAGCGGGGTTGGGAATTGAAGGGAGGCGCGACAGTAGTCGTGTGTTGAAGAGAAGCGCGAGAGGAGTCGGGAGTTGAAGGAAGCGCGACAGGAGTCGGGAGTAGAATGGAAGCGCGCCAGGAGTCGGGAGTTGAAGGGAAGCGCGAGAGGAGTCGGGGGTTGAAGGGATGCGCGAGCTGTCTTGGGAGATGAAGGGAAGCGCGAGCGGGCTCGGGAGTTGACATCAACCGCGCGAGGATTCAGGAGTTGAAGGGAAGCGTGAGAGGATTCAGGAGTTGTAGGGAAGCGCGAGCGGAGTCGGGAGTTGAAGGGAAGCACGAGCGGGTTTGGGAATTGAAGGGAAGCGTGACAGGAGTCGGGAGTAGAATGGAAGCACGACAGGAGTCAGGAGTTGAAGGGAAGCGTGAGCTGGGTTGGGAGTTGAAGGGATGTGCGACAGGAGTAGGGAGCTGAAGAGAAACGCGAGACGGGTCGGGAGTTGAATGGAAGCGCGCCAGGAGTCGTGAGTTGAAGGGAAGCGCGAGCGGTTTTGGGAGTTGAAGGGAAGCGCGAGAGGAGTTGGGAGTTGAAGGGAAGCGCGAGAGGAGTCGGGAGTTGAAGGGAAGCATGACATGATTCGGGAGTTGAAGATAAATGCGAGAGGAGTCGGGAGTTGAAGGGAAGCGCAAGTGGAGTCGGGAGTTGAAGGGAAGCATGACATGATTCGGGATTTGAAGGGAAGCGCGACAGGAGTCGGGAGCTGAAGGGAAGCGCGAGCGTTGTTGTGAATTGAAGGGAAGCGCGACAGTAGTCGTGTGTTGAAGAGAAGCGCGAGAGGAGTCGGGAGTTGAAGGGAAGCGCGAAAGGAGTCGTGAGTTGAAGGGAAGTGTGAGAGGAGTCAGGAGTTGAAACGAAGCGCGAGAGGCGTCTGGAGTTGAAGGGAAGTGTGAGGAGTCAGGAGTCGAATGGAAGCGCGAATGGAGTCGGGAGTTGAAGGGACGCGAGTGGAGTCGGGAGACGATGGGATGCACGAGAGGAGTCGGGAGTTGAAGGGAAGCGCGAGAGGAGTCGGGAGTTGAAGGGAAGCGTGAGCAGGGTTGGGAATTGAAGGGAAGCGCGAGAGGAGTCGGGAGTTGAAGGGAAGCGCGAGAGGAGTCGGGAGTTGAAGGGAACCGCGAGAGGAGTCGGGAGTTGAAGGGAAGCGTGAGGAGTCGGGAGTCGAATGGAAGCGCGAATGGAGTCGGGAGTTGAAGGGACGCGAGTTGAGTCGGGAGACGATGGGATGCGCGAGAGGAGTCGGGAGTTGAAGGGAAGCGCGAGAGGACTCAGGGGTTGAAGGGAAGCGTGAGGAGTCGGGAGTCGAATGGAAGCGCGAATGGAGTCGGGAGTTGAAGGGACGCGAGAGGAGTCGGGAGACGATGGGATGCGCGAGAGGAGTCGGGAGTTGAAGGGAAGCGCGAGAGGAGTCGGGAGTTGAAGGGAAGCGTGAGCGGGGTTGGGAATTGACGGGAAGCGCGAGAGGAGTCGGGAGTTGAAGGGTAGCGCTAGCAGAGTCGGGAGTTGAAGGGAACCGCGAGAGGAGTCGGGAGTTAAAGGGAAGCGCGAGAGGAGTTGGGAATTGAAGGGAAGCGCGACAGTAGTCGTGTGTTGAAGAGAAGCGTGAGAGGAGTCGGGAGTTGAAGGAAGCGCGACAGGAGTCGGGAGTAGAATGGAAGCGCGCGAGGAGTCGGGAGTTGAAGGGAAGCGCGAGAGGAGTCGGGGGTTGAAGGGACGCGCGAGCGGTCTTGGGAGATGAAGGGAAGCGCGAGTGGGCTCCGGAGTTGACGGGAACCGCGCGAGGATTCAGGAGTTGAAGGGAAGCGTGAGAGGAGTCAGGAGTTGAAGGGATGTGTGAGAGGAGTCAGGAGTTGAAGGGAAGCACGACAGGAGTCGGGAGTTGAACGGTAGCGTGAGCTGGGTTGGGAGTTGAAGGGAAGTGCGACAGGAGTCGGGAGTTGAAGAGAAACGCGAGACGGGTCGGGAGTTGAAGGGAAGCGCGACAGGAGTCATGAGTTGAAGGGAAGCGCGAGCGGTTTTGGGATTTGAAGGGAAGCGCGAGCAGAGTTGGGAGTTGAAGGGAAGCGCGAGAGGAGTCGGGAGTTGAACGGAAGCGCGCGAGCAGTCTGGAGTTGAAGGGAAGCGCGACAGGAGTCGGGAGTTGAAGGGAAGCGCGAGCGGTGTTGGGAATTGAAGGGAAGCGCGACAGTAGCCGTGTGTTGAAGAGAAGCGCGAGAGGAGTCGGGAGTATAATGGAAGCGCGCGAGGAGTCGGGAGTTGAAGGGAAGCGTGCGAGGAGTCGGGAGTTGAAGGGAAGCGTGACAGGAGTCGGGAGTTGAAGGGAAGCGTGACAGGAGTCGGGAGTTGAAGGGAAGCGCGACAGGAGTCGGGAGTTGAAGGGAAGTGCGTGCGGTGTTGGGATTTGAAGGGAAGCACGAGCAGGGTCGGGAGTTTAAGGGAAGTGCGAGAGGAGTCGTGAGTTGAAGAGAAACGTGAGAGGGGTCGGGAGTTGAAGGGAAGCATGAGAGGAGTCTGGAGTTGAAGGGAAGCGTGAGCAGGGTTGGGAGTTGAAGGGAAGCATGAGAGGAGTCGGGAGTTGAATGGAAGCGCGAATGGAGTCGGGATTTGAAGGGAAGCGCGAGTGGAGTCGGGAGTTGAAGGGAAGCGCGAGAGGAGTCGGGAGTTGAAGGGAAGCGCGAGAGGAGTCGGGAGTTGAATGGAAGTGCGAGCGTATTCGGGAGTTGAAGGGAAGCGCGACAGTAGTCTTGTGTTGAAGAGAACCGCTAGAGGAGTCGGGAGTTGAAGGAAGCACGACAGGAGTCGGGAGTAGAATGGAAGTGCGCGAGGAGTCCTGAGTTGAAGGGAAGCGCGACAGGAGTCGGGAGTTGAAGGGAAGCGTGAGAAGAGTCGGGAGTTGAATGGAAGTGCGAGCGGAGTCGGGAGTTGAAGGGAAGCGCGACAGTAGTCGTGTGTTGAGGAGAAGCACGAGAGGAGTCGGGAGTTGAAGGAAGCGTGACAGGAGTCGGGAGTAGAATGGAAGTGCGCAAGGAGTCCTGAGTTGAAGGGAAGCGCGACAGGAGTCGGGAGTTGAAGGGCAGAGCGAGTGGAGTCGGGGGTTGAAGGGATGCCCGAGCGGTCTTGGGAGTTGAAGGGGAGCGCGAGCGGGCTCGGGAGTTGACGGGAAGCGCGCGAGGATTCAGGAGTTGAAGGGAAGCGTGAGAGGAGTCAGGAGTTGAAGGGAAGCGTGAGAGGAGTCAGGAGTTGAAGGGAAGCACGACAGGAGTCGGGAGTTGAAGGGAAGCGTGAGCTGGGTTGAGAGTTGAAGGGAAGTGTGACAGGAGTCGGGAGTTGAAGGGAAGCGCGAGCGGTTTTGGGAGTTGAAGGGAAGCGCGAGAGGAGTCGGAAGTTGAAGGGAAGCACAAGAGGAGTCGCGAGTTGCAGGGAAGCGCGAGAGGAGTCGGGAGTTGAAGGAAGCGCGACAGGAGTCGGGAGTAGAATGGAAGCGCGCGAGGTGTCGGGAGTTGTAGGGAAGCGCGACAGGAGTCGGGAGTTGAAGGGAAGTGCGAGCGGTGTTGGGATTTGAAGTGAAGCACGAGCGGGGTCGGGAGTTGAAGGGAAGCGCGAGAGGAGTCGTGAGTTGAAGAGAAGCGCGCGAGGAGTCAGGAGTTGAAGGGAAGCATGAGAGGAGTCAGGAGTTGAAGGGAAGCGTGAGCTGGGTTGGGAGTTGAAGGGAAGTGCGACAGGAGTCGGGAGTTGAATAGAAACACGAGACGGGTCGGGAGTTGAAGGGAAGCACGACAGGAGTCGGGAGTTGAAGTGAAACGCGAGAGGGGTCAGGAGTTGAAGGGAAGCGCAAGTGGAGTCGGGAGTTGAAGGGAAGCCTGAGAGGAGTCGGGAGTTGAATGGAAGCGGGAGTGGAGTCGGAAGTTGAAGGGATGCGCGAGTGGAGTCGGGAGTTGAAGGGATGCGCGAGTGGTGTCGGGAGTTGAAGGTATGCGCGAGAGGAGTCGGGAGGTGAAGGGAAGCGCGAGTGGAGTTGGGATTTGAAGGGAAGCGAGAGAGGAGTCGGGAGTTGAAGGGAAGTGCGAGAGGTGTCGGGAGCTGAAGGGAAGCGCGAGAGGTGTCGGGAGTTGAAGGGAAGCGCGAGTGGAGTCGGGAGTTGAAGGGAAGAGCTTGAGGGGTCGGGAGTAGAAGAGAGGCACGAGAGGAGTCGGGAGTTGAAGGGAAGCGCAAGTGGAGTCGAGAGTTGAAGGGAAGCGCGAGCGGTGTTAGGAGTTGAAGTGAAGCGCGAGCGAGGTTGTGAGTTGAAGGGAGGCTCGAGTGGGGTCGGGAGTTGAAGGCAAGTGCGAGAGGAGTCGTGAGTTGAAGAGAAGCGCGCGAGGAGTCAGGAGTTGAAGGGAAGCGTGAGAGGAGTCAGGAGTTGAAGGGAAGTGTGAGAGGGGTCAGGAGTTGCAGGGAAGCACTACAGGAGTCGGGAGTTGAAGGGAAGCGTGAGCTGGGTTGGGAGTTGAAGGGAAGTGCGACAGGAGTCGGGAGTTGAAGAGAAACGCGAGACGGGTCGGGAGTTGAAGGGAAGCGCGACAGGAGTCGTGAGTTGAAGGGAAGCGCGAGCGGTTTTGGGAGTTGAAGGAAAGTGCGAGAGGAGTTGGGAGTTGAAGGGAAGCGCGAGAGGAGTCGGGAGTTGAACGGAAGCGCGCGAGCAATCGGGAGTTGAAGGGAAGCACGACAGGAGTCGGGAGTTGAAGGGAAGCGCGAGCGGTGTTGGGAATTGAAGGGAAGCGCGACAGCAGTCGTGTGTTGAAGAGAAGCACGAGTGGAGTCGGGAGTAGAATGGAAGCGCGCAAAGAGTCGGGAGTTGAAGGGAAGCGTGACAGCAGTCGGGAGTTGAAGGGAAGCACGACAGGAGTAGGGAGTTGAAGGGAAGAGCGAGCGGTGTTGGGATTTGAAGGGAAGCACGAGCGGGGTCGGGAGTTGAAGGGAAGTGCGAGAGGAGTCGTGAGTTGAAGAGAAACGTGAGAGGGGTCGGGAGTTGAAGGGAAGCGCGAGAGGAGTCTGGAGTTGAAGGGAAGCGTGACTGGGGTTGGGAGCTGAAGGGAATTGCGAGAGGAGTCGGGAGTTGAATGGAAGCGCGAATGGAGTCGGGAGTTGAAGGGAAGCGCGCGAGGAGTCAGGAGTTGAAGGGAAGCGTGAGAGGAGTCAGGAGTTGAAGGGAAGCGTGAGAGGAGTTAGGAGTTGAAGGGAAGCACGACAGGAGTTGGGAGTTGAAGGGAAGCGCGAGATGGGTTGGGAGTTGAAGGGAAGTGCGACAGGAGTCAGGAGTTGAAGAGAAACGCGAGACGGGTCGGGAGTTGAAGGGAAGCGCGACAGGAATCGGGAGTTGAAGGGAAGCGCGAGAGGAGTTGGGAGTTGCAGGGAAGCGCAAGTGGTGTCGGGAGTTGAAGGGAAGCGCGAGAGGAGTCGGGAGTTGAAGGGAAATGCGAGAGTGGTCGGGAGTTGAAGGGAAGCGCAAGTGGAGTCGGGAGTTGAAGGGAAGCGCGATATGAGTCGGGAGTTGAAGGGAAGCGCGACAGGAGTCGGGTGCTGAAGGGAAGCGCGAGCGGTGTTGGGAATTGAACTGAAGCGCAACAGTAGTCGTGTGTTGAAGAGAAGCGCGAGAGGAGTCCGGAGTTGAAGGGAAGCGCGACAGGAGTCGGGAGTTGAATGGAAGTGTGAGAGGAGTCAGGAGGTGAAGGGAAGCGCGAGAGTAGTCGGGAGTTGAAGGGAAGCGTGAGCGGGGTTGGGAGTTGAAGGGAAGCGTGAGAGGAGTTGGGAGTTGAAGGGAAGCGTGAGGAGTCGGGAGTCGAATGGAAGCGGGAATGGAGTCGGGAGTTGAAGGGAAGCGCGAGTGGAGTCGGGAGTCGATGGGATGCGCGAGAGGAGTCGGGAGTTGAAGGGAAGCGCGAGAGGAGTCGGGAGTTGAAGGGAAGCGTGAGCGGGGTTGGGAATTGAAGGGAAGCGCGAGAGGAGTTGGGAGTTGAAGCGAAGCGCGAGAGGAGTTGGGAGTTGAAGGGAAGCGCGAGAGGAGTCGGGAGTTGAAGGGAAGCGTGAGAGGAGTCGCAAGTTGAAGGGAAGCGCAAGCGGAGTCGGGAGTTGAAGGGAAGCACGTGCAGGGTTGGGAATTGAAGGGAAGCACGACAGTAGTCGTGTGTTGAAGAGAAGCGCGAGAGGAGTCGGTAGTTGAAGGAAGCGTGAGAGGAGTCGGGAGTAGAATGGAAGCGCGCGAGGAGTCGGTAGTTGAAGGGAAGCGCGAGAGGAGTCGGGGTTTGAAGGGATGCACGAGCAGTCTTGGGAGATGAAGGGAAGCGCGAGCGGGCTCGGGAGTTGACGGGAACCGCGCGAGGATTCAGGAGTTGAAGGGAAGCGTGAGTGGAGTCAGGAGTTGAAGGGAAGTGTGAGAGGGGTCAGGAGTTGCAGGGAAGCACGACAGGAGTCGGGAGTTGAAGGGAAGCGTGAGCTGGGTTGGGAGTTGAAGGGAAGTGCGACAGGAGTCGGGAGTTGAAGAGAAACGCGAGACGGGTCGGGAGTTGAAGGGAAGCGCGACAGGAGTCGTGAGTTGAAGGGAAGCGCGAGCGGTTTTGGGAGTTGAAGGAAAGTGCGAGAGGAGTTGGGAGTTGAAGGGAAGCGCGAGAGGAGTCGGGAGTTGAACGGAAGCGCGCGAGCAGTCGGGAGTTGAAGGGAAGCACGACAGGAGTCGGGAGTTGAAGGGAAGCGCGAGCGGTGTTGGGAATTGAAGGGAAGCGCGACAGCAGTCGTGTGTTGAAGAGAAGCAGGAGTGGAGTCGGGAGTAGAATGGAAGCGCGCGAAGAGTCGGGAGTTGAAGGGAAGCGTGACAGCAGTCGGGAGTTGAAGGGAAGCACGACAGGAGTCGGGAGTTGAAGGGAAGAGCGAGCGGTGTTGGGATTTGAAGGGAAGCACGAGCGGGTCGGGAGTTGAAGGGAAGTGCGAGAGGAGTCGTGAGTTGAAGAGAAACGTGAGAGGGGTCGGGAGTTGAAGGGAAGCGCGAGAGGAGTCTGGAGTTGAAGGGAAGCGTGACTGGGGTTGGGAGCTGAAGAGAATTGCGAGAGGAGTCGGGAGTTGAATGGAAGCGCGAATGGAGTCGGGAGTTGAAGGGAAGCGCGAGTGGATTCGGGAGTTGAAGGGAAGCGCGAGAGGTGTCGGGAGTTGAATGGAAGTGCGAGCGGAGTCGGGAGTTGAAGGGAAGCGCGATAGTAGTCGTGTGTTGAAGAGAAGCGCGAGAGAAGTCGGGAGTTGAAGGAAGCGCGACAGGAGTCGGGAGTAGAATGGAAGCGCGCGAAGTGTCGGGAGTTGAAGGAAAGCGCGACAGGAGTCGGGAGTTGAAGGGAAGTACGAGCGGTGTTGGGATTTGAAGGGAAGCACGAGCGGGGTCGGGAGTTGAAGGGAAGTGCGAGAGGAGTCGTGAGTTGAAGAGAAGCGCGCGAGGAGTCAGGAGTTGAAGGGAAGCGTGAGAGTAGTCAGGAGTTGAAGGGAAGCATGAGAGGAGTTAGGAGTTGAAGGGAAGCACGACAGGAGTCGGGAGTTGAAGGGAAGCGCGAGCTGGGTTGGGAGTTGAAGGGAAGCCTGAGAGGAGTCGGGAGTTGAATGGAAGTGGGAGTGGAGTCGGAAGTTGAAGGGATGCGCGAGTGGAGTCGGGAGTTGAAGGGATGCGCGAGTGGAGTCGGAAGTTTGAAGGTATGCGCGAGAGGAGTCGGGAGGTGAAGGGAAGCGCGAGTGGAGTTGGGATTTGAAGGGAAGCGAGAGAGGAGTCGGGAGTTGAAGGGAAGTGCGAGAGGTGTCGGGAGCTGAAGCGAAGCACGAGAGGTGTCGGGAGTTGAAGGGAAGCGCGAGTGGAGTCGGGAGTTGAAGGGAAGAGCTTGAGGGGTCGGGAGTTGAAGAGAGGCACAAGAGGAGTCGGGAGTTGAAGGGAAGCGCAAGTGGAGTCGAGAGTTGAAGGGAAGCGCGAGCGGTGTTGGGAGTTGAAGTGAAGCGCGAGCGAGGTTGTGAGTTGAAGGGAAGCGCGAGAGGAGTCGGGATTTGAAGGGAAGCGCGAGAGGATTTGGGAGTTGAAGTGAAGCGCGAGAGGAGTCGGGAGATGCAGGCAAGTTCTAGAGGAGTCGTGAGTTGAATGGAAGTTTGAGTGGAGTCAGGAGTTTAAGGGAAGCGCGAGAGCAGTCATGTGTTGAAGGGAAGCACGAGAGGAGCTGGGAGTGGAAGGGAAGCGCGAGAGGAGCTGGGAGCGCAAGGGAAGCGTGAGAGAAGCTGGGAGCGGGAGGGAAATGCTAGAGGAGCTGGGAGTTGAAAGGAAGCGCATGAGGAGCTGTGTGAGCAGGGGTGACTGAGGGAGTTTGGTGAGGAGGAACGATTGATCCTTTGCGTACCGTGAGTACGGCCAGGTAAGCATTTACTACTTTTATTGCTCATAGTTTTTAAGATCTTATTTTGTTGTTCTTTGTTTGTAAGGGCTATATTCTGTAACAATGAGGAGTAGTGTAGAAGGGCCCAAGAGTAATTGATATTATTTGATTTTAAGTATCTTCCAAAAGTTTTCATTTAATTTAATGCGGTAAGTCATGGCAGGAGAGCTCCATGCCGTGGTGTGCTCCTCCTGCTCTATGTGGGAAGCCAGGCATATTTCCAGTGCCCGGGGCCAGCATGTGTGTGGGAAGTGTCTCCAGCTGCAGCTCCTGGAAGCCCAGGTTTTGGAGCTGGAGCGGTGGCTGGGGACACTGTGGAGCATTCATGAGGCGGAGAGAATTGTGGATAGCACATATAGTGAGGTGGTCACTCCACAGGCTAAGAGTCCACAGGCAGGAAGGGAATGGGTGACCACCAGGCAAAACAAGAGGACTAGGCAGGCAGTGCAGGAATCTCCTGTGGCTATTCTCCTGCAAAACAGATATCCCGCTTTGGATACTGTTGGGGAGGAATGGCCTCTTAGGAGAAAGCAGCAACAGCCAAATTCATTGCACCGCAGTTGGCTCTGCTGCACAGGGGAGGAGTAAAAAGTTTGGGAATGCAATAGTTATAAGGGATTCAATTGTAAGGGGAATAGATAGGTGTTTCTGTGGCCGGAAACGAGACTCCAGGATGGTATGTTGCCTCCCTGGTGCTAGGGTCAAGGATGTCTCAGAGCGGCTACAGGACATTCTGAAGGGGGAGGGTGAACAGCCAATGGTCATGGTACACATTGGTGCAAACGACATAGGTAAAAAAAAGGGATGAGGTCCTAAAAGCAGAATATAGGGAATTAAAAAGTAGGACCTCAAAGGTAGTGATCTCAGGATTACTACCAGTGCCATGTGCTAGTCAGAGCAGAACTAGCAGGATATATCGGATGAATATGTGGCTGAAGAGATGGTGTGAGGGGGAGGGTTTCAGATTCCTGGATCATTGGGACCGGTTCTGAGGGAGGTGGGACCAGTACAAACTGGACGGGTTACACCTGGGCAGGACCGGGACTGATGTCCTAGGGGGAATATTTGCTAGAGTGGTTGGGGAGTGTTTAAACTAAAATGGCAGGGGTTGGGAACCTATGCAAGGAGTCAAAGGAAGGGGAATTAAAGACAAGAACAAAAGACAGGAAGCGGAATAAGAAAAGTGATAGTCAGAGAAATAAAGGGCAAGAATCGAACAGGGCCTGAGTGAAAAATAGTGGGAACAGGACAAGTAATGTTAAAAAGACAAGCCTTAAGGCTTTGTGCCTTAACACAAGGAGCATTCGCAATAAAGCGGATGAATTAACCACGCAAATAGATGTAAACAGGTATGATATAGCCAGAATTACAGAGACATGGCTGTAGGGTGACCAGGGATGGGAATCCAGGAGTATTCAGTATTTAAGAAGGAAAGATAAAAAGGAAAAGGCAGTGGAGTTGCATTGCTGGTTAAAGAGGAAATTAACGCAATAGTGAGGAAAGGTATTAGCTCTGATGATCTGGAATCTGTATGGGTAGAGCTGAGAAACACTAAGGGGCAAAAAACGTTGTATATAGACGTCCAAACCGTAGTGGTGATGTTGGGAATGGCATTAAACAGGAAATTAGAGACACATGTAACAAAGGAACACCTGTAATTATGGGTGACTTTAATATGCATATAGTTTGGGCAAATCAAATTAGTAACAATAGCATAGAGGAGGAATTCCTGGAGTGTATACGGGATGCTTTTCTGGACCAATACATTGAGGAATCAACGAGAGAACAGGCCACCCTCGACTGGGTATTGTGTAATGAGAAAGGAACTTGTCACCCCACCAGCCTCCGCACTCAAAGGATTATCCTGCTCCATTCCCGCCAACTCCAGCATGATGCCACCACCAAACACTTCCTCTGCTCACTGTCCCTGTCAGCATTCCGTATGGACCGTTCCCTCCGGGACATCCTGGTCCATTCCTCCATCATCCCCAATACCTAACGCCTTTCCCAAGGCACCTTCCCATGCATTCGCAGAAGCTGCAAAAACCTGCCCCTTCACCTCCTCCCACCCCTCACCGTCCAAGGCCTCAAAATCTCTTTTCAGGTGAAGCAGCGATTCACTTGCACCTCCGTCAACTTGGCCTAGTGCGCTCACTGCTCTCATCTCCTCTACATTGGGGAGACTAAACGAAAACTGGGTGACCACTTGGCAGAACTCGTTAGCCTGTCGGCAAGCATGACCCAGACCTTCCTGTCGCTTTCTATTTCAACACAACATTCTGCTCTCATTCACACATGTCCATCCTTGGCCTACTGCAATGTTCCAGTAAAGCGCAACACAAACTGGAGGAACAGCACCTTATCTTCCCATTAGGCACTTTACAGCCTTCCGGACTTAACATTGAACTCAACAACTTCAGAGCACGAGCTCTCTCCTCAATCCTCACCCCTTTATAAATCTGTTTTCTCTACATTCCTTTGTATTATCTTTCACTTTTTTAAATACAGTTTTATTTTTATTCATTGTTTTATCCCCTTTTTAAAATCCCCCCTTTATCCCATTTTCTATTCTGGTCAAATTTAATGATGAAAAGTTTGACTTTATAAATCTGTGATCCTTCGTGAGGCATTCTACACTTTGATTGGATAACTGCATTTAAAGAGCGCAGTCATGCGCCTGAGAGAGAGAGAGAGAGAGAAACAGCGAGGGTTAGACAGGGAGAGAGAGTGTGAGAGAGAGACAAGGAGGGAGTGAGAGAGAGACAAGGAGGGAGTGTGAGAGAGAGACAAGGAGAGAGTGTGTGAGAGAGAAAAGGAGAGAGTGTGTGAGAGAGACAAGGAGAGAGTGTGAGAGAGAGACAAGGAGAGAGTGTGAGAGAGACAAGGAGAGAGAGAGTGAGAGAGAGAGACAAGGAGAGAGAGAGAGTGTGAGAGAGAGGACAAGGAGAGAGATAGTGTGAGAGAGAGACAAGGGGAGAGAGTGTGAGAGAGAGACAAGTAGAGAGAGTGTGAGAGAGAGACAAGGAGAGAGAGTGTGAGAGAGAGACAAGGAGAGAGAGTATGAGAGAGAGACAAGGAGAGAGAGATTGTGAGAGAGACAAGGAGAGAGTGTGAGAGACAAGGAGAGAGAGAGTGTGAGAGACAAGGAGAGAGAGAGTGTGAGAGACAAGGAGAGAGAGAGTGTGAGAGACAAGGAGAGAGAGAGTATGAGAGACAAGGAGAGAGTGTGTGAGAGAGACAAGGAGAGAGAGTGTGAGAGAGACAAGGAGAGAGAGTATGAGAGAGAGGACAAGGAGAGAGAGAGTGTGAGAGAGAGACAAGGAGAGAGAGAGAGTGTGAGAGAGACAAGTAGAGCGTGAGAGAGAGACAATAGAGAGAGTGTGCGAGAGAGACAAGGAGAGAGAGAGAGTGAGAGAGACAAGGAGAGAGAGAGTGTGAGAGACAAGGAGGGAGAGAGTTTGATAGAGACAAGGAGAGAGAGAGTGTGAGAGACAAGGAGAGAGAGAGGGAGAGAGACAAGGAGAGAGAGAGAGAGTGAGAGAGACAAGGAGAGAGTGTGAGAGAGAGACAAGGAGAGAGTGTGAGAAAGAGACAAGGAGAGAGTGTGAGAGAGAGACAAGGAGAGAGTGTGAGAGAGAGACAAGGATAGAGTGTGAGAGAGAGACAAGGAGAGAGTTTGAGAGAGAGACAAGAAGAGAGAGAGTGTGAGAGAGACAAGGAGAGAGAGAGTGTGAGAGAGAGACAAGGAGAGAGAGAGTGTGAGAGGGAGACAAGGAGAGAGTTTGAGAGAGAGACAAGAAGAGAGAGAGTGTGAGAGAGACAAGGAGAGAGAGAGTGTGAGAGAGAGACAAGGAGAGAGAGAGTGTGAGAGGGAGACAAGTAGAGTGTGTGAGAGAGAGAGAGAGTGTGAGAGAGAGACAAGGAGAGAGAGAGTGTGAGAGAGAAAGACTCAACTACTTGCAATTCAGTTACTGAATGACCATAGCATGGGGATCAGCATTTAAGAGACAATTTGATATGTTGTTTTTGAGAGAACAGAATCAATGCTGGGCGAATGAAAAGTCATTATTTTGTTAGATGATTGATGTGATCAGAATTGTCCAGCCGAGTCTGTGCTGAATATATACTGTCAGGAGCCTAAACAAAAACAGAATTACCTGGAAAAACTCAGCAGGTCTGGCAGCATCGGCGGAGAAGAAAAGAGTTGACGTTTCGAGTCCTCATGACCCTTCGACAGAGCCTGCTTGTTCAAGTTAAAAAAAACTGAGTCAGAGCACCCCCTGCTGGGCTGAGCCCTGTATTTTCCAGGATCATTCCGGAATTTCCCTTAGTATCTCGTGTCCAGGATGTTGATGATGATCGTGCATGGAGGAACCAATTAGGGAGTTCCGCCCAGTGACTAACAGGGTCCTCATCCATAGGAACGAGAGAAGGCCATTCACCCTGTTCCACCGTTAACAACAATTAATCTGATCAATGCTTCAATGACTTTTACTCAAACTATCCTCATAACCTGTTGCATTATTGTTAATCCGAAATCTACTAGTCTCTAACTTAAACACACTCAATGACTGAGCTTCCATTGCCCTCTGGAGTAGAGAATTCCAAAGATTCACAACCCTCTGAGTAAAGAAATTCCTCCCTATCTCAGTGCTAAGTGGCTTCCCCCTTATATTGAAATTGTGTCCGCTGGTTCTAGAATCCCCAACCAGGAGAAACATCTTACCTGCATATACCCTGTCTATTCCTTTAAGCATTTTGTAGGTTTCAATGAGATCATCGCTCATTCTTCGAAATTCTAGATAATACAGGCCCAGTTTCCCCAGTCTCGCCATGCACGAAAGAAGTCTGGTGAACCTTCATTGCAATCCCACTACAGCAATAATATCTTTCCTGAGGTAAGTGGGGCAATATTGTACACAGTACTCCACATGCGGCCTAACCAAGCTTCCATACAATTGAAGCAAGACTTCACTGCTCCTGTACTCAATTCCACTTGCAATAAAGGCTAACATTCCATTAGTCTTTCTAACTGCCCATTGCACCTGTGTGTTAGCTTTCAGTGACTTAAGAACAAGGACATGTGGGTCCCATTATGCATCTACACCTTCTAACCTATCACCATTTAGGAAATGTTCTGCACTATGTGAAGGTGTGCTGTCCAAATTGTCAAGAAATGATGAAGGAACCTTCTTTGCCTCAATCATGCTTTCACTGTGAAAGCTGCTGCCAAGTACTTTGGTGAACCTCAACCTGGAATGGGGCCAGCAGACACCTACATCCCATTTGTACGGCAGAACCAGGCCATAGTTCAGGACAAGGTCTGTGAGGTTATGTATAAAGAAAACAAAAACAGAATTACCTGGAAAAACTCAGCAGGTCTGGCAGCATCGGCGGAGAAGAAAAGAGTTGACGTTTCGAGTCCTCATGAGCCTTCGGCAGAACTTGCGTTCGAGTCCAAGAAAGAGTTGAAATATAAGCTGGTTTAAGGTGTGTGTGTGTGGGGCGGAGAGATAGAGAGACAGAGAGGTGGAGGGGGGGTGGTGTGGTTGTAGGAACAAACAAGCAGTGATAGAAGCAGATCATCAAAAGATGTCAACGACAATAGTACAATAGAACACATAGGTGTTAAAGTTAAAGTTGGTGATATTATCTAAACGAATGTGCTAATTAAGAATGGATGGTAGGGCACTCAAGGTATAGCTCTAGTGGGTTTTTTTTATATATAATGGAAATAGGTGGGAAAAGGAAAATCTTTATAATTTATTGGAAAAAAAAAGGGAAGGGGGAAACAGAAAGGGGGTGGGGATGGGGGAGGGAGCTTACGACTTAAAGTTGTTGAATTCAATATTCAGTCCAGAAGGCTGTAAAGTCCCTAGTCGGAAGATGAGGTGTTGTTCCTCCAGTTTGCGTTGGGCTTCACTGGAACAATGCAGCAAGCCAAGGACAGACATGTGGGCAAGAGAGCAGGGTGGAGTGTTGAAATGGCAAGCGACAGGGAGGTTTGGGTCATTCTTGCGGACAGACCGCAGGTGTTCTGCAAAGCGGTCGCCCAGTTTACGTTTGGTCTCTCCAATGTAGAGGAGACCACATTGGGAGCAACGGATGCAGTAGACTAAGTTGGGGGAAATGCAAGTGAAATGCTGCTTCACTTGAAAGGAGTGTTTGGGTCCTTGGACGGTGAGGAGAGAGGAAGTGAAGGGGCAGGTGTTGCATTTTTTGCGTGGGCATGGGGTGGTGCCATAGGAGGGGGTTGAGGAGTAGGGGGTGATGGAGGAGTGGACCAGGGTGTCCCGGAGGGAGCGATCCCTACGGAATGCCGATAAGGGGGTTGAAGGGAAGATGTGTTTGGTGGTGGCATCATGCTGGAGTTGGCGGAAATGGCGGAGGATGATCCTTTGAATGCGGAGGCTGGTGGGGTGATAAGTGAGGACAAGGGGGACCCTATCATGTTTCTGGGAGGGAGGAGAAGGCGTGAGGGCGGATGCGCGGGAGATGGGCCGGACACGGTTGAGGGCCCTGTCAACGACCGTGGGTGGAAAACCTCGGTTAAGGAAGAAGGAGGACATGTCAGAGGAACTGTTTTTGAATGTAGCATCATCGGAACAGATGCGACGGAGGCGAAGGAATTGAGAGAATGGGATGGAGTCCTTACAGGAAGCGGGGTGTGAGGAGCTGTAGTCAAGATAGCTGTGGGAGTCGGTGGGTTTGTAATGGATATTGGTGGACAGTCTATCACCAGAGATTGAGACAGAGAGGTCAAGGAAGGGAAGGGAAGTGTCAGAGATGGACCACGTGAAAATGATGGAGGGGTGGAGATTGGAAGCAAAATTAATAAATTTTTCCAAGTCCTGACGAGAGCATGAAGCGGCACCGAAGTAATCATCGATGTACCGGAGAAAGAGTTGTGGAAGGGGGCCAGAGTAGGACTGCAACAAGGAATGTTCCACATACCCCATAAAGAGACAGGCATAGCTGGGGCCCATGCGGGTACCCATAGCCACACCTTTTATTTGGAGGAAGTGAGAGGAGTTGAAGGAGAAATTGTTCAGCGTGAGAACAAGTTCAGCCAGACGGAGGAGAGTAGTGGTGGATGGGGCCACTACTCTCCTCCGTCTGGCTGAACTTGTTCTCACGCTGAACAATTTCTCCTTCAACTCCTCTCACTTCCTCCAAATAAAAGGTGTGGCTATGGGTACCCGCATGGGCCCCAGCTATGCCTGTCTCTTTATGGGGTATGTGGAACATTCCTTGTTGCAGTCCTACTCTGGCCCCCTTCCACAACTCTTTCTCCGGTACATCGATGATTACTTCGGTGCCGCTTCATGCTCTCGTCAGGACTTGGAAAAATTTATTAATTTTGCTTCCAATCTCCACCCCTCCATCATTTTCACGTGGTCCATCTCTGACACTTCCCTTCCCTTCCTTGACCTCTCTGTCTCAATCTCTGGTGATAGACTGTCCACCAATATCCATTACAAACCCACCGACTCCCACAGCTATCTCGACTACAGCTCCTCACACCCCGCTTCCTGTAAGGAATCCATCCCATTCTCTCAATTCCTTCGCCTCCGTCGCATCTGTTCCGATGATGCTACATTCAAAAACAGCTCCTCTGACATGTCCTCCTTCTTCCTTAACCGAGGTTTTCCACCCACGGTCGTTGACAGGGCCCTCAACCGTGTCCGGCCCATCTCCCGCGCATCCGCCCTCACGCCTTCTCCTCCCTCCCAGAAACATGATAGGGTCCCCCTTGTCCTCACTTATCACCCCACCAGCCTCCGCATTCAAAGGATCATCCTCCGCCATTTCCGCCAACTCCAGCATGATGCCACCACCAAACACATCTTCCCTTCGACCCCCTTATCGGCATTCCGTAGGGATCGCTCCCTCCGGGACACCCTGGTCCACTCCTCCATCACCCCCTACTCCTCAACCCCCTCCAATGGCACCACCCCATGCCCACGCAAAAAATGCAACACCTGCTCCTTCACTTCCTCTCTCCTCACCGTCCAAGGACCCAAACACTCCTTTCAAGTGAAGCAGCATTTCACTTGCATTTCCCCCAACTTAGTCTACTGCATCCGTTGCTCCGAATGTGGTCTCCTCTACATTGGAGAGACCAAACGTAAACTGGGCGACCGCTTTGCAGAACACCTGCGGTCTGTCCGCAAGAATGACCCAAACCTCCCTGTCGCTTGCCATTTCAACACTCCACCCTGCTCTCTTGCCCACATGTCTGTCCTTGGCTTGCTGCATTGTTCCAGTGAAGCCCAACGCAAACTGGAGGAACAACACCTCATCTTCCGACTAGGGACTTTACAGCCTTCTGGACTGAATATTGAATTCAACAACTTTAAGTCGTAAGCTCCCTCTCCCATCCCCACCCCCTTTCTGTTTCCCCCTTCCCTTTTTTTTTCCAATAAATTATAAAGATTTTCCTTTTCCCACCTATTTCCATTATATATAAAAAAAAAACCCACTAGAGCTATACCTTGAGTGCCCTACCATCCATTCTTAATTAGCACATTCGTTTAGATAATATCACCAACTTTAACTTTAACACCTATGTGTTCTATTGTACTATTGTCGTTGACATCTTTTGATGATCTGCTTCTATCACTGCTTGTTTGTTCCTACAACCACACCACCCCCCCTCCACCTCTCTGTCTCTCTATCTCTCCGCCCCACACACACACACCTTAAACCAGCTTATATTTCAACTCTTTCTTGGACTCGAACGCAAGTTCTGTCGAAGGGTCATGAGGACTCGAAACGTCAACTCTTTTCTTCTCCGCCGATGCTGCCAGACCTGCTGAGTTTTTCCAGGTAATTCTGTTTTTGTTTTGGATTTCCAGCATCCGCAGTTTTTTTGTTTTTATCTATGTATAAAGAAATCTGTTTGATGTAAGGACCTGCCCTCGCAAGGCATGCTGAGGAAGATCACAAGGACTATTTTTTTGAAAGGGATAAGTAGCATTTGGAGACCCATCGTCCTCCATGGTGTAAAATGTTGACCTGCATTTCCGCACTGACCCCCGTTCTGATATCGGTGTGGGGATGGTCTCCAGTGACCTTTTTCCAGAACCGAGACTGTCTTCCATGACTTAATGTTTTGTGTTTTGTATTTTGTCATGGTTGTTCTCTGCAGGTAGTGAGCAGCCAGGAGCAAACTTGTGTGTTTCTCTCTTCACAAGACTCCACAATAAAATATGTACAGAAACGTAAAAGGGGGAGGAATGCAGTGATTATAATTTTAATAAACGTAGGACTGTGGCTTTAAGAAAAATTGCATTGTAAGGTCACATGATCTGTGAAAACCAATAAGGCAAGGAGCTTCCAAGGGAGAGTTCTTCTTTATAGAGCTTGGTACACGTATGTAATTGCTGCTGATGTCTTACAAATAAAGTCCAATGCTTCTATGGAGAATAGTTGGCTGGAAAATCAACTTTATTGCAGGCTTCAAATGTTAAGTACTGAGGAAAGGCTTTTCAGCTGTCTCATAATCTGTGGAGGTCTCCTCAGAGAGCATGATTTAAACCTCATGGGCTTTGCCTGTTAACACACTTTGCCCTTATCTGGTCCGGCTTTCTTCAGGCCACTTCATTTGTTTAGTGATTTTCATACATGAAATGAATAATTATTCTACGCCCTTCCCATCATGTTTTGGTATTGCTTTGACAAATTTAAACAGCACCGCCCTTGTGCCTGAGATGGGGGCATGTCCCTCCCCTGTGGCATATTCAGTGTATTCAGGGAGAGCCATCTCTGAGTTCATACTGTTGAAATTGGAATTCTCTCTCACCCTTCCGTTCCTGCTTCTCTTTGTTCTCTTTTTGCCCCCTCTCCTCTTCTCTCTTTTAATTTCTATCTTTCTCTTTCTCTCTCCTGATTCTCCTGCTCTGCCTTTCTTTCTTATCTTTCTCTTTCCTTAACCTGGAAATATCTCGCTAGCCTCCTCTATTACAAATGTAATTTTGCGAAATCTGGTTTGTCTGTTTCCGATTTGACTCTTAGCTCTTCTAATTTAGGTTCTTGATTGTAGGCCACTAGTTTTTAAATAACCAGTTTCCTCATTTTCGGTTGAAATTTTATCTCCAATCGCCAAGCCACACTTTTTGATTCATCGGAGGACAATGTCTTAAAACTGTACCCGGTTATTTCGAACATACAGACATACAATATTGGAGCAGGAGGAGGCCACTCATCCCCTCGAGCCTGCCCCGCCATTCAATGAGATCATTCCTAATCTGATTGTTACCCCCTCCTCCCGCGGTTAACCTTCACCCCCTTGGTTATCAAGAATCTATCCCGCTCTGCCTGACTTATATTCAAAGGCTGTGCTTCCACTGGCTTTTGAGGAAGTTGCAAAGGCTCAGGTCCCACTGAGAGAAAGGAAAACAATCCTCATCTCCATCTTCAATGAGCGAATCCTTAATTTTTACCAGCAACCGCTAGTTCCAGATCCGCCCTCCAGAGGAAATATCCTCTCCACATCCACCCTGTCAAGAACATTCCGGATCTTACAGCTTTCAATCAAATTGCCTCATCCACCTCTGAACTCCAGTGGATACAAGCCTAATCTGTCCAACCTTCACTCATAAGGCAACCTATCTGTTTCTGGTATTATTCTATTAAACCTTCTCTGAACTGCTTCTAACGCATTTACATCCATCCTTAAAAACAGACAGCATCTCTATATGCAGCACTCCAAATGTGTGTCTCACCAGTGCCCTGTACGACTGAAGCATAACCTCCCTACTTTTGTAATCCATTCCCTCACAATAATTGATAACATTCTATTAGCTTTCCTAATTAC
Organism: Carcharodon carcharias; assembly: GCF_017639515.1. Taxonomy (NCBI): domain Eukaryota; kingdom Metazoa; phylum Chordata; class Chondrichthyes; order Lamniformes; family Lamnidae; genus Carcharodon; species Carcharodon carcharias. The sequence goes on from NC_054490.1 coordinate 13,847,261, forward strand.
CTGCGGTACCTACATACTTGCCTTTAGTGATTCATGCACTAGGACACCCCGATCCCGCTGAACCTCAGAGCTCTGCAACCCCTCACCACTTTAATAATAATCTTCTTTATTATTCCTCCTGCAAAATGGACAATTTCACATTTGCCCACATTATACTCCATTTTCCAGATCATAGCCTACTCACTTGGCCAATCAATTTCCCTTTGCAGCCTCCTTATGTTCCCTTCATAATTTACTCTTCTACCTATCATTTAACCATCAGGACATTTAGCAACCATACATTCGGTGACTTTATCCAAGTCAGATATATGAACTGTAATCGGTTGAGGCCCCAGCACTGATCCCTGTGGCACACCATTCGTCACATCCTGTCAACCAGAGAAATCCCCATTTTTTCCCACTCTCTGGCTGGCTGACAGGAAACAATCTTCTATCCATGCCAATATGTTACCCCCTACACTATGGGTTTTTAATTCCTACAATGACCATTCATGTGGTACTTTATCAAATGCCTTCTGGAAATCTAAAGCCAGTACATCTACAGTTCCCCTTTATCCATAGCAGTTGTGACTCCTTAAAATAACGCCAATAAATTGGCTAAACATAATTTCCCTTTCACAAAACCTTGTTAGCTCTACCTGGCTACCTTGAATTTTTCTCAGTGCCCTGCCATAACAAATTTAAGAGTGGATTCTAATATTTTCCCTATAACAGGTGTTTAGATGACTGGCCTGTAGTTTCCTGCTCTCTCTATCCCTCCATTTTGAAAGTGGGAGTTTCATTGCATGTTTATCAATCAAATGGAACCTTCCCTAAATTAAAAGAATTTTGTTAAATTGAAACCAACCCGCCAGCTACCTCACCAGCCACTATTTCAACCCCCGAGGAAGAAGCCCATCAGGACCCAGGGATTTGTCAGCCCACAGCTCCATCAATTTACTCAGTGCCACTTCCCTGGCCATTGCGATTATCCTGAGTTCCTCCCTTCCCTCTGTTTCCTGATTTGCAGCTACTTCTGGGATGTTCCTTGTATCTTCTATAGAGATGGCTGATGCAATGTATCTGTTCAATTCATCTACCATCTCCTTATTTTCCATTATTAATTCCACAGAATCAAGCTCTATAGGACCAACACTCACTTTATTAACTATTTTCTTATTTAAATATGTTTATAGACTCTTACTATCTGTCTTTATATTTCCTACTAGCTTTCTCTCACACTCTAATTTTTCCCTCCTTTTTAATCTTTATGTCATTCTTTGTTGTCATTTATATTCTGTCCAATCTTTTGGCCTGCCACATGTCTTTGCACAATTACATGCTTTTTTTTTCTAATTTTGATCCTGTCTTTTACTTTCTTTTTGTTAACCACAGATGGTGTACCCTCCTTTTGCAATTTTTCTTGCTCATTGGAATGTATCATTCAAGGCTATGGGCCAAGTGCTGGTAAATGGGGTTAGGTAGATAGGTCAGGTGTTTCTCACGTGTCGGTGCAGACTCGATGAACCGAAGGGCCTCTTCTACACTGTGTGATTCTATGTATTCTGCAATATCCCTTCAAATATCTGCCCCTGAACCCCTACTGGCCCATCCATTAACCTCATTTGCCTGGTCAGGTTAACTAGCTCTGCTTTCATGCCCTCATAATTGCCATGATTTAAGTTTGAAATTCTATTCTTTGACACACTCTTCTCTCCCTCAAACTGAATATAAAATCCAAACTTAGATGCCTTCACTATAAGGTTATCAAATAACCCTATCTCATTGTGCAATGCCAGGTCTAGTGTAGTGTTCTCTCTGGTTGGCTCCAGAATGTGCTGTTCTAAGAAACAATCCTGAAAACATTCTGTGAATCTAAGCTAGCTTTGCCTGTCTGATTTTTCCAGCCTATACGTAGATTAAAATCACCCATGATTATTGCTGCACCTTTTGGACAAGCTCCCATTATCTTTTTTACAATCTGTCCTACCTGTAGTTACAATTAAAGGGCATGTACACAGCTCCCACAAGTGACTTCTTGCCTTTATCATTCCTCATCTCAATCCATACCACATCCACATCCTGGTTTCCTGAACTTAGGTCATCCCTCTCTAATGTGCTCATACCATCATTAATTAACAGAGATACCCCTTCACCTTTTCCTCTTTTCCTGTCCTTCCTAAATGTAATGTATCCTTCAATATTCAACTCCCAATCTATGTTATTGTGATACAGCCAACAGGAAAGGCTAAGTTGTTCAAATCCAATAGGGAAACTTGAAACAACTGTGCTAACCCACTTTTGCAATTTCTATGTTTCGAGATGCAGGCTTTGAATTCAGTAGTAATAAGACCACTGAGTCTCAAGAGTGTTTATTAAAATAAAACTAAATTAATAATTTATTAATGCAAGAAAAATTCCAAACACATACATTCATCTATAAGATTACTGCTAAAAAAAACTTCAAAAATCCCCCAATTATTCTGTGACCCAGTTACATGCCCATTAAGTCAACAGTAAATCTCATAGATTTAAACATACGCCTGGCAAAGCACATCCTCGGCAGTCACATTCAAAATGAGTTTTTTTCAGCTCTGGGTCCTTGCAGATAGCAGCTTGAGGTTTATAGGTTGGTGGCTCCTTAGAGTTGTTGGATCTTAAAATGCCTCTACCTTACACACAATCCCCTTTCTCCTTTATACATATCTTTCTCTTCAAATTTAAATTTTCCATTGTATCACTAGGTATTAACTTCACCTCTCCTAAAAAATAAACCCCTATCATCGAACCAATTTTATTATTAAGCTGAAAAAATGTAACTTTACTTGGCGTCTTCTAGCTAGGTGTAAGATTTCACCCACAGTCTTGAATGGCTTTTTTTAACTAATGCAAATTTACACTTTACCTTCTAACTTCCTTATGTTTACCTAATTAACATCTCAAAGCTACTATGCAACAAAGCACCCAGACTAGCTGGCTTTAATCCAATTAGGTCAAACGCAGACACACTCATAGGCACACATCCCACTAGAACTTTTATTTTTAAAAAATGTTTTCCAATAACGTTATAGACATTAATATCTCCTCATGTCGATGTCATGCTGCAGCTATGTCTCTGTATTTCTTTCTATTTGTGCCTTCAGATCATCTCTTTTATTTCAAGTGCTACATGCCACAATGCTCCATCTCACCATCAGCAAGCTCCCTGCTGGAGTGGAGCTAAACTACAGAACAAGCAGGAACTTGTTCAACCTCTGCTGCCTGCAGACCAGATCCAAGGTCATCCATCCTCTGTCATTGATCTACAATATGCAGACGATGCTTGCGTCTGTGCTCACTCAGAGATCTCATCTGTGACACAGACTGTGGATTGCGCATTGGACTATTCAGTCACCTGAGAACTGATTTTTAGTGTGGAAGTGAGTTATCCTTAACCCCAAGGGACAGCCTGAGAAGGACGTGCATTCAGATACAGAGTTTTGACATTTTATTGCTTTTAAAGCATTGAGCCTTCTCTGCAGATATACTCTTACATTTTTACTCTCTGTTCCTTCCAGTCATGATCAGTTTATCATTTCCCATATTTTTTCCTATCTCTCTTAGGTTGTCTCTACTCTTTAGCTAACTACATCTTGGCATATTTGATCCCTTCCCCACTCATCAAGTTCAAAACACTCTCTACTTCCATAGTTATGCAGCACACAAGGACACCAGTCCCAGCACAGTTCAGGTGTAGACCATTCCCATGGTACAGATCCCATTTCCCCAGTACTAGTGCCAGTGCCCCACAACCCGGGGCCCTCTTCACCCACACCAGTCATTGATCCAGACATTCACCTCACTAATCTGATTTGTGCTATGCCAACATTTACTCTGTTCCAAAAACACACAAACATTGAAGGTGGACATTCTGATTAGAATGGGATCACTCTACTAAACAAGAAAACAGCCCTGGCCTTCATAAGGTAAGTCTTGGGATAAATGTAGTTCCCACTTCCAATTCCTCATGTTCGTATTTATTCCACTGCAGGTCATTCACGCCTAAATATCTGTTACGATCAGGTTTGGGTGAAGGGGATGAGGTGAACTGACTCCTCTTTTTGACCCACTCTTGGGTTAATTCTTTAAGTGAACGATTGAAAAGTTGGTTTTATTGTCCAAGCGCACTCACGTATTGATGCAAACATTATTACCAAAATTATTAAAATGTACAAATACATTTGTACATGTCCCTTCATGTGGCAATGTCACGTGAGGGGACATGGCAAGGATTTTCTTTTCTATTTTTAATATTTTTCAATGTACAGCCGATCTCCCTGAGGCAGCACTTTGCCTCAGGGAGATGAGCGCACTCCTTCGTGCGCATACGTGAAACAGCGCACTCTTGGGTTTAGGGATTCCACCCCCACCATCCCGCACAGGGAGAGCATAGCGCTGGGCAGGCCTCAATTGGCCCACCACATAAAATGGCGGCGCGCCCCCGATCGTGGGGGGTGTCCACTCTTCAACTTCCCAGACAAGGTAAGGACAGCAGATTTCCTTCCCTAAAGGATCATTAGCAAACCAAGTAGGTTTCTCTTACAATCGACAATGGTTTCACGGTCATTTTAATTCCAGATTTTTCATTGAATTCAAAATCCACCATCTGCTGTGGTGGAATTCGAACCCAGGTCCCCAAACTCTGGAGCGCTAACCTGGCAACAACACGACGACACCATCACCTTTGCTCTGTTGTCACCAGCTCTCTCCATTCCCACTCAGCACCCTGAGGGGAGGTGATGGTGAACTGCTATTGTTCTGGGACTGGGAGTCCAAGAATCCAAGGTTAACGCTCCAGAGATCTGGGTTTGAATCCGGTTACAGGAGGTGGTGGAATTTTAATTCAACAAACAAAATCTGGAATTAAAAGGGTGGCAATGACTATAAAATGATTGTTGCAAACACACATCATACCAGACCAGGTAAGGGCAGCAGATTCACCTCTGTGAAGGGCATTAGTGTCCAGATGTGTATTTTACAGCCAATCAATGATAGTTATCATGGTCACCATTACTGGGATTAACTTTATAATTCCAGATTTATTAACTGAATTCGAGTTCCACCGGCTGCTGCACTGGGATTTGAACCCCTGTCCCCAGAGCATGAGGGCCAAGCCTATGGATTACTGGTCCATTGACCTCACCACTGCTCCACCACCTCCCCGGTCATGTAATGCTCCCAGCACCCGGCTTCCCTGACTATCAACGAGTCGTTTGGTAGCTCAGAACCTGAGTTTTGCTGAAGAAAGAGACACGTTGAAGCTTTTTGTCTTGCACTCATCAGGTCACTCAAAAGAGGGGAAGGGGAAAACAACAATTTATACTGTATGTGAAGAGAGTAACCATTGCCATTTGCCAACCCATCAGCACTCTCTTCGCATGCAGTATAAATATATTGGTATTCCTGTAAGTGGCCTGAAGAGTGCCAGATGAGAAGCTTTGACATGTCTCTTTTGCCAGCGATATTCAAGTATGAAGTTGCGCCACCAAAATTTTCATCTCCTTCTCCTCCCGCCTCCTTCTCTTAAAGGGAGCTGCTCCTCTTCCAACCTCCCAGCCTTCAGCTGCTTGCTCCTACTACCACACATTCTGCCAACTGAATCCAGCTTCTCTCCCTCATGGTCACTGCCACCACCGCTGCACTCAGGGCACCCATGCCCACTGTCCCACAGTCAGCGGACACCCGAACCCTGTAAGAAGTGCCGGCATTCAGATTGGAGAGAATGCACACAGGGGTCGCGTCCTCTGTCCTCAGTTGCCTCCACATGTCCCCCTGGCCTTCCAGGTACTCCACCAGGTAGCGCCCAATATCCAGGCCATCACCAACCTGGGTGGGGGGTACCCAGGTGACTGTGAGTGATGTGCACTGGACACTGGACACCGAAAGCTGACCGGGTGAAGTGGCAGGGAGGGTGAGGACTCTGGCTGTGGGATCGCTGAGCAAGCCCGCCCATGGCTTGTAGACGGGGGCGAACCGGAACAGGTATTCTTTGTGTGGGTGTAACCCGGACACTGTGAAGCTCTGGGCATTGCTCTGAGTATCCTCCCAGGACCAGTCCTCCTCGACACACCTGTGCCCTACCCTGAACATCAGCACTGGCCCAGAGTTACCCGCAGGGGCCGTGAGGCGTAGAGTCACGGTGGAGCCGGTCACTTCCCTGACCTCTGGGGGGTTGGGTTTCTGTGACGTGAATTCCGTACTGACCAAAACGCCCTCTTGGTACAGGAAAACTGAGGCCCCTGGGCAACTCTCGTCCTGCACTGAAGCTACGGCCATCCTGCTGCTCCCCTTCCCAGTGGTTTTTCCGCAGGAATTGTTGGACTGAATGAGCTGCAGGAAGAGCTGTGCCGCTTCCCTCATCCGTCGCGATGCTGATGCCACGTCAGGCCAGCCTTCACTCGACAGGTGTGTGCCGCCTTGCCCCGCTTCTCCAGAGCTGGGCGGGGACTTGAGACACCGGGAGAGATCCCACAGCCCGGCATCTTCGCCCCTCAGGGAGGTGAAGGTGAAGCAGAGAACGTGCTCGATCGTTGGGTCCGCCAGGACCCTGTCCAGCTGGCTCTTGGTCAGGATGTCCACTCCTTCCAGCGCGGCCAGGTACACGTCCACTGTGCCCGCTTCCTTCTCCATCCTCTCCAGCCAAGCGTTGAGGGAGTGGTGGCTGAATGGAGACTGCTTGCTCCCTCCCAATACATCGAGCAGGCTGCCTTCCCCTGACCCTGTGCCGCGAATGGCTGGCAGCACTTGTGCCAGCTCTTTCTGAAGGGCCATCTGGTGGGCCCGGCACAATCCCCAGAAGGTCTTGATCTTTGCCTTTAACTCGGGGAACGCTCTGGCCGCTGGGCTTTGCGTCAGCTCGTTGCATCTGATCTCAACGTCAATGGACTGCTCCAAGAGCAGCTGGCACTGATGGACAAGGCCGACACTGACCTCCTGCACCAGCTGGGCAGCTTTCATCTCCAGCATCCCCAGGGGGTACAACCAGACTCTGACTGGCACCGCATTCTCTCCGTGTTGGCCCAGAAGCTTGGGCAGGGCGGCGTACACACTAGCAGCATCCTGGTAGCTCACGGGGATCTTATCGAGCAAGAAATCACCGTGAAAGGTGCAGCCGACCTCGGCCGCAGTGCCCTCCTCATCGCCAGACAGCTTCATGGAGCCCTTCCCGTCCCCCGGGAGACCAGGAATCTTTCGGACCATGGCCTCCAGCTTTCCCTGGATATCCTGCCCGCTGTTGCTGGATGAGTATTCCCGGTCGAACACAAAGAAGGCCTGGGCGCCGTACAGCACGGCCGTGACAACGTGAGTGGCCGAGCCCTGGGCAAGGGCCGAAGTGGGGGTGATGTGCTGTGGCCCCAGCTGGCTCAGGGTCAGCTCCTCGAGCCGGGTTGTGGCCCGGTAGTGGAGGGTGACCCGGGCTTGCTGCTTCCTTTTCTTGCTGTCTTTCAGGTATTTAGCTGAGCCGCTGGCCTCCACCATTCCACTCAGGAAGCTGGCCTTAAGGGAGTTGTCCACATCCAAAGAGCAAGCTCTGTCCTCCACAGATTCTGAGCGCACGATTTTCGACTCGGTGCTGGGTTGTGGCTGCACGGTGACGTTCTTCCGGATCTCTGCCAAGTCCCACAATGTGATGCCTGCCAGGAGAAAAGGAAGAGCTGGGTTTGGAGGGTCAGTACTGAGGGAGTGCTGCAGTGTCTGAGGGTCAGTACTGAGGGAGTGCTGCACTGTCGGAGGGTCAGTACTGAGGGAGTGCTGCACTGTCGGAGGGTCAGTACTGAGGGAGTGCTGCACTGTCGGAGGGTCAGTACTGAGGGAGTGCTGCACTGTCGGGGTGTCAGTACTGAGGGAGTGCTGCAGAGTTGGAGGGTCAGTACTGAGGGGGTGCTGCATTGTCGGGGGATCAGTACTGAGGGAGTGCTGCAGTGCTGGATGGTCAGTACTGAGGGAGTGCTGCATTGTCGGGGGGTCATTACTGAGGGAGTGCTGCAGTGTCTAAGAGTCAGTACTGAGGGAGTGCTTCAGTGTCGGAGTGTCAGTACTGGGGGTGCACCGCACTGTCAGAGGTTCAGTACTGAGAGAACTGCACTGTCGGAGAGTTAGTACCGAGGGAGTGCTGCACTGTCAGTGAATTAGTACTGAGTGATTGTTCATTATCAGAGATTTAGTACTGAGGGAGCACTGCACTGTCGGGGGGTCAGTACTGAGGGAGTGCTGCAGTGTCGGAGGGTCAGTACTGAGCGAGTGCTGTACTGTTGGGTCAGTACTGAGGGAGTGCTGCACTGTTGGGGGGGGTCAGTACTGAGGGAGTGCTGCAGTGTCGGAGGGTCAGTACTGAGGGTGCACCACACTGTCGGAGGGTCAGTACTGAGGGAACTCTGCACTGTCGGAGAGTTAGTACCAAGAGAGTGCTGCACTGTCAGAGATTAGTTCTGAGTGAGTGTGCACTATCGGAGATTTAGTACTGAGGGAGCACTGCACTGTTGCGGGGTCAGTGCTGAGGAGGGCAGCACTGTCATAGGGTTAGTACTGAGGGAGTGCTGCACTGTTGGAGGGTCAGTACTGAGGGATCTCTGAACTTTCGGTGGGTCATTAATGAGAGGGCGCTGCCTTTACAGACTGGCCAGTGCTGAGAAAACTCAATGCTAATGGAGGGTCTGTAACAGAGATATATCCTGCAAGTTATTGAGGTTATAAAATGGGATGTACTAGTTTGTAACCTGGATAATATTGGGTTTAAATGCTTTATAGTATTGGGGTTCTATGCTGGTAATACAGGGATAATATCCTGCATGACATTACGATTTATATGGTATATGATACTGGAGTTATTTCTGGAACTCTATTGAGGATTATATCCTTTTGATATTAAGGTTCTTATCCGGGATGTCATAGAGTAACAGTGGGAAAGTTAATGGAGTTTATATCATCGGTGACTTCTGGGTGATATTGGTGTTTATGTCCTGGGTGATATTAGGATTTATATCACAGGGGATATTGGGGTTTATGTCCCGGGTGCTATTGGGGTTTATGTCCCGGGTGCTATTGGGGTTTATGTCCCGGGTGCTATTGGGCTTTATGTCATGGGTGATATTGGACTTTTTATCCCGGGTGATATTGGGATCTATGTCCCGACTGATATTGGGATCTATGTCCCGGCTGATATTGGGGTCTATATCCCGGCTGTTATTGGGGTTTATGTCCCAGGTGATATTAGGGTTCATGTCCTGGGTGATATTGGTGTTTATGTCCCGGGTGATATTGGGATCTATGTCCCGGCTGATATTAGGGTCTATATCCCGGCTGTTATTGGGGTTTATGTCCCGGGTGATATTGGGGTTTATGTCCTCGCTGATATTGGGGCTCTATGTCCCAGGTGATATTGGGATCTATGTCCCGGGTTTATGTCCTGGGTGATATTGGGGTTTATGTCCCGGGTGATATTGGGGTTTATATCCCGGGTGATATTGCGGTTTATATCCTGGGTGATATTGGGATTTATATCTTGGGCTATATCGGGGTTTATGTCCCAGGTGAAATTGGGGTTTATGTCCAGGGTGAAATTGGGGTTTATGTCCCGGCTGATTTTGGGGTTAATATCCCGGTTGATGTTGGGGTTTATATCCCGGGTTATATTGTGCTTCATATTCCAGATGATATTTGATTTTTACATCCCGGATGATATTTGGATTTATACTCCAGGTGATATTGGGGTTTATGTCCCGGGTGAAATTGGGGTTGATGTCCCGGGTGATTTTGGGGTTAATATCCCGGGTGATGTTGGGGTTTATAACCCGGGTTATATTGTGGTTCATATTCCAGATGATATTTGATCTTTACATCCCGGATGATATTCGGATTTATAGTCCAGGTGATATTGGGCTTTATGTCATGGGTGATATTGGAATTTATATCCCGGGTGATATTGGACTTTATATCCCGGGTGATATTGGGGTTTATGTCCCAGATGATATTGGGGTTTATGTCCCAGATGATATTGGGGTTTATGTCCCAGGTAATATTGGGACCTATGTCCCGGGTGATATTGGGATCTATGTCCCGTGTGATATTGGGATCTATGTCCCGAGTGATATTGGGATCTATGTCCCAGGTGATATTGAGATCTATGTCCCAGGTGATATTGCGGTTTATGTCCCGGGTGATATTGGGGTTTATGTCCCGGGTGATATTGGGATCTATGTCCCGTGTGATATTGGGATCTATGTCCCGAGTGATATTGGGATCTATGTCCCAGGTGATATTGAGATCTATGTCCCAGGTGATATTGCGCTTTATGTCCCGGGTGATATTGGGGTTTATGTCCCGGGTGATATTGGGATCTATGTCCCGTGTGATATTGGGATCTATGTCCCGTGTGATATTGGCAACTATGTCCCATGTGATATTGGGATCTATGTTCTGAGTGATATTGGGATCTATGTCCCAGGTGATATTGAGATCTATGTCCCAGGTGATATTGCGGTTTATGTCCCGGGTGATATTGGGGTTTATGTCCTAGGTGATATTGGGGTTTATAACCTGTGTGATATCGGGGTTTATATCACGGGTTATATCTGGGTTTATGGCCCGGGTGAAATTGGGGTTTATGTCCTGAGTGATATTGGGGTTTATATCCCGTTTGATATTGGGGTTTATATCCCGGTTTATATTGTGGTTCATATTCCAGATGATATTTGATTTTTACATCCCTGACAATATTCCGATTTATCCTCTGGGTGATATTGGGGTTTATATTGTGGATTATATTGGGGTTCATGTCCCAGGTGATATTGGGTTTTATGTCCTGTGTGATATTGGGGTTTATGTCGCGGGTGATATTGGGCTTTATATCCTGGGTGATATTGGGGTTTATGTCCCGGTTGTTATTGGGACCTATGTCTCGGGTGATATTGGGATATATGTCCCAGGCAATATTGAGGTTTATGCCCCGGGTGATATTGGGATCTATGTCCCGGGTGATATTGGGATCTATGTCCCGGGTGATATTGGGGTCTATGTTCCAGGTGATATTGGGCTTTATGTCGTGGGTGATATTGGGGTTTATGTCCTGGGTGAAATTGCAGATTATGTCCCGGGTGATATTGGGGCTTTATGTCCTGCGTGATATTGTGGTTTATATCCTGGGTTATATTGGGGTTTGTGTCCCAGGTGATATTGAGATCTATGTCTAGGGTGATATTGGGATCTATAACCTGGGTGATATTGGGGTCTATGTCCCGGGTGATATTGGGGTTTATGTCCCGGGTGATATTGGGGTTTATGTCCCGGGTGAAATTGGGGTTTATGTCCTGTGTGATTTTGGGAATCTATATCCCAAGTGATATTGGGGTTTATTACCGGGTGAAATTGGGGATTATGTCCCGGGTGATATTGGGGCTTTATGTCCCGTGTGATATTGGGTTTTTTATCCTGGGTTATATTGGGGTTTGTGTCCCAAGTGATATTGAGATCGATATCCTGGGTGATATTGGGGTCTATGTCCCGGGTGATATTGGGGGTTTATGTCCCGTGTCATATTGGGTTTTATATCCTGGGTTATATTGGGGTCCATGTCCTGGGTGATATTGGGGTTTATGTCCCAGAAGATATTGGGGTTTATGTCCCGGGTGAAATTGGGGTTTATGTCCTGTGTGATTTTGGGAATCTATATCCCGAGTGATATTGGGGTTTATGTCCCGGGTGAAATTGGGGATTATGTCCCGGGTGATATTGGGGGTTTATGTCCCGTGTCATATTGGGTTTTATATCCTGGGTTATATTGGGGTCCATGTCCTGGGTGATATTGGGGTTTATGTCCCGGGTAATATTTTGATCTATGTCCTGGGTGATATTGGGTTTTATATCCTGGGTTATATTGGGGTTTGTGTCCCGGGTGATATTGAGATCTATGACCCGGGAGATATTGGGGTCTATGTCCCGGGTGATATTCGGGTCTATGTCCCCCGTGATATAGGGGTTTATGTCCCGTGTTAAATTGGGGTTTATGTCCCGGGTGATATTGGGGTTTATGTCCCGGGTGATATTGGGGTCTATATCTCGGCTGTTATTGGGGTTTATGTTCCGGGTGATATTGGGGTTTATTTCCTCACTGATATTGGGGTTCTATGTCCCAGGTGATATTGGGATCTATGTCCCGGGTTTATGTCCCGTGTGATATTGGGGTTTATATCCCGGGTGATATTGGGGTTTATATCCGGGCTGATATTGGGATTTATATCCTGGGCTATATCGGGGTTTATGTCCCAGGTGAAATTGGGGTTTATATCCCGGGTGAAATTGGGGTTTATGTCCTGGCTGATTTTGGGGTTAATATCCCGGTTGATGTTGGGGTTTATATCCCGGGTTATATTGTGCTTCATATTCCAGATGATATTTGATTTTTACATCCCGGATGATATTTGGATTTATACTCCAGGTGATATTGGGGTTTATGTCCCGGGTGAAATTGGGGTTGATGTCCCGGGTGATTTTGGGGTTAATATCCCGGGTGATGTTGGGGTTTATAACCCGGGTTATATTGTGGTTCATAATCCAGATGATATTTGATCTTTACATCCGGGCTGACATTCGGATTTATACTCCAGGTGATATTGGGCTTTATGTCATGGGTGATATTGGACTTTACATCCCAGGTGATATTGGGGTTTATGTCCCAGATGATATTGGGGTTTATGTCCCAGATGATATTGGGGTTTATGTCCCAGGTAATATTGAGGTTTATGCCCCGGGTGATATTAGGATCTATGTTCCGGGTGATATTGGGATCTATGTACCGGGTGATATTGGGGTCTATGTTTCAGGTGATATTGGGATCTATGTCCCAGGTGATATTTTGAGATCTGTGTCCCAGGTGATATTGTGGTTTATGTCCCGGCTGATATTGGGGTTTATGTCCCGGGTGATATTGGGAACTATGTCCCGTGTGATATTGGGATCTATGTCCCGTGTGATATTGGGAACTATGTCCCGTCTGATATTGGGATCTATGTTCTGAGTGATATTGGGATCTATGTCCCAGGTGATATTGAGATCTATGTCCCGGGTGATATTGGGATTTATGTCCCGGGTGATATTGGGGTTTATGTCCTAGGTGATATTGGGGTTTATAACCTGTGTGATATCGGGGTTTATATCCCGGGTTATATCTGGGTTTATGGCCCGGGTAAAATTGGGGTTTATGTCCTGAGTGATATTGGGGTTTATATCCCGTGTGATATTGGGGTTTATATCCCGGGTTATATTGTGGTTCATATTCCAGATGATATTTGATTTTTACATCCCTGACAATATTGCAATTTATCCTCTGGCTGATATTGGGGTTTATATTGTGGATTATATTGGGGTTCATGTCCCAGGTGATATTGTGTTTGATGTCCTGTGTGATATTGGGGTTTATGTCCCGGGTGTTATTGGGACATATGTCTCGGGTGATATTGGGATCTATGTCCCAGGCAATATTGAGGTTTATGCCCCGGGTGATATTAGGATCTATGTCCCGGGTGATATTGGGATCTATGTCCCGGGTGATATTGGGTCTATGTCCCGGGTGATATTGGGGTCTATGTTTCAGGTGATATTGGGATTTATGTCCCTGGTGATATTGGGGTTTATATCCAGGGTGATATTGGGCTTTATATCGTGGGTGATATTGTGGTTTATGTCCTGGGTGAAATTGGGGATTATGTCCTGGGTGATATTGGGGCTTTATGTCCCGCGTGATATTGGGTTTTATATCCCGGGTGATAATGGGCTTTATGTCATGGGTGATATTGTGGTTTATGTCCAGGGTGAAATTGGGGATTATGTCCCGGATGATATTGGGGCTTTATGTCCCGCTTGATATTGGGTTTTATATCCTGGGTTATATTGGGGTTTGTGTCCCAGGTGATATTGAGATCTATGTCTAGGGTGATATTAGGATCTATATCCCGGGTGATATTGGGGTCTATGACCCGGGTGATATTGGGGTTTATGTCCCGTGTCATATTGGGGTTTATGTCCCGGGTGAAATTGGGGTTTATGTCCTGTGTGATTTTGGGAATCTATATCCCCAGTGATATTGGGGTTTTATTTCCCGGGTGATATTGGGGTTTATGTCCCTGGTGATATTGAGATTTATGTCCCGGTTGAAATTTTGATCTATGTCCCGGGTGATATTGGGGTTTATGTCCTGGGTGAAATTGGGGATTATGTCCCGGGTGATATTGGGGGTTTATGTCCTGTGTCATATTGCGTTTTATATCCTGGGTAATATTGGGGTCCATGTCCTGGGTGATATTGTGGTTTATTTCCCAGGTGATATTTTGATCTATGTCCCGGGTGATATTGGGGCTTTATGTCCTGGGTGATATTGGGTTTTATATCCTGGGTTATATTGGGGTATGTTTCCCGGGTGATATTGAGATCTATGTCCCGGGTGATATTGGGGTCTATGTCCAGGGTGATATTGGGGTCTATGTCCCCCGTGATATTGGGGTTTATGTCCAGTGTAAAATTGGGTTTTATGTCCCGGGTGATATTGTGGTTTATGTCCCGGGTGATATTGGGGTCTATGTCCCGCGTGATATTGGGGTCTATGTCACGGGTGATATTGTGATCTATGCCCTGGGCGATATTGGGTTTTATGTCTCGGGTGATATTGGGGATTATGTTCTGGGTGATATTGCGCTTTATATCCCGTGTTATATTGGGGATTATGTCCCAGGTGATATTGGGATCTATGTCCCAGGTGATATTGGGATCTATGTCCCAAATGTTATTGGGAACTATGTTCCGGGCGATATGGGGGCTTATGTCCCAGGTGATATTGGGGCTTATGTCCCGGGTGATATTGGGGTTTATGTCCCGGGTGAAATTGGGGTTTATGTCCTGTGTGAAATTGGGAATCTATATCCCAGGTTATATTGTGAGTTATGTCCTGGGTGATATTGGGAATCTATATCCCGGGTTATATTGTGAGTTATGTCCTGTGTGATATTGGGAATATATATCCCGGGTTATATTATGAGTTATGTCCTGGGTGATATTGGGATCTATGTCCCGGATAATATTGGATTCTGTATCCCGCGTGATATTGGGATCTATGTCCCGGGTTTTGTCCAGGTTGATATTGGGGTTTTTGTCCCAGGTGATATTGGGGTTTGTGTCCCAGCCGATATTGGGGTTTATGTTCCGTGTGATATCATGGTTTATATCGGGGTATGTATTCCAGGTTATATTGGGGTGTATGTCCTTGGTGAAATTGGGTTTATGTTCCGGGTGATATTGGGGTTTATGTCCCGGCTGATATTGCGATCTATGTCCCGGCTGATATTGGGGTCTATATCCCGGCTGTTATTGGTGTTTATGTCCCAGGTGATATTAGGGTTCATGTCCTGGGTGATATTGGGGTTTATGTCCCGGGTGATATTGGGCATATTGTCCCGAGTGATATTGGGCTTTATGTCCTGTGTGATTTTGGGAATCTATATCCCGAGTGATATTGGGGTTTATTTCCCACGTGATATTGTGGTTTATGTCCTGGGTGATATTGGGGGTTATTCCCCGGGTGAAATTTTGATCTATGTCCCGGGTGATATTTAGGTTTATGTCCTGGGTGAAATTGGGGATTATGTCCCGGGTGATATTGGGGGTTTATGTCCCGTTTCATATTGGGTTTTTTATCCTGGGTTATATTGGGGGCTATGTCCCGGGTGATATTTGGGTCTATGTCCCGGGTGATATTGGGGCTTTTTGTCCCGGGTGATATTGGGTTTTATATCTTGGGTTATATTGGGGTTTGTGTCCCGGTTGATATTGGGGTCTCTGTCCCGGTTGATATTGGGGTCTCTGTCCCGGGTGATATTGGGGTCTCTGTCCCGGGTGATATTGGGGTCTATGTCCCGGTTGATATTGCGGTTTATGTCCAGTGTAAAATTGGGGTTTATGTCCTGGCTGATATTGTGCTTTATGTCCCGTGTGATATTGGGGTCTATGTCCCAGGTGATATTGGGGTCTATGTCATGGGTGATATTGGGTTCTATGCCCTGGACGATATTGAGGTTTATGTCCCGTGTGATATTGGGGATTAGGTACCGGGTGATATTGGGGGTCATGTCCCGGGTGATATTGGGGTTTATGTCCCGGGTGAAATTGGGGTTTATGTCCTGGGTGATATTGGGGCTTTATGTCTCGGGTGATATTGGGCTTTATGTCTCGGGTGATATTGGGCTTTATGTCCCGGGTGATATTGGGGATTAAGTTCTGGGTGATATTGTGATTAGATTCCAGATGATATTTCAATTTTACATCCCTGGTGATATTGGGATTTATAATCCGGGTGATATTGGGCTTTATATCCCGGGTTATATTGGGGTTTATGTCCCGGGTGATATTGGGATCTATGTCCCAAATGTTATTGGGAACTATGTTCCGGGAGATATGGGGGCTTATGTCCCAGGTGATATTGGGGCTTATGTCCCGGGTGATATTGGGGTTTATGTCCCGGGTGAAATTTGGGGTATACGTCCTGTGTGATATTGGGAATCTATATCCCGGGTGATATTGTGGTTTATGTCCTGGGTGATATTGTGGTTTATGTGCCGGGTGATATTGGGCTCTAGGTCCCGGGTGATATTGGGCTTTATGTCCCGGGTGATATTGGGCTTTATGTCCTGGGTGATATTGGGATCTATGTCCCGAATAATATTGGGTGCTGTATCCCGCGTGATGTTGGGATCTATGTCCCAGGTGATATTGAGATCTTTGTCCGAGGTGAGATTGCGGTTTATGTCCCGGGTGATATTGGGGTTTATGTCCCGGGTGATATTGGGGTTAATGTCCTAGGTGATATTGGGGTTTATAACCTGTGTGATATCGGGGTTTATATCCCGGTTTATATCTGGGTTTATGGCCCAGGTGAAATTGGGGTTTATGTCCTGAGTGATATTGGGGTTTATGTCCAGTGTGATATTGGGGTTTATATCCCGGGTTATATTGTGGTTCATATTCCAGATGATATTTGATTTTTACATCCCTGACAATATTGCGATTTATCCTCTGGCTGATATTAGGGTTTATATTGTGGATTATATTGGGGTTCATGTCCCAGGTGATATTGGGTTTTATGTCCTGTGTGATATTGGGGTTTATGTCCCGGGTGATATTGGGCTTTATATCCTGGGTGATATTGGGGTTTATGTCCCGGGTGTTATTGGGACCTATGTCTCGGGTGATATTGGGATCTATGTCCCAGGCAATATTGAGCTTTATGCCCCGGGTGATATTAGGATCTATGTCCCGGGTGGTATTGGGATCTATGTCCCGGGTGATATTGGGTCTATGTCCCGGGTGATATTGGGGTCTATGTTTCAGGTGATATTGGGATTTATGTCCCGGGTGATATTGGGGTTTATGTCGTGGGTGATATTGTGGTTTATGTCCTGGGTGAAATTGGGGATTATGTCCTGGGTGATATTGGGGCTTTATGTCCCGCGTGATATTGGGTTTTTTATCCCGGGTGATATTGGGCTTTACGTAATGGGTGATATTGTGGTTTATGTCCTGGGTGAAATTGGGGATTATGTCCCGGGTGATATTGCGGCTTTTTGTCCCGCGTGATATTGGGTTTTATATCATGAGTTATATTGGGGTTTGTGTCCCTGGTGATATTGAGATCGATATCCCGGGTGATATTGGGGTCTATGTCCCGGGTGATATTGGGGTTTATAACCTGTGTGATATCGGGGTTTATATCCCGGGTTATATCTGGGTTTATGGCCCAGGTGAAATTGGGGTTTATGTCCTGAGTGATATTGGGGTTTATGTCCAGTGTGATATTGGGGTTTATATCCCGGGTTATATTGTGGTTCATATTCCAGATGATATTGGATTTTTACATCCCTGACAATATTGCAATTTATCCTCTGGCTGATATTGGGGTTTACATTGTGGATTACATTGGGGTTCATGTCCCAGGTGATATTGGGTTTTATGTCCTGTGTGATATTGGGGTTTATGTCCCGGGTGATATTGGGCTTTATATCCTGGGTGATATTGGGGTTTATGTCCCGTGTGTTTTGGGACCTATGTCTCGGGTGATATTGGGATCTATGTCCCAGGCAATATTAAGGTTTATGCCCCGGGTGATATTGGGATCTATGTCCCAGGCAATATTAAGGTTTATGCCCCGGGTGATATTGGGATCTATGTCCCGGGTGATATTGGGGTTTGTGTCACTGGTGATATTGAGATCGATATCCCGGGTGATATTGGGGTCTATGTCCCGGGTGATATTGGGGTCTATGTCCCGGGTGATATTGGGGTTTATGTCCCGTGTGAAATTGGGGTTTATGTCCTGGGTGATTTTGGGAATCTATATCCCGAGTGATATTGGGGTTTATTTCCAGGGTGATATTGGGGTTTATGTCCCGGGTTATATTGAGGTTTATGCCCCGGGTGAAATTTTTATCTATGTCCCGGGTGATATTGGGGGTTTATGTGCCGTGTCATATTGGGTTTTATATCCTGGGTTATATTGGGGTCCATGTCCTGGTTGATATTGGGTTTTATGTCCCAGGTAATATTTTGATCTATGTCCCAGGTGATATTGGGGCTTTATGTCCTGGGTGATATTGTGTTTTATATCCTGGGTTATATTGGGGTTTGTGTCCCGGGTGATATTGAGATCTATGACCCGGGAGATATTGGGGTCTATGTCACGGGTGATATTGGGGTCTATGTCCCGCGTGATATTGGGGTTTATGTCCCGTGTTAAATTGGGGTTTATGTCCCGGGTGATATTGGGGTTTATGTCCCGGGTGATATTGGGGTCTATATCCTGGCTATTATTGGGGTTTATGTTCCGGGTGATATTGGGGTTTATTTCCTCGCTGATATTGGGGTTCTATGTCCCAGGTGATATTGGGATCTATGTCCCGGGTTTATGTCCTGTGTGATATTGGGGTTTATGTCCCGTGTGATATTGAGGTTTATATCCCGGGTGATATTGGGGTTTATATCCCGGGTGATATTGGGATTTATATCTTGGGCTATATCGGGGTTTATGTCCCAGGTGAAATTGGGGTTTATAACCCGGGTGAAATTGGGGTTTATGTCCCGGCTGATTTTGGGGTTAATATCCCGGGTGATGTTGGGGTTTATAACCCGGGTTATATTGTGGTTCATATTCCAGATGATATTTGATCTTTACATCCCGGCTGATATTCGGCTTTATACTCCAGGTGATATTGGGCTTTATGTCATGGGTGATATTGGACTTTATTTCCCGGGTGATATTGGGGTTTATGTCCCAGATGATATTGGGGTTTATGTCCCAGATGATATTGGGGTTTATGTCCCAGGTAATATTGGGGTTTATATCCCGTGTGATATTGGGATCTATGTCCCAGGCAATATTCAGGTTTCTGCCCCGGGTGAAATTAGGATCTATGTCCCGGGTGATATTGGGATCTATGTCCCGGGTGATATTGGTTCTGTGTCCCGGGTGATATTGGGGTCTATGTTTCAGGTGATATTGGGATCTATGTCCCAGGTGATATTGAGATGTATGTCCCAGGTGATATTGTGGTTTATGTCCTGGCTGATATTGGGGTTTATGTCCTGGGTGATATTGGGAACTATGTCCAGTGTGATATTGGGATCTATGTCCCGTGTGATATTGGGATCTATGTCCCGTGTGATATTGGGAACTATGTCCCGTGTGATATTGGGATCTATGTTCTGAGTGATATTGGGATCTATGTCCCAGGTGATATTGAGATCTATGTCCCGGGTGATATTGCGGTTTATGTCCCGGGTGATATTGGGGTTTATGTCCCGGGTGATATTGGCGTTTATTTCCTAGGTGATATTGGGGTTTATAACCTGTGTGATATCGGGGTTTATATCCCGGATTATATCTGGGTTTATGGCCCGGGTAAAATTGGGGTTTATGTCCTGAGTGATATTGGGGTTTATATCCCATGTGATATTGGGGTTTATATCCCGGGTTATATTGTGGTTCATATTCCAGATGATATTTGATTTTTACATCCCTGACAATATTGCGATTTATCCTCTGGCTGATATTGGGGTTTATATTGTGGATTATATTGGGGTTCATGTCCCAGGTGATATTGGGTTTTATGTCCTGTGTGATATTGGGGTTTATGTCCCGGGTGATATTGGGCTTTATATCCTGGATGATATTGGGGTTTATGTCCCGGGTGTTATTGGGACCTATGTCTCGGGTGATATTGGGATCTATGTCCCAGGCAATATTGAGGTTTATGCCCCGGGTGATATTAGGATCTATGTCCCGGGTGATATTGGGATCTATGTTTCAGGTGATATTGGGATTTATGTCCCGGGTGATATTGGGGTTTATATCCAGGGTGATATTGGGCTTTATGTCGTGGGTGATATTGTGGTTTATGTCCTGGGTGAAATTGGGGATTATGTCCCTGGTGATATTGGGGCTTTATGTCCCGCGTGATATTGGGTTTTATATCCCGGGTGATATTGGGCTTTATGTCGTGGGTGATATTGTGGTTTATGTCCAGGGTGAAATTGGGGATTATGTCCCGGGTGATATTGGGGCTTTATGTCCCGCGTGATATTGGGTTTTATATCCTGGGTTATATTGGGTTTTATATCCTGGGTTATATTGGGGTTTGTGACCCAGGTGATATTGAGATCTATGTCTAGGGTGATATTGGGATCTATATCCCGGGTGATATTGGGGTCTATGACCTGGGTGATATTGGGGTTTATGTCCCGGGTGAAACTGGGGTTTATGTCCTGTGTGATTTTGGGAATCTATATCCCCAGTGATATTGGGGTTTTATTTCCCGGGTGATATTGAGGTTTATGTCCCGGGTGAAATTTTGATCTATGTCCCGGGTGATATTGGGGTTTATGTCCTGTGTGAAATTGGGGATTATGTCCTGGGTGATATTGGGGGTTTATGTCCCGTGTCATTTTGGGTTTTATATTATGGGTAATATTGGGGTCCATATCCTGGGTGATGTTGGGGTTTATGTCCCGGGTGATATTTTGATCTATGTCCCGGGTGATATTGGGGCTTTATGTCCCGGGTGATATTGGGGTTTATTTCCTAGGTGATATTGGGGTTTATAACCTGTGTGATATCGGGGTTTATATCCCGGATTATATCTGGGTTTATGGCCCGGGTAAAATTGGGTTTTATGTCCTGAGTGATATTGGGGTTTATATCCCATGTGATATTGGGGTTTATATCCCGGGTTATATTGTGGTTCATATTCCAGATGATATTTGATTTTTACATCCCTGACAATATTGTGATTTATCCTCTGGCTGATATTGGGGTTTATATTGTGGATTATATTGGGGTTCATGTCCCAGGTGATATTGGGTTTTATGTCCTGTGTGATATTGGGGTTTATGTCCCGGGTGATATTGGGCTTTATATCCTGGATGATATTGGGGTTTATGTCCCGGGTGTTATTGGGACCTATGTCTCGGGTGATATTGGGATCTATGTCCCAGGCAATATTGAGGTTTATGCCCCGGGTGATATTAGGATCTATGTCCCGGGTGATATTGGGATCTATGTCCCGGGTGATATTGGGTCTATGTCCCGGGTGATATTTGGGTCTATGTTTCAGGTGATATTGGGATTTATGTCCCGGTTGATATTGGGGTTTATATCCCGGGTGATATTGGGCTTTATGTCGTGGGTGATATTGTGGTTTATGTCCTGGGTGAATTTGGGGATTATCTCCTGGGTGATATTGGGGCTTTATGTCCCGCGTGATATTGGGTTTTATATCCCGGGTGATATTGGGCTTTATGGAGTGGGTGATATTGTGGTTTATGTCCTGGGTGAAATTGGGGATTATGTCCCGGGTGATATTGCGGCTTTTTGTCCCGCGTGATATTGGGTTTTATATCATGAGTTATATTGGGGTTTGTGTCCCTGGTGATATTGAGATCGATATCCCGGATGATATTGGGGTCTATGTCCCGGGTGATATTGGGGTCTATGTCACGGGTGATATTGGGGTTTATGTCCCGTGTGAAATTGGGGTTTATGTCCTGGGTGATTTTGGGAATCTATATCCCGAGTGATATTGGGGTTTATTTCCAGGGTGATATTGAGGTTTATGCCCCGGGTGAAATTTTTATCTATGTCCCGGGTGATATTGGGGGTTTATGTCCCGTGTCATATTGGGTTTTATATCCTGGGTTATATTGGGGTCCATGTCCTGGTTGATATTGGGTTTTATGTCCCAGGTAATATTTTGATCTATGTCCCGGGTGATATTGGGGCTTTATGTCCTGGGTGATATTTTGTTTTATATCCTGGGTTATATTGGGGTTTGTGTCCCGGGTGATATTGAGATCTATGACCCGGGAGATATTGGGGTCTATGTCACGGGTGATATTGGGGTCTATGTCCCGCGTGATATTGGGGTTTATGTCCCGTGTTAAATTGGGGTTTATGTCCCGGGTGATATTGTGGTTTATGTCCCGGGTGATATTGGGGTCTATATCCCGGCTGTTATTGGGGTTTATGTTCCGGGTGATATTGGGGTTTATTTCCTCGCTGATATTGGGGTTCTATGTCCCAGGTGATATTGGGAACTATGTCCCGTGTGATATTGGGATCTATGTTCTGAGTGATATTGGGATCTATGTCCCAGGTGATATTGCGGTTTATGTCCCGGGTGATATTGGGGTTTATGTCCCGGGTGATATTGGGGTTTATGTCCTAGGTGATATTGGGGTTTATAACCTGTGTGATATCAGGGTTTATATCCCGGGTTATATCTGGGTTTATGGCCCGGGTAAAATTGGGGTTTATGTCCTGAGTGATATTGGGGTTTATGTCCAGTGTGATATTGGGGTTTATATCCCGGGTTATATTGTGGTTCATATTCCAGATGATATTTGACTTTTACATCCCTGACAATATTGCGATTTATCCTCTGGCTGATATTGGGGTTTATGTTGTGGATTATATTGGGGTTCATGTCCCAGGTGATATTGGGTTTTATGTCCTGTGTGATATTGGGGTTTATGTCGCGGGTGATATTGGGCTTTATATCCTGGGTGATATTGGGGTTTATGTCCCGGGTGTTATTGGGACCTATGTCTCGGGTGATATTGGGATCTATGTCCCAGGCAATATTGAGGTTTATGCCCCGGGTGATATTAGGATCTATGTCCCGGGTGATATTGGGATCTATGTCCCGGGTGATATTGGGTCTATGTCCCGGGTGATATTTGGGTCTATGTTTCAGGTGATATTGGGATTTATGTCCCGGTTGATATTGGGGTTTATATCCCGGGTGATATTGGGCTTTATGTCGTGGGTGATATTGTGGTTTATGTCCTGGGTGAATTTGGGGATTATCTCCTGGGTGATATTGGGGCTTTATGTCCCGCGTGATATTGGGTTTTATATCCCGGGTGATATTGGGCTTTATGGAGTGGGTGATATTGTGGTTTATGTCCTGGGTGAAATTGGGGATTATGTCCCGGGTGATATTGCGGCTTTTTGTCCCGCGTGATATTGGGTTTTATATCATGAGTTATATTGGGGTTTGTGTCCCTGGTGATATTGAGATCGATATCCCGGATGATATTGGGGTCTATGTCCCGGGTGATATTGGGGTCTATGTCACGGGTGATATTGGGGTTTATGTCCCGTGTGAAATTGGGGTTTATGTCCTGGGTGATTTTGGGAATCTATATCCCGAGTGATATTGGGGTTTATTTCCAGGGTGATATTGAGGTTTATGCCCCGGGTGAAATTTTTATCTATGTCCCGGGTGATATTGGGGGTTTATGTCCCGTGTCATATTGGGTTTTATATCCTGGGTTATATTGGGGTCCATGTCCTGGTTGATATTGGGTTTTATGTCCCAGGTAATATTTTGATCTATGTCCCGGGTGATATTGGGGCTTTATGTCCTGGGTGATATTGTGTTTTATATCCTGGGTTATATTGGGGTTTGTGTCCCGGGTGATATTGAGATCTATGACCCGGGAGATATTGGGGTCTATGTCACGGGTGATATTGGGGTCTATGTCCCGCGTGATATTGGGGTTTATGTCCCGTGTTAAATTGGGGTTTATGTCCCGCGTGATATTGGGGTTTATGTCCCGGGTGATATTGGGGTCTATATCCCGACTGTTATTGGGGTTTATGTTCCGGGTGATATTGGGGTTTATTTCCTCGCTGATATTGGGGTTCTATGTCCCAGGTGATATTGGGATCTATATCCCGGGTTTATGTCCTGTGTGATATTGGGGTTTATGTCCCGTGTGATATTGAGGTTTATATCCCGGGTGATATTGGGGTTTATATCCCGGGTGATATTGGGATTTATATCTTGGGCTATATCGGGGTTTATGTCCCAGGTGAAATTGGGGTTTATAACCCGGGTGAAATTGGGGTTTATGTCCCGGCTGATTTTGGGGTTAATATCCCGGTTGATGTTGGTGTTTATATCCCGGGTTATATTGTGCTTAATATTCCAGATGATATTTGATTTTTACATCCCGGATGATATTTGGATTTATACTCCAGGTGATATTGGGGTTTATGTCCTGGGTGAAATTGGGGTTGATGTCCCGGGTTATTTTGGGGTTAATATCCCGGGTGATGTTGGGGTTTATAACCCGGGTTATATTGTGGTTCATATTCCAGATGATATTTGATCATTACATCCCGGCTGATATTCGGATTTATACTCCAGGTGATATTGGGCTTTATGTCATGGGTGATATTGGACTTTATATCCCGGGTGATATTGGGGTTTATGTCCCAGATGATATTGGGGTTTATGTCCCAGATGATATTGGGGTTTATGTCCCAGATGATATTGGGGTTTATGTCCCAGGTAATATTGGGGTTTATATCCCGTGTGATATTGGGATCTATGTCCCAGGCAATATTCAGGTCTATGCCCCGGGTGAAATTAGGATCTATGTCCCGGGTGATATTGGGATCTATGTCCCGGGTGATATTGGTTCTATGTCCCAGGTGATATTGGGGTCTATGTTTCAGGTGATATTGGGATCTATGTCCCAGGTGATATTGAGATGTATGTCCCAGGTGATATTGTGGTTTATGTCCTGGCTGATATTGGGGTTTATGTCCTGGGTGATATTGGGAACTATGTCCAGTGTGATATTGGGATCTATGTCCCGTGTGATATTGGGAACTATGTCCCGTGTGATATTGGGATCTATGTTCTGAGTGATATTGGGATCTATGTCCCAGGTGATATTGCGGTTTATGTCCTAGGTGATATTGGGGTTTATAACCTGTGTGATATCGGGGTTTATATCCCGGGTTATATCTGGGTTTATGGCCTGGGTAAAATTGGGGTTTATGTCCTTAGTGATATTGGGGTTTATATCCCATTTGATATTGGGGTTTATATCCCGGGTTATATTGTGGTTCATATTCCAGATGATAATTGATTTTTACATCCCTGACAATATTCCGATTTATCCTCTGGCTGATATTGGAGTTTATTTTGTGGATTATATTGGGGTTCATGTCCCAGGTGATATTGGGTTTTATGTCATGTGTGATATTGGGGTTTATGTCCCGGGTGTTATTGGTACCTATGTCTCGGGTGATATTGGGATCTATGTCCCAGGCAATATTGAGGTTTATGCCCCGGGATATTAGGATCTATGTCCCGGGTGATATTGGGATCTATGTTTCAGGTGATATTGGGATTTATGTCCCGGGTGATATTGGGGTTTATATCCAGGGTGATATTGGGCTTTATGTCGTGGGTGATATTGTGGTTTATGTCCTGGGTGAAATTGGGGATTATGTCCCTGGTGATATTGGGGCTTTATGTCCCGCGTGATATTGGGTTTTATATCCCGGGTGATATTGGGCTTTATGTCATGGGTGATATTGTGGTTTATGTCCAGGGTGAAATTGGGGATTATGTCCCGGGTGATATTGGGGCTTTATGTCCCACGTGATATTGTGTTTTATATCCTGGGTTATATTGGGGTTTGTGTCCCAGGTGATATTGAGATCTATGTCTAGGGTGATATTTGGATCTATATCCCGGGTGATATTGGGGTTTATGTCCCGGGTGAAATTGGGGTTTATGTCCTGTGTGATTTTGGGAATCTATATCCCCAGTGATATTGGGGTTTTATTTCCCGGGTGATATTGGGGTTTATGTCCCAGGTGATATTGAGGTTTATGTCCCGGGTGAAATTTTGATCTATGTCCCGGGTGATAATGGGGTTTATATCCTGGGTGAAATTGGGGATTATGCCCCGAGTGATATTGGGGGTTTATGTCCCGTGTCATATTGGGTTTTATATTATGGGTAATATTGGGGTCCATGTCCTGGGTGATGTTGGGGTTTATGTCCCGGTTGATATTTTGATCTATGTCCCGGGTGATATTGGGGCTTTATGTCCTGGGTGATATTGTGTTTTATATCCTGGGTTATATTGGGGTTTGTTTCCCGGGTGATATTGAGATCTATGTTCCGGGAGATATTGGGGTCTATGTCCCGGGTGATATTGGGGTCTATGTCCCGCGTGATATTGGGGTT
Organism: Carcharodon carcharias; assembly: GCF_017639515.1. NCBI lineage: Eukaryota > Metazoa > Chordata > Chondrichthyes > Lamniformes > Lamnidae > Carcharodon > Carcharodon carcharias. The sequence goes on from NC_054490.1 coordinate 13,873,864, forward strand.
TATGTCCAGTGTAAAATTGGGTTTTATGTCCCGGGTGATATTGTGGTTTATGTCCCGGGTGATATTGTGGTTTATGTCCCGTTTGATATTGGGGTCTATGTCCCGCGTGATATTGGGCTCTATGTCAGGGGTGATATTGTGATCTATGCCCTGGGCAATATTGGGTTTTATGTCCCGGGTGATATTGGGGATTATGTTCTGGATGATATTGCGCTTTATATCCCGGGTCATATTGGGGTTTATGTCCCAGGTGATATTGGGATCTATGTCCCAAATGTTATTGGGAACTATGTTCCGGGCGATATGGGGGCTTATGTCCCAGGTGATATTGGGGCTTATGTCCCGGGTGATATTGGGGTTTATGTCCCGGGTGAAATTTGGGTTTATGTCCTGTGTGATATTGGGAATCTATATCCCGGGTTATATTGTGAGTTATGTCCTGGGTGATATTGGGATCTATGTCCCGGATAATATTGATTTCTGTATCCCGCGTGATATTGGGATCTATGTCCCGGGTTTTTGTCCTGGTTGATATTGGGGTTTTTGTCCCAGGTGATATTGGGGTTTGTGTCCCAGCCGATATTGGGGTTTATGTTCCGTGTGATATCATGGTTTATATCGTGGTTTGTATTCCAGGTTATATTGGGGTGTATGTCCCCGGTGAAATTGGGTTTATGTTCAGGGTGATATTGGGGTTTATGTACCGGCTGATATTGCGATCTATGTCCTGGCTGATATTGGGGTCTATATCCCGGCTGTTATTGGGGTTTATGTCCCAGGTGATATTAGGCTTCATGTCCTGGGTGATATTGGGGCTTATGTCCCGGGTGATATTGGGCATATTGTCCCGAGTGATATTGGGCTTTATGTCCTGTGTGATTTTGGGAATCTATATCCTGAGTGATATTGGGGTTTATTTCCTGCGTGATATTGGGGTTTATGTCCCGGATGATATTGGGGTTTATGTCCCGGGTGATATTGGGCTCTATGTCCCGGGTGATATTGGGCTCTATGTCCCGGGTGATATTGGGCTTTATGTCCCGGGTCATATTGGGCTTTATGTCCCAGGTGATATTGGGATCTATGTCCCGGATAATATTGGGTTCTATATCCCGCGTGATATTGGGATCTATGTCCCAGGTGATATTGAGATCTATGTCCCAGGTGATATTGCGGTTTATGTCCCGGGTGATATTGGGGTTTATGTCCCGGGTGATATTGGGGTTTATGTCCTAGGTGATATTGGGGTTTATAACCTGTGTGATATCGGGGTTTATATCCCGGGTTATATCTGGGTTTATGGCCCGGGTGAAATTGGGGTTTATGTCCTGAGTGATATTGGGGTTTATGTCCCGGGTTATATTGTGGTTCATATTCCAGATGATATTTGATTTTTACATACCTGACAACATTCCGATTTATCCTCTGGCTGATATTGGGGTTTATATTGTGGATTATATTGGGGTTCATGTCCCAGGAGATATTGGGGTTTATGTCCCGGGTGATATTGGGCTTTATATCCTGGGTGATATTGGGGATTATGTCCCGGGTGTTATTGGGACCTATGTCTCGGGTGATTTTTGGATCTATGTCCCAGTCAAGATTGAGGTTTTCCCCTGGGTGATATTAGGATCTATGTCCCGGTTGATATTGGGATCTATGTCCCGGGTGATATTTGGATCTATGTTTCAGGTGATATTGGGATTTATGTCCCGGGTGATATTGGGGTGTATGTCTTGGGTGAAATTGGGGATTATGTCCCGGGTGATATTGGGGCTTTATGTCCTGGGTGTTATTGGGTTTTATATCCTGGGTTATATTGGGGTTTGTGTCCCGGGTGATATTGAGATCTATGACCCGTGAGATATTGCGGTCTATGTCCCGGGTGATATTGGGTTCTATGTCCCACGTGATATTGGGGTTTATGTCCCGTGTTAAATTGGGGTTTATGTCCCGGGTGATATTGGGGTTTATGTCCCGGGTGATATTGGGGTCTATATCCCGGCTGTTATTGGGGTTTATGTTCTGGGTGATATTGGGGTTTATGTCCTCGCTGATATTGGGGTTCTATGTCCCAGGTGATATTGGGATCTATGTCCCGGGTTTATGTCCTGGGTGATATTGATGTTTATGTCCCGGGTGATATTGGGGTTTATATCCCGGGTGATATTGGGGTTTATGTCCCGGGTAATATTGAGATTTATATCCTGGTCTATATCGGGGTTTAGGTCCCGGGTGAAATTGGGGTTTATGTCCCGGGTGAAATATGGGTTTATGTCCCGGCTGATTTTGGGGTTAATATCCCTGTTGATGTTGGGGTTTATATCCCGGGTTATATTGTGCTTCATATTCCAGATGAGATTTGATTTTTACATCCCGGAAGATATTTGGATTTATACTCCAGGTGATATTGGGGTTCATGTCCCGGGTGAAATTGGGGTTGATGTCCCGGATGATTTTGGGGTTAATATCCCGGTTGATGTTGGGATTTATAACCCGGGTTATATTGTGGTTCATATTCCAGATGATATTTGATCTTTACATCCCGGCTGATATTCGGATTTATACTCCAGGAGATATTGGGCTTTATGTCATGGGTGATATTGGACTTTATATCCCGGGTGATATTGGGGTTTATGTCCCAGATGATATTGGGGTTTATGTCCCAGATGATATTGGGGTTTATGTCCCAGGTAATATTGGGGTTTATCTCCCGTGTGATATTGGGATCTATGTCCCAGGCAATATTGAGGTTTATGCCGCGGGTGATATTAGGATCTATGTCCCGGGTGATATTGGGATCTATGTATAGGGTGATATTGGGTCTATGTCCCAGCTGATATTGGGGTCTATGTTTCAGGTGATATTGTGGTTTATGTCCTGGGTACAATTGGGGATTTTGTCCCGGGTGATATTGGGGCTTTATGTCCCGCGTGATATTGGGTTTTATATCCCGGGTGATATTGGGCTTTATGTCGTGGGTGATATTGTGGTTTATGTCCTGGGTGAAAATGGGGATTATGTCCCGTGTGATATTGGGGCTTTATGTCCCGCGTGATATTGTGTTTTATATCCTGGGTTATATTGGGTTTTGTGTCCCAGGTGATATTGAGATCTATGTCTAGGGTGATATTGGGATCTATATCCTGGGTGATATTGGGGTCTATGTCCCGGGAGATATTCGGGTTTATGTCCCGTGTGAAATTGGGGTTTATGTACTGTGTGATTTTGGAAATCTATATCCCGAGTGATATAGGGGTTTATTTCCCGGGTGATATTGGGGTTTATGTCCCAGGTGATATTGAGGTTTATGTCCCGGGTGAAATTTTGATCTATGTCACGGGTGATATTGGGGTTTATGTCCTGGTTCATATTGGGGTTTATGTCCCGGGTGATATTTTGATCTATTTCCCGGGTGATGTTGGGGCTTTATGACATGGATGATATTGGGTTTTATATTCTGGGTTATATTGGGGTTTGTTTACAGGGTGATAGTGAGATCTATGACCCGGGTGATATTGGGATCTATGTCCCGGGTGATATTGGGGTCTATGTACCGTGTGATATTGGGGTTTATGTCCAGTGCAAAATTGGGGTTTATGTCCTGGGTGATATTTTGGTTTATGTCCCGGGTGATATTGGGGTCTATGTCCCGCGTGATATTGGGCTCTATGTCACAGGTGATATTGTGATCTATGCCCTGGGCGATATTGGGTTTTATGTCCCGGGTGATATTGAGGATTATGTTCTGGGGGATATTGCGCTTTATATCCCGTGTTATATTGGGGTTTATGTCCCAGGTGACATTGGGATCTATGTCCCAAATGTTATTGGGAACTATGTTCCGGGCTTATGTCCCAGGTGATATTGGGGCTTATGTCCCGGGTGATATTGGGGTTTATGTCCCGGGTTAAATTGGGGTTTATGTCCTGTGTGATATTGGGAATCTATATCCCGGGTTATATTGTGAGTTATGTCCTGGGTGATATTGGGAATCTATATCCTGCGTTATATTGTGAGTTATGTTTTGTGTGATATTGGGAATCTATATCCCGGGTTATATTGTGGTTTATGTCCCAGGTGATATTGGGCTCTATGTCCCGGGTGATATTGGGCTTTATGTCCCGGGTGATATTGGGCTTTATGTCCTGGGTGATATTGGGATCTATGTCCCGGATAATATTGGGTTCTATATCCCGCGTGATATTGGGATCTATGTCCCGGGTTTTTGTCCTGGCTGATATTGGGGTTTTGCCCCAGGTGATATTGGGGTTAATGTCCCAGCTGATATTGGGGTTTATGTTCCGTGCGATATCGTGGTTTATATCGGGGTTTGTATTCCAGGTTATATTGGGGTGTATGTCCCCGGTGAAATTGGGTTTATGTCCCGGGTGATATTGGGGTTTATGTACCGGCTGATATTGGGATCTAAGTCCCGGCTGATATTGGGGTCTATATCCCGGCTGTTATTGGCGTTTACGTCCCAGGTGATATTAGGGTTCATGTCCTGGGTGATGTTGGGGTTTATGTCCCGGGTGATATTGGGCATATTGTCCCGAGTGATATTGGGCTTTATGTCCTGTGTGATTTTGGGAATCTATATCCCGAGTGATATTGGGGTTTATTTCCCGGGTGATATTGGGGTTTATGTCCTGGGTGATATTGGGGTTTATGTCCCGGGTGAAATTTTGATCTATGTCCCAAGTGATATTGAGGCTTATGTCCTGGGTGAAATTGGGGATTTTGTCCCGCGTTATATTGGGGTTTATGTCCCGTGTCATAGTGGGTTTTATATCCTGGGTTATATTGGGGGCTATGTCCCGGGTGATATTGTGGTCTATGTGCCGGGTGATATTGGGGTTTATGTCCCTGGTGATATTGGGTTTTATATCCTGCGTTATATTGGGGTTTGTGTCCCGGGTGATATTGAGATCTATGACTTGGGTGATATTGGGGTCTATGTCCAGGGTGATATTGGGATCTATGCCCTGGGCAATATTGGGGTTTATGTCCCGGGTGATACTGTGCTTTATGTCCCGGGTGATATTGGGGTCTATGTCCCGGGTGATATTGGGGTCTATGTCCGGGTGATATTGGGGTCTATGTCACGGGTGATATTGGGATCTATGCCCTGGGCAATATTGGGGTTTATATCCCGTGTGATATTGGGGTTTATGTCTCGGGTGATATTGGGGTTTATGTCCCGGATGAAATTGGGTTTTATGTCCTCTGTGACATTGGGGCTTTATGTCCTGGATGATATTGGGGATTATGTTCTGGGTGATATTGTGATTAGATTCCAGATGATATTTCAATTTTACATCCCTGTTGATATTGGGATTTATAATCCAGGTGATATTGGGCTTTATATCCCGGGTTATATTGGGGTTTATGTCCCGGGTGATATTGGGATCTATGTCCCAAATGTTATTGGGAACTATGTTCCGGGCGATATGGGGGCTTATGTCCCAGGTGATATTGGGGCTTATGTCCCGGGTGATATTGGGGTTTATGTCCCGGGTGAAATTGGGGTTTATGTCCTGTGTGATATTGGGAATCTATATCCCGGGTTATATTGTGGTTTATGTCCTGGGTGATATTGTGGTTTATGTCCCGGGTGATATTGGGCTCTATGTCCCGGGTGATATTGAGCTTTTTGTCCCACGTGATATTGGGCTTTATGTCCCGGGTGATATTGGGATATATGTCCCGGATAATTTTGGTTCTATATCCCGCGTGATATTGGGATCTATGTCCCGGTTTTTGTCCTGGTTGATATTGGGGTTTATGTCCCAGCTGATATTGGGGTTTATGTTCCGTGTGATATCGTGGTTTATATCGGGGTTTGTATTCCAGGTAAAATTGGGGTGTATGTCCCCGGTGAAAATGGGTTTATGTCCCGGGTGATATTGTGCTTTATGTACCGGCTGATATTGGGATCTATGTCCCGGCTGATATTGGGGTCTATATCCCGGCTGTTATTGGGGTTTACGTCCCAGGTGATATTAGGGTTCATGTCCTGGGTGATATTGGGGTTTATGTCCCGGGTGATATTGGGCATATTGTCCCGAGTGATATTGGGCTTTATGTCCTGCGTGATATTGGGCTTTATGTCCCAGGTGATATTTGTGTTTATGGCCCGGGTGATATTGTGGTTTATGGCCCGGGTGATATTGTGGTTTATGGCCCGGGTGATATTGGGGTTTATGTCGTGGGTGATATTGGGGTTTTTGTCCTGGGTGAAATTGGGGATTATGTCCTTGGTCATATTGGGGCTTTATGTCCCGCGTGATATTGGGTTTTATATCCTGGGTTATATTGGGGTTTGTGGCCGGGTGATATTGAGATCTATGTCCAGCTTGATATTGGGAACTATGTCCCGTTTGATATTGGGGTCTATGTCCAGGGTGATATTGGGGTCTATGTGCTGGGTGATATTGGGCATATTGTCCCGAGTGATATTGGGCTTTATGTCCTGGGTGATATTGGGCTTTATGTCCCAGGTGATATTGGTATTTATGGCCCGAGTGATATTGTGGTTTAAGTCCCGGGTGATATTGGGGTTTATGTCCTGGCTGATATTTGGATCTATGTCCCGGCTGATATTGGGGTCTATATCCCGGCTGTTATTGGGGTTTATGTCCCAGGTGATAATAGGGTTCATGTCCTGGGTGATATTGGGTTTTATGTCCCGGGTGATATTGGGATCTATGTCCCGGCTGATATGGGGTCTATATCCCGGCTGTTATTGGGGTTTATGTCCCAGGTGATATTGGGCTTTATGTCCTCGCTGATATTGGGGTTTATGTCCCGGGTGATAATGTGGTTTATATCCCGGGTGATGTTGGGGATCTATGTCCCGGGTGATATTCAGATCTATGTCCCGGGTTTATGTCCTGGGTGTTATTGGGGTTTATGTCCCGGGTGATATTGGGGTTTATATCCTGGGCTATATTGGGGTTTTTTATCCTGGGCTATATTGGGGTTTATGTCCCAGGTGAAATTGGGGTTTATGTCCCGGGTGAAATTGGGGTTTATGTCCCGGCTGATTTTGGGGTTAATATCCCGGTTGATGTTGCGGTTTATATCCCGGGTTATATTGTGGTTCATATTCCAGACGATATTTGATTTTTACATCCCGGATGATATTCGGATTTATACTCCAGTTGATATTGGGGTTTATGTCCCGGGTGAAATTGGGGTTGATGTCCCGGGTGATTTTGGGATTAATATCCCGGGTGATGTTGGGGTTTATATGCCGGGTTATATTGTGGTTCATATTACAGATGATATTTGATCTTTACATCCTGGATGATATTCGGATTTATACTCCAGGTGATATTGGGCTTTATGTCACGGGTGATATTGGACTTTATATCCCGCGTGATATTGGGGTTTACGTCCCAGATGATATGGGGGATTATGTTCCAGGTAATGTTGGGACCTATGTCCCGGGTGATATTGGGATCTATGCCCTGGGTGATATTGGGGTTTATGTCCCGGGTGATATTGGGGTTTATGTCTCGGGTGATATTGGGGTTCATGTCCCGGGTGATATTGGGGCTTTGTGTCCCAGGTTATATTGGGCTTTATGTCCCAGGTGATATTGGGGATTATGTTCTGGGTGATATTGTGATTAGATTCCAGATGATATTTCAATTTACATCCCTGGTGATATTGGGATTTAAAATCCGGGTGATATTGGGCTTTATATCCCGGGTTATATTTGGGTTTATGTCCCGGGTGATATTGGGATCTATGTCCCAAATGTTATTGGGAACTATGTTCCGGGCAATATGGGGGCTTATGTCCCAGGTGATATTGGGGCTTATGTCCCGGGTGATATTGGGGTTTATGTCCCAGGTGAAATTGGGGATTATGTCCTGTGTGATATTGGGAATCTTTATCCCGGGTTATATTGTGAGTTATGTCCTGGGTGATATTGTGGTTTATGTCCCGGCTGATTTTGGGGTTAATATCCCGGTTGATGTTCGGGTTTATATCCCGGGTTATATCTTGGTTCATATTCCAGACGATATTTGATTTTTACATCCCGGATGATATTCGGATTTATACTCCAGGTGATATTGGGGTTTATGTCCCGGGTGAAATTGGGGTTGATGTCCCGGGTGATTTTGGGATTAATATCCCGGGTGATGTTGGGGTTTATATCCCGGGTTATATTGTGGTTCATATTACAGATGATGTTTGATCTTTACTTCCTGGATGATATTCGGATTTATACTCCAGGTGATATTGGGCTTTATGTCACGGGTTATATTGGACTTTATATCCCGCGTGATATTGGGGTTTACGTCCCAGATGATATTGGGGATTATGTTCCAGGTAATGTTGGGACCTATGTCCCGGGTGATATTGGGATCTATGCCCTGGGCGATATTGGGGTTTATGTCCCGGGTGATATTGGGGTTTATGTCTCGGGTGATATTGTGGCTCATGGCCCAGGTGATTTTAGGGTTTTTGTCCTGGGTGAAATTGGGGTCTATGTCCCGTGTGATATTGGGGTTTATGTCCAGTGTAAAATTGGGGTTTATGTCCCGGGTGATATTGTGGATTATCTCCCGGGTGATATTGGGGTCTATGTCCTGCGTGATATTGGGGTCTATGTCACGTGTGATATTGTGATCTATGCCCTGGGCGATATTGGGTTTTATGTCCCGGATGATATTGGGGATTATGTTCTGGGTGATATTGCGCTTTAAATCCCGTGTTATATTGGGGTTTATGTCCCAGGTGATATTGGGATCTATGTCCCAAATGTTATTGGGAACTATGTTCCGGGCGATATGGGGGCTTATGTCCCAGGTGATATAGGGGATTATGTCCCGGGTGATAATGGGGTTTATGTCCCGGGTGAAATTGGGGTTTATGTCCTGTGTGATATTGGGAATCTATATCCCGGGTTATATTGTGAGTTAAGTCCTGGGTGATATCGGGAATCTATATCCCGGTTTATATTGTGAGTTATGTTTTGTGTGATATTGGGAATCTATATCCCGGGTTATATTGTGGTTTATGTCCCAGGTGATATTGGGCTCTATGTCCCGGGTGATATTGGGCTTTATGTCCCGGGTGATATTGGGCTTTATGTCCCGGGTGATATTGGGGTTTATATCCCGGGTGATATTGGGATATATGTCCCAAATGTTATTGGGAACTATGTTCCGGGCGATATGGGGGCTTATGTCCCAGGTGATATTGGGGCTTATGTCCCGTGTGATATTGGGGTTCATGTCCTGTGTGATATTGGGAATCTATATCCCGGGTTATATTGTGGTTTATGTCCTGGGTGATATTGTGGTTTATGTCCCGGGTGATATTGGGCTCTATGTCCCGGGTGATATTGAGCTTTTTGTCCCGCGTGATATTGGGCTTTATGTCCCGGGTGATATTGGTGTTTATGGCCTGGGTGATATTGGTGTTTATGGCCCGGGTGATATTGTCGTTTATGGCCCGGGTGATATTCGGGTTTATGTCGTGGGTGATATTGGGGTTTTTGTCCTGGGTGAAATTGGGGATTATGTCCCGGGTCATATTCGGGCTTTATGTCCCACGTGATATTGGGTTTTATATCTTGGGTTATATTGGGGTTTGTGTCCGGGTGATATTGAGATCTATGTCCAGGTTGATATTGGGATCTATGTGCCGGGTGATATTGGGGTCTATGTCCAGGGTGATATTGGGGTCTATGTGCTGGGTGATATTGGGCATATTGTCCCGAGTGATATTGGGCTTTATGTCCTGGGTGATATTGGGCTTTATGTCCCAGGTGATATTGGTGTTTATGGCCCGAGTGATATTGTGGTTTATGTCCCGGGTGATATTGGGGTTTATGTCCTGGCTGATATTTGGATCTATGTCCCGGCTGATATTGGGGTCTATATCCCGGCTGTTATTGGGGTTTATGTCCCAGGTGATAATAGGGTTCATGTCCTGGGTGATATTGGGGTTTATGTCCCGGGTGATATTGGGATCTATGTCCCGGCTGATATGGGGTCTATATCCCGGCTGTTATTGGGGTTTATGTCCCAGGTGATATTGGGCTTTATGTCCTCGCTGATATTGGGGTTTATGTCCCGGGTGATAATGTGGTTTATATCCCGGGTGATGTTGGGGATCTATGTCCCGGGTCATATTCGGATCTATGTCCCGGGTTTATGTCCTGGGTGATATTGGGCTTTATGTCCCGGGTGATATTGGTGTTTATATCCTGGGCTATATTGGGGTTTTTTATCCTGGGCTATATTGGGGTTTATGTCCCAGGTGAAATTGGGGTTTATGTCCCGGGTGAAATTGGGGTTTATGTCCCGGCTGTTTTTGGGGTTAATATCCCGGTTGATGTTGGTGTTTATATCCCGGGTTATATTGTGGTTCATATTCCAGACGATATTTGATTTTTACATCCCGGATGATATTCGGATTTATGCTCCAGGTGATATTGGGGTTTATGTCCCGGGTGATATTGTGGTTTATGTCCCGCGTGATATTGGGTTTCATGTCCCGGGTGATATTGGGGTTTATGTCCCGGATGAAATTGGGTTTTATGTCCTGTGTGATATTGGGGCTTTATGTCCCGGGGGATATTGGGGATTATGTTCTGGGTGATATTGTGATTAGATTCCAGATGATATTTCAATTTTACATCCCTGGTGATATTGGGATTTATAATCCGGGTGATATTGGGCTTTATATCCCGGGTTATATTGGGGTTTATGTCCCGGGTGATATTAGGGCTTATGTCCCAGGTGATATTGGGGCTTATGTCCCAGGTGATATTGGGGTTTATGTCCTGTGTGATATTGGGAATCTATATCCTGGGTTATATTGTGGTTTATGTCCTGGGTGATATTGTGGTTTATGTCCCGGGTGATATTGGGCTCTATCTCCCGGGTGATATTGAGCTTTTTGTCCCGCGTGATATTGGGCTTTATGTCCTGGGTGATATTGGGATCTATGTCCCGGATAATTTTGCTTCTATATCCCGCGTGATATTGGCATCTATGTCCCGGGTTTTTGTCCTGGTTGATATTGGGGGTTATGTCCCAGCTGATATTGGGGTTTATGTTCCGTGTGATATCGTGGTTTATATCGGGGTTTGTATTCCAGGTTATATTGGGGTGTATGTCCCCGGTGAAATTGGGTTTATGTCCCGGGTGATATTGGGATTTATGTACCGGCTGATGTTGGGATCTATATCCCGGCTGATATTGGGGTCTATATCCCGGCTGTTATTAGGGTTTACGTCCCAGTTGATATTAGGGTTCATGTCCTGGGTGATATTGGGGTTTATGTCCCGGGTGATATTGGGCATATTGTCCCGATTGATATTGGGCTTTATGTCCTGCGTGATATTGGGCTTTATGTCCCGGGTGATATTGGGCTTTATGTCCCGGGTGATTTTGGTGTTTATGGCCCGGGTGATATTGTGGTTTATGGCCCGGGTGATATTCGGGTTTATGTCTTGGGTGATATTGGGGTTTTTGTCCTAGGTGAAATTGGGGATTATGTCCCGGGTCATACTGGGGCTTTATGTCCCGCGTGATATTGGGTTTTACATCCTGGGTTATATTGGGGTTTGTGTCCGGGTGATATTGAGATCTATGTCCAGGTTGATAATGGGATCTATGTCCCGGGTGATTTTGGGGTCTATGTCCAGGGTGATATTGGGGTCTATGTCCTGGGTGATATTGGGCATATTGTCCCGAGTGATATTGGGCGTTATGTCCTGGGTGATATTGGGCTTTATGTCCCAGGTGATATTGGTGTTTATGACTCGAGTGATATTGTGGTTTAAGTCCCGGGTGATATTGGGGTTTATGTCCTGGCTGATATTTGGATATATGTCCGGGCTGATATTGGGGTCTATATCCCGGCTGTTATTGGGGTTTATGTCCCAGGTGATAATAGGGTTCATGTCCTGGGTGATATTGGGGTTTATGTCCCGGGTGATATTGGGATCTATGTCCCGGCTGATATGGGGTCTATATCCCGGCTGTTATTGGGGTTTATGTCCCAGGTGATATTGGGCTTTATGTCCTCGCTGATATTGGGGTTTATGTCCTGGGTGATAATGTGGTTTATATCCCGGGTGATGTTGGGGATCTATGTCCCGGGTGATATTGGGGTTTATATCCTGGGCTATATTGGGGTTTTTTATCCTGGGCTATATTGGGGTTTATGTCCCAGGTGAAATTGGGGTTTATGTCCCGGGTGAAATTGGGGTTGATGTCCCGGGTGATTTTGGGATTAATATCCCGGTTGATGTTGGGGTTTATATCCCGGGTTATATTGTGGTTCATATTAGAGATGATATTTGATCTTTACATCCTGGATGATATTCGGATTTATACTCCAGGTGATATTGGGCTTTATGTCACGGGTGATATTGGGGTTTACGTCCCAGATGATATTGGGGATTATGTTCCAGGTAATGTTGGGACCTATGTCCCGGGTGATATTGGGATCTATGTCCCGGGTGATATTGGGGTTTATGTCCCGGGTGATATTGGGGTTTATGTCTCGGGTGATATTGGGGTTCATGTCCTGGGTGATATTGAGGCTGTATGTCCCGGGTGATATTGGGCTTTATGTCGCAGGTGATATTGGGGATTATGTTCTGGGTGATATTGTGATTAGATTCCAGATGATATTTCAATTTTACATCCCTGGTGATATTGGGATTTATAATCCGGGTGATATTGGGCTTTATATCCCGGGTTATATTTGGGTTTATGTCCCGGGTGATATTGGGATCTATGTCCCAAATGTTATTGGGAACTATGTTCCGGGCGATATGGGGGCTTATGTCCCAGGTGATATTGGGGCTTATGTCCCGGGTGATATTGGGGTTTATGTCCCAGGTGAAATTGGGGATTATGTCCTGTGTGATATTGGGAATCTTTATCCCGGGTTATATTGTGAGTTATGTCCCGGGTGATATTGTGGTTTATGTCCCGGGTGATATTGGGCTCTATGTCCCGGGTGATATTGGGCTCTATGTCCCGGGTGATATTGGGCTTTATGTCCCGCGTGATATTGGGCTTTATGTTCTGGGTGATATTGGGATCTATGAGCCGGATAATATTGAGTTCTATATCCCCCGTGATATTGGGATCTATGTCCCGGGTTTTTGTCCTGGCTGATATTGGGGTTTATGTCCCAGGTGATATTGGAGTTTGTTTCCCAGCTGATATTGGGGTTTATGTTCCGTGTGATATCATGTTTTATATCGGGGATTGTATTCCAGGTTATATTGGGGTGTATGTCCCCGGTGAAATTGGGTTTATGTCATGGGTGATATTGGGATTTATGTACCGGCTGATATTGGGATCTATGTCCCGGCTGATATTGGGGTCTATATCCCGACTGTTATTGGCGTTTATGTCCCAGGTGATATTAGGGTTCATGTCCTGTGTGATATTGGGGTTTATGTCCCGGGTGATATTGGGCATATTGTCCCTAGTGATATTGGGCTTTATGTCCTGTGTGATTTTGGGAATCTATATCCCGAGTGATATTGGGGTTTATTTCCCGGGTGATATTGGGGTTTATGTCCTGGGTGATATTGGGGTTTATGTCCCAGGTGAAATTTTGATCTATGTCCCGGGTGATATTGAGGTTTATGTCCTGGGTGAAATTGGGGATTATGTCTGGGGTGATATTCGGGGTTTATGTCCCATGTCATATTAGGTTTTATATCCCGGGTGATATTGTGGTTCATGGCCCAGGTGATTTTGGGGTTTTTGTCCTGGGTGAAATTGGGGTCTATGTCCTGTGTGATATCAGGGTTTATGTCCAGTGTAAACTTGGGGTTGATGTCCTGGGTAATATTGTGGTTTATATCCCGGGTGATATTGGGGTCTATGTCCCGCGTGATATTGGGGTTTATGTCCTGTGTGATATTGGGAATCTATATCCCGGGTTATATTGTGAGTTATGTCTATGTCACATGTGATATTGTGATCTATGCCCTGGGCGATATTGGGTTTTATGTCCCGGGTGATATTGGGGATTATGTTCTGGGTGATATTGCGCTTTATATCGCGTGTTATATTGGGGTTTATGTCCCAGGTGATATTGGGATCTATGTCCCAAATGTAATTGGGAACTATGTTCCGGGCGATATGGGGGCTTATGTCCCAGGTGATATTGGGGCTTATGTCCCGGGTGATATTGGGGTTTATGTCCCGGGTGAAATTGGTGTTTATGTCCTGTGTGATATTGGGAATCTATATCCCGGGTTATATTGTGAGTTATGTCCTGGGTGATATTGGGAATCTATATCCCGGGTTATATTGTGGGTTATGTCCTGGGTGATATTGTGGTTTATGTGCCGGGTGATATTGGGCTCTATGTCCCGGGTGATATTGTGAGTTATGTCCTGGGTGATATTGGGATCTATGTCCCGGATAATATTGATTTCTGTATCCCGCGTGATATTGGGATCTATGTCCCGGGTTTTTGTCCTGGCTGATATTGGGGTTTTTGTCCCAGGTGATATTGGGGTTAATGTCCCAGCTGATATTGGGGTTTATGTTCCGTGCGATATCGTGGTTTATATCAGGGTTTGTATTCCAGGTTATATTGGGGTGTATGTCCCCGGTGAAATTGGGTTTATGTCCCGGGTGATATTGGGGTTTATGTCCCGGCTGATATTGGGGTCTATATCCCGGCTGTTATTAGGGTTTACGTCCCAGGTGATATTATGGTTCATGTCCTGGGTGATATTGGGTTTTATGTCCCGGGTGATATTGGGCATATTGTCCTGAGTGATATTGGGCTTTATGTCCTGTGTAATTTTGGGAATCTATATCCCGAGTGATATTGGGGTTTATTTCCCGGGTGATATTGGGGTTTATGTCCTGGGTGATATTGGGGTTTATGTCCCGGGTGAAATTTTGATCTATGTCCCAAGTGATATTGAGGTTTATGTCCTGGGTGAAATTGGGGATTATGTCCCGCGTTATATTGGGGGTTTATGTCCCGTGTCATAGTGGGTTTTCTATCCTGGGTTATATTGGGGGCTATGTCCCGGGTGATATTGTGGTCTATGTGCCGGGTGATATTGGGGTTTATGTCCCGGGTGATATTTTGATCTATGTCCCGGGTGATATTGGGGCTTTATGTCCCTGGTGATATTGGGTTTTATATCCTGCGTTATATTGGGGTTTGTGTCCCGGGTGATATTGAGATCTATGACCTGGGTGATATTGGGGTCTATGTCCTGGGTGATATTGGGGTCTATGTCCAGGGTGATATTGTGCTTTATGTCCCGGGTGATATTGGGGTCTATGTCCCGGGTGATATTGGGGTCTATGTCCCGGGTGATATTGGGGTCTATGTCACGGGTGAT
The DNA here is from genome assembly GCF_017639515.1 of Carcharodon carcharias. NCBI lineage: Eukaryota > Metazoa > Chordata > Chondrichthyes > Lamniformes > Lamnidae > Carcharodon > Carcharodon carcharias. The sequence goes on from NC_054490.1 coordinate 13,889,237, forward strand.
ATTGGGATCTATGCCCTGGGCAATATTGGGGTTTATGTCCCGGGTGATATTGTGCTTTATGTCCCGGGTAATATTGGGGTCTATGTCCCGGGTGATATTGGGGTCTATGTCCCGGGTGATATTGGGATCTATGTCCCGGGTGATATTGGGGCTTTATGTCCCTGGTGATATTGGGTTTTATATCCTGCGTTATATTGGGGTTTGTGTCCCGGGTGATATTTGGCTTTATGTCCTGGGTGATATTGGGATCTATGTCCCGGATAATTTTGGTTCTATATCCCGCGTGATATTGGGATCTATGTCCGGGTTTTTGTCCTGGTTGATATTGGGGTTTATGTCCCAGCTGATATTGGGGTTTAAGTTCCGTGTGATATCGTGGTTTATATCGGGGTTTGTATTCCAGGTTATATTGGGGTGTATGTCCCCGGTGAAATTGGGTTTATGTCCCGGGTGATATTGGGATTTATGTACCGGCTGATATTGGGATCTATGTCCCGGCTGATATTGGGGTCTATATCCCGGCTGTTATTGGGGTTTACATCCCAGGTGATATTAGGCTTCATGTCCTGGGTGATATTGGGGTTTATGTCCCGGGTGATATTGGGCATATTGTCCCGGGTGATATTGGGCATATTGTCCCGAGTGATATTGGGCTTTATGTCCCGGGTGATATTGGTGTTTATGGCCCGGGTGATATTGTCGTTTATGGCCCGGGTGATATTTGGGTTTATGTCGTGGGTGATATTGGGGTTTTTGTCCTGGGTGAAATTGGGGATTATGTCCCGGGTCATATTCGGGCTTTATGTCCCGCGTGATATTGGGTTTTATATCTTGGGTTATATTGGGGTTTGTGTCCGGGTGATATTGAGATCTATGTCCAGGTTGATATTGGGATCTATGTCCCGGGTGATATTGGGGTCTATGTCCAGGGTGATATTGGGGTCTATGTGCTGGGTGATATTGGGCATATTGTCCCGAGTGATATTGGGCTTTATGTCCTGGGTGATATTGGGCTTTATGTCCCAGGTGATATTGGTGTTTATGGCCCGAGTGATATTGTGGTTTAAGTCCCGGGTGATATTGAGGTTTATGTCCTGACTGATATTTGGATCTATGTCCCGGCTGATATTGGGGTCTATATCCCGGCTGTTATTAGGGTTTATGTCCCAGGTGATAATAGGGTTCATGTCCTGGGTGATATTGGGGTTTATGTCCCGGGTGATATTGGGATCTATGTCCCGGCTGATATGGGGTCTATATCCCGGCTGTTATTGGGGTTTATGTCCCAGGTGATATTGGGCTTTATGTCCTCGTTGATATTGGGGTTTATGTCCCGGGTGATAATGTGGTTTATATCCCGGGTGATGTTGGGGATCTATGTCCCGGGTCATATTCGGATCTATGTCCCGGGTTTATGTCCCGGGTGATATTGGGGTTTATATCCTGGGCTATATTGGGGTGTTTTATCCTGGGCTATATTGGGGTTCATGTCCCAGGTGAAATTGGGGTTTATGTCCCGGGTGAAATTGGAGTTTATGTCCCGGCTGATTTTGGGGTTAATATCCCGGGTGATATTGGGGCTTTATGTCCCGGGTGATATTGGGCTTTATGTCCCAGGTGATATTGGGGATTATGTTCTGGGTGATATTGTGATTAGATTCCAGATGATATTTCAATTTTACATCCCTGGTGATATTGGGATTTATAATCCGGGTGATATTGGGCTTTATATCCCGGGTTATATTTGGGTTTATGTCCCGGGTGATATTGGGATCTATGTCCCAAATGTTATTGGGAACTATGTTCCGGGCAATATGGGGGCTTATGTCCCAGGTGATATTGGGGCTTATGTTCTGGGTGATATTGGGGTTTATGTCCCAGGTGAAATTGGGGATTATGTCCTGTGTGATATTGGGAATCTTTATCCCGGGTTATATTGTGAGTTATGTCCTGGGTGATATTGTGGTTTATGTCCCGGGTGATATTGGGTTTCATGTCCCAGGTGATATTGGGGTTTATCTCCCGGATGAAATTGGGTTTTATGTCCTGTGTGATATTGTGGCTTTATGTCCCGGGTGATATTGGGGATTTTGTTCTGGGTGATATTGTGATTAGATTCCAGATGATATTTCAATTTTACATCCCTGGTGATATTGGGATTTATAATCCGGGTGATATTGGGCTTTATATCCCGGGTTATATTGGGGTTTATGTCCCGGGTGATATTGGGATCTATGTCCCAAATATTATTTGGAACTATGTTCCGGGCGATATGGGGGCTTATGTCCCAGGTGATATTGGGGCTTATGTCCCGGGTGATATTGTGGTTTATGTCCCGGGTGAAATTGGTGTTTATGTCCTGTGTGATATTGGGAATCTATATCCCGGGTTATATTGTGGTTTATGTCCTGGGTGATATTGTGGTTTATGTCCCGGGTGATATTGGGCTCTATGTCCTGGGTAATATTGAGCTTTTTGTCCCGCGTGATATTGGGCTTTATGTCCTGGGTGATATTGGGATCTATGGCCCGGATAATTTTGGTTCTATATCACGCGTGATATTGGGATCTATGTCCCGGGTTTTTGCCCTGGTTGATATTGGGGTTTATGTCCCAGCTGATATTGGGGTTTATGTTCCGTGTGATATCGTGGTTTATATCGGGGTTTGTATTCCAGGTTATATTGGGGTGTATGTCCCCGGTGAAATTGGGTTTATGTCCCGGGTGATATTGGGATCTATGTCCCGGCTGATATTGGGGTCTATATCCCGGCTGTTATTGGGGTTTACGTCCCAGGTGATATTAGGGTTCATGTCCTGGTTGATATTGGGTTTATGTCCCGGGTGATATTGGGCATATTGTCCCGAGTGATATTGGGCTTTATGTCCTGCGTGATATTGGGCTTTATGTCCCGGGTGATATTGGTGTTTATGGCCCGGGTGATATTGTGGTTTATGGCCCGGGTGATATTCGGGTTTATGTCGTGGGTGATATTGGGGTTTTTGTCCTGGGTGAAATTGGGGATTATGTCCCGGGTCATATTGGGGCTTTATGTCCCGCGTGATATTTGGTTTTATATCCTGGGTTATATTGGGGTTTGTGTCCGGGTGATAATGAGATCTATGTCCAGGTTGATATTGGGATCTATGTCCCGGGTGATATTGGGGTCTATGTCCAGGGTGATATTGGGGTCTATGTGCTGGGTGATATTGGCCATATTGTCCCGAGTGATATTGGGCTTTATGTCCTGGGTGATATTGGGCTTTATGTCCCAGGTGATATTGGTGTTTATGGCCCGAGTGATATTGTGGTTTAAGTCCCGGGTGATATTGGGGTTTATGTCCTGGCTGATATTTGGATCTATGTCCCAGCTGATATTGGGGTCTATATCCCGGCTGTTATTGGGGTTTATGTCCCAGGTGATAATAGGGTTCATGTCCTGGGTGATATTGGGGTTTATGTCCCGGGTGATATTGGGATCTATGTCCCGGCTGATATGGGGTCTATATCCCGGCTGTTATTGGGGTTTATGTCCCAGGTGATATTGGGCTTTATGTCCTCGCTGATATTGGGGTTTATGTCCCGGGTGATAATATGGTTTATATCCCGGGTGATGTTGGGGATCTATGTCCCGGGTGATATTAGGATCTATGTCCCGGGTTTATGTCCTGGGTGATATTGGGGTTTATGTCCCGGGTGATATTGGGGTTTATATCCTGGGCTATATTGGGGTTTTTAATCCTGGGCTATATTGGGCTTTATGTCCCAGGTGAAATTGGGGTTTATGTCCCGGGTGAAATTGGGGTTGATGTCCCGGCTGATTTTGGGGTTAATATCCCGGTTGATGTTGGTGTTTATATCCCGGGTTATATTGTGGTTCATATTCCAGACGATATTTGATTTTTACATCCCGGATGATATTCGGATTTATACTCCAGGTGATATTGGGGTTTATGTCCCGGGTGAAATTGGGGTTGATGTCCCGGGTGATTTTGGGATTAATATCCCGGGTGATGTTGGCGTTTATGTCCCGGGTTATATTGTGGTTCATATTAGAGATGATATTTGATCTTTACATCCTGGATGATATTCGGATTTATACTCCAGGTGATATTGGGCTTTATGTCACGGGTGATATTGGACTTTATATCCCGGGTGATATTGGGGTTTACGTCCCAGATGATATTGGTGATTATGTTCCAGCTAATGTTGGGAGCTATGTCCCGGGTGATATAGGGATCTATGCCCTGGGCGATATTGGAGTTTATGTCCCTGGTGATATTGGAATTTATAATCCGGGTGATATTGGGCTTTATATCCCGGGTTATATTTGGGTTTATGTCCCGGGTGATATTGGGATCTATGTCCCAAATGTTATTGGGAACTATGTTCCGGGCGATATGGGGGCTTATGTCCCACGTGACATTGGGGCTTATGTCCCGGGTGATATTTGGGGTTTTTGTCCCAGGTGAAATTGGGGATTATGTCCTGTGTGATATTGGGAATCGTTATCCCGGGTTATATTGTGAGTTATGTCCTGGGTGATATTGTGGTTTATGTCCCGGGTGATATTGGGCTCTATGTCCCAGGTGATATTGGGCTCTATGTCCCGGGTGATATTGGGCTCTATGTCCCGGGTGATATTGGGCTCTATGTCCCGGGTGATATTGGGCTTTATGTCCCGCGTGATATTGGGCTTTATGTTCTGGGTGATGTTGGGATCTATGAGCCGGATAATATTGAGTTCTATATCCCGCGTGATATTGGGATCTATGTCCCGGTTTTTTGTCCTGGCTGATATTGGGGTTTATGTCCCAGGTGATATTGTGGTTTGTGTCCCAGCTGATATTGGGGTTTATGTTCCGTGTGATATCATGTTTTATATCGGGGATTGTATTCCAGGTTAAATTGGGGTGTAGGTCCCCGGTGAAATTGGGTTTATGTTCCGGGTGATATTGGGGTTTATATAATGGCTGATAATGGGATCTATGTCCCAGCTGATATTGGGGTCTATATCCCGACTGTTATTGGGGTTTATGTCCCAAGTGATATTAGGGTTCATGTCCTGGGTGATATTGGGGTTTATTTCCCGGGTGATATTGGGCATATTGTCCCTAGTGATATTGGGCTTTATGTCCTCTGTGATTTTGGGAATCTATATCCCGAGTGATATTGGGGTTTATTTCCCGGGTGATATTGGGGTTTATGTCCTGGGTGATATTGGGGTTTATGTCCCAGGTGAAATTTTGATCTATATCCCGGGTGATATTGAGGTTTATGTCCTGGGTGAAATTGGGGATTATGTCCGGGGTGATATTCGGGGTTTATGTCCCATGTCATATTAGGTTTTATATCCCGGGTGATATTGTGGTTCATGGCCCAGGTGATTTTGGGGTTTTTGTCCTGGGTGAAATTGGGGATTATGTCCCGGGTGATATTGGGGCTTTATGTCCCGCGTGATATTGGCTTTTATATCCTGAGTTATATTGGGGTTTGTGTCCCAGGTGATATTGAGATCTACGTCTAGGGTGATATTGGGATCTATGTCCCGGGTGATATTGGGGTCTATGTCCAGGGTGATATTGGAGTCTATGTGCCGGGTGATATTGGGCATATTGTCCTGAGTGATATTGGGCTTTGTATCCTGGGTGATATTGGGCTTTATGTCCCAGGTGATATTGGTGTTTATGGCCCGAGTAATATTGTGGTTTATGGCCCGGGTGATATTGGGTTTTATATCCTGGCTGATATTCGGATCTATGTCCCGGCGGATATTGGGGTCTATAGCCCGGCTGTTATTGTGGTTTATGTCCCAGGTGAAAAGAGGGTTCATGTCCTGGGTGATATTGGGGTTTATATCCCGGGTGATATTGTGATCTATTTCCCGGCTGATATTGGGGTCTATATCCCGGCTGTTATTGGGGTTTATGTCCCGGGTGATATTGGGCTTTATGTCCTGGCTGATATTGGGGTTTATGTCCCGGGTGATATTTTGGTTTATATCCCGGGTGATGTTGGGCATCTATGTCCCGGGTGATATTTGGTTCTATGTCCCAGGTGATATTGGGATCTATGTCCTGGGTTTATGTCCTGGGTGATATTGGGGTTTATGTCCCGGGTGATATGGGGGTTTATATCCCGGGTGATATTGGGGTTTATATCCTGGGCTATATTGGGGTTTATGTCCCATTTGAAATTGGGGTTTATGTCTGAGGTGATTTTGGGGCTTTATGTCCCGCGTGATATTGGATTTTATATCCTGTGTTATATTGGGTTTTGTGTCCCGGGTGATATTGAGATCTATGTCTAGGGTGATATTGGGATCTATGTCCCGGGTGATATTGGGGTCTATTTCCAGGGTGATATTGGGGTTTAGGTCCCGGGTGATATTGGGGTCTATCTCCCGGGTGAAATTTTGATCTATGTCCCGGGTGATATTGGGGTTTATTTCCTGGGTGAAATTGGGGATTATGTCCCGGGTGATATTGGGGGTTTATGTCCCGTGTCATATTGGGTTTTATATCCTGGGTTATATTGGGGTCTATGTCCCAGGTGATATTGGGGTCTATGTCCCGGGTGATATTGGGGTTGATGTCCCGGGTGATATTTTGATCTATGTGTCGGGTGATATTGGGGCTTTATGTCCCCGGTGATATTGGGTTTTATATCCTGGGTTATATTGGGGTTTCTGTCCCGGGTTATATTGGGGGCTATGTCCCGGGTGATATTGGGGTCTTTGTCCCTCGTGATATTGGGGTCTATGTCCCGGGTGATATTGGGGTTGACGTCCCGGGTGATATTTTGATCTATGTCCCGGGTGATATTGGGGTTGATGTCCCGGGTGATATTTTGATCTATGTCCCGGGTGATATTGGGGCTTTATGTCCCCGGTGATATTGGGTTTTATATCCTGGGTTATATTGGGGTTTGTGTCCCGGGTGATATTGGGGTCTATGTCCCGGGTGATATTGGGGTTGATGTCCCGGGTGATATTGGGCTTTATATCGTGGGTGATATTGGGGTTTATGTCCCGGGTGTTATTGGGACCTATGTCTCGGGTGATATTGGGATCTATGTCCCAGGCGATATTGAGGTTTATGTCCCGGGTGATATTGGGATCTATGTCCCAGATGATATTGGGATATATGTCCCGGGTGATATTGGGTCTATGTCCTGGGTGATATTGGGTCTATGTCCCAGGTGATATTGACGACTATGTTCCAGGTGATATAGGGATTTATGTCCCGCCTGATATTGGGGTTTTTGTCCCGCGTGACATTGGGGTTTATATCCTGGGTGATATTGGGGTCTATGTCCCGGGTGATATTGGAGTCTATGTCCCGGGTGATATTGGAGTTTATCTCTTGTGTGATTTTGGGAATCTATATCCCGAGTGATATTGGGGTTTACTTCCTGGGTGATATTGGGGTTTATGTCCCGGGTGATATTGGGGTTTATGTCCCGGGTGAAATTTTGATCTAAGTCCCGGGTGATATTGTGGTTTATGTCCTTGGTGAAATTGGGGATTATGTCCCGGGTGATATTGGGGCTTTATGTCGCGTGTCATATTGGGTTTTATATCCTGGGTTATATTGGGGTTTGTGTCCTGGGTGATATTGAGATCTATGACCCGAGTGATATTGGGGTCTATGTCTCGGGTGATATTGGGTCTATGTCCCGGGTGATATTGGGATTTATGTCGCGGGTGATATTTTGATCTGTGGCGCGGGTGATATTGGGGCTTTATGTCCCGGGTGATATTGGGCTTTATGTCCCGGGTTATATTGGGGATTATGTTCTGGGTGATATTGTGATTAGATTCCAGATGATATTTGAATTTTACATCCCTGGTGATATTGGGATTTATAATCCGGGTCATATTGGGCTTTATATCCCGGGTTATATTGGGGTTTATGTCCCGGGTTATATTGGGATCTATGTCCCAAATGTTATTGGGAACTATGTTCCGGGCGATATGGGGGCTTATGTCCCAGGTGATATTGGGGCTTATGTCCCGGGTGATATTGGGGTTTATGTCCCGGGTGAAATTGTGGTTTATGTCCTGTGTGATATTGGGAATCTATATCCCCGGTTATATTGTGGGTTATGTCCTGGGTGATATTGTGGTTTATGTGCCGGTTGATATTGGGCTCTATGTCCCGGGTGATATTGGGCTCTATGTCCCGGGTGATATTGGGCTTTATGTCCCGGGTGATATTGGGCTTTATGTCCCAGGTGATATTGGGATCTATGTCCCGGATAATATTGGGTTCTATATCCCGCGTGATATTGGGATTTATGTCCCGGGTTTTTGTTTTGGCTGATATTGGGCTTTATGTCCCAGGTGATATTGGGGTTTATGTCCCAGGTAATGTTGGGACCTGTGTCCCAGGTGATATTGGGATCTATGTCCTGGGTGATATTGGAGTTTATGTCCCGGGTGATATTGGGGTTTATGTCCCGGGTGATATTGGGGTTTATGTCATGGTGATATTTGTATTTATAACCTGTGTGATATTGGGGTTTATATCCCGGGCTATATCTGGGTTTATGGCCCGGGTGAAATTGGGGTTTATGTCCCGAGTGATATTGGGGTTTATATCCCGTGTGATAAAGGGGTTTATGTCCCGGGTGAAATTGGGGTTTATGTCCTGTGTGATATTGGGAATCTATATCCCGGGTTATATTTTGGGTTATGTCCTGGGTGATATTGTGGTTTATGTGCCGGGTGATATTGGGCTCTATGTCCCGGGCTGATATTGGGGTTTATGTTCCATGTGATAATGGGGTTTATGTGCCGTGTGATATTGGTGTTTATGTCCCGGGTGATATTGGGGTTTATGTCCTGTGTGATATTGGGGCTTTATGTCCCGGGTGATATTGGGCTTTATGTCCGAGGTGATATTGGGGATTATGTTCTGGGTGATATTGTGATTTATAATCCAGATGATATTTCAATTTTACATCCCTGGATATATTGGGCTTTATATCCCGGGTTATATTGGGGTTTATGTTCCGGGTGATATTGGGATCTATGTCCCAAATGTTATTGGGAACTGTGTTCCGGGCGATATGGGGGATTATGTCCCAGGTGATATTGGGGCTTATGAACCGGATGAAATTGGGGTTTATGTCCTGGGTGAAATTGGGGTTTATGTCCTGTGTGATATTGGGAATCTATATCATGGGTGTTACTGTGGTTTATGTCCTGGGTGATATTTTGGTTTACGTCCTGGGTGATATTGGGCTCTATGACCCGGGTGATATTGGGCTCTATGTCCCGGGTGATATTGGGCTCTATGTCCCGGGTGATATTGGGCTCTATGTCCCGTGTGATATTGGGCTTTATGTCCCGGGTTATATTGGGCTTTATGTCCCGTGTGATATTGGGATCTATTTCCAGGATAATATTGGGTTTTATATCCCGCGTGATATTGGGATCTATGTCCCGGGTTTTTGTCCTGGCTGATATTGGGGTTTATTTCCCAGGTGATATTGGGGTTTATGTCCCAGGTGATATTGGGGTTTATGTTCCCTGTGATATCGTGGTTTATATCGGGGTTTGTATTCCAGGTTATATTGGGGTGTATGTCCCCGGTGAAATTCGGTTTATGTCCCGGGTGTTATTGGGGTTTATATCCTGGTTGATATTGGGGTTTATATCCCGGGTTATATTGTAGTTCATATTCCAGATGATATTTGATTTTTACTTCCCTGATGATATTCGAATTTATACTCTGGGTGATTATGGGGTTTATATCCCGGGTTATATTTGAGTTTATGTCGCGGGTGATATTAGGGTTTATGTCCCGGGTGATATTGGGGTTTATGTCCCAGGTGAAATTGGGGTTTATGACCACGGTGATATTGGGGTTTATGTCCTGGGTGATATTGGGGTTTATGACCACGGTGATATTGGGGTTTATGTCCTCGGTGATATTGGACTTTATATCCCTGGTGAAATTGGGGTTTATGTCCCAAGTGATATTGGGGTTTATATCCCGTGTGATATTGGGGTTTATATCCCGGGTTATATTGTGGTTCATATTCCAGATGAAATTTAATTTTTACATCCCTGATAATATTCCGATTTAACCTCCGGGTGATGTTGGAGTTTATATCGTGGATTATATTGGGGTTCATGTCCCAGGTGGTATTGGGGTTTATGTCCCATGTGATATTGGGGTTTATGTCCAGGGTGATATTGGGCTTTATATCCTGGTGATATTGGGGTTTATATCCCAGGTTATATTGGGGTTTGTGTCCCAGGTGATATTGAGTTCTATGTCTAGGGTGATATTGGGATCTATGTCCCGGGTGATATTGCGGTCTATGTCCAGTGTGACATTGGGGTCTATGTCCTGGGTGATATTGGGCATATTGTCCCGAGCGATATTGGGCTTTATGCCATGGGTGATATTGGGCTTTATGTCCCGGGTGATATTGGTGTTTATGGCCCGAGTGATATTGTGGTTTATGGCCCGGTTGATATTGGGGTTTATGTCCTGGCTGATATTCGGATCTATGTCCCGGCTGATATTGTGGTCTATATCCCGGGTGATATTGGGGTTTATGTCCCAGGTGATATTAGGGTTCATGTCCTGGGTGATATTGGGGTTTATGTCCCGGGTGATATTGGGATCTATGTCCCGGCTGATATTGGGGTCTATATCCCGGCTGTTATTGGGGTTTATGTCCCGGGTGATATTGGGGTTTATGTCCTCGCTGAAATTGGGGTTTATGTCCCGGGTGATATTGTGGTTTATATCCCGGGTGATGTTGGGCATCTATGTCCTGGGTGATATTGGGTTCTATGTCCCAGGTGATATTGGGATCTATGCCCCGGTTTTATGTCCTGGGTGATAATGGGGTTTATGTCCCGGGTGATATGGGGGTTTATATCCTGGGTGATATTGGGGTTTATATCCTGGGCTATATTGGGGTTTATATCCTGGGTGAAATTGTGGTTTATATCCCGGCTGATTTTTAGGTTAATATCCCGGTTGATGTTGGAGTATGTATCCCGGGTTATATTGTGGTTCATATTCCCGACGATATTTTATTTTTACATCCCGGATGATATTCGGATTTATACTCCAGGTGATATTGGGGTTTATGTCCCGGGTGAAATTGGGGTTGATGTCCCGGGTGATTTTGGGATTAATATCCCGGGTGATGTTGGGGTTTATATCCCGGGTTATATTGTGGTTCATATTCCAGATGATATTCGATCGTTACCTCCCGGATGATATTCGGATTTATACTCAAGGTGATATTGGGCTTTATGTCACGGGTGATATTGGACTTTATATCCCGGGTGATATTGGGGTTTATGTCCCAAATGATATTGGGGTTTATTTCCAAGGTAATTTTGGGACCTGTGTCCCGGGTGATATTGGGATCTATGTCCCGGGTGATATTGGGATCTATGTCCCGGGTGATATTGGAGTTTATGTCCCGGGTGATATTGGGGTTTCTGTCCCGGGTTATATTGGGGTTTATGTCCTTGGTGATATTGGGGTTTATAACCTGTGTGATATTGAGGTTTATATCCCGGGTTATATCTGGGTTTATGGCCCGGGTGAAATTGGGGTTTATGTCCCGAGTGATATTGGGGTTTATATCCCGTGTGATATTGGGGTTTATATCCCGGGTTATATTGTGGTTCATATTCCAGATGATATTTGATTTTTACATCCCTGACAATATTCCGATTTATCCTCCAGGTGATATTGGGGTTTATGTCCCATGTGGTATTGGGGTTTATGTCCCGGGTGATATTGGGCTATATATCCTGGGTGATATTGTGGTTTATGTCCCGGATGTTATTGGGATCTTTGTCCCAGGCGATATTGAGGTTTATGTCCCGGGTGATATTGGGATCTATGTCCCGGGTGATATTGGGATCTATGTCCCGGTTGATATTGGGATCTATGTCCCGGGTGATATTGGGTCTATGTCCTGGGTGATATTGGGTCTATGTCCCAGGTGATATTGGGGACTATGGTACAGGTGATATAGGGATTTATGTCCCGGGTGATATTGGGGTTTATATCCCGGGTGATATTGGGCTTTATGTCGTGGGTGATATTGGGGTTTATGTCCTGTGTGAAATTGAGGATTATGTCCCGGGTGATATTTGGGCTTTATGTCCCACGTGATATTGGGTTTTATATCCTGGGTTATATTGGGGTTTTTGTCCCGGGTGATATTGAGATCTGTGTCTAGTGTGATTTTGGGATCTATGTCCCGGGTGATATTGGGATCTATGTCCCGGGTGATATTGGAGTTTATGTCCCGGGTGACTTTGGAGTTTATGTCCCGGGTGATATTGGGGTTTATGTCCCAGGTGAAATTGGGGTTTATGACCACGGTGATATTGGGGTTTATGTCCTGAGTGATATTGGGGTTTATGACCACGGTGATATTGGGGTTTATGTCCTCGGTGATATTGGACTTTATATCCCTGGTGAAATTGGGGTTTATGTCCCAAGTGATATTGGGGTTTATATCCCGTGTGATATTGGGGTTTATATCCCGGGTTATATTGTGGTTCATATTCCAGATGAAATTTAATTTTTACATCCCTGATAATATTCCGATTTAACCTCCGGGTGATGTTGGAGTTTATATCGTGGATTATATTGGGGTTCATGTCCCAGGTGGTATTGGGGTTTATGTCCCATGTGATATTGGGGTTTATGTCCCGGGTGATATTGGGCTTTATATCCTGGTGATATTGGGGTTTATATCCCAGGTTATATTGGGGTTTGTGTCCCAGGTGATATTGAGTTCTATGTCTAGGGTGATATTGGGATCTATGTCCTGGGTGATATTGCGGTCTATGTCCAGGGTGATATTGGGGTCTATGTCCTGGGTGATATTGGGCATATTGTCCCGAGCGATATTGGGCTTTATGTCATGGGTGATATTGGGCTTTATGTCCCGGGTGATATTGGTGTTTATGGCCCGAGTGATATTGTGGTTTATGGCCCGGTTGATATTGGGGTTTATGTCCTGGCTGATATTCGGATCTATGTCCCAGCTGATATTGTGATCTATATCCCGGGTGATATTGGGGTTTATGTCCCAGGTGATATTAGGGTTCATGTCCTGGGTGATATTGGGGTTTATGTCCCGGGTGATATTGGGATCTATGTCCCGGCTGATATTGGGGTCTATATCCCGGCTGTTATTGGGGTTTATGTCCCGGGTGATATTGGGGTTTATGTCCTCGCTGAAATTGGGGTTTATGTCCTGGGTGATATTGTGGTTTATATCCCGGGTGATGTTGGGCATCTATGTCCTGGGTGATATTGGGTTCTATGTCCCAGGTGATATTGGGATCTATGCCCCGGGTTTATGTCCTGGGTGATATTGGTGTTTATGTCCCAGGTGATATGGGGGTTTATATCCTGGGTGATATTGGGGTTTATATCCTGGGCTATATTGGGGTTTATATCCTGGGTGAAATTGTGGTTTATATCCCGGCTGATTTTTGGGTTAATATCCCGGTTGATGTTGGGGCATGTATCCCGGGTTATATTGTGGTTCATATTCCAGATGATATTTTATTTTTACATCCCGGATGATATTCGGATTTATACTCCAGGTGATATTGGGGTTTATGTCCCGGGTGAAATTGGGGTTGATGTCCCGGGTGATTTTGGGATTAATATCCCGGGTGATGTTGGGGTTTATATCCCGGGTTATATTGTGGTTCATATTCCAGATGATATTCGATCGTTACCTCCCGGATGATATTCGGATTTATACTCAAGGTGATATTGGGCTTTATGTCTCGGGTGATATTGGACTTTATATCCTGGGTGATATTGGGGTTTATGTCCCAAATGATATTGGGGTTTATTTCCAAGGTAATGTTGGGACCTGTGTCCCGGGTGATATTGGGATCTATGTCCCGGGTAATATTGGGATCTATGTCCCGGGTGATATTGGAGTTTATGTCCCGGGTGATATTGGGGTTTATGTCCCGGGTGATATTGGGGTTTATGTCCCGGGTTATATTGGGGTTTATGTCCTTGGTGATATTGGGGTTTATAACCTGTGTGATATTGAGGTTTATATCCCGGGTTATATCTGGGTTTATGGCCCGGGTGAAATTGGGGTTTATGTCCCGAGTGATATTCGGGTTTATATCCCGTGTGATATTGGGGTTTATATCCCGGGTTATATTGTGGTTCATATTCCAGATGATATTTGATTTTTACATCCCTGACAATATTCCGATTTATCCTCCAGGTGATATTGGGGTTTATGTCCCATGTGGTATTGGGGTTTATGTCCCGGGTGATATTGGGCTTTATATCCCGGGTTATATTGGGGTTTATGTCCCGGGTGATATTGGGTTCTATGTCCCAAATGTTATTGGGAACCATGTTCCAGGCAATATGGGGGCTTATGTCCCAGGTGATATTGGGATCTATGTCCCGGGTGATATTGGGATCTATGTCCCAGATTATATTGTGTTCTTTGTCCCGGGTGATATTGGGTATATGTACCGGGTGATATAGGGATCTTTGTCACGGGTGATATTGGAATCTATGCCCTGGGCGATATTGGGATTTATGTCCCGGGTGATATTGGGCTCTATGTCCCGGGTGATATTGGGCTCTATGTCCCGGGTGATATTGGGCTCTATGTCCCGGGTGATATTGGGCTTTATGTCCCGCGTGATATTGGGCTTTATGTTCTGGGTGATGTTGGGATCTATGAGCCGGATAATATTGAGTTCTATATCCCGCGTGATATTGGGATCTATGTCCCGGGTTTTTGTCCTGGCTGATATTGGGGTTTATGTCCCAGGTGATATTGGGGTTTGTGTCCCAGCTGATATTGGGGTTTATGTTCCGTGTGATATCATGTTTTATATCGGGGATTGTATTCCAGGTTAAATTGGGGTGTAGGTCCCCGGTGAAATTGGGTTTATGTTCCGGGTGATATTGGGGTTTATATAACGGCTGATATTGGGATCTATGTCCCAGCTGATATTGGGGTCTATATCCCGACTGTTATTGGGGTTTATGTCCCAAGTGATATTAGGGTTCATGTCCTGGGTGATATTGGGGTTTATTTCCCGGGTGATATTGGGCATATTGTCCCTAGTGATATTCGGCTTTATGTCCTGTGTGATTTTGGGAATCTATATCCTCAGTGATATTGGGGTTTATTTCCCGGGTGATATTGGGGTTTATGTCCTGGGTGATATTGGGGTTTATGTCCCAGGTGAAATTTTGATCTATGTCCCGGGTGATATTGAGGTTTATGTCCTGGGTGAAATTGGGGATTATGTCCGGGGTGATATTCGGGGTTTATGTCCCATGTCATATTAGGTTTTATATCCCGGGTGATATTGTGGTTCATGGCCCAGGTGATTTTGGGGTTTTTGTCCTGGGTGAAATTGGGGTCTATGTCCCATGTGATATCGGGGTTTATGTCCAGTGTAAAATTGGAGTTAATGTCCTGGGTAATATTGTGGTTTATATCCCGGGTGATATTGGGATCTATGTCCCGCGTGATATTGGGGTCTATGTCACGGGTGATATTGTGATCTATGCCCTGGGCGATATTGGGTTTTATGTCCCGGGTGATATTGGGGATTATGTTCCGGGTGATATTGCGCTTTATATCGCGTGTTATATTGGGGTTTATGTCCCAGGTGATATTGGGATCTATGTCGCAAATGTTATTGGGAACTATGTTCCGGGCGATATGGGGGCTTATGTCCCAGGTGATATTGGGGCTTATGTCCCGGGTGATATTGGGGTTTATGTCCCGGGTGAAATTGGAGTTTATGTGCCGTGTGATATTGGGCTTTATGGCCCAGGTGATATTGGGCTTTATGTCCTGGTGATATTGGGGTTTATAACCTGTGTGATATTGGGGTTTATATCCCGAGTTATATCTGGGTTTATGGCCGCGTGAAATTGGGGTTTATGTCCCGAGTGATATTCGGGTTTATATCCCGTGTGATATTGGGGTTTATGACCCGGGTGAAATTATGGTTTATCTCCTGTGTGATATTGGGAATCTATATCCCGGGTTATATTGTGGGTAATGTCCTGGGTGATATTGTGGTTTATGTGCCGGCTGATATTGGGCTCTATGTCCCGGGGCGTTATTGGTTTTTATGTCCCGTGTGATAATGAGGTTTATGTGCCGTGTGATGTTGGGGTTTATGTCCCGGGTGATATTGGGGTTCATGTCCCGGGTGATATTGCGGTTTATGTCCCGGGTGAAATTCGGGTTTATGTCCTGTGTGATATTGGGGCTTTATGTCCCGGGTGATATTGGGCTTTATGTCCCGGGTGATATTGGGGATTATGTTCTGGGTGATATTGTGATTTAGATTCCAGATGATATTTCAATTTTACATCCCTTGTTAAATTGGGATTTATAATCCGGGTCATATTGGGCTTTTTATCCCGGGTTATATTGGGGTTTATGTCCCGGGTGATATTGGGATCTATGTCCCAAATGTTATTGGGAACTATGTTCCGGGCAATATGGGGGCTTATGTCCAAGGTGATATTGGGTCTTATGTCCCGGGTGATATTGGGGTTCATGTCCCGGGTGAAATTTGGGGTTTATGTCCTGTGTGATATTGGGAATCTATATCCTGGGTTATATTGTGGTTTGTGTCCCGGGTGATATTGTGGTTTATGTCCCGGGTGATATTGGGCTCTATGACCCGGGTGATATTGGGCTTTATGTCCCGGGTGATATTGGGCTTTATGTCCCGGGTGATATTGGGCTTTATGTCCCGGGTGATATTGGGATCTATTTCCAGGATAATATTGGGTTCTTTATCCCGCGTGATATTGGGATCTATGTCCCTGGTTTTTGTCCTGGCTGATATTGGGGTTTATGTCCCAGGTGATATTGGGGTTTATGTCCCAGGTGATATTGGGGTTTACGTTCCTTGTGATATCGTGGTTTATATCGGGGTTTGTATTCCAGGTTATATTGGGGTGTATGTCCCCGGTGAAATTCGGTTTATGTCCCGGGTGTTATTGGGGTTTATATCCTGGGTGATATTTGGGTTTATATCCCGGGTTATATTGTAGTTCATATTCCAGATGATATTTGATTTTTACATCCCTGATGATATTCGAATTTATACTCTGGGTGATTATGGGGTTTATATCCCGGGTTATATTTGAGTTTATGTCGCGGGTGATATTAGGGTTTATGTCCCGGGTGATATTGGGGTTTATGTCCCAGGTGAAATTGGGGTTTATGACCACGGTGATATTGGGGTTTATGTCCTGGGTGATATTGGACTTTATATCCCTGGTGAAATTGGGGTTTATGTCCCAAGTGATATTGGGGTTTATATCCCGTGTGATATTGGGTTTTATATCCCGGGTTATATTGTGGTTCATATTCCAGATGATATTTGATCTTTACATCCCTGACAATATTCCGATTTAACCTCCGGGTGATGTTGGGGTTTATATCGTGGATTATATTGGGGTTCATGTCCCAGGTGTTATTGGGGTTTATTTCCCATGTGATATTGGGTTTTATGTCCCGGGTGATATTGGGCTTTATATCCTGGGTGATATTGGGTTTTATATCGCAGGTTATATTGGGGTTTGTGTCCCGGGTGATATTGAGATCTATGTCTAGGGTGATATTTGGATCTATGTCCCGGGTGATATTGCGGTCTATTTCCAGGGTGATATTGGGGTCTATGTCCTGGGTGATATTGGGCTTTATGTCCCGGGTGATATTGGTGTTTATGGCCCGAGTGATATTGTGGTTTATGGCCCGGGTGATATTGGGGTTTATGTCCTGGCTGATATTCGGATCTATATCCCGGCTGATATTGGGGTCTATATCCCGGGTGACATTGGGGTTTATGTCCCAGGTGATATTAGGGTTCATGTCCTGGGTGATATTGGGGTTTATGTTACGGGTGATATTGGGATCCATGTCCCGGCTGATATTGGGGTATATATCCCGGCTGTTATTGGGGTTTATGTCCCGGGTGATATTGGGGTTTATGTCCTCGATGATATTGGGGTTTATGTCCCGGGTGATATTGTGGTTTATATCCCGGGTGATGTTGGGATCTATGTCCCGTGTTTATGTCCTGGGTGATATTGGGGTTTATGTCCCGGGTGATATGGGGGTTTATATCCCGGGTGATATTGGGGTTTATATCCTGGGCTATATTGGGGTTTCTGTCCCGGGTGAAATTGGGGTTTATGTCCCGGGTGAAATTGGGGTTTATGTCCCGGGTGAAATTGGGGTTTATGTCCCGGCTGATTTTGGGGTTAATGTCCCGGTTGATCTTGGGGTTTGTTTCCCGGGTTATATTGTGGTTCATATTCCAGACGATATTTTATTTTTAAATCCCGGGTGATATTCGGATTTATACTCCAGGTGATATTGGGGTTTATGTCCCGGGTGAAATTGGGGTTGATGTCCCGGGTGATTTTGGGATTAATATCCCGGGTGATGTTGGGGTTTATATCTCGGGTGATATTGTGGTTCATATTCCAGATGATATTCGATCTTTACCTCCCGAATGATATTCGGATTTATACTCCAGGTGATATTGGGCTTAATGTCACGGGTGATATTGGACTTTATATCCCGGGTGATATTGGGGTTTATGTCCCAGATGATATTGGGGTTTATTTCCCAGGTAATGTTGGGACCTGTGTCCCGGGTGATATTGGGATCGATGTCCCGGGTGATATTGGAGTTTATTTCCCGGGTGATATTGGGGTTTATGTCACGGGCGATATTGGGATTTATGTCCTAGGTGATATTGGGGTTTATAACCTGTGTGATATTGGGGTTCATATCCTGGGTTATATCTAGGTTTACGGCCCAGTTGAAATTGGGTTTTATATCCCGAGTGATATTGGGGTTTATATCCCGTGTGATATTGGGGTTTATATCCCGGGTTATATTGTGGTTCATATTCCAGGTGATATTCGATCTTTACCTCCCGGATGATATTCGGATTTATACTCCAGGTGATATTGGGCTTTATGTCACGGGTGATATTTGACTTTATATCCTGGGTGATATTGGGGTTTATGTCCCAGATGATATTGGGGTTTATGTCCCAGGCAACGTTGGAACCTGTGTCCCGGATGATATTGGGATCTATGTCCCGGGTGATATTGGGGTTTATGTCCCGGGTGATATTGGGGTTTATGTCCTAGGTGATATTGGGGTTTTTATCCTGTGTGATATTGGGGTTTATGTCCCGGGTGATATTTGGGTTCATGTCCCGGGTGATATTGCAGTTTATGTCCCGGGTGAAATTGGGGTTTATGTCCTGTGTGATATTGGGGCTTTATGTCCCGGGTGATATTGGGCTTTATGTCCCGGGTGATATTGGGGATTATGTTCTGGGTGATATTGTGATTAGATTCCAGATGATATTTGAATTTTACATCCCTGGTGATATTGGGATTTAAAATCCGGGTGATATTGAGCTTTATATCCCGGGTTATATTGGGGTTTATGTCCCGGGTGATATTGGGATCTATGTCCCAAATGTTATTGGGAACTATGTTCTGGGCGATATGGGGGCTTATGTCCCAGCTGATATTGGGGCTTATGTCCCGGGTGATATTGCGGTTTAAGTCCCGGGTGAAATTGGGGTTTATGTCCTGTGTGATATTGGG
Source organism: Carcharodon carcharias (assembly GCF_017639515.1). NCBI lineage: Eukaryota > Metazoa > Chordata > Chondrichthyes > Lamniformes > Lamnidae > Carcharodon > Carcharodon carcharias. The sequence goes on from NC_054490.1 coordinate 13,908,909, forward strand.
AATCTATATACCGGGTTATATTGTGGGTTATGTCCTGGGTGATATTGTGGTTTATGTCCCGGGTGATATTGGGCTCTCTTTCCCGGGTGATATTGGGCTTTATGTCCCGGGTGATATTGGGCTTTATTTCCCGGGTGATATTGGGATCTATGTCCCGGATAATATTGGGTTCTATATCCCGCGTGATATTGGGATTTATGTCCCGGGTTTTTGTCCTGGCTGATATTGGGGTTTATATCCCAGGTGATATTGGGGTTTATGTCCCAGGTAATGTTGGGACCTGTGTCCCGGGTGATATTGGGATCTATGTCCCGGGTGATATTGGAGTTTATGTGCCGTGTGATATTGGGGTTTATGGCCCAGGTGATATTGGTTTTTATGTCCTGGTGATATTGGGGTTTATAACCTCTCTGATATTGGGGTTTATATCCCGAGTTATATCTGGGTTTATGGCCCGGGTGAAATTGGGGTTTATATCCCGAGTGATATTGGGGTTTATATCCCGTGTGATATTGGGGTTTATGTCCCGGGTGAAATTATGGTTTATCTCCTGTGCGCTATTGGGAATCTATATCCAGGGTTATATTGTGGGTTATGTCCTGGGTGATATTGTGGTTTATATGCCGGGTGATATTGGGCTCTATGTCCCGGGGCGATATTGGGGTTTATGTCCCATGTGATAATGAGGTTTATGTGCCGTGTGATATTGTGGTTTATGTCCCGGGTGATATTGGGGTTTATGTCCCGGGTGAAATTATGGTTTATCTCCTGTGCGCTATTGGGAATCTATATCCAGGGTTATATTGTGGGTTATGTCCTGGGTGATATTGTGGTTTATATGCCGGGTGATATTGGGCTCTATGTCCCGGGGCGATATTGGGGTTTATGTCCCATGTGATAATGAGGTTTATGTGCCGTGTGATATTGTGGTTTATGTCCCGGGTGATATTGCGGTTTATGTCCCGGGTGAAATTCGGGTTTATGTCCTGTGTGATATTGGGGCTTTATGTCCCGGGTGATATTGGGCTTTATGTCCCGGGTGATATTGGGGATTATGTTCTGGGTGATATTGTGATTTAGATTCCAGATAATATTTCAATTTTACATCCCTGGTTAAATTGGGATTTATAATCCAGGTCATATTGGGCTTTATATCCCGGGTTATATTGGGGTTTATGTCCCGGGTGATATTGGGATCTATGTCCCAAATGTTATTGGGAACTATGTTCCGCGCGATATGGGGGCTTATGTCCCAGGTGATATTGGGGCTTATGTCCCGGGTGATATTGGTGTTTATGTCCCAGGTGAAATTGGGGTTTATGTCCTGTGTGATATTGGGAATCTATATCCCGGGTGTTATTGAGGTTTATGTCCTGGGTGATATTGTGGTTTATGTCCCGGGTGATATTGGGCTCTATGACCCGGGTGATATTGGGCTCTATATCCCGGGTGTTATTGGGGTTTGTATCCTGCGTGATATTGGGGTTTATATCCCGGGTTATATTGTAGTTCATATTCCAGATGATATTTGATTTTTACATCCCTGATGATATTGGAATTTATGCTCTGGGTGATTATGGGGTTTATATCCCGGGTTATATTTGAGTTTATGCCGCGGGTGATATTAGGGTTTATGTCCCGGGTGATATTGGGGTTTATGTCCCAGCTGAAATTGGGGTTTATGACCACGGTGATATTGGAGTTTATGTCCTGGGTGATATTGTGGTTTATGATCACGGTGATATTGGGGTTTATGTCCCAGGTGAAATTGGGGTTTATGACCACGGTGATATTGGGGTTTATGTCCTGGGTGATATTGTGGTTTATGATCACGGTGATATTGGGGTTTATGTCCTGGGTGATATTGGACTTTATATCCCTGGCGAAATTGGGGTTTATGTCCCAAGTGATATTGGGGTTTATATCCCGTGTGATATTGGGGTTTATATCCTGGGTTCTATTGTGGTTCATATTCCAGATGAAATTTAATTTTTACATCCCTGACAATATTCCGATTTAACCTCCGGGTGATGTTGGAGTTTATATCGTGGATTATATTGTGGTTTATGTCCCATGTGATATTGGGGTTTATGTCCCGGGTGATATTGGGATCTATGTCCCGGCTGATATTGGGGTCTATATCCCGGCTGTTATTGGGGTTTATGTCCCGGGTGATATTGGGGTTTATGTCCTCGCTGATATTGGGGTTTATGTCCCGGGTGATATTGTGGTTTATATCCCGGGTGATGTTGGGCATCTATGTCCTGGGTGATATTTAGTTCTATGTCCCAGGTGATATTGGGATCTATGTCCCGGGTTTATGTCCTGGGTGATATTGGGGTTTATGTCCCGGGTGATATGGGGGTTTATATCCCGGGTGATATTGGGGTTTATATCCTGGGCTATATTTGGGTTTATGTCCCGGGTGAAATTGGGGTTTATGTCCCGGGTGAAATTGGGGTTTATGTCCCGGCTGATTTTGGGGTTAATATCCCGTTTGATGTTGGGGTTTGTTTCCTGGGTTATATTGTGGTTCATATTCCAGATGATATTTTATTTTTACATCCCGGATGATATTCGGATTTATACTCCAGGTGATATTGGGGTTTATGTCCCGGGTGAAATTGGGGTTTATGTCCCGGGTGAAATTGGGGTTGATGTCCCGGGTGATTTTGGGATTAATATCCCGGGTGATGTTGGGGTTTATATCCCGGGTGATATTTTGGTTCATATTCCAGATGATATCCGATCTTTACCTCCCAGATGATATTCGGATTTATACTCCAGGTGATATTGGGCTTTATGTCACGGGTGATATTGGACTTTATATCCCGGGTGATATTGGGGTTTATGTCCCAGATGATATTGGGGTTTATGTCCCAGGTAATGTTGGGACCTGTGTCCCGGGTGATATTGGGATCTATGTCCCAGGTGATATTGGAGTTTATGTCCCGGGTGATACTGGGGTTTATATCCCGTGTGATATTGGGGTTTATATCCTGGGTTATATTGTGGTTCATATTCCAGATGATATTTGATTTTTACATCCCTGACAATATTCCGATTTATCCTCCAGGTGATATTGGGGTTTATATCGTGGATTGTTTGGGGTTCATGTCCCAGCTGATATTGGGGTTTATGTCCCGTGTGGTATTAGGGTTTATGTCCCGGGTGATATTGGGCTTTATATCCTGGATGATATTTTGGTTTATGTCCCGTGTGTTATTGGGACCTATGTCTCGGGTGATATTGGGATCTATGTCCCGGGTGATATTGGGATCTATGTCCCGGATGATATTGGGATCTATGTCCCGGGTGATATTGGGGTCTAATTCCCGGGTGATATTGGGGTCTAAGTCCCGGGTGATATTGGGGTTTATGTCCCGTGTGATTTTGGGAATCTATCTCCCGAGTGATATTGGGATTTATTTCCCGGGTGATATTGGGGTTCATGTCCCAGGTGATATTGGGGTTTATGTCCCGGGTGAAATTCGGGTTTATGTCCTGTGTGATATTGGGCTTTATGTCCCGGGTGATATTGGGGATTATGTTCTGGGTGATATTGTGATTTAGATTCCAGATGATATTTGAATTTTACATCCCTGGTGATATTGGGATTTATAATCCGGGTGATATTGGGCTTTATATCCCGGGTTATATTGGGGTTTATGTCCTGGGTGATATTGGGATCTATGTCCCAAATGTTATTGGGAACTATGTTCCAGGCGATATGGGGGCTTATGCCCCAAGTGATATTGGGGCTTATGTCCCGGGCGATATTGGGGTTTATGTTCCGGATGAAATTGGGGTTTATGTCCTGTGTGATATTGGGAATCTATATCCCGGGTTATATTTTGGGTTATGTCCTGGGTGATATTGTGGTTTATTTGACGGGTGATATTGGGCTCTATGTCCTGAGTGATATTGGGCTTTATGTCCCGGGTGATATTGGGCTTTATGTCCCGGGTGATGTTGGGATCTATGTCCCGGATAATATTGGGTTCTATATCCCGCGTGATATTGGGATTTATGTCCCGTGTTTTTTTCCTGGCTGATATTGGGGTTTATGTCCCGGGTGATTTTGGGGTTGATGTCCCGGGTGATTTTGGGATTAATATCCCGGGTGATGTTGGGGTTTATATCCCGGGTTATATTGTGGTTCATATTCCAGATGATATTCGATCTTTACCTCCCGGATGATATTCGGATTTATACTCCAGGTGATGTTGGGCTTTATGTCACGGGTGATATTGGACTTTATATCCCGGGTGATATTGGGGTTTATGTCCCAGATGATTTTGGGGTTTATGTCTCAGGTAATGTTGGGACCTGTGTCCCGGGTGATATTGGGATCTATGTCCCGGGTGATATTGGAGTTTATGTCCCGGGTGATATTGGAGTTTATGTCCCGGGTGATATTGGGGTTTATGTCCCGGGTTATATTGGGGTTTATGTCCTAGGTGATGTTGGGGTTTATAACCTGTGTGATATTGGGGTTTATATCCCGGGTTATTTCTGGGTTTATGGCCCGGGTGAAACTGGGGTTTATGTCCCGAGTGATATTGTGATATATGTCCTGGGTGTTATTGGGTCTATGTCCTGAGTGATATTGGGTCTATGTCCCAGGTGATATTGGGGACTATGTTCCAGATGATATAGGGATTTATGTCCCGGGTGATATTGGGGTTTATATCCCGGGTGATATTGGGCTTTATGTCATGGGTGATATTGGGGTTTATGTCCTGTGTGAAATTGAGGATTATGTCCCTGGTGATATTGGGTCTTTATGTTCCGCGTGATATTGGGTTTTATGTCCCGCGTGATATTGGGTTTTATATCCCGGGTGATATTGGGGTCTATGTCCCGGGTGATATTGGGGTCTATGTCCCGGGTGATATTGGGGTCTATGTCCCAGGTGATATTGGGGTTTATGTCCCAGGTGAAATTGGGGTTTATGTCCTGTGTGATTTTGGGAATCTATATCACGAGTGATATTGTGGTTTATTTCCTGGACGATATTGGGGTTTATGTCCCGGGTGTTATTAGGGTTTATGTCCCCGGTGAAATTTTGATCTATGTCCCGGGTGATATTGTGTTTTATATCCGGGGTTATATTGGGTTTTGTGTCCCGGGTGATATTGAGAACTATGACCCGGGTGATATTGGGGTCCATGTCCCGGGTGATATTGGGGTCTATGTCCCGGGTGATATTTTGGTTTATGGCCCTGATGATATTTTGATCTGTGTCCCGGGTGATATTGGGGCTTTATGTCCTGGGTGATATTGGGTTTTATATCCTGGTTTATATTGGTGTTTGTGTCCCGGGTGATATTGAGATCTATGACCCGGGTGATATTAGTGTCTATGTCCCGGGTGATATTGGGGTCTATGTCCCGGGTAAAATTGGGGTTTAATTCCCGGGTGATATTGTGGTTTATGTCCTGGGTGATATTGGGGTCTTTGTTCCGGGTGATATTGGGGTCAATGTCATGGGTGATATTGGGATCTATGCCCTGGGCGATATTGGGGTTTATGTCCCGTGTGATAATGGGCTTTATGAGCCGTGTGATATTGGGGTTTATGTCCTGGGTGATATTGGGGTTCATGTCCCGGGTGATATTGGGGTTTATGTCCCGGTGAAATTCGGGTTTTTGTCCTGTGTGATATTGGGTCTTTATGTCCCAGGTGATATTGGGGCTTATGTCCTGGGTGAGATAGGGGTTTATGTCCCGGGTGAAATTGGGGTTTATGTCCTGTGTGATATTGGGAATCTATATCCTGGGTGATATTGTGGTTTATGTCCTGGATGATATTGTGGTTTATGTCCCTGGTGATATTGGGCTCTATTACCCGGGTGATATTGGGCTCTATTACGCGGGTGATATTGGGCTCTATTACCCGGGTGATATAGGGCTCTATGTCCCAGGTGATATTGGGCTTTATGTCCCGGGTGATATTGGGCTTTATGTCCCAGGTGATATTGGGATCTATTTCCAGGATAATATTGGGTTCTATATCCCGCGTGATATTGGGATCTATGTCCCGGGTTTTTGTCCTGGCTGATATTGGGTTTTATGTCCCAGGTGATATTGGGGTTTATGTCCAAGGTGATTTGCGGTTTATGTTCCGTGTGATTTCGTGGTTTATATTGGGGTTTGTATTCCAGGTTATATTGGGGTGTATGTCCCCGGTGAAATTTGGTTTATGTCCCGTGTGTTATTGGGGTGTATATCCTGGGTGATATTGGGGTTTATATCCCGGGTTATATTGTAGTTCATATTCCAGATGATATTTGATTTTTACATCCCTGATGATATTCGAATTTATAATCTGGGTGATATTGGGGTTTATATCCCGGGTTATATTTGAGTTTATGTCGTGGGTGATATTGGACTTTATATCCCGGGTGAAATTGAGGTTTATGTCCCGAGTGATATTGGTGTTTATATCCCGTGTGATATTGGGGTTTATATCCCGGGTTATATTGTGGCTCATATTCCAGATGATATTTAATTTTTACATCCCTGACAATATTCCGATTTATCCTCCGGGTGATATTGGGGTTTATATTGTGGATTATATTGGGCTTCATGTCCCAAGTGATATTGGGGTTTATGTCCCGTGTGCTATTGGGGTTTATGTCCCGGGTCATTTTTGGCTTTATATCCTGGGTGATATTGGGGTTTATGTCCCGGGTGTTATTGGGACCTATGTCTCGGGTGATATTGGGATCTATGTCCCAGGCGATATTGAGGTTTATGTCCCAGGTGATATTGGGATCTATGTCCTGGGAGATATTGGGATCTATGTCTCGGATGATATTGGGATATATGTCCCGGGTGATATTGGGTCTATGTCCTGGGTGATATTGGCTCTATGTCCCGGGTGATATTGGGATTTATGTCCCGGGTGATATTGGGGTTTATATCCCGGGTGATATTGGGCTTTATGTCGAGGGTGATATTGGGGTTTGTGTCCTTGGTGATATTGAGATCTATGTCTAGGCTGATATTGGGATCTATGTCGCTGGTGATGTTGGGGTCTATGTCCCGGGTGATATTGGTGTTTATGTCCCGGGTGAAATTGGGGTTTATGTCCTGTGTGATTTTGGGAATCTTTATCCCGAGTGATATTGGGGTTTATTTCCTGGGTGATATTGGGGCTTTATGTCCCGTGTCATATTGTCTTTTATATCCTGGGTTATAATGGGGTTTGTGTCCCGGGTGAAATTGAGATCTATGACCCGGGTGATATTGTGGTCTATGTCCTGGGTGATATTGGGGTCTATGTCCCGCGTGATATTGGAGTTTATGTCCCGGATAAAATTGGGTTTTAATTCCCGGGTTTTATTTTGGTTTATGTCCCGGGTGATATTGGGGTCTATGTCCCGGGTGATATTGGGGTCTATGTCACGGGTGATATTGGGATCTATGCCCTGGGCGATATTGGGGTTTATGTCCCATGCGATATTGGGGTTTATGTCCCGTGTGATATTGGCGTTCATGTCCCGGGTGATATTGGGGTTTATGTCCCGCGTGAAATTGGGGTTTATGTCCTGTTTGATATTGGGGCTTTATGTCCCGGATGATATTGGGCTTTATGTCCCGGGTGATATTGGGCATTATGTTCTGTGTGATATTGTGATTTAGATTCCAGATGATATTTGAATTTTACATCCATAGTGATATTGGGATTTATAATCCGGGTGATATTGGGCTTTATATCCCGGGTTATATTGGGGTTTATGTCCCGGGTGATATTGGGATCTATGTCCCAAATGCTATTGGGAACTATGTTCCGGGCGATATGGGGGCTTATGTGCCAGGTGATATTGGGGCTTATGTCCCGGGTGATATTGGGGTTCATGTCCCAGTTTAAATTGGGATCTATGTCCTGGGTGATATTGGGGTTTATATCCCAGGTGATATTGGGATCTATGTCCCGGATGATATTGTGATCTATGTCCCTCGTGATATTAGGGTTTATAACCTGTGTGATTTCGGGGTTTTTATCCCGGGTTATATAGGGGTCTATGTCCTACGTGAAATTGGGGTTTTTGTCCCGGGTGATATTGGGGTCTATGTCCCTGGTGATATTGGGATCTATGTCCCGGATGATATTGGGATCTATGTCCCGGATGATATTGGGATCTATGTCCCGGGTGATATTGGGGTCTATGTCCTGGGTGCTATTGAGTTCTATGTCCCGGGTGATAGTGGGGTTTATGTCCCGGGTGAAATTAGGGTTTATGTCTGGTGTGATATTGGGAATCTATATCCCGGTTGATATTGGGTTTTATGTCCCGGGTGATATTAGGATCTGTGTCCCGGATGATAATGGGTTCTATATCCAGCGTGATATTGGGATCTATGTCCTGGGTTTATGCCCTGGCTGATATTGGGGTTTATGTCCAGGTGATATTGGGACTTATGTCCCAGGTGATTTTGGGTTTATGTCCCGGGTGATATTGGGCTTTATGTCGCGGGTGATATTGGGGTCTATGTCCCGGGTGATATTGGGCTCTATATTCCGTGTGATATTGGGCTCTATGCCCCGTGTGATATTGGGCTATATGGCCCGTGTGAAACTGGGCTTTATGTCCCTGGTGATATTGGACTTTATATCCCGTGAGATATTGGGGTTAATATCCCGGGTGATGTTGGGGTTTATATCCCGGGTTATATTGTGGTCATATTTCAGATGATATTTGATTTTTACACCCCGGATGATATTCGGAGTTATACTCCAGGTGATATTGGGGTCTATGTTCCGGGTGATATTGGGATCTATGTCCCGGGCGATATTGGGGTTTATGTCCTGGCTGATATTTGGATCTATGTCCCGGGTGATATTGGGATCTATGTCCCAGGTGATATTGGGATCTATGTCCCTGGTGATATTGGGGTCTATGTCCCGGGTGATATTGGGCTCTATGTCCTGTGTGATATTGGGCAATATGTCCTGAGTGATACTGGGCTTTATGTCCCTGGTTATAATGGGGTTTATGTCCCGTGTGATATTGGGGCTTATATCCCGGGTGAAATTGGGGTTTATGTCCTAGGTGATATTGGGGCTTTATCTCCCGGTTCATATTGGGGTTTATGTCCTGGGTTATATTTGTGTTTATGTCCCGGGTGATAATGAGATCCATGTCCTGGGTGATATTTGGATCTATGTCCTGGGGGATATTGGGATCTATGTCCTGGGTGATATTGGGATCTATATCCTGGTGATATTGGGATCTATGTCACAGGTGATTTTGGGATCTATATCCCGGGTGATATTTGGATCTATGTCCCGGATGATATTGCGTTCTATATGCCGCATGATATTGGGATCTATGTCCCGGTTTATGTCCCGGGTGATATTGGGTTTATGACCACGGTGATATTGGGGTTTATGTCCTGGGTGTTATTGGGGTTTATATCCCGTGTGATATTGGGTTTTATATCCCGGGTTATATTGTGGTTCATATTCCAGATGATATTTGATTTTTACATCCCTGACAATATTCCGATTTATCCTCCAGGTGATATTGGGGTTTATATCGTGGATTATATTGGGATTCATGTCCCGGGTCATATTGGGGTTTATGTCCCGTGTGATATTGGGGTTTATGTCCCGGGTCATATTGGGCTTTATATCCTGGGTGATATTGCTGTTTATGTCCCGGTTGTTATTGGGACCTATGTCTCGGGTGATATTGGGATCTATGTCCCAGGCGATTTTGGGATCTATTTCCCGGGTGATTTTGGGATCTATGTCCTGGATGATATTGGGGTCTATGTCCCGGAGGATATTGGGATCTATGTCCCGGGTGATATTGGGTCTATGTCCTGGGTGATATTGGCTCTATGTCCCGGCTGATATTGGGGTCTATGTTCCAGGTGATATTGGGATTTATGTCCCGGGTGATATTGGGGTTTATATCCCGGGTGATATTGGGCTTTATGTCGAGGGTGATATTGGGGTTTGTGTCCTTGGTGATATTGAGATCTATGTCTAGTGTGATATTGGGATCTATGTCCCGGGTGATGTTGGGGTCTATGTCCCGGGTGATATTGGTGTTTATGTCCCGGGTGATATTGGGGTTTATGTCCTGTGTGATTTTGGGAATCTATATCCTGAGTGATATTGGGGTTTATTTCCTGGGTGATATTGGGGCTTTATGTCCCGTGTCATATTGGGTTTTATATCCTGGGTTATATTGGGGTTTGTGTCCCGCGTGATATTGAGATCTATGATCTGGGTGATATTGGGGTCCATGTCCCGGGGGATATTGGGGTTTATGTCCCGGGTGATATTTTGATCTAAGTCCTGGGTGATATTGGCTTTTATATCCTGGGTTATATTGGGGTTTGTGTCCCGCGTGATATTGAGATCTATGATCTGGGTGATATTGAGGTCCATGTCCCGGGGGATATTGGGGTTTATGTCCCGGGTGATATTTTGATCTAAGTCCTGGGTGATATTGGCTTTTATATCCTGGGTTATATTGGGGTTTGTGCCCTGGGTGATATTGAGATCTATGACCCGGGTGATATTGGGGTCTATGTCCTGGGTGATATTGGGGTCTATGTCCCTCGAGATATTGGGGTTTATGTCCCGGGTAAAATGGGGTTTAATTCCCGGGTGTTATTTTGGTTTATTTCCCGGGTGATATTGGGGTCTATGTCCCAGGTGATATTGGGCTTTATGTCCCGGGTGATATTGGGCTTTATGTCCCAGGTGATATTGGGATCTATTTCCCGGATAATATTGGGTTCTATATCCCGCGTGATATTGGGATCTATGTCCCGGGTTTTTGTCCTGGCTGATATTGGGTTTTATGTCCCAGGTGATATTGGGGTTTATGTCCCAGGTGATTTGCGGTTTATGTTCCGTGTGATATCGTGGTTTATATTGGGGTTTGTATTCCAGGTTATATTGGGGTGTATGTCCCCGGTGAAATTCGGTTTATGTCCCGTGTGTTATTGGGGTTTATATCCTGGGTGTTATTGGGGTTTATATCCCGGGTTATATTGTAGTTCATATTCCAGATGATATTTGATTTTTACATCCCTGATGATATTCGAATTTATACTCTGGGTGATATTGGGGTTTATATCCCGGGTTATATTTGAGTTTATGTCGTGGGTGATATTGGACTTTATATCCCGGGTGAAATTGAGGTTTATATCCCGAGTGATATTGGTGTTTATATCCCGTGTGATATTGGGGTTTATATCCCGGGTTATATTGTGGCTCATATTCCAGATGATATTTAATTTTTACATCCCTGACAATATTCCGATTTATCCTCCGGGTGATATTGAGGTTTATATTGTGGATTATATTGGGCTTCATGTCCCAAGTGATATTGGGGTTTATGTCCCGTGTGTTATTGGGGTTTATGTCCCGGGTCATTTTGGGCTTTATATCCTGGGTGATATTGGGGTTTATGTCCCGGGTGTTATTGGGACCTATGTCTCGGGTGATATTGGGATCTATGTCCCAGGCGATATTGAGGTTTATGTCCCAGGTGATATTGGGATCTATGTCCCGGATGATATTGGGATATATGTCCCGGGTGATATTGGGTCCAAGTCCTGGGTGATATTGGCTCTATGTCCCGGGTGATATTGGGGTCTATGTTCCAGGTGATACTGGGATTTATGTCCCGGGTGATATTGGTGTTTATATCCCGGGTGATATTGGGCTTTATATCGAGGGTGATATTGGGGTTTGCGTCCTTGGTGATATTGAGATCTATGTCTAGTGTGATATTGGGATCTATGTCCCGGGTGATGTTGGGGTCTATGTCCCGGGTGATATTGGTGTTTATGTCCCGGGTGAAATTGGGGTTTATGTCCTGTGTGATTTTGGGAATCTATATCCCGAGTGATATTGGGGTTTATTTCCTGGGTGATATTGGGGCTTTATGTCCCGTGTCATATTGGGTTTTATATCCTGGGTTATATTGGGGTTTGTGTCCCGGGTGATATTGAGATCTATGATCTGGGTGATATTGGGGTCCATGTCCCGGGGGATATTGGGGTTTATGTCCCGGGTGATATTTTGATCTAAGTCCTGGGTGATATTGGCTTTTATATCCTGGGTTATATTGGGGTTTGTGCCCTGGGTGATATTGAGATCTATGAACCGGGTGATATTGGGGTCTATGTCCCTCGCGATATTGGGGTTTATGTCCCGGGTAAAATGGTGTTTAATTCCCGGGTGTTATTGTGGTTTATGTCCCGGGTGATATTGGGGTCTATGTCCCGGATGATATTGGGGTCTATGTCCTGGGTGATATTGGGGCTTATGTCACGGGTGATATTGGGATCTATGCCCTTGGCGATATTGGGGTTTATGTCCCGTGTGATATTGGGGTTTATGTCCCGTGTGATATTGGGGTTTATGTCCCGTGTGATATTGAGGTTTATGTCCCGGGTTTAATTGGGGTTTATGTCCTGTCTGATATTGGGGCTTTATGTCCCAGGTGATATTGTGCTATATGTCCCGGGTGGTATTTGGCATTATATTCTGAGTGATATTGTGATTTAGATTCCAGATGATATTTGAATTTTACATCCCTGGTGATATTGGGATTTATAATCTGGGTGATATTGGGCTTTATATCCCGGGTTTTTTTGGGGTTTATGTCCCCGGTGATATATAGGATCTTTGTCCCAAATGTTATTGGGAACTATGTTCCAGGCGATATGGGGGTTATGTCCCAGGTTATATTGGGGCTTATGTCCCGGGTGATATTGTGGTTTATGTCCTGGGTGATATTTGGATCTATGTCCTGGGGGATATTGGGATCTATGTCCTGGGTGATATTGGGATCTATATCCTGGTGATATTGGGATCTATGTCACAGGTGATTTTGGGATCTATATGCCGGGTGATATTTGGATCTATGTCCCGGATGATATTGCGTTCTATATGCCGCATGATATTGGGATCTATGTCCCGGTTTATGTCCCGGGTGATATTGGGTTTATGACCACGGTGATATTGGGGTTTATGTCCTGGGTGTTATTGGGGTTTATATCCCGTGTGATATTGGGTTTTATATCCCGGGTTATATTGTGGTTCATATTCCAGATGATATTTGATTTTTACATCCCTGACAATATTCCGATTTATCCTCCAGGTGATATTGGGGTTTATATCGTGGATTATATTGGGATTCATGTCCCGGGTCATATTGGGGTTTATGTCCCGTGTGATATTGGGGTTTATGTCCCGGGTCATATTGGGCTTTATATCCTGGGTGATATTGCTGTTTATGTCCCGGTTGTTATTGGGACCTATGTCTCGGGTGATATTGGGATCTATGTCCCAGGCGATTTTGGGATCTATTTCCCGGGTGATTTTGGGATCTATGTCCTGGATGATATTGGGGTCTATGTCCCGGAGGATATTGGGATCTATGTCCCGGGTGATATTGGGTCTATGTCCTGGGTGATATTGGCTCTATGTCCCGGCTGATATTGGGGTCTATGTTCCAGGTGATATTGGGATTTATGTCCCGGGTGATATTGGGGTTTATATCCCGGGTGATATTGGGCTTTATGTCGAGGGTGATATTGGGGTTTGTGTCCTTGGTGATATTGAGATCTATGTCTAGTGTGATATTGGGATCTATGTCCCGGGTGATGTTGGGGTCTATGTCCCGGGTGATATTGGTGTTTATGTCCCGGGTGATATTGGGGTTTATGTCCTGTGTGATTTTGGGAATCTATATCCTGAGTGATATTGGCGTTTATTTCCTGGGTGATATTGGGGCTTTATGTCCCGTGTCATATTGGGTTTTATATCCTGGGTTATATTGGGGTTTGTGTCCCGCGTGATATTGAGATCTATGATCTGGGTGATATTGGGGTCCATGTCCCGGGGGATATTGGGGTTTATGTCCCGGGTGATATTTTGATCTAAGTCCTGGGTGATATTGGCTTTTATATCCTGGGTTATATTGGGGTTTGTGCCCTGGGTGATATTGAGATCTATGACCCGGGTGATATTGGGGTCTATGTCCTGGGTGATATTGGGGTCTATGTCCCTCGAGATATTGGGGTTTATGTCCCGGGTAAAATGGGGTTTAATTCCCGGGTGTTATTTTGGTTTATTTCCCGGGTGATATTGGGGTCTATGTCCCAGGTGATATTGGGCTTTATGTCCCGGGTGATATTGGGCTTTATGTCCCAGGTGATATTGGGATCTATTTCCCGGATAATATTGGGTTCTATATCCCGCGTGATATTGGGATCTATGTCCCGGGTTTTTGTCCTGGCTGATATTGGGTTTTATGTCCCAGGTGATATTGGGGTTTATGTCCCAGGTGATTTGCGGTTTATGTTCCGTGTGATATCGTGGTTTATATTGGGGTTTGTATTCCAGGTTATATTGGGGTGTATGTCCCCGGTGAAATTCGGTTTATGTCCCGTGTGTTATTGGGGTTTATATCCTGGGTGTTATTGGGGTTTATATCCCGGGTTATATTGTAGTTCATATTCCAGATGATATTTGATTTTTACATCCCTGATGATATTCGAATTTATACTCTGGGTGATATTGGGGTTTATATCCCGGGTTATATTTGAGTTTATGTCGTGGGTGATATTGGACTTTATATCCCGGGTGAAATTGAGGTTTATATCCCGAGTGATATTGGTGTTTATATCCCGTGTGATATTGGGGTTTATATCCCGGGTTATATTGTGGCTCATATTCCAGATGATATTTAATTTTTACATCCCTGACAATATTCCGATTTATCCTCCGGGTGATATTGAGGTTTATATTGTGGATTATATTGGGCTTCATGTCCCAAGTGATATTGGGGTTTATGTCCCGTGTGTTATTGGGGTTTATGTCCCGGGTCATTTTGGGCTTTATATCCTGGGTGATATTGGGGTTTATGTCCCGGGTGTTATTGGGACCTATGTCTCGGGTGATATTGGGATCTATGTCCCAGGCGATATTGAGGTTTATGTCCCAGGTGATATTGGGATCTATGTCCCGGATGATATTGGGATATATGTCCCGGGTGATATTGGGTCCAAGTCCTGGGTGATATTGGCTCTATGTCCCGGGTGATATTGGGTTCTATGTTCCAGGTGATATTGGGATTTATGTCCCGGGTGATATTGGGGTTTATATCCCGGGTGATATTGGGCTTTATGTCATGGGTGATATTGGGGTTTGTGTCCTTGGTGATATTGAGATCTATGTCTAGGGTGATATTGGGATCTATGTCGCTGGTGATGTTGGGGTCTATGTCCCGGGTGATATTGGTGTTTATGTCCTGGGTGAAATTGGGGTTTATGTCCTGTGTGATTTTGGGAATCTATATCCCGAGTGATATTGGGGTTTATTTCCTGGGTGATATTGGGGCTTTATGTCCCGTGTCATATTGTGTTTTATATCCTGGGTTATATTGGGGTTTGTGTCCCGGGTGATATTGAGATCTATGATCTGGGTGATATTGGGGTCTATGTCCCGGGTGACATTGGGATCCATGTCCCGGGTGATATTTTGATCTAAGTCCCGGGTAATATTGGCTTTTATATCCTGGGTTATCTTGGGGTTTGTGTCCCGGGTGATATTGAGATCTATGACCCGGGTGATATTGTGGTCTATGTCCTGGGTGATATTGGGGTCTATGTCCCGCGTGATATTGGAGTTTATGTCCCGGATAAAATTGGGGTTTAATTCCTGGGTTTTATTTTGGTTTATGTCCCGGGTGATATTTGGGTCTATGTCCCGGGTGATATTGGGGTCTATGTCCCGGGTGATATTGGGGTCTATGTCACGGGTGATATTGGGATCTATGCCCTGGGCGATATTGGGGTTTATGTCCCATGCGATATTGGGGTTTATGTCCCGTGTGATATTGGCGTTCATGTCCCAGGTGATATTGGGGTTTATGTCCCGCGTGAAATTGGGGTTTATGTCCTGTTTGATATTGGGGCTTTATGTCCCGGATGATATTGGGCTTTATGTCCCGGGTGATATTGGGCATTATGTTCTGCGTGATATTGTGATTTAGATTCCAGATGATATTTGAATTTTACATCCATAGTGATATTGGGATTTATAATCCGGGTGATATTGGGCTTTATATCCCGGGTTATATTGGGGTTTATGTCCCGGGTGATATTGGGATCTATGTCCCAAATGTTATTGGGAACTATGTGCCGGGCGATTTGGGGGCTTATGTGCCAGGTGATATTGGGGCTTATGTCCCGGGTGATATTGGGGTTCATGTCCCAGTTTAAATTGGGATCTATGTCCTGGGTGATATTGGGGTTTATATCCCAGGTGATATTGGGATCTATGTCCCGGATGATATTGTGATCTATGTCCCTCGTGATATTAGGGTTTATAACCTGTGTGATTTCGGGGTTTTTATCCCGGGTTATATAGGGGTCTATGTCCCACGTGAAATTGGGGTTTTTGTCCCGGGTGATATTGGGATCTATGTCCCTGGTGATATTGGGATCTATGTCCAGGATGATATTGGGATCTATGTCCCGGATGATATTGGGATCTATGTCCCGGATGATATTGGGATATATGTCCCGGGTGATATTGGGGTCTATGTCCTGGGTGCTATTGAGGTCTATGTCCCGGGTGATAGTGGGGTTTATGTCCCGGGTGAAATTAGGGTTTATGTCTGGTGTGATATTGGGAATCTATATCCCGGTTGATATTGGGTTTTATGTCCCGGGTGATATTAGGATCTATGTCCCGGATGATATTGGGTTCTATATCCCGCGTGATATTGGGTTCTATGTCCTGGGTTTATGCCCTGGCTGATATTGGGGTTTATGTCCAGGTGATATTGGGACTTATGTCCCAGGTGATTTTGGGTTTATGTCCCGGGTGATATTGGGCTTTATGTCGCGGGTGATATTGGGCTTTATGTCGTGGGTGAAATTGGGCTCTATGTCCCGGTTGATATTGGGCTCAATGTCCCGTGTGATATTGGGCTATATGGCCCGTGTGAAACTGGGCTTTATGTCCCTGGTGATATTGGACTTTATATCCCGTGAGATATTGGGGTTAATATCCCGGGTGATGTTGGGGTTTATATCCCGGTTTATATTGTGGTCATATTTCAGATGATATTTGATTTTTACACCCCGGATGATATTCGGAGTTATACTCCAGGTGATATTGGGGTCTATGTTCCGGGTGATATTGGGATCTATGTCCCGGGCGATATTGGGGTTTATGTCCCGGCTGATATTTGGATCTATGTCCCGGTTGATATTGGGATCTATGTCCCGGGTGATATTGGGATCTATGTCCTTGGTGATATTGGGGTCTATGTCCCGGGTAATATTGGGCTCTATGTCCCGTGTGATATTGGGCTATATGTCCCGAGTGATACTGGGCTTTATGTCCCTGGTTATATTGGGGTTTTTGTCCCGTGTGATATTGGGGATTATATCCCGGGTGAAATTGGGGTTTATATCCTAGGTGATATTGGGGCTTTATCTCCCGGTTGATATTGGGTTTTATGTCCTGGGTTATATTTGTGTTTACGTCCCGGGTGATACTGAGATCCATGTCTCGGGTGATATTTGGATCTATGTCCTGGGGGATATTGGGATCTATGTCCTGGGTGATATTGGGATCTATGTCCTGGTGATATTGGGATCTATGTCACAGGTGATTTTGGGATCTATATCCCGGGTGATATTGCGTTCTATATGCCGCATGATATTGGGATCTATGTCCCGGTTTATGTCCCGGGTGATATTGGGGTTTATGACCATGGTGATATTGGGGTTTATGTCCTGTGTGTTATTGGGGTTTATATCCCGTGTGATATTGGGTTTTATATCCCGGGTTATATTGTGGTTCATATTCCAGATGATATTTGATTTTTACATCCCTGGCAATATTCCGATTTATCCTCCAGGTGATATTGGGGTTTATATCGTGGATTATATTGGGATTCATGTCCCGGGTCATATTGGGGTTTATGTCCCGTGTGATATTGGGGTTTATGTCCCGGGTCATATTGGGCTTTATATCCTGGGTGATATTGCTGTTTATGTCCCGGTTGTTATTGGGACCTATGTCTCGGGTGATATTGGGATCTATGTCCCAGGCTATTTTGGGATCTATGTCCCGGGTGATTTTGGGATCTATGTCCTGGGTGATATTGGGATCTATGTCCGGGATGATATTGGGATCTATGTCCCGGGTGATATTGGGTCTATGTCCTGGGTGATATTGGCTCTATGTCCCGGGTGATATTGGGGTCTATGTTCCAGGTGATACTGGGATTTATGTCCCGGGTGATATTGGGGTTTATATCCCGGGTGATATTGGGCTTTATATCGAGGGTGATATTGGGGTTTGCGTCCTTGGTGATATTGAGATCTATGTCTAGTGTGATATTGGGATCTATGTCCCGGGTGATGTTGGGGTCTATGTCCCGGGTGATATTGGTGTTTATGTCCCGGGTGAAATTGGGGTTTATGTCCTGTGTGATTTTGGGAATCTATATCCCGAGTGATATTGGGGTTTATTTCCTGGGTGATATTGGGGCTTTATGTCCCGTGTCATATTGGGTTTTATATCCTGGGTTATATTGGGGTTTGTGTCCCGGGTGATATTGAGATCTATGATCTGGGTGATATTGGGGTCCATGTCCCGGGGGATATTGGGGTTTATGTCCCGGGTGATATTTTGATCTAAGTCCTGGGTGATATTGGCTTTTATATCCTGGGTTATATTGGGGTTTGTGCCCTGGGTGATATTGAGATCTATGAACCGGGTGATATTGGGGTCTATGTCCCTCGCGATATTGGGGTTTATGTCCCGGGTAAAATGGTGTTTAATTCCCGGGTGTTATTGTGGTTTATGTCCCGGGTGATATTGGGGTCTATGTCCCGGATGATATTGGGGTCTATGTCCTGGGTGATATTGGGGCTTATGTCACGGGTGATATTGGGATCTATGCCCTTGGCGATATTGGGGTTTATGTCCCGTGTGATATTGGGGTTTATGTCCCGTGTGATATTGGGGTTTATGTCCCGTGTGATATTGAGGTTTATGTCCCGGGTTTAATTGGGGTTTATGTCCTGTCTGATATTGGGGCTTTATGTCCCAGGTGATATTGTGCTATATGTCCCGGGTGGTATTTGGCATTATATTCTGAGTGATATTGTGATTTAGATTCCAGATGATATTTGAATTTTACATCCCTGGTGATATTGGGATTTATAATCTGGGTGATATTGGGCTTTATATCCCGGGTTTTTTTGGGGTTTATGTCCCCGGTGATATATAGGATCTTTGTCCCAAATGTTATTGGGAACTATGTTCCAGGCGATATGGGGGTTATGTCCCAGGTTATATTGGGGCTTATGTCCCGGGTGATATTGTGGTTTATGTCCCGGTTGAAATTGGGATCTATGTCCCGGGTGATATTGGGATCTATGTCCCTGGTGATATTGGGGTCTATGTCCCGGGTGATATTGGGCTCTATGTCCCGTGTGATATTGGGCTATATGTCCTGAGTGATGCTGGGCTTTATGTCCCTGGTTATATTGGGGTTTATGTCCCGTGTGATATTGGGGCTTATATCCCGGGTGAAATTGGGGTTTATGTCCTAGGTGATATTGGGGCTTTATCTCCCGGTTGATATTGGGTTTTATGTCCTGGTTTATATTTGTGTTTATGTCCCGGGTGATAATGAGATCCATGTCCCGGGTGATATTCGGATCTATGTCCCGGATGATATTGCGTTCTATATGCCGCATGATATTGGGATCTATGTCCCGGTTTATGTCCCGGGTGATATTGGGGTTTATGACCACGGTGATATTGGGGTTTATGTCCTGGGTGTTATTGGGGTTTATATCCCGTGTGATATTGGGTTTTATATCCCTGGTTATATTGTGGTTCATATTCCAGATGATATTTGATTTTTACATCCCTGACAATATTCCGATTTATCCTCCAGGTGATATTGGGGTTTATATCGTGGATTATATTGGGATTCATGTCCCGGGTCATATTGGGGTTTATGTCCCGTGTGATATTGGGGTTTATGTCCCGGGTCATATTGCGCTTTATATCCTGGGTGATATTGCTGTTTATGTCCCGGTTGTTATTGGGACCTATGTCTCGGGTGATATTGGGATCTATGTCCCAGGCGATTTTGGGATCTATGTCCCGGGTGATTTTGGGATCTATGTCCCGGGTGATATTGGGTCTATGTCCTGGGTGATATTGGCTCTATGTCCCGGCTGATATTGGGGTCTATGTTCCAGGTGATATTGGGATTTATGTCCCGGGTGATATTGGGGTTTATATCCCGGGTGATATTGGGCTTTATGTCGAGGGTGATATTGGGGTTTGTGTCCTTGGTGATATTGAGATCTATGTCTAGTGTGATATTGGGATCTATGTCCCGGGTGATGTTGGGGTCTATGTCCCGGGTGATATTGGTGTTTATGTCCCGGGTGAAATTGGGGTTTATGTCCTGTGCGATTTTGGGAATCTATATCCCGAGTGATATTGGGGTTTATTTCCTGGGTGATATTGGGGCTTTATGTCCCATGTCATATTGGGTTTTATATCCTGGGTTATATTGGGGTTTGTGTCCCGGGTGATATTGAGATCTATGATCTGGGTGATATTGGGGTCCATATCCCGGGGGATATTGGGGTTTATGTCCCGGGTGATATTTTGATCTAAGTCCTGGGTGATATTGGCTTTTATATCCTGGGTTATATTGGGGTTTGTGTCCTGGGTGATATTGAGATCTATGACCCGGGTGATATTGGGGTCTATGTCCTGGGTGATATTGGGGTCTATGTCCCTCGAGATATTGGGGTTTATGTCCCGGGTAAAATGGGGTTTAATTCCCGGGTGTTATTTTGGTTTATTTCCCGGGTGATATTGGGGTCTATGTCCCGGGTGATATTGGGCTTTATGTCCCGGGTAATATTGGGCTTTATGTCCCAGGTGATATTGGGATCTATTTCCCGGATAATATTGGGTTCTATATCCCGGGTGATATTGGGATCTATGTCCCGGGTTTTTGTCCTGGCTGATATTGGGTTTTATGTCCCAGGTGATATTGGGGTTTATGTCCCAGGTGATTTGCGGTTTATGTTCCGTGTGATATCGTGGTTTATATTGGGGTTTGTATTCCAGGTTATATTGGGGTGTATGTCCCCGGTGAAATTCGGTTTATGTCCCGTGTGTTATTGGGGTTTATATCTGGGTGATATTGGGCTTTATATCCCGGGTTATATTGTAGTTCATATTCCAGATGATATTTGATTTTTAGATCCCTGATGATATTCGAATTTATACTCTGGGTGATATTGGGGTTTATATCCCGGGTTATATTTGAGTTTATGTCGTGGGTGATATTGGACTTTATATCCCGGGTGAAATTGAGGTTTATGTCCCGATTGATATTGGTGTTTATATCCCGTGTGATATTGGGGTTTATATCCCGGGTTATATTGTGGCTCATATTCCAGATGATATTTAATTTTTACATCCCTGACAATATTCCGATTTATCCTCCGGGTGATATTGGGGTTTATATTGTGGATTATATTGGGCTTCATGTCCCAAGTGATATTGGGGTTTATGTCCCGTGTGTTATTGGGGTTTATGTCCCGGGTCATTTTGGGCTTTGTATCCTGGGTGATATTGGGGTTTATGTCCCGGGTGTTATTGGGACCTATGTCTCGGGTCATATTGGGATCTATGTCCCAGGTGATATTGATGTTTATGTCCCAGGTGATATTGGGATCTATGTCCTGGGAGATATTGGTTCCAAGTCCTGGGTGATATTGGCTCTATGTCCCGGGTGATATTGGGGTCTATGTTCCAGGTGATATTGGGATTTATGTCCCGGGTGATATTGGGGTTTATATCCCGGGTGATATTGGGCTTTATGTCATGGGTGATATTGGCGTTTGTGTCCTTGGTGATATTGAGATCTATGTCTAGGGTGATATTGGGATCTTTGTCGCTGGTGATGTTGGGGTCTATGTCCCGGGTGATATTGGTGTTTATGTCCTGGGTGAAATTGGGGTTTATGTCCTGTGTGATTTTGGGAATCTATATCCCGAGTGATATTGGGGTTGATTTCCTGGGTGATATTGGGGCTTTATGTCCCGTGTCATATTGTGTTTTATATCCTGGGTTATATTGGGGTTTGTGTCCCGGGTGATATTGA
Source organism: Carcharodon carcharias (assembly GCF_017639515.1). NCBI lineage: Eukaryota > Metazoa > Chordata > Chondrichthyes > Lamniformes > Lamnidae > Carcharodon > Carcharodon carcharias. Next base: position 13,931,125 of record NC_054490.1, read on the forward strand.
GATCTATGATCTGGGTGATATTGGGGTCTATGTCCCGGGTGATATTGGGGTCCATGTCCCGGGTGATATTTTGATCTAAGTCCCGGGTAATATTGGCTTTTATATCCTGGGTTATCTTGGGGTTTGTGTCCCGGGTGATATTGAGATCTATGACCCGGGTGATATTGTGGTCTATGTCCTGGGTGATATTGGGGTCTATTTCCCGCGTGATATTGGAGTTTATGTCCCGGATAAAATTGGGGTTTAATTCCTGGGTTTTATTTTGGTTTATGTCCCGGGTGATATTTGGGTCTATGTCCCGGGTGATATTGGGGTCTATGTCCCGGGTGATATTGGGGTCTATGTCACGGGTGATATTGGGATCTATGCCCTGGGCGATATTGGGGTTTATGTCCCATGCGATATTGGGGTTTATGTCCCGTGTGATATTGGCGTTCATGTCCCAGGTGATATTGGGGTTTATGTCCCGCGTGAAATTGGGGTTTATGTCCTGTTTGATATTGGGGCTTTATGTCCCGGATGATATTGGGCTTTATGTCCCGGGTGATATTGGGCATTATGTTCTGCGTGATATTGTGATTTAGATTCCAGATGATATTTGAATTTTACATCCATAGTGATATTGGGATTTATAATCCGGGTGATATTGGGCTTTATATCCCGGGTTATATTGGGGTTTATGTCCCGGGTGATATTGGGATCTCTGTCCCAAATGTTATTGGGAACTATGTTCCGGGCGATATGGGGGCTTATGTGCCAGGTGATATTGGGGCTTATGTCCCGGGTGATATTGGGGTTCATGTCCCAGTTTAAATTGGGATCTATGTCCTGGGTGATATTGGGGTTTATATCCCAGGTGATATTGGGATCTATGTCCCGGATGATATTGTGATCTATGTCCCTCGTGATATTAGGGTTTATAACCTGTGTGATTTCGGGGTTTTTATCCCGGGTTATATAGGGGTCTATGTCCCACGTGAAATTGGGGTTTTTGTCCCGGGTGATATTGGGATCTATGTCCCTGGTGATATTGGGATCTATGTCCCGGATGATATTGGGATCTATGTCCCGGATGATATTGGGATCTATGTCCCGGATGATATTGGGATATATGTCCCGGGTGATATTGGGGTCTATGTCCTGGGTGCTATTGAGGTCTATGTCCCGGGTGATAGTGGGGTTTATGTCCCGGGTGAAATTAGGGTTTATGTCTGGTGTGATATTGGGAATCTATATCCCGGTTGATATTGGGTTTTATGTCCCGGGTGATATTAGGATCTATGTCCCGGATGATATTGGGTTCTATATCCCGCGTGATATTGGGATCTATGTCCTGGGTTTATGCCCTGGCTGATATTGGGGTTTATGTCCAGGTGATATTGGGACTTATGTCCCAGGTGATTTTGGGTTTATGTCCCGGGTGATATTGGGCTTTATGTCGCGGGTGATATTGGGCTTTATGTCCCGGTTGATATTGGGCTCAATGTCCCGTGTGATATTGGGCTATATGGCCCGTGTGAAACTGGGCTTTATGTCCCTGGTGATATTGGACTTTATATCCCGTGAGATATTGGGGTTAATATCCCGGGTGATGTTGGGGTTTATATCCCGGGTTATATTGTGGTCATATTTCAGATGATATTTGATTTTTACACCCCGGATGATATTCGGAGTTATACTCCAGGTGATATTGGGGTCTATGTTCCGGGTGATATTGGGATCTATGTCCCGGGCGATATTGGGGTTTATGTCCCGGCTGATATTTGGATCTATGTCCCGGTTGATATTGGGATCTATGTCCCGGGTGATATTGGGATCTATGTCCCTGGTGATATTGGGGTCTATGTCCCGTGTGATATTGGGCTATATGTCCCGAGTGATACTGGGCTTTATGTCCCTGGTTATATTGGGGTTTTTGTCCCGTGTGATATTGGGGATTATATCCCGGTTGAAATTGGGGTTTATGTCCTAGGTGATATTGGGGCTTTATCTCCTGGTTGATATTGGGTTTTATGTCCTGGGTTATATTTGTGTTTATGTCCCGGGTGATATTGAGATCCATGTCTCGGGTGATATTTGGATCTATGTCCTGGGGGATATTGGGATCTATGTCCTGGGTGATATTGGGATCTATGTCCTGGTGATATTGGGATCTATGTCACAGGTGATTTTGGGATCTATATCCCGGGTGATATTGCGTTCTATATGCCGCATGATATTGGGACCTCTGTCCCGGTTTATGTCCCGGGTGATATTGGGGTTTATGACCACGGTGATATTGGGGTTTATGTCCTGGGTGTTATTGGGGTTTATATCCCGTGTGATATTGGGTTTTATATCCCGGGTTATATTGTGGTTCATATTCCAGATGATATTTGATTTTTACATCCCTGACAATATTCCGATTTATCCTCCAGGTGATATTGGGGTTTATATCGTGGATTATATTGGGATTCATGTCCCAGGTGATATTGGGGTTTATGTCCCGTGTGATATTGGGGTTTATGTCCCGGGTCATATTGGGCTTTATATCCTGGGTGATATTGCTGTTTATGTCCCGGTTGTTATTGGGACCTATGTCTCGGGTGATATTGGGATCTATGTCCCAGGCGATTTTGGGATCTATGTCCCGGGTGATTTTGGGATCTATGTCCTGGGTGATATTGGGATCTATGTCCGGGATGATATTGGGATCTATGTCCTGGGTGATATTGGGTCTATGTCCTGGGTGATATTGGCTCTATGTCCCGGCTGATATTGGGGTCTATGTTCCAGGTGATATTGGGATTTATGTCCCGGGTAATATTGGGGTTTATATCCCGGGTGATATTGGGCTTTATGTCGAGGGTGATATTGCGGTTTGTGTCCTTGGTGATATTGAGATCTATGTCTAGTGTGATATTGGGATATATGTCCCGGGTGATGTTGGGGTCTATGTCCCGGGTGATATTGGTGTTTATGTCCCGGGTGAAATTGGGGTTTATGTCCTGTGTGATTTTGGGAATCTATATCCCGAGTGATATTGGGGTTTATTTCCTGGGTGATATTGGGGCTTTATGTCCCATGTCATATTGGGTTTTATATCCTGGGTTATATTGGGGTTTGTGTCCCGGGTGATATTGAGATCTATGATCTGGGTGATATTGGGGTCCATGTCCCGGGGGATATTGGGGTTTATGTCCCGGGTGATATTTTGATCTAAGTCCTGGGTGATATTGGCTTTTATATCCTGGGTTATATTGGGGTTTGTTCCCTGGGTGATATTGAGATCTATGAACCGGGTGATATTGGGGTCTATGTCCTGGGTGATATTGGGGTCTATGTCCCTCGAGATATTGGGGTTTATGTCCTGGGTAAAATGGGGTTTAATTCCCGGCTGTTACTGTGGTTTATGTCCCGGGTGATATTGGGGTCTATGTCCCGGATGATATTGGGGTCTGTGTCCCGGGTGATATTGGGGCTTATGTCACGGGTGATATTGGGATCTATGCCCTGGGCGATATTGGGGTTTATGTCCCGTGTGATATTGGGGTTTATGTCCCGTGTGATATTGAGGTTTATGTCCCGGGTGAAATTGGGGTTTATGTCCTGTATGATATTGGGGCTTTATGTCCCAGTTGATATTGTGCTATATGTCCCGGGTGGTATTGGGCATTATGTTCTGGGTGATATTGTGATTTAGATTCCAGATGATATTTGAATTTTACATCCCTGGTGATATTGGGATTTAAAATCCGGGTTATATTGAGCTTTATATCCCGGGTTATATTGGGATCTATGTCCCGGGCGATATTGGGGTTTATGTCCCGGCTGATATTTGGATCTATGTCCCGGTTGATATTGGGATCTATGTCCCGGGTGATATTGGGATCTATGTCCCTGGTGATATTGGGGTCTATGTCCCGTGTGATATTGGGCTATATGTCCCGAGTGATACTGGACTTTATGTCCCTGGTTATATTGGGGTTTTTGTCCCGTGTGATATTGGGGACTATATCCCGGGTGAAATTGGGGTTTATGTCCTAGGTGATATTGGGGCTTTATCTCCTGGTTGATATTGGGTTTTATGTCCTGGGTTATATTTGTGTTTATGTCCCGGGTGATATTGAGATCCATGTCTCGGGTGATATTTGGATCTATGTCCTGGGGGATATTGGGATCTATGTCCTGGGTGATATTGGGATCTATGTCCTGGTGATATTGGGATCTATGTCATAGGTGATTTTGGGATCTATATCCCGGGTGATATTGCATTCTATATGCCGCATGATATTGGGATCTCTGTCCCGGTTTATGTCCCGGGTGATATTGGGGTTTATGACCACGGTGATATTGGGGTTTATGTCCTGGGTGTTATTGGGGTTTATATCCCGTGTGATATTGGGTTTTATATCCCGGGTTATATTGTGGTTCATATTCCAGATGATATTTGATTTTTACATCCCTGACAATATTCCGATTTATCCTCCAGGTGATATTGGGGTTTATATCGTGGATTATATTGGGATTCATGTCCCAGGTGATATTGGGGTTTATGTCCCGTGTGATATTGGGGTTTATGTCCCGGGTCATATTGGGCTTTATATCCTGGGTGATATTGCTGTTTATGTCCCGGTTGTTATTGGGACCTATGTCTCGGGTGATATTGGGATCTATGTCCCAGGCGATTTTGGGATCTATGTCCCGGGTGATTTTGGGATCTATGTCCTGGGTGATATTGGGATCTATGTCCGGGATGATATTGGGATCTATGTCCCGGGTGATATTGGGTCTATGTCCTGGGTGATATTGGCTCTATGTCCCGGCTGATATTGGGGTCTATGTTCCAGGTGATATTGGGATTTATGTCCCGGGTAATATTGGGGTTTATATCCCGGGTGATATTGGGCTTTATGTCGAGGGTGATATTGGGGTTTGTGTCCTTGGTGATATTGAGATCTATGTCTAGTGTGATATTGGGATATATGTCCCGGGTGATGTTGGGGTCTATGTCCCGGGTGATATTGGTGTTTATGTCCCGGGTGAAATTGGGGTTTATGTCCTGTGTGATTTTGGGAATCTATATCCCGAGTGATATTGGGGTTTATTTCCTGGGTGATATTGGGGCTTTATGTCCCATGTCATATTGGGTTTTATATCCTGGGTTATATTGGGGTTTGTGTCCCGGGTGATATTGAGATCTATGATCTGCGTGATATTGGGGTCCATGTCCCGGGGGATATTGGGGTTTATGTCCCGGGTGATATTTTGATCTAAGTCCTGGGTGATATTGGCTTTTATATCCTGGGTTATATTGGGGTTTGTTCCCTGGGTGATATTGAGATCTATGAACCGGGTGATATTGGGGTCTATGTCCTGGGTGATATTGGGGTCTATGTCCCTCGAGATATTGGGGTTTATGTCCTGGGTAAAATGGGGTTTAATTCCCGGGTGTTACTGTGGTTTATGTCCCGGGTGATATTGGGGTCTATGTCCCGGATGATATTGGGGTCTATGTCCCGGGTGATATTGGGGCTTATGTCACGGGTGATATTGGGATCTATGCCCTGGGCGATATTGGGGTTTATGTCCCGTGTGATATTGGGGTTTATGTCCCATGTGATATTGAGGTTTATGTCCCGGGTGAAATTGGGGTTTATGTCCTGTGTGATATTGGGGCTTTATGTCCCAGTTGATATTGTGCTATATGTCCCGGGTGGTATTGGGCATTATGTTCTGGGTGATATTGTGATTTAGATTCCAGATGATATTTGAATTTTACATCCCTGGTGATATTGGGATTTATAATCTGGGTGATATTGGGCTTTATATCCCGGGTTTTTTTGGGGGTTTATGTCCCCGGTGATATATAGGATCTTTGTCCCAAATGTTATTGGGAACTATGTTCCAGGCGATATGGGGGTTATGTCCCAGGTTATATTGGGGCTTATGTCCCGGGTGATATTGTGGTTTATGTCCCGGTTGAAATTGGGATCTATGTCCTGGTTGATATTGGGGTTTATATCCCAGGTGATATTGGGATCTATGTCCCGGGTGATATTGGGGTCTATTTCCTGGGTGCTATTGGGGTGTATGTCCCGGGTGATAGTGGGGTTCATGTCCCGGGTGAAATTGGGGTTTTTGTCCTGTGCGATATTGGGAATCTACATCCCGGGTGATATTGGGCTTTATGTCCCGGTTGATATTGGGTTTTATGTCCCGGGTGATATTAGGATCTATGTCCCGGATGATATTGGGTTCTATATCCCGCGTGATATTGGGATCTATGTCCCGGGTTTATGCCCTGTCTGATATTGGGGTTTATGTCCAGGTGATATTGGGTTTTATGTCCCAGGTGATTTTGGGTTTATGTCCCCGCTGATATTGGGGTTTATATCCCGGGTGATATTGGGCTTTATGTCGCGGGTGATATTGGGGTCTATGTCCCGGGTGATATTGGGCTCTATGTTCCGTGTGATATTGGGCTCTATGTTCCGTGTGATATTGGGCTCTATGTTCCGTGTGATATTGGGCTCCATGCCCCGTGTGATATTGGGCTATATGTCCCATGTGATACTGTGCTTTATGTCCCTGGTGATATTGGACTTTATATCCCGTGAGATATTGGGGTTAATATCCCGGGTGATGTTGGGGTTTATATCCCAGGTTATATTGTGGTCATATTGCAGATGATATTTGATTTTTACACCCCGGATGATATTCGGAGTTATACTCCAGATGATATTGGGGTCTATGTTCCGGGTGATATTGGGATCTATGTCCTGGGTGATATTGGGATCTATGTCCCTGGTGATATTGGGGTCTATGTCCCGGGTGATATTGGGATCTATGTCCCGTGTGATATTGGGCTATATGTCCCGTGTGATACTGGGCTTCATGTCCCTGGTGATATTGGGGTTTATGTCCCGTGTGATATTTGGGCTTATATCCCGGGTGAAATTGGGGTTTAGGTCCTAGGTGATATTGGCGCTTTATCTCCCGGTTGATATTGGGTTTTATGTCCTGGGTTATATTGCTGTTTATGTCCCGGGTGATATTGAGATTCATGTCCCGGGTGATATTTGGATCTATGTCCCGGGGGATATTGGGATCTATGTCCCGGGGGATATTGGGATCTATGTCCCAGGTGATATTGGGATCTCTATCCTGGTGATATTGGGATCTATATCCCGGGTGATATTTGGATCTATGTCCTGGATGATATTGCGTTCTATATGCCGCATGATATTGGGATCTATGTCCCGGGTTTATGTCCTGGGTGATACTGTGGTTTATGTCCCGGTTTATATTGGGCTCTATGTCCCGGGTGATATTGGGCTTTATGTCCCGGGTGATATAGGGTTTTATGTCGTGGGTGATATTGGGATCTACGTCCCGGATAATATTGGGTTCTATATCCCGCGTGATATTGGGATCTATGTCCCGGGTTTTTGTCCTAGCTGATATTGGGATTTATGTCCCAGGTGATATTGGGGTTTATGTCCCAGGTGATATTGGGGTTTATGTTCCGTGTGATATCGTGGTTTATATCGGTGTTTGTATTCCAGGTTATATTGGGGTGTATGTCCCCGGTGAAATTCGGTTTATGTCCCGGGTGATATTGGGGTTTATATCCTGGGTGATATTGGGCTTTATATCCCGGGTTTATTGTGGTTCATATTCCAGATGATATTTGATTTTTACATCCCTGATGATATTCGATTTTATACTCTGGGTGATATTGGGGTTTATATCCCGGGTTATATTGGCGTTTATGTCGCGCGTGATATTGGGGTTTATGTCGCGGGTGATATTGGGGTTCATGTCCCGGGTGATATTGGGGTTTATGTCCTGGGTGATATTGGGGTTTATGTCCTGGGTGATATTGGACTTTATATCCCGGGAGATATTGGAGTTAATATCCCGGGTGATGTTTGTGTTTATATCCCGGCTTATATTGTGGTCATATTCCAGATGATATTTGATTTTTACATCCCGGATGATATTCGGATTTATACTCCAGGTGATATTGGGGATTATATCCCGGGTGATATGGGGGTTTATGTCCCGGGTGATATTGGGGTTTATGTCCCGGGTGATGTTGGACTTTATATCCCGGGTGATATTGTGGTATATGTCCCGGATTATACTGGGGTTTATGTCCCGGGTGATATTAGGATTTATTTCATGGTTGATATTGAGATCTATGTCACGGATGATATTTGGATCTATGTCCCGGGGGATATTGGGATCTATGTCCCGGGGGATATTGGAATCTATGTCCTGGGTGATATTGGGAGCTATGTCCCGGGTGATATTGGGCTTTATGTCCCGGGTGATATTAAGATCTATGTCCCGGATGATATTGGGTTCTATATCCCGTGTGATATTGGGATCTCTGTCCCGGGTTTATGTCCTGGCTGATATTGGGGTTTATGTCCAGGTGATATTGGGGTTTATGTCCCAGGTGATATTGGGGTTTATGTCCCGGTTGATTTTGGGCTTTATGTCCTGGGTGATATTGGGTGATATTGGGCTTTATGTCCCGGGTGTTATTGGGATCTATGCCCCCGGTGAAATTGGGTTTATTTCCCGGGTGATATTGGGGTTTATATCCTGGGTGATATTGGGGTTTTTATCCCGGGTTATATTGTGGTTCATATTCCAGATGATATTTGATATTTACATCCCTGATGATATTCGGATTTATACTCTGGGTGATATTGGGGTTTATATCCCGGGTGATATTGGGGTTTATGTCCCGGGTGATATTGGGGCTTATGACCAGGGTGATATTGGGGTTTATGTCCCGGGTGATATTGGACTTTATATCCCGGGAGATGTTGGGGTTAATATCCTGGGTGATATTGGGTTTTATATCCCGGGTTATATTGTGGTTCATATTCCAGATGATATTTGATATTTACATCCCGGATGATATTCGGAGTTATACTCCAGGTGATATTGGGGTCTATGTTCTGGGTGATATTGGGATCTATGTCCTGGGCGATATTGGGGTTTATGTCCCGGGTGATATTGGGATCTATGTCCCAGGTCATATTGGGATCTATGTCCCGGGTGATATTGGCATCTATGTCCCGGGTGATATTGGCATCTATGTCCCGGGTGATATTGGGCTTTATGTCCCGGGTGATATTGGGCTTTATGTCCCAGGTGATATTGGGCTTTATGTCCCGGCCGATATTGCGGCTTATATTCCGGGTGATATTGGGGTTTATATCCCAGGTGAAATTGGGGTTTATGTCCCGAGTGGTATTGGGATCTATGTCCCCCGTGATATTGGGATCTATGTCCCGGATGATATTGGGATCAATGTCCCGTGTGATATTGGGGTCTATGTCCCGGGTGATATTGGGGTCTATGTCCCCGGTGATATTGGGGTCCATGTCCCGGGTGATATTGTCTTTTATATTCCAGATGATATTTGAGTTTTACATCCCTGGTGATATTGGGATTTATACTCCGGGTGATATTGGGCTTTATATCCCGGGCGATAGTGGGGCTTATGTCCCGGGTGATATTGGGGTCTATTTCCCAGGTGAAATTCGGGATTATGTCCTGTGTGATATTGGGAATCTATATCCCGGGTGATATTGGGCTTTATGTCCCGGGTGATATTCGGCTTTATGTCCCGGGTGATATTAAGATCTATGTCCCGGATGATATTGGGTTCCATGTCCCGTCTTATATTGGGATCTATGTCCCGGGTTTATGTCGTGGCTGATATTGGGTTTTATGTCCAGGTGATATTGGGGTTTATGTCCCAGGTGATATTGGGGTTTATATCCCGGGTGATATTGGGGTTTATGTCCCGGGCGATATTGGGGTTTATGTCCCGGGCGATATTGGGCTTTATGTCCCGGGCGATATTGGGCTTTATGTCCCGGGCGATATTGGGCTTTATGTCCCGGGCGATATTGGGCTTTATGTCCCGGGTGATATTGGGCTTTATGTCCCGGGTGATATTGGGCTTTATGTCCCGGGTGATATTGGGCTTTATGTCCCGGGTGATATTGGGCTTTATGTCTCGGGTGTTATTGGGATCTATGTCCCCGGTGAAATTGGGTTTATGTCCCGGGTGATATTGGGGTTTATATCCTGGGTGATATTGGGGTTTATATCCCGGGTTATATTGTGGTTCATATTCCAGATGATATTTGATTTTTACATCCCTGATGTTATTCGGATTTATACTCTGGGTGATATTGGGGTTTATATCCCGGGTTATATTGGGGTTTATGTCCCGGGTGATATTGGGGTTTATGTCCCGGGTGATATTGGCGTTTATAACCTGTGTGATATCGAAATTTATATCCTGGTTTATATCGGGGTTTATGTCCCGGGTGAAATTGGGGTTCATGTCCCGGGTGAAATTGGGCTTTATCTCCCGGGTGATATTGGGGTTTATGTCGTGGTTGATATTGGGTTCATATCCCGGGTGAAATTGAGGTTTATGTCCCTGGTGATATTGGGGCTTTATGTCCCAGGTGATATTGGGTTTTATATCTTGGGTGATATTGAGTTCTATGTCCCGGAAGATAGTCGGGTCTATGTCCTGGATGATAGTGGGGTCTATGTCCCGGGTGATATTGGGGTCTATGTCCCAGGTGATATTGGTGTCTATGTCCTAGGTGATAGTGTGGTCTATTTCCAATGTGATATTTGGGTTTATGTTCCGGGTGACATTGGGGTTTATGTCCTTTGTGATTTTGGGAATCTATATCCCGAATGATATTGGGGTTTATGTTGCGAGTGATATTTGGGCCCTATGTCTTGGGTGAAATTGGGGTTTATGTCCCGCGTGAACTTGGGGTTTATGTCCCAGTGATTTTGGGGTTTATATCCTGTGTGATATTGGGGTTTATGTCCCGGGTGATATTTGGGTTTAAATCCCGGATGATCTTGGGTTTTATGTCCCTTGTGATATTGGGGTTTATGTCCCGGGTCATATTGGGCTTTATGTCCCAGGTGATATTGGCGTTTATAACCTGTGTGATATAGGTGTTTATATCCCGGGTTATATCGGCGTTTATGTCCCGGGTGAAATTGGTGTTTATTTCCCGTGTGAAATTGGGGTTTATGTCCCAAGTGATATTGGGGTTTATTTCCAGGTGATATTGGGGTTTATATCCCGGGTCATATTGTCGTTTATATTCCAGATGATATTTGATTTTTACATCCCTGATGATATTCGGATATATACTCCGGATGATATTGGGGTTTATATCATGGATTATATTGGGGTTCATGTCCTGGGTGATATTGGGATTTATGTCCCGGCTGATAATGGGGTTTATGTCCCGAGTCATTTTGGCGTTTATATCACGGTGATATTGGTGTTTATCTCCCAGGTGACATTGGGCTTTATATCCCGGTTTATATTGGGGTTTATGTCCCGGGTGATATTGGGATCTATGTTCTGGGTGATATTGGGATCTATGTCCTCGGTGATATCGGGGTTTATGTCATGTGTGATATTGGGATCTATGTTCCGGGTGAAATTTGGATTTATGTCCTGGGCGATATTGGCGTTTATAACCTGTGTGATATCGGGGTTCATATCCCGGGTTATGTCGGGGATTATGTACCCGGTGAAATTGAGGTTTATATCCCGGGTGAAATTGAGCTTTATATGTCGGGTGAAATTGTCGTTTATGTCCCGAGTGATATTGGGGTTTATGTCCCGGGTGATATTGGGGTTTAGTCCTGGGTGACATTGGGGTTTATTTCCCGGGTGATATTGAGATCTATGTCCCGGGTGATATTGGGATCTATGTCCAGGGTGATATTGGGATCTATGTCCTGGGTGATATTGGGATCTGTGTCCCGGGTGATATTGGGATCTGTGTCCCGGGTGATATTGGGATCTGTGTCCCGGTTGATATTGGGATCTGTGTCCCGGTTGATATTGGGATCTGTGTCCAGGGTGATATTGGGATCTGTGTCCCGGGTGATATTGGGATCTGTGTCCCATGTGATATTGGGGTTTATGTCCCGGGTGATATTGGACTTTATGTCCCAGGTGATATTGGCGTTTATAACCTGTGTGATATCGGGGTTTATATCCCGGGTTATTTCGGCATTTATGTCCCGGGTGAAATTGGTGTTTATGGCCCGGGTGAAATTGGTGTTTATGTCTCGGGTGAAATTGGGGTTTATGTCCCGAGTGATATTGGGGTTTATTTCCGGGTGATATTGGGGTTTATATCCCGGGTCATATTGTCGTTCATATTCCAGATGATATTTGATTTTTACATCCCTGATGATATTCGGATTTATACTGCGGCTGATATTACGGTTTATATCATGGATTATATTGGGGTTCATGTCCTGGGTGATATTGGGATTTATGTCCCGGCTGATAATGGGATCTATGTTCCAGGTGATATTGTGATCCCTGTCCCCGGCAATATTTGGGTTTATGTCCTGGGTGATATTGGGATCTATTTTCTGGGTGATATTGGGATCTATGTTCCGGGTGATATTGGGATCTATGTCCCCAGCGATATTGGGGTTTTTGTCCTGGGTGATATTGGGATCTATGTCCCGGGTAATATTGGGTACTATGTCCCGGGTGATATTGGGATCTCTGTCCCGGGTGATATTGGGATCTATGTCGCGGATGATATTGGGATCTATGTCCCGGTTGATATTGGGATCTATGTCCCGGTTGATATTGGGATCTATGTCCCGGCTGATATTGGGAGTTATGTCCAGGGTGATATTGGGATCTATGTCCCCGGTGATATTGGGGTTTATGTCCCCGGTGATATTGGGGTTTATGTCCCGGCTGATATTGGGCTTTATGTCCCGGGCGATATTGGCCTTTATAACCTGTGTGATATTGGGGTTTATGTCCCGGGTTATATCCGTGTTTCTGTCCCGGTTGAAATTGGAGTTTATGTCCCGGTTGAAATTGGGGTTTATGTCCCGGTTGAAATTGGGATTTATGTCCCAAGTGATATTGGGGTTTATATCCCGGGTTATATTGTGGTTCTTATTCCAGATGATATTTGATTTTTATATCCCTGCTGATATTCGGATTTATACTCCGGGTGTTATTGGGGTTTATATCCTGGCTGATATTGGGGTTTATGTCCTGGTTGATTTTGGAGTTTATATCCCGTGTGATGGAGGCGTTTATGAGCCGGGTGACATTGGGCTTTATATCCTGGGTTATATTGGGGTATATGTTCCGGGTGATATTGGGATCTATGTTCTGGGTGATATTGGGATCTATGTTCTGGGTGATATTGGCATCTATGTCCTCAGTGATATTGGGGTTTATGTCACGTGTGATATTGGGATCTATGTCCCGGGTGATATTGGGGCTCATATCCCGGGTGATATTGGGGCTTTATGTCCCAGGTGATATTGGGTTTTATATCTTGGGTGATATTGGGGTCCATGTCCCGGATGATAGTGGGGTCTATGGCCTGGGTGATATTGGGATCTGTGTCCCGGGTGATATTGGGGTCTGTATCCCGGGTGATATTGGGATCTGTATCCTGGGTGCTATTGGGATCTGTGTCCCAGGTGATATTGGGATCTGTGTCCCAGGTGATATTGGGATCTATGTCCTGGGTGATACTGGGATCTATGTCCCGGGTGATATTTGGATCTATGTACCGGGTGATATTGGGGTTTATGTCCCAGGTGATACTGGGATCTATGTCCCGGGTGATATTTGGGTCTATGTAGCGGGTGATATTGGGGTTTATGTCCTGGCTGATATTGGGCTTTATGTCCTGGGCTATATTGGCGTTTATAACCTGTGTGATATTGGGGTTTATGTCCCGGGTGAAATTGGGGTTTATGTCCCGGGTGAAATTGGGATTTATGTCCCAAGTGATATTGGAGTATATATCCCGGGTTATATTGTGGTTCATATTCCAGATGATATTTGATTTTTACTTCCCTGCTGATATTTGGATTTATACTCCGGGTGATATTGGGGTTTATATCCTGGATTATATTGGGGTTCATGTCCCAGGTGATATTGGGGTTTATGTCCTGGCTGATATTGGGGTTTATGTCCTGGTTGATTTTGCAGTTTATATCCCATGTGATAGTGGCGTTCATGTCCCAGGTGACATTGGGCTTTATATCGCGGATTATATTGGGGTATATGTTCCGGGTGATATTGGGATCTATGTTCAGGGTGATATTGGCATCTATGTCCCCGGCGATATTGGGGTTTATGTCCCGGGTGATTTTGGATTCTATGTCCCGGGTGATATTGAGATCTATGTCCCGGGTGATATTGAGATCTATGTCCCGGGTGATATTGAGATCTATGTCCCGGGTGATATTGAGATCCATGTCCCGGGTGATATTGGGGTCTATGTACTGGGTGATATTCGGGTCTATATCCAGTTTGAAATTGGTTTTTATGTCCCGGGTCAAATTCGGGTTTATGTCCTGTGCGATATTGGGGCTTGATATCGCGGGTGATATTGAGCTTCATGTCCTGGGTGATATTGGGATGTATGTCCCGGGGCATATTGGGATTTATGTCCCGGGTGATATAGGGATCTATGTCCCAGGTGATATTTGGATCTGTGTCCCGGGTGATATTGGGATCTGTGTCCTGGGTGATATTGTCATCTATGTCCCGGGTGATATTGGGATCTATGTCCCATGTGATATTGGGATCTTTGTCCAGGATGATATTGGGGTCTATGTCCCGTGTGATATTGGGCTCTATGTCCCAGGTGATATTGGTGTTTATGTCCAGCCTGAAATTGGGCTTCATATCCTGGGTGTTATTGGTATTTATGTCTCAGTTGATATTTGGATCTATGTCCAGGATGAAATTGGGGATTATATCCCGGGTGATATTGGGTCTTTTAGTCCCGGGTCATCTTGGGTTTTATATCTTGGGTGATTTTGGGGTCTATATCCGGGATGATAGTTTGGTCTATGTCCTAGATGATAGTGGGGTCTATGTCCTGGATGATATTGGGGTCTACGTCCCGGGTGATATTAGGGTCTACGTCTCGGGTGATATTGGGCTTTATGCCCCGGGTGATATTGGGCTTTATGCCCCGGGTGATACTGGGATCTATTTTCCGGGTGATATTGGGATCTCTGTCCCCAGCGATATTGGAGTTTATTTCCCGGGTGATATTGGGCTTTGTGTCACAGGTGATATTGGGGTTTATGTCGCAGTTGATATTGGGGCTCATATCGCGGGTGAAATTGGGCTTTATTTCCCGGGTGATATTGGGTTTTATGTCGTGGGTGATATTTGGGATTTATGTCCTAGGTGAAATTAGGGTTTATTTCCCGGGTGAATTGGGGTTTATGTCCCGATTCATTTTGGGGTTTATGTCCCGGGTGATATTGGGGTTTATGTCATGGGTGATATTGGGGTTTATATGCCGGGTGATGATGGAGTTTATGTCCAAGGTGATATTGGGATTTATGTCCCGGGTGATATTGGGATCTATGTTCCAGGTGATATTGGGATCTATGTTCCAGGTGATATTGGGATCTATATCCAGGGTGAAATTCGGGTTTATGTCCTGTGTGATATTGGCTTTTATGTCGTGGGTGATATTGAGGCTTTATGTCCCAGGTGAAATTGGGCTTTATGTCACGGGTGATATTGGGGCTTATGTCGCAGTTGATATTGGGGCTCATATCCCGGGTGAAATTGAGGTTTATGTCCCTGGTGATATTGGGGCTTTATGTCCCGGGCGATATTGGGTTTTATATCTTGGGTGATATTTAGGTCTATGTCCCGGAAGATAGGGGGGTCTATGTCCTGGATGATAGTGGGGTCTATATACTGGGTGATATTATGGTCTATGTCCCGGGTGATATTGGGGTCTATGTCCTGGGTGATATTGGGGTCTATGACCAAGGTGATATTTGGGTTTATGTCCCGGGTGAAATTGGGGTTTATGTCCTTTGTGATTTTGGGAATCTATATACCGATTGATATTTGGGTTTATGTAGCGAGTGATATTTGGGCTTTATGTCTTGGGTGAAATTGGGGTTTATGTCCCGCGTGACCTTGGGGTTTATGTCCCGAGTGATATTGGGGTTTATGTCCCGGCTGATACTAGGCTTTATGTCCCAGGTGATATTGGCATTTTTAAACTGTGCCATATCGGTGTTTATATCCCGGGTGATATTGGGGTTTATATCCCGGGTCATATTGTCATTCATATTTCAGATGATATTTGATTTTTACATCCCTGATGATATTCGGATTTATACTGCGGGTGATATTGGGGTTTATATCATGGATTATATTGGGGTTCATGTCCCGGGTGATATTGGGATTTATGTCCCGGCTGATAATGGGTTTACGTCCCAAGACATTTTGGCGTTTATATCCCAGGTGATATTGGCGTTTATGTCCAGGGTGACATTGGGCTTTATATCCTGGGTTATATTGGGATTTATGTCCCGGGTGAAATTGGGATTTATGTCCTGGGCGATATTGGCGTTTATAACGTGTGATATCGGTGTTCATATACCGTGTTATGTCGGGGATTATGTACCCGGTGAAATTGAGTTTTATATCCCGGGTGAAATTGAGCTTTATATGCCGGGTGATATTGTGGTTTATGTCCCGAGTGATATTGGGATCTATGTCGTGGATGATATTGGGATCTATGTTCCGGGTGATATTGGGGTCTATATCCAGGGTGAAATTGGGGTTTATGTCCCGGGTGAAATTCGGGTTTATGTCCCGGGTGATATTGGGTTTTATATCTTGGGTGATATTTAGGTCTATGGCCCGGAAGATAGTGGGGTCTATGTCCTGGAAGATAGTGGGGTCTATATACTGGGTGATATTGGGGTCTATGTCCCGGGTGATATTGGGGTCTATGTCCCAGGTGATATTTGGGTTTATGTCCCGGGTGAAATTGGGGTTTATGTCCTTTGTGATTTTGGGAATCTATATCCCGATTGATATTGGGGTTTATGTAGCGAGTGATATTTGGGCTTTATGTCTTGGGTGAAATTGGGGTTTATGTCCTTTGTGATTTTGGGAATCTATATACCGATTGATATTTGGGTTTATGTAGGGAGTGATATTTGGGCTTTATGTCTTGGGTGAAATTGGGGTTTATGTCCCGCGTGACCTTGGGGTTTATGTCCCGAGTGATATCGGGGTTTATGTCCCGGCTGATACTAGGCTTTATGTCCCAGGTGATATTGGCATTTTTAAACTGTTCCATATCGGTGTTTATATCCCTGGTGATATTGGGGTTTATATCCCGGGTCATATTGTCATTCATATTTCAGATGATATTTGATTTTTACATCCCTGATGATATTCGGATTTATACTGCGGGTGATATTGGGGTTTATATCGTGGATTATATTTGGGTTCATGCCCCGGGTGATATTGGGATTTATGTCCCGGCTGATAATGGGTTTACGTCCCGAGACATTTTGGCGTTTATATCCCAGGTGATATTGGCGTTTATGTCCAGGGTGACATTGGGCTTTATATCCTGGGTTATATTGGGATTTATGTCCCGGGTGAAATTGGGATTTATGTCCTGGGCGATATTGGCGTTTATAACGTGTGATATCGGTGTTCATATACCGTGTTATGTTGGGGATTATGTACCCGGTGAAATTGAGTTTTATCTCCCGGGTGAAATTGAGCTTTATATGCCGGGTGATATTGTGGTTTATGTCCCGAGTGATATTGGGATCTATGTCGTGGATGATATTGGGATCTATGTTCCGGGTGATATTGGGGTCTATATCCAGGGTGAAATTGGGGTTTATGTCCCGGGTGAAATTCGGGTTTATATCCCGGGTGATATTGGGTTTTATATCTTGGGTGATATTTAGGTCTATGTCCCGGAAGATAGTGGGGTCTATGTCCTGGAAGATAGTGGGGTCTAAATACTGGGTGATATTGGGGTCTATGTCCCAGGTGATATTGGGGTCTATGTCCTGGGTGATATTGGGGTCTATGTCCCAGGTGATATTTGGGTTTATGTCCCGGGTGAAATTGGGGTTTATGTCCTTTGTGATTTTGGGAATCTATATCCCGATTGATATTGGGGTTTATGTAGCGAGTGATATTTGGGCTTTATGTCTTGGGTGAAATTGGGGTTTATGTCCCGCGTGACCTTGGGGTTTATGTCCCGAGTGATATCGGGGTTTATGTCCCGGCTGATACTGGGCTTTATGTCCCAGGTGATATTGGCATTTTTAAACTGTGCCATATCGGTGTTTATATCCCGGGTGATATTTTGGTTTATATCCCGGGTCATATTGTCATTCATATTTCAGATGATATTTGATTTTTACATCCCTGATGATATTCGGATTTATACTCCGGGTGATATTGGGCTATATATCGTGGATTATATTGGGGTTCATGTCCCGGGTGATATTGGGATCTATGTTCCCGGTGATATTATGATCTATGTCCCCAGCAATATTGGGATCTATGTCCCGGGTGATATTGGGATCTATGTCCCGGGTGATATTGGATACTGTGTCCCGGGTGATATTGGATACTATGTCCCGGGTGATATTGGGATCTGTGTCGCGGATGATTTTGGGATCTATGTCCCGGGTGACATTGGGATCTACGTCCCAGGTGATATTGGGATCTATGTCGCGGGTGATTTTGGGATCTATGTCCCGGGTGATATTGGGATCTATGTCCCGTGTGATATTGGGATCTATGTCCCGGTTGATATTGGGATCTATGTCCCGGTTGATATTGGGATCTATGTCCCGGGTGATATTGGGATCTATGTCCTGGTTGATATTGGGATCTATGTCTCGGGTGATATTGGGATCTATGTCCCGGGTGATATTGGGGTTTATGTCCCGGCTGATATTGGGCTTTATGTCCCGGACAAGATTGGCGTTTATAACCTGTGTTATATCGGGGTTTCTGTCCCGTGTTATATCGGGGTTTCTGTCCCGTGTTATATCGGGGTTTCTGTCCCGGGTGATATTGGGATCTATGTCCCGGTTGATATTGGGATCTATGTTCCGGATGATATTGGGATCTATGTCCCCTGCGATATTGGGGTTTATGTCCCAGGTGATGTTGTTGTTTACGTCCCGGGTGAAATTGGGCTTTATGTCACGGGTGATATTGGGGTTTATGTCCCGGCTGATATTGGGCTTTATGTCCCGGACAAGATTGGCGTTTATAACCTGTGTTATATCGGGGTTTCTGTCCCGTGTTATATCGGGGTTTCTGTCCCGGGTGATATTGGGATATATGTCCCGGTTGATATTGGGATCTATGTTCCGGATGATATTGGGATCTATGTCCCCTGCGATATTGGGGTTTATGTCCCAGGTGATGTTGTTGTTTACGTCCCGGGTGAAATTGGGCTTTATGTCACGGGTGATATTGGGGTTTATGTCACGGGTGATATTGGGGCTCATATCCCGGGTGAAATTGAGGTTTATGTCCCTGGTGATATTGGGGCTTTATGTCCCGGGTGATATTGGTTTTATATCTTGGGAGATATTGAGGTCTATGTCCCGGAAGATAGTGGGGTCTATGTCCCGGAAGATAGTGGGGTCTATGTCCTGGATGATAGTGGGGACTGTGTCCTGGGTGATATTGGGGTCTATGTCCCGGGTGATATTGGGGTCTATGTCCTAGGTGATATTGGGGTCTATGTCCCAGGTGATATTGGGGTTTATGTCTCGGGTGAAATTGGGGTTTATGTCCTGTGTGATTTTGGGAATCTATATCCCGATTGATATTGGTGTTTATGTCGCGAGTGATATTTGCACTTTATTTCTTGGGTGAAATTGGGGTCTATGTCCCGCGTGACCTTGAGGTTTATTTCCCGAGTGATATTGGGTTTTATATCCCGTGTGATATTGGGGTTTATGTCCCCGGTTATACTAGGGTTTATGTCCCGTGTGATATTTGGGTTTATGTCCCGGCTGATATTGGGCTTTTTGTCCCAGGTGATATTGGCGTTTTTAACCTGTGTGATATCGGGGCTTTTATTCCGGGTTATATCGGCATTTATGTCCCGGGTGAAATTGGGGTTTATATCCTGGTTTAAATTGGGGTTTATGTCCCAAGTGATATTGGGGTTTATATCCCGGGTGATATTGGGGTTTATATCCCGGGTCATATTGTCATTCATATTCCAGATAATATTTGATTTTTACGTCCCTGATTATATTCGGATTTATACTCCTGGTGATATTGGGGTTTATATCATGGATCATATTGGGGTTCATATCCCGGGTGATATTGGGATTTATGTCCCGGCTGATAATGGGTTTACGTCCCGAGACATTTTGGCGTTTATATCCCAGGTGATATTGGCGTTTATGTCCATGGTGACATTGGGCTTTATATCCCGGGTTATATTGGGGTTTATGTCCCGGGTGAAATTGGGATTTATTTCCTGGGCGATATTGGTGTTTATAATCTGTGTGATTTCGGGGTTCATATCCCAGTTATTTCGGGGATTATGTACCCGGTGAAATTGAGGTTTATATCCCGGGTGAAATTGAGCTTTATATGCCGGGTGAAATTGTGGTTTATGTCCCGAGTGATATTGGGGTTTATGTCCCTGGTGATATTGGGCTTCAGTCCTGGGTGATATTGGGCTTTATTTCCTGGGTGATATTGAGATCTATGTTCTGGGTGATATTGAGATCTATGTTCCGGGTGATATTGGGATCTAAGTACCGGCTGATTTTGGGTATTATGTCCTGGTTGATATTGGTGTCTATGTCCCGGGTGATATTGGGGTTTATTTCCCAGGTGAAATTGGGGTTTATGTCGTGCGTAATTTTGGGAATCTATATCCCGAGTGATATTGGGTTTTATGTCGCATGTGATATTTGGGATTCATGTCCTAGGTGAAATTGGGGTTTAGATCCCGGGTGAACTTGGGGTTTATGTCCCAATTCATATTGGGGTTTATGTCCCCGGTAATATTGGGGTTTATGTCCCGGGTGATATTGGGGCTTATGTCCCGGCTGATAATGGGTTTACGTCCCGAGACATTTTGGCGTTTATATCCCAGGTGATATTGGCGTTTATGTCCAAGGTGACATTGGGCTTTATATCCCGGGTTATATTGGGATTTATGTCCCGGGTGAAATTGGGATTTATTTCCTGGGCGATATTGGCGTTTATAACCTGTGTGATATCAGTGTTCATATCCCGAGTTATGTCGGGGATTATGTACCCGGTGAAATTGAGCTTTATATGCCGGGTGAAATTGTGGTTTATGTCCCGAGTGATATTGGGGTTTATGTCCCGGGTGATAATGGGGTTTAGTCCCAGGTGATATTGGGATCTGTGTCCCGGGTGATATTGGGGTTTATGGCCCGGCTGATATTGGGCTTTATGTCCCGGACGAGATTGGCGTTTATAACCTGTGTGAAATTGGGGTTTATGTCCCGAGTGATATTGGGGTTTATGTCCCGAGTGATATTGAAGTTTATGTCCCGGGTGATATTGGGGTTTTGTCCCAAGTGATATTGGGATTTATTTCCCGGGTGATATTGAGATCTATGCCCGGGTCATATTGGGATCTGTGTCCCGGGTGATATTGGGATCTGTGTCCCGGGTGATATTGGGATCTGTGTCCCGGTTGATATTAGGATCTGTGTCCCGGGTGATATTGGGATCTGTGTCCCGGGTGATATTGGGATCTGTGTCCCGGGTGATATTGGGGTCTATGTCCCGGGTGATATCGGGGTCTACGTCTCGGGTGATATTGGGGTTTATGTCCCAGGCAATATTGGGATCTATGTTCCCGGTGATATTGTGGTCTATGTCCCCGGAAATACTGGGGTTTATGCCCCAGGTGATATTGGGATCTATATTCCGTGTGATATTTTGATCTATGTCCCCAGCGATATTGGGATCTCTGTCCCGGGTGATATTGGGATCTATGTCCCGGGTGATATTGGATACTGTGTCCCGGGTGATATTGGATACTATGTCCTGGGTGATATTGGGATCTATGTCGCGGATGATTTTGGGATCTATGTCCTGGGTGACATTGGGATCTGCATCCCGGGTGATATTGGGATCTATGTCATTGGTGATTTTGGGATCTATGTCCCGGGTGATATTGGGATCTATGTCCCGTGTGATATTGGGATCTATGTCCCAGGTGATATTGGGATCTATGTCCCGGTTGATATTGGGATCTATGTCCCGGGTGATATTGGGATCTATGTCCTGGTTGATATTGGGATCTATGTCTCGGGTGATATTGGGCTCTATGTCCCGGGTGATATTGGGGTTTATGTCCCGGCTGGTATTGGGCTTTATGTCCCGGACAAGATTGGCATTTATAACCTGTGTGATATTGGGGTTTATGTCCTGTGTTATATTGGGGTTTCTGTCCCGGTTGATATTGGGATCTATGTTCCGGATGATATTGGGATCTATGTCCCCTGCGATATTGGGGTTTATGTCCCAGGTGATGTTGTTGTTTACGTCCCGGGTGAAATTGGGCTTTATGTCACGGGTGATATTGGGGTTTATGTCACGGGTGATATTGGGGCTCATATCCCGGGTGAAATTGAGGTTTATGTCCCTGGTGATATTGGGGCTTTATGTCCCGGGTGATATGGGTTTTATATCTTGGGAGATATTGAGGTCTATGTCCGGGAAGATAGTGGGGTCTATGTCCCGGAAGATAGTGGGGTCTATGTCCTGGATGATAGTGGGGACTGTGTCCTGGGTGATATTGGGGTCTATGTCCTGGGTGATATTGGGGTCTATGTCCTAGGTGATATTGGGGTCTATGTCCCAGGTGATATTGGGGTTTATGTCCCGGGTGAAATTAGGGTTTATGTCCTGTGTGGTTTTGGGAATCTATATCCCGATTGATATTGATGTTTATGTCGCGAGTGATATTTGGACTTTATTTCTTGGGTGAAATTGGGGTCTATGTCCCGCGTGACCTTGAGGTTTATTTCCCGAGTGATATTGGGTTTTATATCCCATGTGATATTGGGGTTTATGTGCCCGGTTATACTAGGGTTTATGTCCTGTGTGATATTTGGGTTTATGTCCCGGCTGATATTGGGCTTTTTGTCCCAGGTGATATTGGCGTTTATAACCTGTGTGATATCGGGGCTTTTATTCCGGGTTATATCGGCGTTTATGTCCCGGGTGAAATTGGGGTTTATATCCTGGTTGAAATTGGGGTTTATGTCCCAAGTGATATTGGGGTTTATATCCCGGTTGATATTGGGGTTTATATCCCGGGTCATATTTTCATTCATATTCCAGATGATATTTGATTTTTACATCCCTGATTATATTCGGATTTATACTCCTGGTGATATTGGGGTTTATATTGTGGATCATATTGGGGTTCATGTCCCGGGTGATATTGGGATTTATGTCCCGGCTGATAATGGGTTTACGTCCCGAGACATTTTGGCGTTTATATCCCAGGTGATATTGGCGTTTATGTCCATGGTGACATTGGGCTTTATATCCCGGGTTATATTGGGGTTTATGTCCCGGGTGAAATTGGGATTTATTTCCTGGGAGATATTGGCACTTATAACCTGTGTGATTTCGGGGTTCATATCCCAGTTATTTCGGGGATTATGTACCCGGTGAAATTGAGGTTTATATCCCGGGTGAAATTGAGCTTTATATGCCGGGTGAAATTGTGGTTTATGTCCCGAGTGATATTGGGGTTTATGTCCCTGGTGATATTGGGGTTCAGTCCTGGGTGATATTGGGCTTTATTTCCCGGGTGATATTGAGATCTATGTTCCGGGTGATATTGGGATCTACGTCCCCAGCGATATTGGGGTTTATGTCCCGGGTGATATTGGGATCTAAGTACCGGGTGATTTTGGGTGCTATGTCCTGGTTGATATTGGTGTCTATGTCCCGGGTGATATTGGGGTTTATTTCCCAGGCGAAATTGGGGTTTATGTCCTGTGTGTTTTTGGGAATCTATATCCCGAGTGATATTGGGTTTTATGTCGCATGTGATATTTGGGATTCATGTCCTAGGTGAAATTGGGGTTTAGTTCCCGGGTGAACTTGGGGTTTATGTCCCAATTCATATTGGGGTTTATGTCCCCGGTGATATTGGGGTTTATGTCCCGGTGATATTGGGGTTTATGTCCCCGGTGATATTGGGATTTATCTCCCGGGTGATATTGGGATCAATTTCCCGGTGGATATTGGGACTTATGTCCCCGTTGATATTGGGATCTATGTCCCGGGTGATATTGGGATCTATGTCCCGGTTGATATTGGGATCTATGTCCTGGGTGATATTGGGATCTATGTCCCGGGTGATATTGGGGTTTATGTCCCGGCTGATATTGGGCTTTTTGTCCCGGAGGAGATTGGCGTTTATAACCTGTGTGATATTAAGGTTTATGTCACGGTTTATATCGGGGTTTCTGTCCCAGGTGATATTGGGATCTATGTCCCGGTTGATATTGGGAACTATGTTCCGGGTGATATTCTGATCTATGTTCCCGGCAATATTGTGGTTTATGTCCTGGGTGATATTGAGCTCTATGTTCTGGGTGATATTGGGATCTATGTCCCCAGCGATATTGGTGTTTATGTCCCAGGTGATGTTGTTGTTTATGTCCCGGGGGAAATTGGGCTTTATGTCACGGGTGATATTGGGGTTTATATCGCGGGTGATATTGGGGCTCTTATCCCGTGTGAAATTGAGGTTTATGTCCCTGGTGATATTGGGGCTTTATGTCCCGGGTGATATGGGTTTTATATCTTGGGTGATCTTGAGGTCTATGTCCCGGAAGATGGTGGGGTCGATGTCCCGGAAGATTTGGGGTCTATGTCCTGGATGATAGTGGGGACTATGTCCTGGGTGATATTGGGGTCTATGTCCCGGGTGATATTGGTGTCTATGTCCAAGGTGATATTGGGGTCTATGTCCTAGATGATATTGGGGTCTATGTCCCAGGTGATATTGTGGTTTATGTCCCGGGTGAAATTCGGGTTTATGTCCTGTGTGATTTTGGGAATCTATATGCCGATTGATATTGGTGTTTATGTGGCGAGTGATATTTGAGCTTTATGTCTAGGGTGACCTTGGGGTTTATGTCCCGGGTGATATTGGGATCTGTGTCCCGGGTGACATTGGGATCTGTGTCCCGGGTGACATTGGGATCTGTGTGCCGGGTGATATTGGGGTTTATGTCCCGGCTGATATTGGGCTTTATGTCCCGGACAAGATTGTCGTTTATAACCTGTGTGATATTTGGGTTTATGTCCTGCATTATATCGGGGTTTCTGTCCCCGGTGATATTGGGATATATTTCCCGGTTGATGTTGGGATCTATGTTCCGGGTGATATTGGGATCTATGTCCCCTGCGATATTGGGGTTTATGTCCCAAATGATGTTGTTGTTTATGTCCCGGGTGAAATTGGGCTTTATGTCACGGGTGATATTGGGGTTTATGTCGCGGGTGATATTGGGGCTCATATCCCGGGAGAAATTGAGGTTTATGTCCCTGGTGATATTGGGGCTTTATTTCCCGGGTGATATGGATTTTATATCTTGGGAGATATTGAGGTCTATGTCCTGGCAGATAGTGCGGTCTATGTCCTGGCAGATAGTGGGGTCTATGTCCTGGATGATAGTGTGGACTATGTCCTGGGTGATATTGGGGACTATGTCCCAGGTGATAATGGGATCTATGTCCCGGTTGATATTGGGATCTATGTCCTGGTTGATATTGGGATCTATGTCCCGGGTGATATTGGGATCTATGTCCCGGTTGATAATGGGATTTATGTTCCGGATGATATTGGGATCTATGTCCCCTGCGATATTGGGGTTTATGTCCCTGGTGATGTTGTTGTTTATGTCCCGGGTGAAATTGGGCTTTATGTCACGGGTGATATTGGGGCTCATATCCGGGTGAAATTGAGATTTATGTCCCTGGTGATATTGGGGCTTTATTTCCCGGGTGATATGCGTTTTATATCTTGGGAGATATTGAGGTCTATGTCCTGGAAGATAGTGGGGTCTATGTCCCGGAAGATAGTGGGGTCTATGTCCTGGATGATAGTGGGGACTATGTCCTGGGTGATATTGGGGTCTATGTCCCAGGTGATATTGGGATCTATTTCCCGGTTGATATTGGGATCTATATCCTGGTTGATATTGGGATCTATTTCCCGGGTGATATTGGGATCTATGTCCCAGTTGATATTGGGATCTATGTCTCGGGTGATATTGGGATCTATGTCCCGGGTGATATTGGGGTTTATGTCCCGGCTGATATTGGGCTTTATGTCCCGGAGGAGATTGGCGTTTATAACCTGTGTGATATTGGGGTTTATGTCCCATGTTATATCGGGGTTTCTGTCCCGGGTGATATTGCGATCTATGTCCAGGTTGATATTGGGATCTATGTTCCGGATGATATTGGGATCTATGTCCCCTGCGATATTGGGGTTTATGTCCCAGGTGATGTTGTTGTTTATGTCCCGGGTGAAATTGGGCTTTATGTCATGGGTGATGTTGGGGTTTATGTCGCGGGTGATATTGGGGCTCATATCCCGGGTGAAATTGAGGTTTATGTCCCTGGTGATATTGGGGCTTTATTTCCCGGGTGATATGCATTTTATATCTTGGGAGATATTGAGGTCTATGTCCTGGCAGATAGTGGGGTCTATGTCCGGAAGATAGTGGGGTCTATGTCCTGGATGATAGTGGGGACTATGTCCTGGATGATAGTGGGGACTATGTCCTGGGTGATATTGGGGTCTATGTCCCAGGTGATATTGGGATCTTTTTCCTGGTTGATATTGGGATCTTTTTCCTGGTTGATATTGGGATCTATGTCCCAGGTGATATTGGGATCTATGTCCCGGTTGATATTGGGATCAATGTCTCGTGTGATATTGGGATCTATGTCCCGGGTGATATTGTGGTTTATGTCCCGGCTGATATTGGGCTTTATGTCCCGGAGGAGATTAGCGTTTATAACCTGTGTGATATTGGGGTTTATGTCCCGTGTTATATCGGGGTTTCTGTCCCGGGTGATATTGGGATCTATGTCCCGGTTGATATTGGGATCTATGTTCCGGTTGATATTGGGATCTATTTCCCGGTTGATATTGGGATCTATTTCCCGGGTAATATTGGGATCTAGGTCCCGGGTGATATTGGGATCTGTGTCCCGGGTGATATTGGGATCTGTGTCCCGGGTGATATTGGGATCTGTGTCCCGGGTGATATTGGGATCTGTGTCCCGGCTGATATTGGGAACTCTGTCCCGGCTGATATTGGGATCTTTGTCCCGGCTGATATTTGGATCTATGTACCGGGTGATATAGGGGTTTATGTCCCGGCTGATATTGGGCTTTATGTACCAGGTGATATTGGCGTTTATAACCTGTGTGATATCCGGGTTTTTATCCCGGGTTATATCGGTGTTTATGTCCCGGGTGAAATTGGGGTTTATGTCCCTGGTAAAATTGGGGTTTATGTCCCAAGTGATATTGGGGTTTATATCCCGGGTCATATTGTCATTCACATTCCAGATGATATTTGATTTTTACATCCCTGATGAATTTCGGATTTATACTCCTGGTGAGATTGGCGTTTATATCGTGGATTATATTGGGGTTCATGTCCCGGGTGATATTGTGATTTATGTCCTGGGCAATATTGGCATTTATAACCTGTGTGATATCGGGGTTCATATCCAGGGTTATGTCGGGGATTATGTATCCGTTGAAATTGAGGTTTATACCCGGGTGAAATTGAGGTTTATATGCCAGGTGAAATTGTGGTTTATGTCCCGAGTGATATTGTGTTTTATGTCCCGAGTGATATTGGGTTTTATGTCCCGGGTGATATTTGGGTTTCGTCCCGGGTGATATTGGGATTTATTTCACCGGTGATATTGAGATCTATGTTCCGGGTGGTATTGTAATCTATGTCCCAGGCATTATTGGAGTTTATGTCCCGGGTGATATTGGGATCTATGTTCCGGGTGATATTGGGATCTATGTTCCCAGCGATATTGGGGTTTATGTCCCGGGTGATATTGGGATCTATGTACCGGGTTATATTGGGTACTATGTCCCAAGTGATATTGGGTACTATGTCGCGGGTTATATTGGGATCTATGTCCCGGGTGATATTGGGATCTATGTCCCGGGTGATATTGGTGTCTATGTCCCGGGTGATATTGGGGTTTATTTCCCGGGTGAAATTGGGGTATATGTCCTGTGTTATTTTGGGAATCTATATCCCTAGTGATATTGGGTTTTATATCGCAGGTGATATTTGGGATTTATGTCCTAGTTGAAATTGTGGTTTATTTCCTGGGTGAACTTGGGGTTTATGTCCCGATTCATATTGGGGTCTATGTCCCGGATGATAGTGTGGTCTATGTCCCGGCTGATATTGGGATCTATGTCCCGGGTGATATTGGGTTCTATGTCCCGGGTGATATTGGGGTTTATGTCCCGGGTGATATTGGGGTTTATGTCACCGGTGATATTGGGTTTTATATGCTGGGTGATCTTGGGGTTTATGTTCTGGGTAATATTAGGATTTATCTCCCGGGTGATATTGGGATCTATGTCGCGGATGATATTGGGATCTATGTCCCGGGTGATATTGGGGTCTATATCCGGGGTGAAATTGGGGTTTATGTCCCGGGTGAAATTCGGGTTTATGTCCTGTGTGATATTGGGGCTTTATTTTGCGGGTGATATTGAGGCTTTATGTCCCAGCTGATATTGGGTTTTATATCTTTGTTGATATTGGGGCCTATGTCCCGGATGATAGTGTGGCCTGTGTCCCAGCTGACAATGGGATCTATGTCCTGGGTGATATAGGGTTCTATGTCCCGGGTGATATTGGGCTTTATGTCCCGGCTGATATTGGGCTTTATGTCCCGGAGGAGATTGGCGTTTATAACTTGTGTGATATTGGGGTTTATGTCCCGTGTTATATCGGGATTTCTGTCCCGGGTGATATTGGGATCTGTGTCCCGGTTGATATTAGGATCTATGTTCCGGATGATATTGGGATCTATGTCCCCTGCGATATTGGGGTTTATGTCCCTGGTGATGTTGTTGTTTATGTCCCGGGTGAAATTGGGCTTTATGTCATGGGTGATATTGGGGTTTATGTCGCGGGTGATATTGGGGCTCATATCCCGGGTGAAATTGAGATTTATGTCCCTGGTGATAGTGCGGCTTTATTTCCCGGGTGATATGCGTTTTATATCTTTGGAGATATTGAAGTCTATGTCCTGGAAGATAGTGGGGTCTATGTCCCGGAAGATAGTGGGGTCTATGTCCTGGATGATAGTGGGGACTATGTCCTGGGTGATATTGGGGTCTATGTCCCAGGTGATATTGGGATCTATGTCCCGGTTGATATTGGGATCTATTTCCCGGTTGATATTGGGATCTATATCCCAGGTGATATTGGGATCTATGTCCTGGGTGATATTGGGATCTATGTCCCAGTTGATATTGGGATCTGTGTCCCGGGTGATATTGGGGATTATGTCCCGGCTGATATTGGGCTTTATGTCCCGGAGGAGATTGGCGTTTATAACCTGTGTGATATTGGGTTTATGTCCCATGTTATATCGGGTTTCTGTCCCGGGTGATATTGGGATCTATGTCCCGGTTGATATTGGGATCTATGTTCCGGATGATATTGGGATCTATGTCCCCTGCGATATTGGTGTTTATGTCCCAGGTGATGTTGTTGTTTATGTCCCGGGTGAAATTGGGCTTTATGTCACGGGTGATATTGGGGTTTATGTCACGGGTGATATTGGGGCTCATATCCTGGTTGAAATTGAGGTTTATGTCCCTGGTTATATTGGGGCTTTATTTCCCGGGTGATATGCATTTTATATCTTGGGAGATATTGAGGTCTATGTCCTGGAAGATAGTGGGGTCTATGTCCCGGAAGATAGTGGGGTCTATGACCCAGGTGATATTGGGATCTATGTCCCGGTTGATATTGGGATCTATTTCCTGGTTGATATTGGGATCTATTTCCCGGGTGATATTGGGATCTATGTCCCAGTTGATATTGGGATCTATGTCTCGGGTGATATTGGGATCTATGTCCCGGGTGATATTGGGGTTTATGTCCCGGCTGATATTGGGCTTTATGTCCCGGAGGAGATTGGCGTTTATAACCTGTGTGATATTGGGGTTTATGTCCCATGTTATATCGGGGTTTCTGTCCCGGGTGATATTGCGATCTATGTCCCGGCTGATATTGGGATCTATGTTCCGGATGATATTGGGATCTATGTCCCCTGCGATATTGGGGTTTATGTCTCAGGTGATGTTGTTTTTTATGTCCCGGGTGAAATTGGGCTTTATGTCCCGGGTGATGTTGGGGTTTATGTCGCGGGTGATATTGGGGCTCATATCGCGGGTGAAATTGAGGTTTATGTCCCTGGTGATATTGGGGCTTTATTTCCCGGGTGATATGCATTTTATATCTTGGGAGATATTGAGGTCTATGTCCTGGCAGATAGTGGGGTCTATGTCCTGGATGATAGAGGGGACTATGTCCTGGATGATATTGGGGACTATGTCCTAGGTGATATTGGGGTCTATGTCCCAGGTGATATTGGTTCTATGTCCCGGTTGATATTGGGATCTTTGTCCTGGTTGATATTGGGATCTATGTCCCAGGTGATATTGGGATCTATGTCCCGGTTGATATTGGGATCTTTGTCCTGGTTGATATTGGGATCTTTGTCCTGGTTGATATTGGGATCTATGTCCCAGGTGATATTGGGATCTATGTCCCGGTTGATATTGGGATCTATGTCTCGGGTGATATTGGGATCTATGTCCCGGGTGATATTGGGGTTTATGTCCCGGCTGATATTGGGCTTTATGTCCCGGAGGAGATTAGCGTTTATAACCTGTGTGATATTGGGGTTTATGTCCCGTGTTATATCGGGGTTTCTGTCCCGGGTGATATTGGGATCTATGTCCCGGTTGATATTGGGATCTATGTTCCGGTTGATATTGGGATCTATTTCCCGGTTGATATTGGGATCTATTTCCCGGGTAATATTGGGATCTATGTCCCGGGTGATATTGGGATCTGTGTCCTGGGTGATATTGGGATCTGTGTCCCAGGTGATATTGGGATCTGTGTCCCGGCTGATATTGGGATCTCTGTCCCGGCTGATATTTGGATCTCTGTACCGGGTGATATAGGGGTTTATGTCCCGGCTGATATTGGGCTTTATGTACCAGGTGATATTGGCGTTTATAACCTGTGTGATATCCGGGTTTTTATCCCGGGTTATATCGGTGTTTATGTCCCGGGTGAAATTGGGGTTTATGTCCCTGGTAAAATTGGGGTTTATGTCCCAAGTGATATTGGGGTTTATATCCCGGGTCATATTGTCATTCATATTCCAGATGATATTTGATTTTTACATCCCTGATGAATTTCGGATTTATACTCCTGGTGAGATTGGCGTTTATATCGTGGATTATATTGGGGTTCATGTCCCGGGTGATATTGTGATTTATGTCCTGGGCAATATTGGCATTTATAACCTGTGTGATATCGGGGTTCATATCCCGGGTTATGTCGGGGATTATGTATCCGTTGAAATTGAGGTTTATACCCGGGTGAAATTGAGGTTTATATGCCAGGTGAAATTGTGGTTTATGTCCCGAGTGATATTGTGTTTTATGTCCCGAGTGATATTGGGTTTTATGTCCCGGGTGATATTTGGGTTTCGTCCCGGGTGATATTGGGATTTATTTCACCGGTGATATTGAGATCTATGTTCCGGGTGGTATTGTAATCTATGTCCCAGGCATTATTGGAGTTTATGTCCCGGGTGATATTGGGATCTATGTTCCGGGTGATATTGGGATCTATGTTCCCAGCGATATTGGGGTTTATGTCCCGGATGATATTGGGATCTATGTACCGGGTTAAATTGGGTACTATGTCCCAGGTGATATTGGGTACTATGTCGCGGGTGATATTGGGATCTATTTCCTGGGTGATATTGGGATCTATGTCCCAGGTGATATTGGTGTCTATGTCCCGGGTGATATTGGGGTTTATTTCCCGGGTGAAATTGGGGTATATGTCCTGTGTGATTTTGGGAATCTATATCCCTAGTGATATTGGGTTTTATATCGCAGGTGATATTTGGGATTTATGTCCTAGTTGAAATTGGGGTTTATTTCCCGGGTGAACTTGGGGTTTATGTCCCGATTCATATTGGGGTCTATGTCCCGGATGATAGTGTGGTCTATGTCCCGGCTGATATTGGGATCTATGTCCCGGGTGATATTGGGTTCTATGTCCCGGGTGATATTGGGGTTTATGTCCCGGGTGATCTTGGGGTTTATGTCACCGGTGATATTGGGTTTTATATGCCGGGTGATCTTGGGGTTTATGTCCTGGGTAATATTAGGATTTATCTCCCGGGTGATATTGGGATCTATGTCGCGGATGATATTGGGATCTATGTCCCGGGTGATATTGGGGTCTATATCCGGGGTGAAATTGGGGTTTATGTCCCGGGTGAAATTCGGGTTTATGTCCTGTGTGATATTGGGGCTTTATTTTGCGGGTGATATTGAGGCTTTATGTCCCAGCTGATATTGGGTTTTATATCTTTGTTGATATTGGGGCCTATGTCCCGGATGATAGTGTGGCCTGTGTCCCAGCTGACAATGGGATCTATGTCCTGGGTGATATAGGGTTCTATGTCCCGGGTGATATTGGGCTTTATGTCCCGGCTGATATTGGGCTTTATGTCCCGGGCGATATTGGCGTTTACAACCTGTGTGATATTGGGGTTTATGTCCCGGGTTATATCGGCGTTTCTGTCCCAGTTGAAATTGGGGTTTATGTCGCGGGTGATATTGGGGCTTTATGTCCCGGGTGATATCGGTGTCTATGCTCCGGGTGATATTGGGTTTATGTCCCGGTTGATATTGGGATCTATGTCCCGGTTGATATTGGGATCTATGTCCTGGTTGATGTTGGGATCTATGTCCCGGGTGATATTGGGATCTATGTCCTGGGTGATATTGCGTTCTATGTCCCGGGTGATATTGGGGTTTATGTCCCTGCTGATATTGGGCTTTATGTCCCGGGCGATATTGGGATGTATGTCCCGGGGCATATTGGGATTTATGTCCCAGGTGATATTGGGATCCATGTCCCGGGTGATATTTGGATCTGTGTCCCGGGTGATATTGGGATCTGTGTCCTGGGTGATATTGGGATCTATGTCCTGGGTGTTATTGGGATCTGTGTCCTGGTTGATATTGGGATCTATGTCCCGGGTGATATTGCGATCTATGTCCCGGCTGATATTGGGCTTTATGTCCCGGGCGATATTGGCGTTTACAACCTGTGTGATATTGGGGTTTATGTCCCGGGTTATATCGACGTTTCTGTCCCGGTTGAAATTGGGGTTTATGTCCCGGGGGAAATTGGGGTTTATTTCCTGGGTGAAATTGGGATTTATGTCCCAAGTGATATTGGGGTTTATATCCCAGGTTATAAGGTGGTTGTTATTCAAGATGATATTTGATTTTTACATCCCTGCTGATATTTGGATTTATTCTCCGGGTGATATTGGGGTTTATATCCTGGATTATATTGGGGTTCACGTCCCGGGTGATATTGGGGTTTATGTCCCGGCTGATATTGGGGTTTATGTCCTGGCTGATATTAGGGTTAATGTCCTGGTTGATTTTGGATTTTATATCCCGTGTGATAGTGGCGTTTATGTCCCGGGTGACATTGGGCTTTATATCCTTTTTTATATTGGGGTATATGTTCCGTGTGATATTGGGATCTATGTTCATGCTAATATTGGCATCTATGTCCCCGGCGATATTGGGTTTTATGTCCCGGGTGATATTGGGATCTATGTCCCGGGTGATATTGGGATCTATGTCCCGGGTGATATTGGGATTATGTCCCGGGTGATATTGGGGTCTATGTCCCGGGAGATATTGAAGTCTATATCCAGTGTGAAATTTGTTTTTATGTCCCGGTGAAATTCGGGTTTATCTCCTGTGTGATGTTGAGGCTTTACGTCGCGGGTGATATTGAGGCTTTATGTCCCGGGTGATATTGGAATGTATGTCCCGGGGCATATTGGGATTTATATCCCAGGTGATATTGGGATCTATGTCCCGGGTGATATTTGGATCTGTGTCCCGGGTGATATTGGGATCTGTGTCCTGGGTGTTATTGGGATCTGTGTCCCGGGTGATATTGGGATCTATGTCCCGTGTGACATTGGGATCTATCTCCCGGATGATATTGGCATCTATGTCCCGGGTAATATTCAGGTCTATGTCCCGTGTGATATTGCGCTTTATTTCCCGTTTGATATTGGGCTTTTGTCCCAGGTGATATTGGTGTTTATGTCCCGGGTGAAATTCTGCTTTATGTCCCGAGTGTTATTGGGGTTTATGTCGCAGTTGATATTGGGGCTCATATCCAGGGTGAAATTGGGGTTTATGTTCCAGGTGATATTATGGCTTTTTGTCCCGGGTGATATCGGTGTCTATGCTCCGGGTGATATTGGGGTTTATTTCCTGGGTGATATTGGGATCTATGTCCCGGGTGATGTTGTGATCTATGTCCCGGGTGATATTGGGGTTTATGTCCCAGCTGATATTGGGCTTTATGTCCCGGGCGATATTGGCGTTTACAACCTGTGTGATATTGGGGTTTATGTCCCGGGTTATATCGGCGTTTCTGTCCGGGTTGAAATTGGGGTTTATGTCGCGGGTGATATTGAGGCTTTATGTCCCGGGTGATATTGGGATGTATTTCCCGGGGCATATTGGGATTTATGTCCCAGGTGATATTGGGATCCATGTCCCGGGTGATATTTGGATCTGTGTCCCGGGTGATATTGGGATCTGTGTCCTGGGTGATGTTGGGATCTATGTCCTGGGTGTTATTGGGATCTGTGTCCTGGTTGATATTGGGATCTATGTCCCGGGTGATATTGCGATCTATGTCCCGGCTGATATTGGGCTTTATGTCCCGGGCGATATTGGCGTTTACAACCTGTGTGATATTGGGGTTTATGTCCCGGGTTATATCGACGTTTCTGTCCCGGTTGAAATTGGGGTTTATGTCCCGGGGGAAATTGGGGTTTATTTCCTGGGTGAAATTGGGATTTATGTCCCAAGTGATATTGGGGTTTATATTCCAGGTTATATGGTGGTTCTTATTCCAGATGATATTTGATTTTTACATCCCTGCTGATATTTGGATTTATTCTCCGGGTGATATTGGG
The DNA here is from genome assembly GCF_017639515.1 of Carcharodon carcharias. Taxonomy (NCBI): domain Eukaryota; kingdom Metazoa; phylum Chordata; class Chondrichthyes; order Lamniformes; family Lamnidae; genus Carcharodon; species Carcharodon carcharias. The sequence goes on from NC_054490.1 coordinate 13,966,406, forward strand.
GTTTATATCCTGGATTATATTGCGGTTCATGTTCCGGGTGATATTGGGGTTTATGTCCCGGCTGATATTGGGGTTTATGTCCTGGCTGACATTAGGGTTAAAGTCCTGGTTGATTTTGGATTTTATATCCCGTGTGATAGTGGCGTTTATGTCCCGGGTGACATTGGGCTTTATATCCTTTTTTATATTGGGGTATATGTTCCGTGTGATATTGGCATCTATGTTCATGCTGATATTGGCATCTATGTCCCCGGCGATATTTGGTTTTATGTCCCGGGTGATATTGAGATCTATGTCCCGGGTGATATTGAGATCTATGTCCCGGGTGATATTGGGATCTATGTCCCGGGTGATATTGGGATCTATGTCCTGGGTGATATTGGGATCTATGTCCCGGGTGATATTGGGATCTATATCCCGGGTGATATTGGGATCTATGTCCCGGGTAATATTCAGGTCTATGTCCCGGGTAATATTCAGGTCTATGCCCCGTGTGATATTGGGCTTTCTTTCCCGTTTGATATTGGGCTTTTAGTCCCGGGTGATATTGGTGTTTATGTCCCGTTTGAAATTGGGCCTTATGTCCCGGGTGATATTGGGGTTTATGTCGCAGTTGATATTGTGGCTCATATCCAGGGTGAAATTGGGGTTTATGTCCCAGGTGATATTGGGGCTTTATGTCCCGTGTGATATCGGTGTCTATGCTCCGGGTGATATTGGGACCTATGTCCCAGGTGATATTGGGATCTATGTCCCGGGTGATGTTGTGATCTATGTCCCGGGTGATATTGGGGTTTATGTCCCAGCTGATATTGGGCTTTATGTCCCGGGCGATATTGGCGTTTACAACCTGTGTGATATTGGGGTTTATGTCCCGGGTTATATCGGCGTTTCTGTCCCGGTTCAAATTGGGGTTTATGTCGCGGGTGATATTGAGGCTTTATGTCCCGGGTGATATTGGGATGTATGTCCCGGGGCATATTGGGATTTATGTCCCAGGTGATATTGGGATCCATGTCCCGGGTGATATTTGGATCTGTGTCCCGGGTGATATTGGGATCTGTGTCCTTGGTGATACTGGGATCTATGTCCTGGGTGTTATTGGGATCTGTGTCCTGGTTGTTATTGGGATCTATGTCCCGGGTGATATTGCGATCTATGTCCCGGCTGATATAGAGCTTTATGTCCCGGGCGATATTGGCGTTTACAACCTGTATGATATTGGGGTTTATGTCCCGTGTTATATCGACGTTTCTGTCCCGGTTGAAATTGGGGTTTATGTCCCGGGGGAAATTGGTGTTTATTTCCTGGGTGAAATTGGGATTTATGTCCCAAGTGATATTGGGGTTTATATTCCAGGTTATATGGTGGTTCTTATTCCAGATGATATTTGATTTTTACATCCCTGCTGATATTTGGATTTATTCTCCGGGTGATATTGGGGTTTATATCCTGGATTATATTGCGGTTCATGTCCCGGGTGATATTGGGGTTTATGTCCCGGCTGATATTGGGGTTTATGTCCTGGCTGACATTAGGGTTAAAGTCCTGGTTGATTTTGGATTTTATATCCCGTGTGATAGTGGCGTTTATGTCCCGGGTGACATTGGGCTTTATATCCTTTTTTATATTGGGGTATATGTTCCGTGTGATATTGGGATCTATGTTCATGCTGATATTGGCACCTATGTCCCCGGCGATATTGGGTTTTATGTCCCGGGTGATATTGAGATCTATGTCCCGGGTGATATTGGGATCTATGTCCCGGGTGATATTGGGATCTATGTCCCGGGTGATATTTGGATCTATGTCCCGGGTGATATTGGGATCTATATCCCGGGTGATATTGGGATCTATGACCCGGGTAATATTCAGGTCTATGTCCCGGGTAATATTCAGGTCTATGCCCCGTGTGATATTGGGCTTTCTTTCCCGTTTGATATTGGGCTTTTAGTCCCGGGTGATATTGGTGTTTATGTCCCATTTGAAATTGGGCCTTATGTCCCGGGTGATATTGGGGTTTATGTCGCAATTGATATTGTGGCTCATATCCAGGGTGAAATTGGGGTTTATGTCCCAGGTGATATTGGGGCTTTATGTCCCGGGTGATATCGGTGTCTATGCTCCGTGTGATATTGGGACCTATGTCCCGGGTGATATTGGGATCTATGTCCCGGGTGATGTTGTGATCTATGTCCCGGGTGATATTGGGGTTTATGTCCCAGCTGATATTGGGCTTTATGTCCCGGGCGATATTGGCGTTTACAACCTGTGTGATATTGGGGTTTATGTCCCGGGTTATATCGGCGTTTCTGTCCCGGTTGAAATTGGGGTTTATGTCGCGGGTGATATTGAGGCTTTATGTCCCGGGTGATATTGGGATGTATTTCCCGGGGCATATTGGGATTTATGTCCCAGGTGATATTGGGATCCATGTCCCGGGTGATATTTGGATCTGTGTCCCGGGTGATATTGGGATCTGTGTCCTGGGTGATATTGGGATCTATGTCCTGGGTGTTATTGGGATCTGTGTCCTGGTTGTTATTGGGATCTATGTCCCGGGTGATATTGCGTTCTATGTCCCGGCTGATATTGAGCTTTATGTCCCGGGCGATATTGGCGTTTACAACCTGTGTGATATTGGGGTTTATGTCCCGGGTTATATCGACGTTTCTGTCCCGGTTGAAATTGGGGTTTATGTCCCGGTGGAAATTGGGGTTTATTTCCTGGGTGAAATTGGGATTTATGTCCCAAGTGATATTGGGGTTTATATCCCAGGTTATATGGTGGTTCTTATTCCAGATGATATTTGATTTTTACATCCCTGCTGATATTTGGATTTATTCTCCGGGTGATATTGGGGTTTATATCCTGGATTATATTGCGGTTCATGTCCCGGGTGATATTGCGGTTTATGTCCCGGCTGATATTAGGGTTAATGTCCTGGTTGATTTTGGATTTTATATCCCGTGTGATAGTGGCGTTTATGTCCCGGGTGACATTGGGCTTTATATCCTTTTTTATATTGGGGTATATGTTCCGTGTGATATTGGGATCTATGTTCATGCTGATATTGGCATCTATCTCCCTGGCGATATTGGGTTTTATGTCCCGGGTGATATTGGGATCTATGTCCCGGGTGAAATTGGGATTATGTCCCGGGTGATATTGGGGTCTATGTCCCGGGAGATATTGAAGTCTATATCCAGTGTGAAATTTGTTTTTATGTCCCGGTGAAATTCGGGTTTATGTCCTGTGTGATGTTGAGGCTTTATGTCACGGGTGATATTGAGGCTTTATGTCCCGGGTGATATTGGAATGTATGTCCCGGGGCATATTGGGGTTTATGTCCCAGGTGATATTGGGATCTATGTCCCAGGTGATATTGGGATCTATGTCCCGGGTGATATTTGGATCTGTGTCCCGGTTGATATTGGGATCTTTGTCCTGGGTGATATTGGGATCTATGTCCTGGGTGTTATTGGGATCTGTGTCCTGGTTGATATTGGGATCTATGTCCCAGGTGATATTGCGATCTATGTCCCGGCTGATATTGGGCTTTATGTCCCGGGCGATATTGGCGTTTACAACCTGTGTGATATTGGGGTTTATGTCCTGGGTTATATCGACGTTTCTGGCCCGGTTGAAATTGGGGTTTATGTCCGGGGGGAAATTGGGCTTTATTTCCTGGGTGAAATTGGGATTTATGTCCCAAGTGATATTGGGGTTTATATCCCAGGTTATATGGTGGTTCTTATTCCAGATGATATTTGATTTTTACATCCCTGCTGATATTTGGATTTATTCTCCAGGTGATATTGGGGTTTATATCCTGGATTATATTGGGGTTCATGTCCCGGGTGATATTGGGGTTTATGTCCCGGCTGATATTGGGGTTTATGTCCTGGCTGATATTAGGGTTAATGTCCTGGTTGATTTTGGATTTTATATCCCGTGTGATAGTGGCGTTTATGTCCCGGGTGACATTGGGCTTTATATCCTTTTTTATATTGGGGTATATGTTCCATGTGATATTGGAATCTATGTTCATGGTGATATTGGCATCTATGTCCCCGGCGATATTGGGTTTTATGTCCCGGGTTTTATTGGGATCAATGTCCCGGGTGATATTGGGATCTATGTCCCGGGTGATATTGGGGTCTATGTCCCGGGAGATATTGAAGTCTATATCCAGTGTGAAATTTGTTTTTATGTCCCGGTGAAATTCGGGTTTATGTCCTGTGTGATGTTGAGGCTTTATGTCACGGGTGATATTGAGGCTTTATGTCCCAGATGATATTGGAATGTATGTCCCGGGGCATATTGGGATTTATGTCCCAGGTGATATTGGGTTCTATGTCCCGGGTGATATTGGGTTCTATTTCCCGGGTGATATTGGGATCTGTGTCCCGGGTGATATTGGGATCTGTGTCCCGTGTGATATTGGGATCTATGTCCCGTGTGACATTGGGGTCTATCTCCCGGATGATATTGGCATCTATGTCTCGGGTAATATTCAGGTCTATGTCCCGTGTGATATTGGGCTTTATTTCCCGTTTGATATTGGGCTTTTGGTTCCGGGTGATATTGGTGTTTTTGTCCCGGGTGAAATTCTGCTTTATGTCCTGAGTGTTATTAGGGTTTATGTCGCAGTTGATATTGGGGCTCGTATCCAGGGTGAAATTGGGGTTTATGTCCCAGGTGATATTATGGCTTTTAGTCCCGGGTGATATCGGTGTCTATGCTCCGGGTGATATTGGTGTTTATTTCCCGGGTGAAATTGGGGTTTATGTCCTGTGTGATTTTGGGAATCTATATCCCGAGTGATATATGGTTTTTTTTCACGGGTGATATTTGGGATTTATGTCCTAGGTGAAATTGCAGTTTATTTCCTGGGTGAGCTTGGGGTTCATGTCCCGATTCATATTGGTGTTTATGTCCCGCGTGATATTGGGATTTATGTCCCATGTGATATCGGGCTCTATTTCCCGTTTGATATTGGGATCTATGTCCCGGGTGATATTGGGATCTATGTCCCGGGTGAGATTGGGAACAATGTCCCGGGTGATATTGGGATCTATGTCCCGGGTGATATTGTGATCTATGTCCCGGGTGATATTGGGGTTTATGTCCCAGCTGATATTGGGCTTTATGTCCCGGGCGATATTGGTGTTTACAACCTGTGTGATATTGGGGTTTATGTCCCGGGTTATATCTGCGTTTCTGTCCCGGTTGAAATTGGGGTTTATGTCGCAGGTGATATTGAGGCTTTATGTCCCGGGTGATATTGGGATGTATGTCCCGGAGCATATTGGGGTTTATGTCCCAGGTGATATTGGGATCTATGTCCCGGGTGATATTTGGATCTGTGTCCCGGTTGATATTGGGATCTTTGTCCTGGGTGATATTGGGATCTATGTCCTGGGTGTTATTGGGATCTGTGTCCTGGTTGATATTGGGATCTATGTCCCAGGTGATATTTCGATCTATGTCCCGGCTGATATTGGGCTTTATGTCCCGGGCGATATTGGCGTTTACAACCTGTGTGATATTGGGGTTTATGTCCTGGGTTATATCAACGTTTCTGGCCCGGTTGAAATTGGGGTTTATGTCCCGGGGGAAATTGGGGTTTATTTCCTGGGTGAAATTGGGATTTATGTCCCAAGTGATATTGGGGTTTATATCCCAGGTTATATGGTGGTTCTTATTCCAGATGATATTTGATTTTTACATCCCTGCTGATATTTGGATTTATTCTCCGGGTGATATTGGGGTTTATATCCTGGATTATATTGGGGTTCATGTCCCGGGTGATATTGGGGTTTATGTCCCGGCTGATATTGGGGTTTATGTCCTGGCTGATAATGGGTTAATGTCCTGGTTGATTTTGGATTTTATATCCCGTGTGATAGTGGCGTTTATGTCCCGGGTGACATTGGGCTTTATATCCTGTTTTATATTGGGGTATATGTTCCGTGTGATATTGGGATCTATGTTCATGGTGATATTGGCATCTATGTCCCCGGCGATATTGGGTTTTATGTCCCGGGTGATATTGGGATCAATGTCCCGGGTGATATTGGGATCTATGTCCCGGGTGATATTGGGATCTATGTCCCGGGTGATATTGGGATCTATGTCCCGGGTGATATTGGGGTCTATGTCCCGGGAGATATTGAAGTCTATATCCAGTGTGAAATTTGTTTTTATGTCCCGGTGAAATTCGGGTTTATGTCCTGTGTGATGTTGAGGCTTTATGTCACGGGCGATATTGAGGCTTTATGTCCCGGGTGATATTGGAATGTATGTCCCGGGGCATATTGGGATTTATGTCCCAGGTGATATTGGGTTCTATGTCCCGGGTGATATTTGGATCTGTGTCCCGGGTGATATTGGAATCTGTGTCCCGGGTGTTATTGGGATCTGTGTCCCAGGTGATATTGGGATCTATGTCCCGTGTGACATTGGGATCTATCTCCCGGATGATATTGGCATCTGTGTCCCGGGTAATATTCAGATCTATGTCCCGCGTGATATTGGGCTTTATTTCCCGTTTGATATTGGGCTTTTTGTCCCGTGTGATATTGGTGTTAATGTCCCGGGTGAAATTCTGCTTTATGTCCCGAGTGTTATTGGGGTTTATGTCGCAGTTGATATTGGGGCTCATATCCAGGGTGAAATTGTGGTTTATGTCCCAGGTGATATTATGGCTTTTAGTCCCGGGTGATATCGGTGTCTATTATCCGGGTGATATTGGGGTTTATTTCCCGGGTGAAATTGGGGTTTCTGTCCTGTGTGATTTTGGGAATCTATATCCCGAGTGATATATGGTTTTATTTCACGGGTGATATTTGGGATTTATGTCCTAGGTGAAATTGCGGCTTATTTCCTGGGTGAACTTGGGGTTCATGTCCCGATTCATATTGGTGTTTATGTCCCGCGTGATATTGGGATTTATGTCCCATGTGATATCGAGCTCTATTTCCCATTTGATATTGGGATCTATGTCCCGGGTGATATTGGGATCTATGTCCCGGGTGATATTGGGATCTATGGCCCGGGTGATATTGGGATCTATGTCCCAGGTGATATTGTGATATATGTCCCGGGTGATATTGTGATATATGTCCTGGGCGATATTGGCGTTTACAACCTGTGTGATATTGGGGTATATGTCCCGGGTTATATCGGCGTTTCTGTCCCGGTTGAAATTGGGGTTTATGTCGCGGGTGATATTGAGGCTTTATGTCCCGGGTGTTATTGGGATGTATGTCCCGGAGCATATTGGGATTTATGTCCCAGGTGATATTGGGATCTCTGTCCCGGGTGATATTGGGATCTGTGTCCTGGGTGATATTGGGATCTGTGTCCTAGGTGATATTGGGATCTGTGTCCCGGGTGATATTGGGATCTATGTCCCAGGTGATATTGGGATCTGTGTCCCGGGTGATATTGGGATCTATGTCCCGCGTGATATTGGGATCTATGTCCCGGGTGATATTGGGATCTATGTCCCGGGTGATATTGGGATCTATGTCCCGGGTGATATTGGGATCTATGTCCCGGGTGATATTGGGATCTATGTCCCAGGTAATATTCAGGTCTATGTCCCGTGTGATATTGGGCTCTCTTTCCCGTTTGATATTGGGCTTTTTGTCCCGGGTGATATTGGTGTTTATGTCCCGTTTGAAATTGGGCTTTATGTCCCGGGTGATATTGGGGTTTATGTCGCAGTTGATATTGTGGCTCATATCCAGGGTGAAATTGGGATTTATGTACCAGGTGATATTGGGGCTTTATGTCCCGGGTGATATCGGTGTCTATGCTCCGGGTGATATTGGGGTTTATTTCCCGGTTGAAATTGCATTTATGTCCTGTGTGATTTTGGGAATCTATATCCCGAGTGATATATGGTTTTATTTCACGGGTGATACTTTGGATTTATGTCCTAGGTGAAATTGCGGTTTATTTCCTGGGTGAACTTGGGGTTCATGTGCCGATTCATATTGGGGTTTATGTCCCGCGTGATATTGGGATTTATGTCCCATGTGATATTGGGCTCTTTTTCCCGTTTGATATTGGGTTTTTTGTCCCGGGTGATATTGGTGTTTATTTCCCGGGTGAAATTGGGCTTTATGTCCCGGGTGATATTGGGGTTTATGTCGCAGTTGATATTGTGGCTCATATCCAGGGTGAAATTGGGGTTTATGTACCAGGTGATATTGGGGCTTTATGTCCCGGGTGATATCGGTGTCTATGCTCCGGGTGATATTGGGGTTTATTTCCCGGTTGAAATTGCATTTATGTCCTGTGTGATTTTGGGAATCTATATCCCGAGTGATATATGGTTTTATTTCACGGGTGATACTTGGGATTTATGTCCTAGTTGAAATTGCGGTTTATTTCCTGGGTGAACTTGGGGTTCATGTGCCGATTCATATTGGGGTTTATGTCCCGCGTAATATTGGGATTTATGTCCCGGGTGATATTGGGATCTATGTCCTGGATGATATTGGGATCTATGTCCCGGGTGATATTGGGATCTATGTCCCGGTTGATATTGGGATCTATGTCCTGGTTGTTTTTGGGATCTATGTCCTGGTTGATGTTGGGATCTATGTCCCGGGTGATATTGGGATCTATGTCGCGGATGATATTGGGATCTACTTCCAGGGTTATATTGGAGTCTATATCCAGGGTGAAATTCGGCTTTATGTCGCGGGTGCAATTTGGGTTTATGTCCTGTGTGATATTGGGGCTTTATGTCGCGGGTGATATTGAGGCTTTATGTCCCGGGTGATATTGGGTTTTATATCTTGGTTGATATTGGGGTCTATGTCCCAGATGATAGTGTGGTCTATGTCTTGGATGAATGTGGGGTCTATGTCCCGTGTAACATTGGGGTCTACATCCCGGGTGATATTGGGTTCTATGTCTCGGGTGATATTGGGGATTATGTCCCGGGTGATATTGGGATCAATGTTCCGGGTGATACTGTGATCTATGTCCCCGGCAATATTGGGGTTTATGTCCCGGGTGATATTGGGATCTATGTCCCAGGTGATATTGGGTACTATGTTCCGGATGATATTGGGATCTATGTCTCGGGTGATATTGGGATCTATGTCCCAGGTGATATTGGGATCTATGTCCCGGGTGATATTGGGATCTATGTCCCTGGTGATATTGGGGTCTCTGTCCCGGTTGATATTTGGGTCTATATCCAGGCTGAAATTGGGGTTTATGTCCCGGGTGATATTTGGATCTGTGTCCCAGGTGACATTGGGATCTGTGTCCTGGGTGATATTGAGATCTCTGTCCGGGGTGATATTGGGATCTGTGACCCAGGTGATATTTGAATCTGTGTCCCGGATGATATTGTGATCTATGTCCCGGGTGATATTGGGATCTCTGTCCCGCATGATAGTGGCATTTATGTCCCGGGTGATATTAGGGTCTCTGTCCCGTGTGATTTTGGGCTCCATGTTCTGGGCGATATTGGGATCTATGGCCCGGGTGATATTGGGGTTTATGTCGCAGTTTATTTTGGGGCTCATATCCCAGGTGAAATTGGGATCTATGTCCCAGGTGAAATTGGGATTTATGTCCCAGGTGATATTGGGGCTTTATGTCCCGCGTTATGTCGGCGTTTATGTCCCGGGTGATATTGGGGTTTATTTCCCGGGTGAAATTGGGGTTTATGTTCTGTGTGATTTTGGGAATCTATATCCCGAGTGATATAGGGTTTTATTTCACGGGTGATATTTGGGATTTATGTCCTATTTGAAATTGGGGTTTATTTCCCGGATGAACTTGGGGTTCATGTCCCAATTCTTATTGGGCTTTATGTCCCACGTGACATTGGGATTTATGTCCCGGATGATATTGGGATCTAAGTCATGGATGATATTGGGATCTACGTCCAGGGTGATATTGGGGTCTATATCCAGGGTGAAATTGGGGTTTATGTCCCGGGTGAAATTTGGGTTTATGTCCTGTATGATATTGGGGCTTTATGTCGCGGGTGATATTGAGGCTTTATGTCCCGGGTGATATTGGGTTTTATATCTTGGTTGATATTGGGGTCTATGTCCCGGATGATAGTGTGGTCTATGTCCTGGATGAATGTGAGGTCTATGTCCCGTGTAACATTGGGGTCTACATCCCGTGTGATATTGGGGTCTATGTCTTGGGTGATATTGGGGATTATGTTCCGGGTGATATTGGGATCAATGTTCCGGGTGATATCGTAATCCATGTCCCCGGCAATATTGGGGTTTTTGTCCCAGGTGATATTGGGATCTATGTTCCGGGTGATATTGGGATCTATGTTCCGGGTGATATTGAGATCTATGTCCCGAGCGATATTGGGGTTTATGTCCCGGGTGATATTGGGATCTATGTCCCAAGTGATATTGGGTACTCTTTCACGGGTGATATTGGGTACTATGTTCAGGGTGATGTTGGGATCTATGTCACGGATGATACTGGGATCTATGTCCCGGGTGATATTGGGATCTATGTCCCGGGTGATATTGGGATCTATGTCCCGGGTGATATTGAGATCTATGTCCCAGGTGATATTGGGATCTATGTCCCGGGTGATATTGGGATCTATGTCCCTGGTGATATTGGGGTCTATGTCCCGGGTGATATTGGGGTTTATATCCAGGGTGAAATTGGGGTTGATGTCCCGGGTGAAATTCGGGTTTATATCCTGTGTGATATTGGGGCTTTATGTCCCGGGTGATATTTGGATCTGTGTCCCGGGTGATATTGGGATCTGTGTCCTGGTTGATATTGGGATCTGTGTCCCGGGTGATATTGGGATCTATGTCCTGGGTGATATTGGGATCTATGTCCTGGGTGATATTGGGATCTATGTCCCGGGCGATGTTGGGATCTATGTCCCGGATGATATTGGGATCTATGTCCCGGGTGATATTGGGGTCTATGTCTCGGGTGATACTGGGGATTATGTTCCGGGTGATATTGGGATCAATGTTCCGGGTGATATCGTAATCCATGTCCCCGGCAATATTGGGGTTTTCGTCCCGGGTGATATTGGGATCTATGTTCCGGGTGATATTGGGATCTATGTCCCGAGCGATATTGAGGTTTATGTCCCGGGTGACATTGGGATCTATATCCCAGGTGATATTGGGTACTATGTTCCGGGTGATATTGGGTACTATGTTCCGGGTGATATTGGGATCTATGTCACGGATGATATTGGGATCTATGTCCTGGGTGATATTGCGATCTATGTCCCGGGTGATATTGGGATCTATGTCCCGGGTGATATTGGGGTCTCTGTCCCGGTTGATATTTGGGTCTATATCCAGGCTGAAATTGGGGTTTATTTCCCGGGTGAAATTGGGGTTTATGTTCTGTGTGATTTTGGGAATCTATATCCCGAGTGATATAGGGTTTTATTTCACGGGTGATATTTGGGATTTATGTCCTATTTGAAATTGGGGTTTATTTCCCGGATGAACTTGGGGTTCATGTCCCAATTCTTATTGGGCTTTATGTCCCACGTGACATTGGGATTTATGTCCCGGATGATATTGGGATCTATGTCATGGATGATATTGGGATCTACGTCCAGGGTGATATTGGGGTCTATATCCAGGGTGAAATTGGGGTTTATGTCCCGGGTGAAATTTGGGTTTATGTCCTGTGTGATATTGGGGCTTTATGTCGCGGGTGATATTGAGGCTTTATGTCCCGGGTGATATTGGGTTTTATATCTTGGTTGATATTGGGGTCTATGTCCCGGATGATAGTGTGGTCTATGTCCTGGAAGAATGTGAGGTCTATGTCCCGTGTAACATTGGGGTCTACATCCCGTGTGATATTGGGGTCTATGTCTTGGGTGATATTGGGGATTATGTTCCGGGTGATATTGGGATCAATGTTCCGGGTGATATCGTAATCCATGTCCCCGGCAATATTGGGGTTTTTGTCCCAGGTGATATTGGGATCTATGTTCCGGGTGATATTGGGATCTATGTTCCGGGTGATATTGAGATCTATGTCCCGAGCGATATTGGGGTTTATGTCCCGGGTGATATTGGGATCTATGTCCCAAGTGATATTGGGTACTCTTTCACGGGTGATATTGGGTACTATGTTCAGGGTGATGTTGGGATCTATGTCACGGATGATACTGGGATCTATGTCCCGGGTGATATTGGGATCTATGTCCCGGGTGATATTGGGATCTATGTCCCGGGTGATATTGAGATCTATGTCCCAGGTGATATTGGGATCTATGTCCCGGGTGATATTGGGATCTATGTCCCTGGTGATATTGGGGTCTATGTCCCGGGTGATATTGGGGTTTATATCCAGGGTGAAATTGGGGTTGATGTCCCGGGTGAAATTCGGGTTTATATCCTGTGTGATATTGGGGCTTTATGTCCCGGGTGATATTTGGATCTGTGTCCCGGGTGATATTGGGATCTGTGTCCTGGTTGATATTGGGATCTGTGTCCCGGGTGATATTGGGATCTATGTCCTGGGTGATATTGGGATCTATGTCCTGGGTGATATTGGGATCTATGTCCCGGGCGATGTTGGGATCTATGTCCCGGATGATATTGGGATCTATGTCCCGGGTGATATTGGGGTCTATGTCTCGGGTGATACTGGGGATTATGTTCCGGGTGATATTGGGATCAATGTTCCGGGTGATATCGTAATCCATGTCCCCGGCAATATTGGGGTTTTCGTCCCGGGTGATATTGGGATCTATGTTCCGGGTGATATTGGGATCTATGTCCCGAGCGATATTGAGGTTTATGTCCCGGGTGACATTGGGATCTATATCCCAGGTGATATTGGGTACTATGTTCCGGGTGATATTGGGTACTATGTTCCGGGTGATATTGGGATCTATGTCACGGATGATATTGGGATCTATGTCCTGGGTGATATTGCGATCTATGTCCCGGGTGATATTGGGATCTATGTCCCGGGTGATATTGGGGTCTCTGTCCCGGTTGATATTTGGGTCTATATCCAGGCTGAAATTGGGGTTTATTTCCCGGGTGAAATTGGGGTTTATGTTCTGTGTGATTTTGGGAATCTATATCCCGAGTGATATAGGGTTTTATTTCACGGGTGATATTTGGGATTTATGTCCTATTTGAAATTGGGGTTTATTTCCCGGATGAACTTGGGGTTCATGTCCCAATTCTTATTGGGCTTTATGTCCCACGTGACATTGGGATTTATGTCCCGGATGATATTGGGATCTATGTCATGGATGATATTGGGAACTACGTCCAGGGTGATATTGGGGTCTATATCCAGGGTGAAATTGGGGTTTATGTCCCGGGTGAAATTTGGGTTTATGTCCTGTGTGATATTGGGGCTTTATGTCGCGGGTGATATTGAGGCTTTATGTCCCGGGTGATATTGGGTTTTATATCTTGGTTGATATTGGGGTCTATGTCCCGGATGATAGTGTGGTCTATGTCCTGGATGAATGTGAGGTCTATGTCCCGTGTAACATTGGGTTCTACATCCCGTGTGATATTGGGGTCTATGTCTTGGGTGATATTGGGGATTATGTTCCGGGTGATATTGGGATCAATGTTCCGGGTGATATCGTAATCCATGTCCCCGGCAATATTGGGGTTTTTGTCCCAGGTGATATTGGGATCTATGTTCCGGGTGATATTGGGATCTATGTTCCGGGTGATATTGGGATCTATGTCCCGAGCGATATTGGGGTTTATGTCCCGGGTGATATTGGGATCTATGTCCCAAGTGATATTGGGTACTCTTTCACGGGTGATATTGGGTACTAAGTTCAGGGTGATGTTGGGATCTATGTCACGGATGATACTGGGATCTATGTCCCGGGTGATATTGGGATCTATGTCCCGGGTGATATTGGGATCTATGTCCCGGGTGATATTGAGATCTATGTCCCAGGTGATATTGGGATCTATGTCCCGGGTGATATTGGGATCTATGTCCCTGGTGATATTGGGGTCTATGTCCCGGGTGATATTGGGGTTTATATCCAGGGTGAAATTGGGGTTGATGTCCCGGGCGAAATTCGGGTTTATATCCTGTGTGATATTGGGGCTTTATGTCCCGGGTGATATTTGGATCTGTGTCCCGGGTGATATTGGGATCTGTGTCCTGGTTGATATTGGGATCTGTGTCCCGGGTGATATTGGGATCTATGTCCTGGGTGATATTGGGATCTATGTCCTGGGTGATATTGGGATCTATGTCCCGGGCGATGTTGGGATCTATGTCCCGGATGATATTGGGATCTATGTCCCGGGTGATATTGGGGTCTATGTCTCGGGTGATACTGGGGATTATGTTCCGGGTGATATTGGGATCAATGTTCCGGGTGATATCGTAATCCATGTCCCCGGCAATATTGGGGTTTTCGTCCCGGGTGATATTGGGATCTATGTTCCGGGTGATATTGGGATCTATGTCCCGAGCGATATTGAGGTTTATGTCCCGGGTGACATTGGGATCTATATCCCAGGTGATATTGGGTACTATGTTCCGGGTGATATTGGGTACTATGTTCCGGGTGATATTGGGATCTATGTCACGGATGATATTGGGATCTATGTCCTGGGTGATATTGCGATCTATGTCCCGGGTGATATTGGGATCTATGTCCCGGGTGATATTGGGGTCTCTGTCCCGGTTGATATTTGGGTCTATATCCAGGCTGAAATTGGGGTTTATTTCCCGGGTGAAATTGGGGTTTATGTTCTGTGTGATTTTGGGAATCTATATCCCGAGTGATATAGGGTTTTATTTCACGGGTGATATTTGGGATTTATGTCCTATTTGAAATTGGGGTTTATTTCCCGGATGAACTTGGGGTTCATGTCCCAATTCTTATTGGGCTTTATGTCCCACGTGACATTGGGATTTATGTCCCGGATGATATTGGGATCTATGTCATGGATGATATTGGGATCTACGTCCAGGGTGATATTGGGGTCTATATCCAGGGTGAAATTGGGGTTTATGTCCCGGGTGAAATTTGGGT